>NC_143259.1:14872619-15507907 GCF_984573655.1 Nuphar pumila | reverse complement strand
TTTGGTCAAATAAACTTAAAACACCCAAAAAACATTTTTAACTCTCCCAACAACTATATTGTAAAGGAATTGAAAAAAATTACAGTTTGAAAAATCTATAAATACCCCCAACCCTTTACATTTTTTCTACATTTTCTCTTTCTAAAACTCTCATTCTCTCACTACTCTCTCTACAAATATCAAATCTCTCTTTACAACTTTCAAGAAGAAGAAGGGCTCAAGATATTATTTTTAAAAAGCTTCAAATTTTGAAGGTTCAAGTAATTTAAATTTATTGTTAATTTTATTTTTCTTCTTCTACCTTTCTTTCTTTTTAACACGAACTCTCTTTTCTACATTTCTTTTAAAAAAGGTCATTACACACTACTAATTTAATAGTCACTATAGTGTATTATTTATTTTTAAAAAATATAAAATCACTACTTTCTAAATTTTTATATTTTATTATTTAAAAAAATGGATGAATTTTTCTTATATTGATGAGTGTACTAGCTCCAACCAAGTAGAAAACACTCAATTACCAACAAATCCCTCTCCATTCACATTTACTCCCACAACTAGCACTAGGAGAAAAACCTCAGAAGTCTGAAAATATTTTAGAATTAAAACAATAAATAATCAAAGAAAAGCTATATGCAATGAACGTGGTAACACATATAGCTATCTAATAGGACCCGGTTTAGGCACACTTACCCGTCATATTAAAAATAAACATCCTATTAAAGAAGGCACCCAAACACAATTAGCTACCACAAGTAATGAATTAGCTATTTTTTTTTATTGTAATGAAAGAGCTATGGATAACATCGAAAAATGGATAATTCAAGATGAATTATCATTTCAAAATCCAAAAAATTTAAACATATGGCAAAGGATTCTTTTGAACCTTTATATACTAAAATTCCTAGAAGTACTATGCGTACTAAATTATTTAATGAATATAAAAAAATATTAATAGCTACACTAACTTCACTATCTTATGCAATAACACTTACATCAGAGATATAAACATCTACATATAGTTATAGTTTTATTTGTGTTACTGCACACTATATTACTATATTGATAGTGATTGACATTTGCAAAAAACAATAATTAGTTTTAAACAACTAGAATATTCACACACCACCAATGCCATTACTTATCATATTTTAAATACTATAAATAAATATAATATTGAAAATAAAATAATAGCTATTAGTTTTGATAATGCTAGTAATAATACTTTAATAATTGATTTATTAAAATCAATACTAAATCCTATTTTATGCGGTCAAAAATTTCATTTAAGATGTGCATGTCATATTTTAAATTTATGTGTTCAAAATGGTTTACAAATATTAGAATATTATGTTTTAAAAATAAAAAATACTATTGTATATATTAGATCACACCAAGCTAGAGAAAAAGAATTTAAACAATTATGTATACAAAGTGGTAAAAAATATAGAAAATTTAAAACAAATGTTATAACTAGATAAAATTATACATTTGATATGTTAAGATCTTGTTTAGATTATAAAGATGTTATTAGTATTTTTTATAATAAAAGAATGCCACATGATATTTTAACTAATGAAGATTGGATTCAAGCATCAACACTTTGTGATTTTTTAAAAGTATTTTATAGTCTTACTAATATATTTTTTGGTTGTCATTATCCTACTTGTCATTTAATTCTCACTCAAATTGTAAATATTAGTATATATTATATAGAATATAAAAAAATCCTATTTTTATAAATATTGTTAATCTTATGGAAATGAAGTTTTTTAAATATTGGAAAAATATTTTACTTTTATATTGTTTAGCTACAATGATGGATCCAAGAATTAAAGAAAATGAATTAGATGCTCTTTTACAAACTTTTAAATAAAATATGGCACTCAAAATTATTGAAATTAAAAAATTAAAACAACAAACAAAAGCTTTATTAAGAGACATGTATACTTTATATGAAATAAAATTTGGTAGTAAAAAACAGTCTAACATAATTGATCAATATAGTAGTAAAAATTTAGCATTAACAATTATAACAAAAACAAACACAAACACAATTAATTTTTATTTACAACAAGTTTATGTTAGTTTTATGACTAATGAAGAAATATAAAATTTTGATAATTTAGAATGGTGGAAAGAACATCAAAAAACATATCCTATTCTTGCTGCAATGGCACGTGATCTATAACCCCTTCGGTGTCCACAATTTCATCAAAATCGGCTAATAGGATTCTTGATGAAAAAAAAATCGACTTACCCCCGATGCATTAGAAATGTGTGTATGCTATAAGGATTGGTTTACCGCAGAGAAAAGAAAGCAAGAGATGGTTTCAAGTTCAAGTCCATTTGAAAAAGAAGACTAGTATTCTTAATTTTATTTTTAGTTGTAATATTTATAATTTAAAACTTTTTTCTTTCTAATTTTAATTTGCAATCTACGTGCAATTTTTTTTTCATAGTGAAATTTTGGACTTTGGTCTCGTGGTTTTTTTTTCTTCGGGGTTTTCCATGTAAAATCATGATGTCCATCTTTATTTTTTTCAAATTTCTGATTTTTTTTAATTCAGTCGGTTCGACCGGTTCAACCCGTGAACCGATCCACCTAAGCCCAGCCCAACCACGCCGGTTCCACTGGGCCAGTGCGGTTTGGCCTTCTCACAAATGGTCAGGTTCAATGAACCCGCCCATCTCAACTGGTCCGGTTCATGAACTGGCCCGTTAATGGGCCTTAACCGGCGGGTCGCATGTCGGTTCAGGCCCGTCTCCCACCTCTACTAGAGAGTTAGAGAGAGGGCAAAACTGTCACTTCAGTTTTTGTTTTGAGGTAACTGTCAGTCTTTAGTAAGGATGCAAATGGGTCCTGGTTTTCAGATCTCAAAATACTTTGGGAAGCCGGATCTGTTTGGATCCGGGAGAGCCAAATTTTGCAATAGCTAATTATCACAAAACGGGTGGGACTCTGGTTGGATCTCTGCATGATGGAGTTTGACTTAATCACATATAGCATAACCAGATCCAGATTCAGACCCAGAGTCGAATGGAGATCAGCCAAGACTAAGTATGGTTATGTCTTGCTTAAAATCCGACATTTACATGTATTCAGTTTCAAATGGAAAACGTGATACTGAATTAGGGTTTGGTTATTAATTGGATCCTATTTTGGGTACCGACTAAATGGATTTGGATTCAGTTGAATATCCGACCTAAATCCTAACCGTTTATATCCCTAAATCCTAAGATTGGGAGGCGGCTCAGCCTAAGCAGATCGGATTTTAGCTCTAATCAGGTGTGGGCCAAATTTTGTGAAGGCATTCGTTTGGATATGGCCAGAATCGCGTCTAACCAGACCCATTTTATCCTTTTCAAGTGAAAAATGTTTTTCTCGATTTGAGTGGATCCAGCACCACTGGGTCACAGATCAGACCCAAATTTGGGATTTTATTATGAGATCCAGATTTTAATCCCGATCTAGTTCCATTCACAAAATTGATATAGTATACCGATTGCGTTCCCAACCTAAGATCCGGTCTCTTTTTCCCCATGTCCAAAAATTAGCTAGACCTGTTTAAATAAGGAGACGGATATTGGATCTGGACAAAGGTGAGCTTCAATGCTAGCCTAACAACTGTCAACAGTCAGTGTTTTATGAAGCCATTTGTTATGGATCCAGTGATCCAGATCCAGGTACTCACGTTTTCCAGACTCATATTGACATCTAGCATAGAAGGCCTTGATCCAGTTGAAGATCAAACCGGGAACCGACCCGAACCAACGAAATTCAAATGTTTTTTTTCTTAGCACACGTGTTGGAGATTCGAACACGTGCAGTGTTGGCTCGGTCCCAGATGACAATAGATAGACATTAACGTGCCCAAAAGAGAAAGGAAAAAGGGGGGGGCCCACTTTCGCGTCCCTGTGAGCAACTTGAAAACAGTCGTAATAAATCACGGCCCCTGCTCATCTGAGCCGTCGGTTGGTCCAAGCCGGGGAATTCAACGGCTGATATCTCTCCCTCGCCGAACCAAACCGAACGGAGCGAAGATCTCTAGAATATGCCACGTGGAGATAGAATCCGAGCCGAGGGTCTCCGGTAACCTAACCCAGGTTAGATCCTTAACCCCGATTAACACAGTTTAGCCCTCGCCCACCCCGTCTATATAAAGGCCTCGTCTCTCCCCATCTCCGGATCTAGACGCTAAGGAGGAATCGCGAACGCCTGACTCGGTACGTGATTTTGTCTCGGGATTTTCGGTAAATTTCGAAATCAATTTCGGGATTTGCTTTTTCTTGTCATGACGTTTTCGCATCCTGAGCTATTTTTTAGGGTTTTGTTAATGCAGGTCGAGAATTGGAATCCATAGGGTTTTGGATTGGGAATCTGATCTCACACGCGGAACTCATTGTGAATTCTTGTTTGGACTTTGGAGTGTGATTTTTTGTGTTATTTTGGGTATGTTTGCGTTTTTCTCGTCGTGTTGCTCGTTTTATTTTTTCTTCGCTGTTGGGGAATTCGAAGCCTGAGCTATTATTCTTAACGGTGTTCTGATGCAGATTGAGAGAGAAAACCGACGATTGGCATTCTCTTTCACGATGGGATTTGAGATAGGTTTCAGGTATTTTCGAGATTTATCTTGATTTCCCGGTTTCCTTGGGCAGAATTCCAGATTTTGAGCTATTTCTAGTGCTTTCCTTTGGTGCAGATTAGGGTTTGGATGGGAGAACCGAGATTGGATATGAAAATCGACAGGATCTCTTGTTAAGGAAGCCGTTTGGGGACGATTTCGGGTATTTTGTGGTACTTATTTTCTGCTTCTTCCCAAGTTTTTTTGTGGGGGGGATTCAAAGAGCCCAAACGATTCTTTCCTGATGGCAGTTTGAGAAAGGAGGAGGAGGTGTCCGTTAGGGTTAGAGTCTGGGAAATTTGGGGAATTCTGATGGCAGGTGGGGAGGCGGAGAGGAGGTACAGGATCGGCTACGCCCTCGCGCCGAAGAAGCAGGACAGCTTCATCCAGGAGTCTCTGATCGACCGCTCGAGGGCGCGGGGCATCGATCTGGTCCACATCGACGCCGAGAAGCCGCTGGCGGAGCAGGGGCCCTTCGACTGCGTCATCCACAAGATCTACGGAGATGAATGGCGGAACCAGCTGCGCGAATTTGCCGCGAGGAACCCCGGCGCCCGCGTGATCGACCCGCCGGAGGCGATCGAGCGGCTCCACAACAGGA
This sequence comes from Nuphar pumila, assembly GCF_984573655.1. Classification (NCBI taxonomy): domain Eukaryota; kingdom Viridiplantae; phylum Streptophyta; class Magnoliopsida; order Nymphaeales; family Nymphaeaceae; genus Nuphar; species Nuphar pumila. The sequence goes on along the minus strand of NC_143259.1, from coordinate 15,502,681 downwards.
TCTCCATGTTGCAGGCGGTCTCCGAGCTCCAGATCCCGCAGGAGAGCGAGACCTTCGGCATCCCCAAGCAGATCGTCATCTACGACGCCGAGACACTGAAGACGCTTGCCGGCCTTGAGTACCCGGTGATCGCAAAGCCTCTGGTGGCCGACGGGAGCGCGAAGTCGCACAAGATGTCGCTCGTCTTCAACCCGGCGGGGCTCGCCAAGCTGAAGCCCCCACTGGTGCTGCAGGAGTTTGTGAACCACGGCGGGGTCATCTTCAAGGTGTACGTCGCCGGCGACCACGTCCGGTGCGTGAAGCGCAAGTCGTTGCCGGACGTCTCCGCTGAGAAGCTCATCAACTCCGTCGGATCCCTCTCGTTCTCGCAGATCTCCAACATGACTGAGAACCACGGCGGGAAGGCGTACTACGAGTCGATGGGCCTCCAGGAGAGCGCGATGCCCCCCCTGAGCTTCGTGGAGGAGATCGCGAGGGGGTTGCGGAGGGCGATGGGGCTCAACCTTTTCAACTTCGACGTCATTAGGGACGTGAGGATCGGGAACCGATACCTGGTGATCGACATCAACTACTTCCCGGGCTACGCCAAGATGCCGTGCTACGAGACCGTTCTGACCGACTTTTTCTGGGACGTCGTCCACCAGCCCCAAGAAGACGGAGACCCCATCGAGGGCGGTGCCTTCTGCAACGGCGACGGGCTCTCTTCCGCTGGTTCGGAATCGAAGTAGTAGAGGGGCCGGCGGTGACGGTCAGATTCTTTTGCATAGACAAGTTTTTGCTTTTTTCTCTCCTCTTCTTTACGTGTACATCATTGTCTCGACTATTTCCGTTCTTAAGAGCTCTGGTTTTGGTGGGTCGATTTTTTTTCCCTCTCTCTCTCTCTCTCTGCAGTCTGCCTATGGTGTTTGGATCGCCGTTCATTTCACGGATGAACGGCATCCAAGGTACCGTCCCGATTTGTTCCTCTCTGTGCCGTGGGTTGAATGGGAGATTCTTCGTTATCCAAAACGTGGATCCCGATTCCTGGAGCCCCCACCCACCCCTCTCTCTGTGTGTTCCGCACCCGATGGGTGGAAGGAGGCTTCTCCTTCTCCCCCCCACCCCAAATGTAAAGGCTTGGTCGTTCCGTCGGTGCGGTAGTGGGAAAATCGTTCGTGGAGCGCGTGCTTGGAAGTTTTGCTACTTGATTTGACTTGTGAGGCTGACCGGGGATGTTGAGGTGTTCTAACATTCTCTCACAAACTTTAGAAATGGGAATGTTGGTGCCCGTGGCCACTTTAGTTGCAAGTTAATTTCGGGTCATTTACCCCATTGCGGGCATGTCCCCAAAATTAGTTTTTCATTTCGATAATGAAAGAGCTGTTCCTAACGCGAGGAATCGGAAGCACAGAGTGCTTAGTGCTTTTTTCGCTTTTTGATGGTGGGAGATGCTTGGAGGTGATCTCTTGACTGCCATGGATCGCCTTTCAAAAGGTGCCCCTTTTTGGGAAATGTGTAAAAAAAAATTACATTCAAAGCTAAACTAAAATTACAAAAGCTTTTCTGTTGTACTTTGAAAATTGTATTTGTTTTTTCTCTAAAACAGAACAAACTTAACTATTTATATGGGGTACCAAACTAATCACGCGATTACGGATCAAAAAATAATGGCCTACAATGTGCCAAAATTTAGTAACTCAAAAGATCGCAATTTTACATCAGAAAAGCACAATCCAAGATCCTTAGCAAACAAACCATGGAATTAGATTGAGCCTATACAACTTGCACCTATGATTTTTTAGCTTATTAGTTTTGTACCTTCATTAGTAGCCAATATTAACCCTATATATAATGTATGAGAACTGAACATATTAGGCTCTCTTTTCTCGTTCTGCCTCATTAGACTTTATAGTTTGAAGTGTTTTATGATGAATCTGAACTATTAGATGTGTTTAGCATGCTCGATTTAGTTGGAATCAACTCTTGAATCATGTTTTTGATAAAAAATATATTTTCATAAGCCAAAAAAAAATTGATGCCTTCATAACCATTAAATTTGGATTACCGAAAAAACCTGTACGGAAGTCAGATTTGTTCCCAGTAAACAAAACCTATAGATCACATCTATGGTGTTAGATGTGGGACAAAATACCAAAAACTATAATTTTTGAATGGGCCTAACATGCTGTGAATTTTTTGGATAATTTTTGAAAATAACAAGGGGTTATCTTGGTATTTTTTTAAATAATTAATTATCGATAAGATTTTTGGATTTTATCAAGTTATTTAAGATTTATGAGTTCCTTAAATATCTTTGGATTTGGATCTCAAAGGAGAATCCACAAGGATCGACCCTCATGAAATTCAGTTCAAAATATGCATCTGGAACACGTAGGATCCACTGGATCTCAAAGTTGAAATGAGTTTGGATCTAGAGAGATCTGAATTTGGAAACCAATATGATAAGGACACTGATCCATTCAATGGACCTAGTCCAAGTTAAGAATAGTTTCAAGTTTGGATCTAAGATCCAGATTACTTAAACCATAGGACTGAGATGTGGATCCATTAGGTGGATTCAATCCCAAAATAAGTTGGTTTCAGAAGTGATCCAAAGTCTTAAACACCCCGGGTTTAAATTTGTATCTGTTTAATGGACCATTTCTACAATAAACTAATATATATAATGTTGGATCCACGATCCCATTAAAACCAGAAGCTGGTCTGATTTGGACCCAACCCAAACTATAAATACCAATCGTATGTGGTGGTTCCAAGGGATCCAATCCATTTTACCTCTCTCTCAACCGTGTCTAGGTTGGATGCATTAGGATCCAACCCCACTCAATACCCACATCACCCCTTCACTGAACCACAACCCCTTAATACCCAATTTGGGTTGGATCCATTAGGATCCAACCCAATCCAAGGTACCCCACTGTCATCCTCTGTTTCTCTATTTAAACCCCTCCTCCTCCATGATTTTTTTCATTTAAAACATTAGCCCCCCCCTCTCTCCCTTGTCAGATAAGTGCGATGAGAGCTTTCTGATGCTTAAGCAGAAACTCACATAAGCTCCAGTTTTGTTTTTGCCATAAAGTAAAGGTGGGTTCATAGTTTTTTCGAACGCTTCACGCACGGGTTTGGGGTGAGTTTGATGCAACATGATAAGGTCATAACTTATGCCTCACGTCAGTTCAAGATCCACAAGCGCAACTATCTGATCCACGATCTTGAATTGATCGTTGTAGTCTTTGCATTGAAGTTATGACAATATTATTTGTATGAAGAGCAGTTCAAGGTGTTAACATATCACAAAAGCTTAAAGTACTTTTTTTCTCAAAAAACAATTGAATATGCGATAGCGTCGATGGTTGAAGTTCATTAAAAATTATGACTTCTTTTTATCCTACCATCCGAGTAAGGCTAATGTTATGGCCGATGCGCTTAGCCGAAAGTATAGTGGTGTTCTATCGAGTTGCATTATTAGATGATGAAAACCAATAGAGGATTTCATCGCTTGGAGGGCCTTTGCAATGGGCCAAGCACGATCAAGCTAGCTAGTCTTGTCGTGCAACCCGATATTGTTGACAGGATCATCATAGCTCAACTAAGGACTCTGAGTGTAAGAAACTGAAGGCCCTTACTAAAGTGAATGACACCTCTTTTCACCTTAGAGATGACAGAGGTATTCGCATGAAAGATCATATTTGGGTACTTAATAATCTCGAATTGAGGTGAGAGCTTCTAGACGAGGCTCTCAAATATGGATATACCATCTACCCAGCAGTACCAAGATGTTCAAAGACCTTCAATAGCGGTATTGGTATACTGACATGAAAAAAGATGTCATAGTTTATGTTTTCAAGTATCTGACTTGCCAGCAAGTCAAGATCGAGCATCAATAACTTGGTGGTCTGTTGCATGCTATCGATATTTTGCAGTGGAAACATGAGAATATCACTATGGATTTTATAGTAGAACTACTCAAGACTCGTCATCAACACGATGCTATTTGGGTAATCGTGGATAGATTTACTAAGTCAACACATTTCTTACTTATTCGATTAATGCAAAACCATGAGAGTCTTGCTAATCTTTATATCAAGGAATGTGGAGGTCATTGGCACCTCTATCGTGCGCCTCTCCTCTCTCAGTTGGAGGCAACCCAAACGGGGCCACCCTTGTATGCCCTCTTTCTCAGCCGAAGGTGACCTAGATGGGCTACCCCTTTACTGCGCCCTTTGCACCCTCTTCCTCACTAGAAGCACGCACTGCCGCCACCTCAGTCGTGACTGGAAGCCCCTCTCTCTGCTCCTCAATACCTCCACCGCACTCCCCCCTCTTCTTCTTCTTTCCTTTTCTGTTTTTTTGGGAAGAGGAATCCCCTCCATCTTCTCCCCTTTTCTGTTTTTTTTTTGGCAACAGGGAAGAACCATCCAATTCATCCCCTCTCTCTACTTCTCGACTAGGCCAAAATGAGCTCGCTCAGTTCCCTTGCCATGAGAGGCAAGGAAAAAAGAAAGAAAAATGAAGAAAGGAAAAGAAACAAAGAAAAAGAGGAAAAAAAGAAAGAAAAGGAGGACAAAAAAAGAAAAAAAGGAAAAAGGGACGGCCTGCGAATCACCGCCTCCATCAGGTTAGGTGGGCCTCATGATCGCAATCGCTTTGAGTATTGCACCATTTCCACCTTCACCGTTGTGTGATTTATTCCCACAATCAATAGATGCACATTATAGTGCAAAATTGCATGTGTCTCCATTCAAGTGGCACGAATTATGAGGCATGACAAGCCTACACCTACATTTCAATTTGCCAAAGAATCACATATACTTCGAGGTACAGAAAATAGATGTGATGATCATATTTATATGTTCCTGGTATATGTATTATATATATATATATGATTTATTTAGGTATGAAGTTTTGCATACATTTGCTTTATTTAAATTACATGCATATTCATTTATGATGGCATTTATGCGCACACTACTTTATTTAAATTATGCGAGCATCTATTTATGTACACAATTTTGTGTATGCTTGTTTTATTTATATTACGCGTAATTTACTTATGTATGCACACTTTTATGTGTGTACATGTGCTTTAATTCATTATTCAAAGCACATGTGAGATTTTTCATTCCCATGCATCAAACATTTTCAAATGTCAGACTTTATGAAACATTAACCCTGTGTGGTTCAAACTTTAAAAGTTGTTAAAAAAGAATAAGTTTGATGCATTTCATAAATATATAATAGAATCTATTTTTGAACTGGCAAATGCAAGACTTCGATTATGTGGACTTCGGTCGCATGTACATCAAGTTCTTTGAGATTTATTTAGGAACAACCTGGATTCACCTCTACTTGAGATTCAAAAAATCATTTTTGACAACGATAATTTTCTAGAATACCCCTGTTGGTTTTCAAATACAAAGTATTGATATTTTTGAAAATCGAGTTGACTATCATCACTGTTGTATTACAAGACATGCAATACATGCCCGTACACTGATGAATGAGTTGAGGTTTATGACAAACCTCGTAGTTCAATGATGCACCACAGTATAAAGGAGTTGAGGTTTATGTCGAACCTCGGGGTGCGACAATGTACCACACTATGGAAAAATACATGCACACAAAATTTTGTGATTGCCTTCATCGACAAGATGCACGATCGATTTAAAAGACCAGAGCACAAAGAATGTGTTACAAAAAAATAAAAACTTAAGAACCTACCCAGAATGGGTAGATGATGCCTATGGAAAGAAGACATATGCAAATGTGACAAATCCCCTTAATCATAGAGGACTCAATAACTCACTCACCCCTAATGCCTATCTGGACAGGATAGGTGGTACAAGCTTTGATGGACAAGTTGTTAACAACTATGCTCCATGAGTAATAATGACTTGACGTCTCTAATCATCATAATTAGGGGACGAGACTACCAATTATTGTCCTAGGTGGTAGATCTCACAACTTCTGCAGAAGTTAGGATGCATCCTCGTTTGTCATGACCTTTGAGAGATTTTCTCTCAATAGCTATACTGTCCCCTTTGAAACAAATTTAGCTAGTCATTCGACGTATCAACTTACATAAAATAATAAATTCTCGAATGGTCTCAGTCTGTCTCTATAAATTCATCCTGTCAATACCCATTGTAGGATAATATTAGAACAAAGATTTGATATTCACTGCTAATCAAAATGGAAATGATGCTCTACTTATACAAATTCACAGATTGTACATTTTTATGTATTATGACATTATCGATATAACTTATACGCATTTGTTTACCTTGACTATTCGTCATCCATGCATTAATTTTGTACAACTATATGACATTATTATACCTACTAGACTTTCATGAGTCTGACCCTTTCTACGGGATCTAGGTAATGAGTAAACCATTGTTGCAGGCGATGGTGCCATGCGACAATATCAAGAACCCACTTTCTCTATTTGTTTGCTCATGAGCTCATTTTGGTGTTTTGTATATGGGCCTTTTGTATAAAACTATTTCAATATAAATCTTTGGTTTAAATCATTATGAGATCAAATGATTATGTAAAATCACGGATCCAAATCCCAGACATTTGGGGACTTAACCCATTTGCTTGATACTTCGTATGTAACTCACCCAGGGTGAGCTAACTTGATCTTTTTGAACAAATATTCTGTTGTACTATTATTTTAACTAAAAAAAGGACTAACTACAATTTTTTTTATTTTTATAAGTTAAAAATTTTGGGGCATTATACACACACTTCTCTTTATATATATATATATATATATATATATATATATATATATATATATATATATATATAGAGAGAGAGAGAGAGAGAGAGAGAGAGAGACTAAAATATATAAACTAGTCAAATATGCAAACTACAATGAATCAACAAGAATCGTTCAATTTGAAGATTAGACAGTTCATGTGTAAATCCTTCTCTCATCAGCAAACACCCTCCTCCTTAGTTGGCTTCAGATCCCTCGGTCATGACCCGAGCCATTCATCTGGTTTGCTCGATTGTGTAAGTGGACAGAAGTGCCCCGCCACCTGTTCTTGCACAGCCTCCATCGGAGTCCTCCTCCTAGAAGTATCGCTCCCTCTCTAAGATCAATGCACACAGAGTTTTTATATCCTTTCGGTTTTCCCAAAATCGTAACTTCAAGAGTCTCATACTCCTGATGAGACATCTCAGAAAGTACATTACACTATTCTTTTTTCTTTACGTTATTATTAATAGTTGTCTCATTAATTTGCAATTCAACATGCTAAATTAATATCACAAATTTGCATATCCAAATGCGAGGCTCATCACGTGACTTTTAACCTGTGTAAAAATGCAGAATAATACAATATAGAAAAAATTGTCAAATATGATTTTTACAATGCATAACCACAAGTAAAGGAGCAAACCAAGCTCAGGGCTCACCAGGTCTGCAATGATCCATTGATCATCGATGCATCATATGCAAAAATTGAAACAATCATCCAATAAATGCAAACATGCACACTCATATATGTCGAATAACAATGTGCATTTATTAAATATCCATATACATAAGTTCACATCAACCATGTGTATGTGTTAGTGTGTAATCATTCACATATATGCTTTCCTTTATGAGAGCTAAATTTTGAAAATGCACACATGCATATGTGCCCAAACCATACATTGTTTTATGTACACATATCTACTTGAAGTAAGATGCATATAACACAATGCTTAAGAATGCCACATCACATTTAAGCACATTAAAATCTTGCATTTCCAGCATAATTCAAAACCCCAAGTAGGTTGCAATACCCATATAGTCAAATATATATAGTTCATGTAAAACTAGGCCAGAAGTGGACGTACATTCACTCAACAAAATAATCATTTACATTGGGACAATATCTTTTAGCTTAGTCTCATATTTGCCCATCATATAATCAAATATAAACTTGTCATTTTTTTGTTATATGAATAGGCCAGTACCCAGACGATCCAGTCGACACGGCCTGACATGGGTGCCACACGACCTTGCTAGGCCTATGCACCCTTTGTCATGTTGCCAAGGTCTGGTAGTCAGCCGAGACCCACTCGACCGATTGCCAGTCATACCAACCTACAGAGTTTTGAAAGCTCTATTTAAAACTTTGCCGCAATATATATATATATATAACAGAAAGCAGTCCCTTAGGGGGCTGTCAGTCCAGCCCAGATCACCATGCTTCAAAACTCCAGTTTCCTTTTTTTTTTTTTGAAAAACAAGATGCAATCCCAAGACAATAGGATGGCTGTCAACCAAGGGCAGCCAACAAATCATCATGAACTCAGCCAACTGCAGCTCAAGCCGGGTTCGAGTAAAGACCAAGCAACCTATGTTCGAGAAAAACAAAGTAAAAAAAACTAGATCATATCAGCAGACTTTTTTTTCCCAACAAAATACCATATGAAATCCAATAACATGTCCACTTGATCTACCTCACACACAAAAAAAGATTAGATTGTGTCTTTCAATGTAAAACCAGTCAATTTCTTCACTAAACCTCCAAATTAGAGAAGTCTCAGATTTGAACAATAAAGGAAAATTTAGACAACAAGGCTTATCATATGAAACCAAATTAAGCCATGACCAGCTCCCGTAGTAACAATATATTGTCTCAAAAGAACATCACAAAGCTAACGAAAAACTTTGAAAGATCAAATTAAACAAACAATATCAGATGAAACCAAAGATCACCAAAAGAATCATCTAAATAAGCATATGTACTTCTAATAAACATTCTATTTTAACATATACAAAATTTTTATTGCATAAAAGAGAGAAAGTAATTAAGAACACAACCATGAAGGAAGATCTATGCATCATCATCCATGTGTTTTTACGAAAACATAGATTTAAATACTCTTTCCATGGATTTTCATCAAATTATTGCATGGAAATCCAATCTATATCAATTTCTCTCTTGATTCAAGAGAGAAAACCCATACCTTGAATAAAAAAATAAAGAGAAATGAGGGTGAAGGTTGAAAAACGTGGGTGGAGGTCTGGAGCAGCTCTCCTCCTCATCTTCTTCCTCCTTCTTCATCTCTTTTCCTCTCTCTTTCTCTTTCCTTCTTTTTTTTTTTTGACTTCATATAGACAAGTGTGTGTGTGTGTGTGTGGGGGGGGGGGTGGGGTGTGATACCCTCCCCCTTCCCCAACCCTCTCTAAATGGGTCGGAGAAGGAGAGTTTTCTCCTTGGAGGATTCTCTCTTTCTCTTTTTAAAAATTTCAACTCTCTATTTTGACTTTTTTCAAAATTTTCAAGTCTTTTTCAAAACTACTCAAGTCTCTTTAGGCATGTACAAGGACTTCATTAGGAAGTCCTAAACAACCCTAACAATAAGAATTTTGGAATTAATAAAAATTAATTAATTATTTAGTATTAAATAATTAATAATTATTTAGAAAATTTCAAAAATAGCTAAATTAATTTAGGAAACTTTCTAACCTAAATTAGCTCCAAATTAAAGATTTTAAATGAATTTAAAGCTTGAAAATCATTGGGCATAGATTTAGATCTAGATCCGGATCCAAGATCCAAATCCATCTCCAAAAATCCAAATAGATTTTAGACTGGAGAAAATCTAGATTAATGTGGGTCTTGGATAGAGTTCAGATCCATTTCAATTTGGATCAAAACTATTGGATCCAGTCCAATCCAATTTCGGATCAAAACCAATAATCTGCTCCTTTTTTTTTTTTTCGAAAAAATGCGTTTTTTGGGTCGACCGAATCTCGAATCCGAAAAAGTGACATACCATTGCGCTCAGCATGTCGAGATACATCCAACGACATATTACACGAATATCAAATTCTAAATTTCGTCTAAAAATAACTCAATTTTGACTCAAATTTTGCTTAAATTTAAAAGTCAAAAAGTAAACTTTTTTCCATGTTTTGATTGGCTCATCTCGACCTAGCTGATGAGACATGGGCCACGTCTAGACTAAAAAACATCGGTTAAAAATCGAGGTTCACATGATTTTTCTTCGACTTAGCCAATTTTTTGAAAAAACCAGAAAATGACAATAAGAAAATACATGGTATTACAATAAATCCAAGAGTGCGATAAAGTTTAAGGATATTGAGGCTTGGAAGGCCAAACTACATGAACTTCAACTTCATGAAGCGGATGTGGTTAATGAAGTGTTGGTAAAGGATCTCTAAATGGTGGAGTAGAAACATCTTGTTGGGCTTATGGTTGAATGGCGGAAGCGTGAAATTATTGGATTAAGGCAACGAGCCGTGGCATATTGGTTGAAATTAGAGGAATTGAACATCCTTTACTTTCATATGTGCACCTCTAACATAAGGAGGATTAATCATATTGCTCTTATGGAGATCGATGGTCAATTGTTGCAAGGTACAGATATTCTTCCAAACACCACTCTTTACTTTAGAACTCATTTTCAGCTTTGGATTGTGTTTCAATATAATATGTCCTCCATGCCATTTCGCTCAGTGAGGATGTTTGTTGGGCCTATGGTGGGACATTGGCATTGGAAGAAATTAAGGCTGCAGTTTGGAACTTGATGAAGGATAAAATTCTGGGTGTGGATTTTCGATTGAATATTTCAAGATATCATGGGACTTTCTTAAAGCAGACCTACTCTCTAATGCAAAGATTCCTAATGCATTGGGTAAATCACTACTTATTTTAATCTTCAAGGATCAAAATGCAGTGGAGATAGGGATGTTTAGACCCATCTGCTTGGTGGGCACGACTTTCAAAATTATCTATAAGATTCTAGCTTTCTGAATAAAAGATTACATGAATCTTGCATATTGGCCCATGAAGCAATTCATCTAAGTAAAAGGCCTTTAACTGATTGGCAATATTTATTAAATTGTATGCATTATATGTGTCACATGCCTACTTCTTTAATAGGCCAGCATGGCATGAATCGCTCGCTCGCTTGCAGTTGTGGAAACTTTGATAATTGAAAGTGCAAGAAAGTGAGAGAATAGAGGAGAGAAAAATGTGAATTGCAAGCGATCGATCGAAAAGCTTGCGGCGATTAGGAACGTCGCACTGTGCTGGCCTATTGAAAAAGTAGGCCCATGACAATATGAGCTTTGATGATAAATGATGCTGGATAATGGGACTATTGTAGGCATCATCTATTGTAATGTCTATCAATGGGTTTAAGGGAGATTTCTTTAAGCCAAAATGGAGACTTCATCATGGTGACCCGCTATTTCCTCATATTTTTGTCTTGGCAATAGAGACAATTTCAGTTATGCTTCCTTCTGAGTGGTTTAAAGGATGCATGATCTTGCAATTAGTTTCTATTTCTTATTTGCTTTTTGCGTATTATCTACTGGTGTTTGGTGAGGCTAGTGAACAAAATATGTGAGCACTATGGGTTATTATTAGGTGCTTTGCTGGCATCTTGGGTTTGCACATGAATAAAGCTAAGAGCCAAGTGGTGGTGTTCAATGACCCCACTGGTCATTGGCATTGGCAAAGAATGACAATATCTATCTTTGAATGCGAAGCAGGCTCTCTCCCAATCAAATATCTTGGACTCCCCTTATTCTTTGGTGTATCAAGGGAGCTTCATTGGAGTAACTTAGAGGACCGTGTAAGTAAGAAAACTCAATCGTGTGTTGCACACCTTTTATCTAGCACGGGCCGTATTACTTTGGTAAGGTTTCGTATTTCTCCCATGGTTTTGCACTACTTGAATATTTTCAGTTTACCAAAAAAAGTTGGCATGCGCCTCACTAAGATCTTCCAAAAGTTTATTTGGCATGGCAAAGTAGATGAAAAATATACCGCACTGGCAAAGTCTTCCACCATTTCCCAACCCCTTGATATGAGTGGCTTGGGAATCCATAACCTACAAAAATTCAATAAAGCTCTTATGGTAAAATGGTTATGACAGATTTGCAAAAATGATGAGCATATTGCAATTTTATTCAAGAAAAAAATACTAACTACATGGTTGACCATACAATTGGTATGAAAATCATAAATGGAAAAAGGGTTTAGGGGACGGAAAGGTTAGACCTCCACTCTACCTGATTTTGCTCGCTATGTTTGTATAATGGTAGGTCATCTGGTAGCTCCACCTTCTTTTGGCAGGACTGGTGGTGGGGAGATGGGAGACTAAGGGATGCTTTCCAAACTTATATGAAGCCACGAGGGTAAAGTTCTTATTGGTTAAATATGTTTGGTCGCCATCAGAGAATAAATGGGATGTAGTGGTTATAAGGACCCCATCAAATTTGGTTTTGTCAAGAATGGTTCAATCTCATGGATAAATTGTTGCATTTCACACTTCGATAGGTACTGGATAATCCAAGATGAGCATTGACATCGGATGGTGAGTTTGTTTTCTCCTCTCTCTATAAGGCTTTGCACCTTCAAACAATGATTTGGCTTTCGAAAAAGTCTCTTTAGGGTGGGTGCCTACCTCTTAGAGGATCTCAAATCCTCTACCAGAAGATCAACGTGGAATGCCAGTTAAGAGTCGGGGATCCGTCCTTGCGAGCCGATGCATTTTACGTCAATGTGCAGAGAAAACTATTTTGCAACTTTTTTGGGATTGTCAATTTATAAGATGTTTGCTGAACCATTGTAAAACCTGTAAATTTTTTAGATTTTAAATAAATAAAAATTAGTTTTAACTTCGAGTTAAAAATCTACTTCTATTTTTTTTATGTCAATTTTGGGTATTTTATACACTTAATTATATCTTTTTGACTAATAAGGGTAAAATAATCAGTTCAAGAATATCGTTAGATAAAATATTGTTAAAATATTCAAATTATCCTGAAAATTGATTATTTTAAAGGGGTCACAAACAAATCTTGGTGTTTTCAATGTCTTTTGAATGCAACTAGATGCATTTTGATGATTTTTGAAAGAAATTCTAATAAAGGGTATTTTGGTCATAAAATAAATTATGAGAAATATTTTAATAGAATAAATTATTATTTTTAAAAAATACTAAAAACCCTTAAACTATTCAAAATTAGATGAGTAATTACTATGAATAAAAAATAAGAAACAAATTTGGAAAAAATTGGGGATTCTATAAGGGACCCAAATTCTATACGGATTGGACCCAACTGGGTCGACCCAAACATAAAATTTTAAAAGTTTTTCACAATAAAACAAGTATCATGGCATGATTTTAAAAATAGACTTTTATCAAAAAAATAACTTGTTATTCGTTCAATAGGTTTAAGATTTTTTTATGTTATTTTATTTATTTTCTTTTAACTATTTTTGTCTCTGGGTTGGGACCGAACCAGACCCAAACCGGGCCAGATCCGAACCCAACCCCATTCACGCAACAATCCAAAACCCCTAAACCCCTTTTCTTTTTCTTTCCCCCAAACCCTAGCCGACACCCCTCTCTTCTCTAGCTTCACTTCCTTCTCTTCCCTGTTCGGGCGTCGACCGAAAACATTTGTGCCACTGCCGTGACCCACCATCTCCACTGCCAGGACTCACCCCTTCTTCCTCCTATTCGAGCGCTAACCGCTAGGACTCACTCCTTCTTCCTCTTGTTCGAGCGCCAACTGTAGGGAGTCACAAACCAGCCACTGCCGAAGTTTCTGCCGGTCATGAGGGTTTGTCGGTGAGTCCATCCCAAAAATTCAAATGATGATACATGCTTCAAGATCATGCATACATTTCACATTTTATTCATCTTATTTTATGCATGATCCAATTTAAAATCGCTTTAAAAACCCATTTTTATTGTTAGTTTCGAGAAACCACATTGAAATTGAATTTATCAAAAAATTAGGTATTTCAAAGCTTACCCAACATTTTTAGTGTTTTTATTAGTTTTAGATTTTCTTAATTGTATTTTAATTAGGTTAGGTTTGAATAAGCTAAGTAGTTTAGGAATTTGATTAGTAAAACATAAATTTTTTCAAAAGACCTCTTTTTGAAAATTCTTGGACTTGTCTTGAAAAAAATTGTGTTGACCTAATTATAATATTATAAATAGTATATTAGAAGGAGTAGAAGACAATTTTTTTTTGGCTTGGAATTCACGACCCTTTGCTTTTTGCCTCCATCTTTCTAAACTAATTAGCTTAACTATTGCATTTTAATTAGGTTAGGTTTGTATACAATACACGATTTTCTGAGAAACAATCATAGATAAATGTGATTTTTAGAAGAGTGAAAGGAAATTTTTTATCGTAGATGCATAAAAACTTTAATTGTGTTCTGAGAAGTGAAAAATTACATGAAATGTCTGCTAAAATTTAATTCTAGAATTGCCAAACATTCAAGGAGAAAAATTAGAATTTCTGCATGATTTCTGATATTTGTGGGTAGCATCTCTGCAAACCCTCACAAGACCTTGCTCGTACACTGGGGTACGCCAAAGGTTCAAAAAGGTCTTGTTGAATAAGCTAAATGCAACCGTGATTCTTGTGAAAGTGAGTTAGTGGTTTAATAAAAGTTTGCATTTTATTCGAGTAGTCCATATCTTCATCGCAAGGGTAGGGTATATTGCTAGGGACAAACAATTATTCAAGTATGGGGGTATTTGATGATGAGTAAATTATTCATAATGATAATATATTTTTATTGCATAAACACATCATTTATAGGTTTAGAACCCACACTTAGATGCATTTAGATGTTATTGAGGTATGGTTTTAATTTCGTTCAAATCAGACTTAAAACGAGAGAGATATCACATTTACAATGTAGCGAGTCAGACCTCGAGGCGAAATGGGTCAAATCGGATCCAAATGGCCCATTTGGGCCTTGGATCTGGGCCAAAACTTCACAATCCAACCCACTCAAACCCCAAACTCGATTTTTAAAAGTAATTACTCCCCCCCTCCTCCAAAATAGGCGCCCAACAGATATTTCAATTTTAATCCTCTTTTTGGAATTTCCAAAAGAGGTCATTAGCTTTAAATTCGCACAAGCAAACCCTAATGAGGTCTCTTGCTTGGGAAGTGCGCCCCCACACCCGATTCCTGCTCCTCCGTCTTCTCTCTCAGCCATCCTATGCCCCTCTTCTTCACCCTCCATGGTCGTGCATGGCTTCCAAGCACCTCCATTTAAGCCCCCATCCCTTCCTCTCCCATTTCCCTTCTTCCACATTTTTCCTTCTTCTCCCCTTGCTGAAACTAACATCTCATGTTCATTTTGCAGGTTGTAGCAGCCATGGAAGTGCTCCAGCTGTGGCAAGGGTGCTGTCTGCCCTTCCATAGCTAGCCGGTCCTTCCCCCCATCCGGCTCTCTACACCCCCATTGTCGCTAGATCTTCACACCATCTTCAGAGTGCCACCCATTGCCGTTTCCAGCACCCTGCAACAAAGCAGAGTTAGCCAACACCAACGAGGCTTATTTGCGCACGACTTGAGCAAGATTCTGACTCCTCTTCATCCCTCTATAACTCGGATTGCCGGAATAGGCCACTGATAAGCTTCTCACCCCCATATTCTAGTTAACAACCTATTTGCGTGTGGTTCCTTTTTCTATTTTTTTATTTTGTCTGCGTTTTTAATTCTGTTACAGCTATAGCAAAACTGTTTAGTGCATAAACTAGCACTCTAGCTTGATTTAGATGTTTTCTTCAATCTTGCCTGCGAGTTTTACATATTGGAAAAGCTAAGTCTACATTAGCCAGTTAATGTATTTTTAGTTAGCATAAATAGTCCAGCTATTTAGCTTCTTATGTGTAGATGGTTAATTAGGTAGATGTGTTTTTGTTATGAAAATGCATGTCGTAGTTAGGATTTTGCAAAAGCCTAAAATCGGGTAGAAGTGACTCTACCCGATTTTCATATTTTGTGTTGTGTAATTACAACATGTTAGCTAATTTCCTGTATTAGCTGCAATTCTGTAGATACCCTTCTTGCTGATTAATGAATTAGTTAGGTTGCTTTGGTTTAGATTTGATGGTGTGTTAATTTAAATCACAATTTAGTGCTGCTTATAGTCTTTGCACAATATCCGATTTTTGCATTTTGATATAGTAGATGATTAGCCCTGTTATGTGTAGTTGTTAACAGTAGCCTAATTGTGAATTGTAGATGCTATTAGATTTGTTTACTATGTCTAATTCCTATCATAAGTTTGAATGTTTTCTTTAGCATCAATTAGCTACATTCCCATTCTACCCGATTTTTATGTTTTGATTTATATAGGTATTAATTCGTTGGGTTGTCGATTTCTAGCAGTAGAATCATTAATTAAATGGTTAAGTCATGAAGTACTCTAGTGTTGTTTTAACTTGATGAATTGTTTGCATACATTAGATAGTTTTTATGTTAATTTTTAGGTGTATTTGCATGCCATATGAATTTCGGGGTGTGTTCTAGGTTAGGCGGATGATTTGTATTTTAGCAGTGTTATGGTATGCTGTTACTTACTGTTAGTAGAGTAATTTAAAAAATAGTATTACTGTTTTGTCAAATTTTACGTATATAATTAGCTTAGTGATGTGTTAGAAGCAATTAATCTCATTGTCAGGTTATCCGATTTGGACGTTTTGCAAAGAATAAAAAAGATGGATTAAGTGTTGTTTAACTTCTGCTTTAACAGTAGATGTAGTTAGTTTTTATGTTAATTAGTGAGGTTGATCAATATTAGGTTGATTTGTCTGTTGAAAACGGTTAGTAAGTTAGCTTCATTCTCAGTTAAGCATTGTTAGAAGTAGTTTTGCTTTTATTAACGTTAGCACTACATAGCAGAGAAGATATATTAATTTTTGGTTAGCTTAGTGTTGCAGTATAAGTTAGGTTCTATTGAGATTAGTTTACCTTGTGTGATTAGTTTAACTCAGCTAGATTAACTAATTTTAATGCTTGCCATCGATTGTAGGGGTTAGTTGGTCTAAACACCTTAACTCGACTAGAACCATTCTAGTCGATTGAGGGTGTATTTTCAATTTCTAAGTTGTTGTTAGAATTGTGCTCTAGCTTATTTCCGATTTTTAAGTAGTTAATATCCAGTCTGAGTTAGAGTGCAGTTATGTTAGATGAAGTATGTGTCAGTGTCTTGTAGCTTCATCGCAACCAACTTTGCTCGTTTGCCAAAACTGATTAGGGTTCCACTCTTAACTGAAGGGTCGACTTAGGAGAAGAGCCTTACCAGTCTAGAGTTGTGATTTTTTGCAAATGGTCTGTGTCTTAAGTGTAATGCTGAGTGTCTGCATGTGGTAGTGTTGCTATTAGCCTCTTAGGGATTACGACTTTGTAGTTTTAACCCTTCATAGTTTAGGTTTTTCTCGATAGACTTGTCATTGCTTTGCCACTGAAATTGTGACGCTTATATCCGGAGCTCCCAAATTGATATTCGTAATCCGAAAGTTGCGTTGGATTTGTGATTGAGTCAGGAATCCAACAGAAGCAAAATCAATTCAAGCGGATTTCGGTTGTGTAGTCCACTATTTATTTTCTATAAGTCTATCAGAAATTAGGGTTTAGGGTTGCGTAGGGGTATAATTGTCTTTTTCTAGTTCACGTAGTTGTTCTAACTTTGATTTTTAGTATTTTATCAAGTTTCTAATATTAGTACTGAGTTGATTGCAGTGTTAGAATAATTAGTTTGGGGGGTTAACTCGGGTACTTGCTCGTTTACGTATAAATTAGATTATTAGCTAACTTTAGTATTAACATAGACTTAGTTATTTTTAAAATCACTGAGTTAGTTTAACTAACTTCGTTTTTGTGTTTTGTAGGTTATACAAAGTTGCATCTCCTAGCATACTCCGTAAGGCTTTGGATTCATCTCATCGTTTTCTCTTTTCTTTTATAACTTGTTCAATTTAGTTTTCATTGTATTATCCTCTGTAATTGAGCAAGTTCAATATCAATAAAATGCAAAGTTTAGGTTTAATTTGAGCGTATCCCGTTCTCTGTGGATTGATCCGTACTCACCATGAAAGTGGGAAGTCGGTTTTATTGCTTGATTGGTGACTTTCCAAAACGCTTTCAACGATAAAATGATGTTTTCAAATAGCACTTACAAAAATCCGATCAAGTTTTTGGCACCATTGCCAGGGAACGACGATTATACTTTGTTAATTCTAACTTTGTAATTTTTTGATATTCGTTTAGATTAACTGTTTTATTTTCTAGTTAGTAGGATTAGTTAGTATATATAGGATTAACGTAGTAAGTACATATAGGATTCACGTTCTGCGTATTTAGGATTCACAAACTTGCATGCTTCTGGAGCGATTAGACAGGTGAGTTCTAGATAACATAGCTTGAATTTCTATCTCTGTACTTAAGCATACTTAGAGTAGATTTGATTCTGCACTTGAATTCTGTTTAAGCATGCTTAGCGTACTTAGCTGTACTTAGTTTTAATTCTAGTTTTTGATATTTGTTTACTGCTTTCCGTTCTTTCTTTACATACGTAGTTAGGACACTAGATAGTTTAAGTTAGGTCGCATACATCTGGACTTAGTTTCAGTGTATGCAAGGGCACATGAATTTGGGTGTCTTGCTCAAACCGTTCGTTGAGGATCCTGAGAGAATTATACGTTCTTCTCAGAACCAATCAGAAATGGAAGACGTAGAACCCGAAGCTTCGATGTGCCCTCTCAGGGAGTACTTCCTACCTACGGAGTACACCCATGCATCGTACATTCGCAGACCAGCTATTGGGGTTTCTCATTACGAGATTAAGGCCAGTGTGATCCAGATGCTTCCTTCTTTCTACGACTTTAGTCACGAAGATCCCTACTGACATTTGGACGAGTTTTTCAAAATTTGTTTGACCATGAAAATTCAAAATTTCAAGGACGACACACTGAAGTTGACCCTCTTTCCTTTCTCGTTAAAGGATAAAGCCAAATATTAGCTAAAATGCTTAGACATCATCATTATAGGGTCCTGATATCAGTTACAGCAGGAGTTCTTCAAAAAGTACTTTCTTATAGGTCGAACCATCCAATTCCAGTGAGCCATCACCAGTTTCTCAGAATTAGATGGCGAGCAATTCCATGAGACCTAGGAGAGGATGAAGGATCTCCTTAGAAAATGTCCCCATCATCAGGTGCCCAGATGGCAACTGGTGTAGAGCTTTTACGATGGATTGTCTGACCGAAATCGTCAGATGATCGATGCTTCGTGTGGAGGGACATTCATGCTTAAAAGTGAGGATGAGGCATGGAACTTGTTTGATACTCTTGCAAAAAATTCTTTGCATCATGCCTGTACCTCTCATTCCGATAAAGTCACACCCAACAGATCAAAGCGAAGTGGTGTTCTCAAGGTGGGTCCCACAACTGAGTTACAAAGCAAAGTCGATATGCTTTTGCGAAAGTTGGACCAGCTCCTCTCGACCCCATCCCAACCTCATTCGGTGTGTGCGTTGTGTGCCAGCCCAACACACGTTATTACTGAGTGCCCTTCGGCAGCTCAGTACCCTGAATTTGTGTAAGAGCAAGTTCAGACAACTCAAGATTGTGTCAGGCCCCAAAACAACCCATATTCTTTTACATACAACCTAGGGTGGCGTAATCACACTAACTTTTCATGGAAGAACCGACTGTCTTCCACCCAGAAGTAGCCCACTCGACCGCCTACATTCACGCAGACATTCCATAGGCCGAGCTATCCCCAAGCCACTCCTTATCCTCCCCAGCCTTCACGAGAGTCTGCCCCGTAGACTTCTTTCAAGGAGAGACTTCTCCAAGCATTCAAAGAGGTGAAAACCTTGAGTCAGAATGCCTTTGAGCAGTGCAGTCAAATGTTGAGTTCCCATACGCAATCCATCACGAAGTTAGAATCGCAAATAGAACAATTAGCGAAAGCACTAAACAAGAGACCAGAGGGAAGCCTGCCAGGTCAAGCTGTGATGAACCCTAAAGGAAAAGAATAGGGTTCGAGCGGAAAGATGTATCATATTTATATACTAAAATTAGGATTTTCAGTTTAGCATTTATTTTTGTTTTTGTTTCGTTATTTGAATTCATATGAGCTTACATTTTCTTTGATTCATGCAGGCTTATCTGACATTCAATGTGTGAGTATAGGTTATTGAATTTAGGACATGGATTTTAGAGTAGACAATCGATTAGGTCAGCTGAAAACTGAGCATCGGCGTATGCTTAGTGGTGGAGCATGATCAAGTCAAGAATCAACTCACGAGGCCCACATATCAGGTTGTATCCATTCGTTCTTCTGTTTCGATTTCAAGTTTTGTAGTGTGCATCTACATTGCATTCTTACATCTCTGCATGCCACTAGGGACAGTGTCATTCAAGCATGGAGGGGTCGTTCAGTAGATACACACTATTTTATTCTATTTATCTTGTTTCAGTAGCTAAAACTCATAAATTAGGCATTTCAGAATTTTTTTTCAGCATGTATGAATGTTTTTGACATAATCTGACATGTTAGAAATTTTTAAATCCCCCATGAGGAAATTAAAAGAGTGAGTATTTATGTGAAGTTCAAAAAAAAGACTGTATTTGAATGTAAAAAGATAATTTTGAATCATAAAGTATAAGTATGCACAATTTGAAATAAACTACTAAGTAAATGAAAAATATAAAGAAAAAGCTCGAGCTCAAAAGAAAAGAGCCTGTGTTAGGTTGTTTGGATGATTTCACAATCCTGAGTAAGATGAGTTCAGACACAAGTTGAAGCGTTTGAATTTTATTCAAAACGGAAGGTGAGAACTTCGTGAGCGTTAAAAGCTTAGATCAGACACAAGTTGAAGTGTCTGAACCTCATGTCAAAAGGATAAATGAAGGAAGTCACTTTTGTGTCTAGTTAATGTCTTTAACATATATATAGTAGTATAAGAAGGCATTAACATTGCACATGACACAAAAGCAGACCACACACAAGCTATCAAATGAAAAGAAAAGAAAAGAATTGAAAAGATTGGAAAAATTGAAAATCCAATGAAACAGAAAATGAGAGCTTAGTGAAAAGAAAAAGTCATTACTTAGAATTAGAATGAAAGACTGTGAAAAAAAAGATACAAGTGATAAAAAATGAACAATAGCATGACAATACATGATTTTCTGAGAAACAATCATAAATAAATGTGATTTTTAGAAGAGTGAAAGGAAAATTTTTATCATGGAGGCATAAAATCTCTAATTGTGTTCTAAGAAGTTAAAAATTACATGAAATGTCTGCTAAAATTTATTTCTGGAATTGCCTAGCATTTAAGGAGAAAAATTTGAATTTCTGCATGATTTTTGATGTTTGTAGGTAGCATCTCTGCAAACCCTTACGAGACCTTGCTCGTCCATAGGGGTAACCCAGGGGTTCAAAAAGTTCTTATTGCATAAGCTAAATGCAACCATGATTCCTCCGAAAGTGAGTTAGTTGTTTAATAAAAGTTTGCATTTTATTCGGGTAGTCTATATCTTCATCGCAAGGGTAGGGTATATTGCTAGGGACAATCAATTATTCTAGTATGGAGGTATTTGATGGTGCATAAATTACTCATAATGATAATATATTTTTATTGCATAAATGCATCATTTATAGGTTTAGAACCCACACTAGATGCATTTAGAAGTCATTGAGGTATGGTTCTAATTTCGTTTAAATCAGACTTAAAACGAGAGAGATATCGCATTTACAGTGTAACAGGTCGGACCTCGAGGCAAAATGGGTCAAATCGGATCCAAATGGCCCATTTGGGCCTTGGATCTGGGCCAAAACTTCACAATCCAACCCACTCAAACCCCAAACTCGATTTTCAAAAGTAATTGCAACCCTACCTCTCCAAAATAGGCGCCCAACAAATATTTCAGTTTTAATTCTCTTTCTAGAATTTCCAGAAAAGAGGTCTTTAGCTTTGAAATCACATAAGCAAACCCTAATGAGGGTCTCTTGCTTGGGAAGTGCGCCTCCACACTCGAATCCTGCTCCTCCCTCTTCTCTTTTAGCCATCCTATGCCCCTCTTCTTCACCTTCCATGGTCGTGCATGGCTTCCAAGCACCTCCATTTAAGCCCCCATCCCTTCCTCTCCCATTTCCCTTCTTCCACATTTTTCCTTCTTCTCCCCTTGCTGAAACTAACATCTCATGTTCATTTTGCAGGTTGTAGCAGCCATGGAAGTGCTCCAGCTGTGGCAAGGGTGCTGTCTGCCCTTCCATAGCTAGCCGGTCCTTCCCCCCATCCGGCTCTCTACACCCCCATTGTCGCTAGATCTTCACACCATCTTCAGAGTGCCACCCATTGCCGTTTCCAGCACCCTGCAACAAAGCAGAGTTAGCCAGCACCAACGAGGCTTATTTGCGCACGACTTGAGCAAGATTCTGACTCCTCTTCATCCCTCTATAACTCGGATTGCCGGAATAGGCCACTGATAAGCTTCTCACCCCCATATTCTAGTTAACAACCTATTTGCGTGTGGTTCCTTTTTCTATTTTTTTATTTTGTCTGCGTTTTTAATTCTGTTACAGCTATAGCAAAACTGTTTAGTGCATAAACTAGCACTCTAGCTTGATTTAGATGTTTTCTTCAATCTTGCCTGCGAGTTTTACATATTGGAAAAGCTAAGTCTACATTAGCCAGTTAATGTATTTTTAGTTAGCATAAATAGTCCAGCTATTTAGCTTCTTATGTGTAGATGGTTAATTAGGTAGATGTGTTTTTGTTATGAAAATGCATGTCGTAGTTAGGATTTTGCAAAAGCCTAAAATCGGGTAGAAGTGACTCTACCCGATTTTCATATTTTGTGTTGTGTAATTACAACATGTTAGCTAATTTCCTGTATTAGCTGCAATTCTGTAGATACCCTTCTTGCTGATTAATGAATTAGTTAGGTTGCTTTGGTTTAGATTTGATGGTGTGTTGATTTAAATCACAATTTAGTGCTGCTTATAGTCTTTGCACAATATCCGATTTTTGCATTTTGATATAGTAGATGATTAGCCCTGTTATGTGTAGTTGTTAACAGTAGCCTAATTGTGAATTGTAGATGCTATTAGATTTGTTTACTATGTCTAATTCCTATCATAAGTTTGAATGTTTTCTTTAGCATCAATTAGCTACATTCCCATTCTACCCGATTTTTATGTTTTGATTTATATAGGTATTAATTCGTTGGGTTGTCGATTTCTAGCAGTAGAATCATTAATTAAATGGTTAAGTCATGAAGTACTCTAGTGTTGTTTTAACTTGATGAATTGTTTGCATACATTAGATAGTTTTTATGTTAATTTTTAGGTGTATTTGCATGCCATATGAATTTCGGGGTGTGTTCTAGGTTAGGCGGATGATTTGTATTTTAGCAGTGTTATGGTATGCTGTTACTTACTGTTAGTAGAGTAATTTAAAAAATAGTATTACTGTTTTGTCAAATTTTACGTATATAATTAGCTTAGTGATGTGTTAGAAGCAATTAATCTCATTGTCAGGTTATCCGATTTGGACGTTTTGCAAAGAATAAAAAAGATGGATTAAGTGTTGTTTAACTTCTGCTTTAACAGTAGATGTAGTTAGTTTTTATGTTAATTAGTGAGGTTGATCAATATTAGGTTGATTTGTCTGTTGAAAACGGTTAGTAAGTTAGCTTCATTCTCAGTTAAGCATTGTTAGAAGTAGTTTTGCTTTTATTAACGTTAGCACTACATAGCAGAGAAGATATATTAATTTTTGGTTAGCTTAGTGTTGCAGTATAAGTTAGGTTCTATTGAGATTAGTTTACCTTGTGTGATTAGTTTAACTCAGCTAGATTAACTAATTTTAATGCTTGCCATCGATTGTAGGGGTTAGTTGGTCTAAACACCTTAACTCGACTAGAACCATTCTAGTCGATTGAGGGTGTATTTTCAATTTCTAAGTTGTTGTTAGAATTGTGCTCTAGCTTATTTCCGATTTTTAAGTAGTTAATATCCAGTCTGAGTTAGAGTGCAGTTATGTTAGATGAAGTATGTGTCAGTGTCTTGTAGCTTCATCGCAACCAACTTTGCTCGTTTGCCAAAACTGATTAGGGTTCCACTATTAACTGAAGGGTCGACTTAGGAGAAGAGCCTTACCAGTCTAGAGTTGTGATTTTTTGCAAATGGTCTGTGTCTTAAGTGTAATGCTGAGTGTCTGCATGTGGTAGTGTTGCTATTAGCCTCTTAGGGATTACGACTTTGTAGTTTTA
Source organism: Nuphar pumila (assembly GCF_984573655.1). Taxonomy (NCBI): domain Eukaryota; kingdom Viridiplantae; phylum Streptophyta; class Magnoliopsida; order Nymphaeales; family Nymphaeaceae; genus Nuphar; species Nuphar pumila. The sequence continues at coordinate 15,478,582 of NC_143259.1, read as the reverse complement.
ACCCTTCTTAGTTTAGGTTTTTCTCGATAGACTTGTCATTGCTTTGCCACTGAAATTGTGACGCTTATATCCGGAGCTCCCAAATTGATATTCGTAATCCGAAAGTTGCGTTGGATTCGTGATTGAGTCAGGAATCCAACAGAAGCAAAATCAATTCAAGCGGATTTCGGTTGTGTAGTCCACTATTTATTTTCTATAAGTCTATCAGAAATTAGGGTTTAGGGTTGCGTAGGGGTATAATTGTCTTTTTCTAGTTCACGTAGTTGTTCTAACTTTGATTTTTAGTATTTTATCAAGTTTCTAATATTAGTACTGAGTTGATTGCAGTGTTAGAATAATTATTTTGGGGGGTTAACTCGGGTACTTGCTCGTTTACGTATAAATTAGATTATTAGCTAACTTTAGTATTAACATAGACTTAGTTATTTTTAAAATCACTGAGTTAGTTTAACTAACTTCGTTTTTGTGTTTTGTAGGTTATACAAAGTTGCATCTCCTAGCATACTCCGTAAGGCTTTGGATTCATCTCATCGTTTTCTCTTTTCTTTTATAACTTGTTCAATTTAGTTTTCATTGTATTATCCTCTGTAATTGAGCAAGTTCAATATCAATAAAATGCAAAGTTTAGGTTTAATTTGAGCGTATCCCGTTCTCTGTGGATTGATCCGTACTCACCATGAAAGTGGGAAGTCGGTTTTATTGCTTGATTGGTGACTTTCCAAAACGCTTTCAACGATAAAATGATGTTTTCAAATAGCACTTACAAAAATCCGATCAAGTTTTTGGCACCATTGCCAGGGAACGACGATTATACTTTGTTAATTCTAACTTTGTAATTTTTTGATATTCGTTTAGATTAACTGTTTTATTTTCTAGTTAGTTGGATTAGTTAGTATATATAGGATTAACGTAGTAAGTACATATAGGATTCACGTTCTGCGTATTTAGGATTCACAAACTTGCATGCTTCTGGAGCGATTAGACAGGTGAGTTCTAGATAACATAGCTTGAATTTCTATCTCTGTACTTAAGCATACTTAGAGTAGATTTGATTCTGCACTTGAATTCTGTTTAAGCATGCTTAGCGTACTTAGCTGTACTTAGTTTTAATTCTAGTTTTTGATATTTGTTTACTGCTTTCCGTTCTTTCTTTACATACGTAGTTAGGACACTAGATAGTTTAAGTTAGGTCGCATACATCTGGACTTAGTTTCAGTGTATGCAAGGGCACATGAATTTGGGTGTCTTGCTCAAACCGTTCGTTGAGGATCCTGAGAGAATTATACGTTCTTCTCAGAACCAATCAGAAATGGAAGACGTAGAACCCGAAGCTTCGATGCGCCCTCTCAGGGAGTACTTCCTACCTACGGAGTACACCCATGCATCGTACATTCGCAGACCAGCTATTGGGGTTTCTCATTACGAGATTAAGGCCAGTGTGATCCAGATGCTTCCTTCTTTCTACGACCTTAGTCACGAAGATCCCTACTGACATTTAGACGAGTTTTTCAAAATTTGTTTGACCATGAAAATTCAAAATTTCAAGGACGACACACTGAAGTTGACCCTCTTTCCTTTCTCGTTAAAGGATAAAGCCAAATATTAGCTAAAATGCTTAGACATCATCATTATAGGGTCCTGATATCAGTTACAGCAGGAGTTCTTCAAAAAGTACTTTCTTATAGGTCGAACCATCCAATTCCAGTGAGCCATCACCAGTTTCTCAGAATTAGATGGCGAGCAATTCCATGAGACCTAGGAGAGGATGAAGGATCTCCTTAGAAAATGTCCCCATCATCAGGTGCCCAGATGGCAACTGGTGTAGAGCTTTTACGATGGATTGTCTGACCGAAATCGTCAGATGATCGATGCTTCGTGTGGAGGGACATTCATGCTTAAAAGTGAGGATGAGGCATGGAACTTGTTTGATACTCTTGCAGAAAATTCTTTGCATCATGCCTGTACCTCTCATTCCGATAAAGTCACACCCAACGGATCAAAGCGAAGTGGTGTTCTCAAGGTGGGTCCCACAACTGAGTTACAAAGCAAAGTCGATATGCTTTTGCGAAAGTTGGACCAGCTCCTCTCGACCCCATCCCAACCTCATTCGGTGTGTGCGTTGTGTGCCAGCCCAACACACGTTATTACTGAGTGCCCTTCGGCAGCTCAGTACCCTGAATTTGTGCAAGAGCAAGTTCAGACAACTCAAGATTGTGTCAGGTTCCAAAACAACCCATATTCTTTTACATACAACCTAGGGTGGCGTAATCACACTAACTTTTCATGGAAGAACCGACTGTCTTCCACCCAGAAGTAGCCCACTCGACCGCCTACATTCACGCAGACATTCCATAGGCCGAGCTATCCCCAAGCCACTCCTTATCCTCCCCAGCCTTCACGAGAGTCTGCCCCGTAGACTTCTTTCAAGGAGAGACTTCTCCAAGCATTCAAAGAGGTGAAAACCTTGAGTCAGAATGCCTTTGAGCAGTGCAGTCAAATGTTGAGTTCCCATACGCAATCCATCACGAAGTTAGAATCGCAAATAGAACAATTAGCGAAAGCACTAAACAAGAGACCAGAGGGAAGCCTGCCAGGTCAAGCTGTGATGAACCCTAAAGGAAAAGAATAGGGTTCGAGCGGAAAGATGTATCATATTTATATACTAAAATTAGGATTTTCAGTTTAGCATTTATTTTTGTTTTTGTTTCGTTATTTGAATTCATATGAGCTTACATTTTCTTTGATTCATGCAGGCTTATCTGACATTCAATGTGTGAGTATAGGTTATTGAATTTAGGACATGGATTTTAGAGTAGACAATCGATTAGGTCAGCTGAAAACTGAGCATCGGCGTATGCTTAGTGGTGGAGCATGATCAAGTCAAGAATCAACTCACGAGGCCCACATATCAGGTTGTATCCATTCGTTCTTCTGTTTCGATTTCAAGTTTTGTAGTGTGCATCTACATTGCATTCTTACATCTCTGCATGCCACTAGGGACAGTGTCATTCAAGCATGGAGGGGTCGTTCAGTAGATACACACTATTTTATTCTATTTATCTTGTTTCAGTAGCTAAAACTCATAAATTAGGCATTTCAGAATTTTTTTTCAGCATGTATGAATGTTTTTGACATAATCTGACATGTTAGAAATTTTTAAATCCCCCATGAGGAAATTAAAAGAGTGAGTATTTATGTGAAGTTCAAAAAAAAGACTGTATTTGAATGTAAAAAGATAATTTTGAATCATAAAGTATAAGTATGCACAATTTGAAATAAACTACTAAGTAAATGAAAAATATAAAGAAAAAGCTCGAGCTCAAAAGAAAAGAGCCTGTGTTAGGTTGTTTGGATGATTTCACAATCCTGAGTAAGATGAGTTCAGACACAAGTTGAAGCGTTTGAATTTTATTCAAAACGGAAGGTGAGAACTTCGTGAGCGTTAAAAGCTTAGATCAGACACAAGTTGAAGTGTCTGAACCTCATGTCAAAAGGATAAATGAAGGAAGTCACTTTTGTGTCTAGTTAATGTCTTTAACATATATATAGTAGTATAAGAAGGCATTAACATTGCACATGACACAAAAGCAGACCACACACAAGCTATCAAATGAAAAGAAAAGAAAAGAATTGAAAAGATTGGAAAAATTGAAAATCCAATGAAACAGAAAATGAGAGCTTAGTGAAAAGAAAAAGTCATTACTTAGAATTAGAATGAAAGACTGTGAAAAAAAAGATACAAGTGATAAAAAATGAACAATAGCATGACAATACATGATTTTCTGAGAAACAATCATAAATAAATGTGATTTTTAGAAGAGTGAAAGGAAAATTTTTATCATGGAGGCATAAAATCTCTAATTGTGTTCTAAGAAGTTAAAAATTACATGAAATGTCTGCTAAAATTTATTTCTGGAATTGCCTAGCATTTAAGGAGAAAAATTTGAATTTCTGCATGATTTTTGATGTTTGTAGGTAGCATCTCTGCAAACCCTTACGAGACCTTGCTCGTCCATAGGGGTAACCCAGGGGTTCAAAAAGTTCTTATTGCATAAGCTAAATGCAACCATGATTCCTCCGAAAGTGAGTTAGTTGTTTAATAAAAGTTTGCATTTTATTCGGGTAGTCTATATCTTCATCGCAAGGGTAGGGTATATTGCTAGGGACAATCAATTATTCTAGTATGGAGGTATTTGATGGTGCATAAATTACTCATAATGATAATATATTTTTATTGCATAAATGCATCATTTATAGGTTTAGAACCCACACTAGATGCATTTAGAAGTCATTGAGGTATGGTTCTAATTTCGTTTAAATCAGACTTAAAACGAGAGAGATATCGCATTTACAGTGTAACAGGTCGGACCTCGAGGCAAAATGGGTCAAATCGGATCCAAATGGCCCATTTGGGCCTTGGATCTGGGCCAAAACTTCACAATCCAACCCACTCAAACCCCAAACTCGATTTTCAAAAGTAATTGCTACCCTACCTCTCCAAAATAGGCGCCCAACAAATATTTCAGTTTTAATTCTCTTTCTAGAATTTCCAGAAAAGAGGTCTTTAGCTTTGAAATCACATAAGCAAACCCTAATGAGGGTCTCTTGCTTGGGAAGTGCGCCTCCACACTCGAATCCTGCTCCTCCCTCTTCTCTTTTAGCCATCCTATGCCCCTCTTCTTCACCTTCCATGGTCGTGCATGGCTTCCAAGCACCTCCATTTAAGCCCCCATCCCTTCCTCTCCCATTTCCCTTCTTCCACATTTTTCCTTCTTCTCCCCTTGCTGAAACTAACATCTCATGTTCATTTTGCAGGTTGTAGCAGCCATGGAAGTGCTCCAGCTGTGGCAAGGGTGCTGTCTGCCCTTCCATAGCTAGCCGGTCCTTCCCCCCATCCGGCTCTCTACACCCCCATTGTCGCTAGATCTTCACACCATCTTCAGAGTGCCACCCATTGCCGTTTCCAGCACCCTGCAACAAAGCAGAGTTAGCCAGCACCAACGAGGCTTATTTGCGCACGACTTGAGCAAGATTCTGACTCCTCTTCATCCCTCTATAACTCGGATTGCCGGAATAGGCCACTGATAAGCTTCTCACCCCCATATTCTAGTTAACAACCTATTTGCGTGTGGTTCCTTTTTCTATTTTTTTATTTTGTCTGCGTTTTTAATTCTGTTACAGCTATAGCAAAACTGTTTAGTGCATAAACTAGCACTCTAGCTTGATTTAGATGTTTTCTTCAATCTTGCCTGCGAGTTTTACATATTGGAAAAGCTAAGTCTACATTAGCCAGTTAATGTATTTTTAGTTAGCATAAATAGTCCAGCTATTTAGCTTCTTATGTGTAGATGGTTAATTAGGTAGATGTGTTTTTGTTATGAAAATGCATGTCGTAGTTAGGATTTTGCAAAAGCCTAAAATCGGGTAGAAGTGACTCTACCCGATTTTCATATTTTGTGTTGTGTAATTACAACATGTTAGCTAATTTCCTGTATTAGCTGCAATTCTGTAGATACCCTTCTTGCTGATTAATGAATTAGTTAGGTTGCTTTGGTTTAGATTTGATGGTGTGTTGATTTAAATCACAATTTAGTGCTGCTTATAGTCTTTGCACAATATCCGATTTTTGCATTTTGATATAGTAGATGATTAGCCCTGTTATGTGTAGTTGTTAACAGTAGCCTAATTGTGAATTGTAGATGCTATTAGATTTGTTTACTATGTCTAATTCCTATCATAAGTTTGAATGTTTTCTTTAGCATCAATTAGCTACATTCCCATTCTACCCGATTTTTATGTTTTGATTTATATAGGTATTAATTCGTTGGGTTGTCGATTTCTAGCAGTAGAATCATTAATTAAATGGTTAAGTCATGAAGTACTCTAGTGTTGTTTTAACTTGATGAATTGTTTGCATACATTAGATAGTTTTTATGTTAATTTTTAGGTGTATTTGCATGCCATATGAATTTCGGGGTGTGTTCTAGGTTAGGCGGATGATTTGTATTTTAGCAGTGTTATGGTATGCTGTTACTTACTGTTAGTAGAGTAATTTAAAAAATAGTATTACTGTTTTGTCAAATTTTACGTATATAATTAGCTTAGTGATGTGTTAGAAGCAATTAATCTCATTGTCAGGTTATCCGATTTGGACGTTTTGCAAAGAATAAAAAAGATGGATTAAGTGTTGTTTAACTTCTGCTTTAACAGTAGATGTAGTTAGTTTTTATGTTAATTAGTGAGGTTGATCAATATTAGGTTGATTTGTCTGTTGAAAACGGTTAGTAAGTTAGCTTCATTCTCAGTTAAGCATTGTTAGAAGTAGTTTTGCTTTTATTAACGTTAGCACTACATAGCAGAGAAGATATATTAATTTTTGGTTAGCTTAGTGTTGCAGTATAAGTTAGGTTCTATTGAGATTAGTTTACCTTGTGTGATTAGTTTAACTCAGCTAGATTAACTAATTTTAATGCTTGCCATCGATTGTAGGGGTTAGTTGGTCTAAACACCTTAACTCGACTAGAACCATTCTAGTCGATTGAGGGTGTATTTTCAATTTCTAAGTTGTTGTTAGAATTGTGCTCTAGCTTATTTCCGATTTTTAAGTAGTTAATATCCAGTCTGAGTTAGAGTGCAGTTATGTTAGATGAAGTATGTGTCAGTGTCTTGTAGCTTCATCGCAACCAACTTTGCTCGTTTGCCAAAACTGATTAGGGTTCCACTATTAACTGAAGGGTCGACTTAGGAGAAGAGCCTTACCAGTCTAGAGTTGTGATTTTTTGCAAATGGTCTGTGTCTTAAGTGTAATGCTGAGTGTCTGCATGTGGTAGTGTTGCTATTAGCCTCTTAGGGATTACGACTTTGTAGTTTTAACCCTTCTTAGTTTAGGTTTTTCTCGATAGACTTGTCATTGCTTTGCCACTGAAATTGTGACGCTTATATCCGGAGCTCCCAAATTGATATTCGTAATCCGAAAGTTGCGTTGGATTCGTGATTGAGTCAGGAATCCAACAGAAGCAAAATCAATTCAAGCGGATTTCGGTTGTGTAGTCCACTATTTATTTTCTATAAGTCTATCAGAAATTAGGGTTTAGGGTTGCGTAGGGGTATAATTGTCTTTTTCTAGTTCACGTAGTTGTTCTAACTTTGATTTTTAGTATTTTATCAAGTTTCTAATATTAGTACTGAGTTGATTGCAGTGTTAGAATAATTATTTTGGGGGGTTAACTCGGGTACTTGCTCGTTTACGTATAAATTAGATTATTAGCTAACTTTAGTATTAACATAGACTTAGTTATTTTTAAAATCACTGAGTTAGTTTAACTAACTTCGTTTTTGTGTTTTGTAGGTTATACAAAGTTGCATCTCCTAGCATACTCCGTAAGGCTTTGGATTCATCTCATCGTTTTCTCTTTTCTTTTATAACTTGTTCAATTTAGTTTTCATTGTATTATCCTCTGTAATTGAGCAAGTTCAATATCAATAAAATGCAAAGTTTAGGTTTAATTTGAGCGTATCCCGTTCTCTGTGGATTGATCCGTACTCACCATGAAAGTGGGAAGTCGGTTTTATTGCTTGATTGGTGACTTTCCAAAACGCTTTCAACGATAAAATGATGTTTTCAAATAGCACTTACAAAAATCCGATCAAGTTTTTGGCACCATTGCCAGGGAACGACGATTATACTTTGTTAATTCTAACTTTGTAATTTTTTGATATTCGTTTAGATTAACTGTTTTATTTTCTAGTTAGTTGGATTAGTTAGTATATATAGGATTAACGTAGTAAGTACATATAGGATTCACGTTCTGCGTATTTAGGATTCACAAACTTGCATGCTTCTGGAGCGATTAGACAGGTGAGTTCTAGATAACATAGCTTGAATTTCTATCTCTGTACTTAAGCATACTTAGAGTAGATTTGATTCTGCACTTGAATTCTGTTTAAGCATGCTTAGCGTACTTAGCTGTACTTAGTTTTAATTCTAGTTTTTGATATTTGTTTACTGCTTTCCGTTCTTTCTTTACATACGTAGTTAGGACACTAGATAGTTTAAGTTAGGTCGCATACATCTGGACTTAGTTTCAGTGTATGCAAGGGCACATGAATTTGGGTGTCTTGCTCAAACCGTTCGTTGAGGATCCTGAGAGAATTATACGTTCTTCTCAGAACCAATCAGAAATGGAAGACGTAGAACCCGAAGCTTCGATGCGCCCTCTCAGGGAGTACTTCCTACCTACGGAGTACACCCATGCATCGTACATTCGCAGACCAGCTATTGGGGTTTCTCATTACGAGATTAAGGCCAGTGTGATCCAGATGCTTCCTTCTTTCTACGACCTTAGTCACGAAGATCCCTACTGACATTTAGACGAGTTTTTCAAAATTTGTTTGACCATGAAAATTCAAAATTTCAAGGACGACACACTGAAGTTGACCCTCTTTCCTTTCTCGTTAAAGGATAAAGCCAAATATTAGCTAAAATGCTTAGACATCATCATTATAGGGTCCTGATATCAGTTACAGCAGGAGTTCTTCAAAAAGTACTTTCTTATAGGTCGAACCATCCAATTCCAGTGAGCCATCACCAGTTTCTCAGAATTAGATGGCGAGCAATTCCATGAGACCTAGGAGAGGATGAAGGATCTCCTTAGAAAATGTCCCCATCATCAGGTGCCCAGATGGCAACTGGTGTAGAGCTTTTACGATGGATTGTCTGACCGAAATCGTCAGATGATCGATGCTTCGTGTGGAGGGACATTCATGCTTAAAAGTGAGGATGAGGCATGGAACTTGTTTGATACTCTTGCAGAAAATTCTTTGCATCATGCCTGTACCTCTCATTCCGATAAAGTCACACCCAACGGATCAAAGCGAAGTGGTGTTCTCAAGGTGGGTCCCACAACTGAGTTACAAAGCAAAGTCGATATGCTTTTGCGAAAGTTGGACCAGCTCCTCTCGACCCCATCCCAACCTCATTCGGTGTGTGCGTTGTGTGCCAGCCCAACACACGTTATTACTGAGTGCCCTTCGGCAGCTCAGTACCCTGAATTTGTGCAAGAGCAAGTTCAGACAACTCAAGATTGTGTCAGGTTCCAAAACAACCCATATTCTTTTACATACAACCTAGGGTGGCGTAATCACACTAACTTTTCATGGAAGAACCGACTGTCTTCCACCCAGAAGTAGCCCACTCGACCGCCTACATTCACGCAGACATTCCATAGGCCGAGCTATCCCCAAGCCACTCCTTATCCTCCCCAGCCTTCACGAGAGTCTGCCCCGTAGACTTCTTTCAAGGAGAGACTTCTCCAAGCATTCAAAGAGGTGAAAACCTTGAGTCAGAATGCCTTTGAGCAGTGCAGTCAAATGTTGAGTTCCCATACGCAATCCATCACGAAGTTAGAATCGCAAATAGAACAATTAGCGAAAGCACTAAACAAGAGACCAGAGGGAAGCCTGCCAGGTCAAGCTGTGATGAACCCTAAAGGAAAAGAATAGGGTTCGAGCGGAAAGATGTATCATATTTATATACTAAAATTAGGATTTTCAGTTTAGCATTTATTTTTGTTTTTGTTTCGTTATTTGAATTCATATGAGCTTACATTTTCTTTGATTCATGCAGGCTTATCTGACATTCAATGTGTGAGTATAGGTTATTGAATTTAGGACATGGATTTTAGAGTAGACAATCGATTAGGTCAGCTGAAAACTGAGCATCGGCGTATGCTTAGTGGTGGAGCATGATCAAGTCAAGAATCAACTCACGAGGCCCACATATCAGGTTGTATCCATTCGTTCTTCTGTTTCGATTTCAAGTTTTGTAGTGTGCATCTACATTGCATTCTTACATCTCTGCATGCCACTAGGGACAGTGTCATTCAAGCATGGAGGGGTCGTTCAGTAGATACACACTATTTTATTCTATTTATCTTGTTTCAGTAGCTAAAACTCATAAATTAGGCATTTCAGAATTTTTTTTCAGCATGTATGAATGTTTTTGACATAATCTGACATGTTAGAAATTTTTAAATCCCCCATGAGGAAATTAAAAGAGTGAGTATTTATGTGAAGTTCAAAAAAAAGACTGTATTTGAATGTAAAAAGATAATTTTGAATCATAAAGTATAAGTATGCACAATTTGAAATAAACTACTAAGTAAATGAAAAATATAAAGAAAAAGCTCGAGCTCAAAAGAAAAGAGCCTGTGTTAGGTTGTTTGGATGATTTCACAATCCTGAGTAAGATGAGTTCAGACACAAGTTGAAGCGTTTGAATTTTATTCAAAACGGAAGGTGAGAACTTCGTGAGCGTTAAAAGCTTAGATCAGACACAAGTTGAAGTGTCTGAACCTCATGTCAAAAGGATAAATGAAGGAAGTCACTTTTGTGTCTAGTTAATGTCTTTAACATATATATAGTAGTATAAGAAGGCATTAACATTGCACATGACACAAAAGCAGACCACACACAAGCTATCAAATGAAAAGAAAAGAAAAGAAAAGAATTGAAAAGATTGGAAAAATTAAAAATCCAATGAAAAAGAAAATGAGAGCTTAGTGAAAAGAAAAAGTCATTACTTAGAATTAGAATGAAAGACTGTGCAAAAAAAGATACAAGTGATAAAAAATGAACAATAGCATGACAATACATGATTTTCTGAGAAACAATCATAAATAAATGTGATTTTTAGAAGAGTGAAAGGAAAATTTTTATCATGGAGGCATAAAATCTCTAATTGTGTTCTAAGAAGTTAAAAATTACATGAAATGTCTGCTAAAATTTATTTCTGGAATTGCCTAGCATTTAAGGAGAAAAATTTGAATTTCTGCATGATTTTTGATGTTTGTAGGTAGCATCTCTGCAAACCCTTACGAGACCTAGCTCGTCCATTGGGGTAACCCAGGGGTTCAAAAAGTTCTTATTGCATAAGCTAAATGCAACCATGATTCCTCCGAAAGTGAGTTAGTTGTTTAATAAAAGTTTGCATTTTATTCGGGTAGTCTATATCTTCATCGCAAGGGTAGGGTATATTGCTAGGGACAATCAATTATTCTAGTATGGAGGTATTTGATGGTGCATAAATTACTCATAATGATAATATATTTTTATTGCATAAATGCATCATTTATAGGTTTAGAACCCACACTAGATGCATTTAGAAGTCATTGAGATATGGTTCTAATTTCGTTTAAATCAGACTTAAAACGAGAGAGATATCGCATTTACAGTGTAACAGGTCGGACCTCGAGGCAAAATGGGTCAAATCGGATCCAAATGGCCCATTTGGGCCTTGGATCTGGGCCAAAACTTCACAATCCAACCCACTCAAACCCCAAACTCGATTTTCAAAAGTAATTGCTACCCTCCCTCTCCAAAATAGGCGCCCAACAAATATTTCAGTTTTAATTCTCTTTCTAGAATTTCCAGAAAAGAGGTCTTTAGCTTTGAAATCACATAAGCAAACCCTAATGAGGGTCTCTTGCTTGGGAAGTGCGCCTCCACACTCGAATCCTGCTCCTCCCTCTTCTCTTTTAGCCATCCTATGCCCCTCTTCTTCACCTTCCATGGTCGTGCATGGCTTCCAAGCACCTCCATTTAAGCCCCCATCCCTTCCTCTCCCATTTCCCTTCTTCCACATTTTCCCTTCTTCTCCCCTTGCTGAAACTAACATCTCATGTTCATTTTGCATGTTGTAGCAGCCATGGAAGTGCTCCAGCTGTGGCAAGGGTGCTGTCTGCCCTTCCATAGCTACCCGGTCCTTCCCCCCATCCGGCTCTCTACACCCCCATTGTCGCTAGATCTTCACACCATCTTCAGAGTGCCACCCATTGCCGTTTCCAGCACCCTGCAACAAAGCAGAGTTAGCCAGCACCAACGAGGCTTATTTGCGCACGACTTGAGCAAGATTCTGACTCCTCTTCATCCCTCTATAACTCGGATTGCCGGAATAGGCCACTGATAAGCTTCTCACCCCCATATTCTAGTTAACAACCTATTTGCGTGTGGTTCCTTTTTCTATTTTTTTATTTTGTCTGCATTTTTAATTCTGTTACAGCTATAGCAAAACTGTTTAGTGCATAAACTAGCACTCTAGCTTGATTTAGATGTTTTCTTCAATCTTGCCTGCGAGTTTTACATATTGGAAAAGCTAAGTCTACATTACCCAGTTAATGTATTTTTAGTTAGCATAAATAGTCCAGCTATTTAGCTTCTTATGTGTAGATGGTTAATTAGGTAGATGTGTTTTTGTTATGAAAATGCATGTCGTAGTTAGGATTTTGCAAAAGCCTAAAATCGGGTAGAAGTGACTCTACCCGATTTTCATATTTTGTGTTGTGTAATTACAACATGTTAGCTAATTTCCTGTATTAGCTGCAATTCTGTAGATACCCTTCTTGCTGATTAATGAATTAGTTAGGTTGCTTTGGTTTAGATTTGATGGTGTGTTAATTTAAATCACAATTTAGTGCTGCTTATAGTCTTTGCACAATATCCGATTTTTGCATTTTGATATAGTAGATGATTAGCCCTGTTATGTGTAGTTGTTAACAGTAGCCTAATTGTGAATTGTAGATGCTATTAGATTTGTTTACTATGTCTAATTCCTATCATAAGTTTGAATGTTTTCTTTAGCATCAATTAGCTACATTCCCATTCTACCTGATTTTTATGTTTTGATTTATATAGGTATTAATTCGTTGGGTTGTCGATTTCTAGCAGTAGAATCATTAATTAAATGGTTAAGTCATGAAGTACTCTAGTGTTGTTTTAACTTGATGAATTGTTTGCATACATTAGATAGTTTTTATGTTAATTTTTAGGTGTATTTGCATGCCATATGAATTTCGGGGTGTGTTCTAGGTTAGGCGGATGATTTGTATTTTAGCAGTGTTATGGTATGCTGTTACTTACTGTTAGTAGAGTAATTTAAAAAATAGTATTACTGTTTTGTCAAATTTTACGTATATAATTAGCTTAGTGATGTGTTAGAAGCAATTAATCTCATTGTCAGGTTATCCGATTTGGACGTTTTGCAAAGAATAAAAAAGATGGATTAAGTGTTGTTTAACTTCTGCTTTAACAGTAGATGTAGTTAGTTTTTATGTTAATTAGTGAGGTTGATCAATATTAGGTTGATTAGTCTGTTGAAAACAGTTAGTAAATTAGCTTCATTTTCACTTGAGCATTGTTAGAAGTAGTTTTGCTTTTATTAACGTTAGCACTACATAGCAGAGAAGATATATTAATTTTTGGTTAGCTTAGTGTTGCAATATAAGTTAGGTTCTATTCAGATTAGTTACGACAATAAAGCTATACATGATATTTCAAGTACAAGGTTTTGATGATGAGCAAGTGAATCAACTGCATTTCAGCTAAAGCAATAAAGAAATATGATAAGCATTGAAGAACTCGATGAAGAATCTTTGAAGACTTGTGTGCAAATGTAAAAATTTATTTAATGTCTTAGATTCTTGTAAGAGCTTTACTTAGACTGCATATTTAGGTGGTATTTCACCTAAAAGGTCTTTAGAAAAACTTTTCTAAAATAACTCTTCATGAAAATGTTTTTAGAAAACTCTTTTCTTAAATTTTCGTGTTTATTAGTTGACCAATAGACTCACCAGTCGACTAATTCTTTCGCGCCAAATTTTCTAAACAAAATGTCATTTTTGTCAAATTAGTCGACCGAAGGTTTTATCAGTCGACCGGACAGAATGTCTGTTTACTGGAAATTTAGCAGCAGTCGACTAATGATTTTATCAGTCGACCGGACAGAACATGTATTTTCAGAAAAATTTAGCAGCAGTCGACTGAAAGATTTTTCAGTCTACTGATGATATTATCAGTCGACTAATTTTTTCTCTAGTCGACTAATTTTCAAATCTTCAGATTTTCAAACGACTCGATAAACACATCAGTCGACCGACGATAACTGTCAGTCTACTAATAGCTAATTATCAGTCGACTAACTACTGTTCCAGTCGACTAATTTTGCCATTTTTCCTGAAACTTTTAAAAGGCGTGTCTTTTCATTTTTCAAACATTTTGATCATTCAAAATTGACTGTTTTGACACCCTTTCATATCCTCAATGTATGAAATCTTTCAACTATAAATATGAGTGCATTCCACACTCAAAAGCAATCAAATCCAATCAAATTCAATAGAATTATATTAAATTACTTCTTGCTTTTCACTCCTATTCATTCAAGTATTTATTTTCTCACTCACTTGATATTTTCACTTCAGTTTTTTACTCAAATTTCTTTGAGAGACAGTGAATTTGTGAGTTGAGTATTTCAACAACCTCAAAAGCCAATTGCATCTCATTTGCATTCATAAGAAGGGCTCGTAGGTTGTTTTGTAAGTTGTTACTTATTTATTTTTCTGTAAAAGGAAGAACTCCTTGGTTTAAAGGAGTTGTTTGCTTTCAGTAGGTGTGTTACTGGAAGTGAGATCGGAATTGGTGTGTATGATCTTGTAGTTACACAAGGTTGATAGTGAAAATCTCAAGCTGGTTTTGCTTGGGGACTGGATGTTGGTCGGGAAAGACCGAACCAGGATAAATTATTGTGTTCTTTGTGTGATTGCTTTGCGAATTGCAAAATTCGTCAAAATTTTGAAGACGATATTTAAAAGCACTATTCACCCCCCTCTAGTGCTTGTTGCCTCGATCCTACTGCACTTTCAATTTTCATATTTTGTGTCGTGTAATTAGAACATGTTAGCTGATTTCCGGTATTAACTGCAGTTCTGTAGATATCCCCCTTGCTGATTAATGAATTAATTAGGTTGCTTTGGTTTAGATTTGATCGTGTGTTAATTTGAATCACATTTTAGTGTTGCTTAGAGTCTTTGCACAATATCCGATTTTTGTATTTTGATATAGTAGACGATTAGCCCTGTTATGTGTAGTTGTTAACAGTAGCCTAATTGTGAATTGTAGATGCTATTAGGTTTGTTTACTATGTCTGATTCCTATCATAAGTTTGAATGTTTTCTTTAGAATCAATTAGCTACATTCCCATTCTACCCAATTTTTATGTTTTGATTTATATAGGTTTTAATTCGTTGTGTTGTCGGTTTTTAGCAGTAGAGTCATTAGTTAAATGGTTAAGTCATGAAGTACTTCAGTGTTGTTTTAACTTGATGAATTGTTTGCATACATTAGATAGTTTTTATGTTAATTTTTAGGTGTATTTGCATGCCATATGAATTTCGGGGTGTGTTATAGCTTAGGCGGATGATTTGTATTTTAGCAGTGTTATGGTATGCTGTTACTTACTGTTAGTAGAGTAATTTAGAAAATAGTATTACTGTTTTGTCAAATTTTACGTATATAATTAGCTTAGTGATGTGTCAGAAGCAAATAATCTCATTTTCAGGTTATCCGATTTGGACGTTTTGCAAAGAATAAGAAAGATGGATTAAGTGCTGTTTAACTTCTGCTTTCACAGTAGATGTAGTTAGTTTTTATGTTAATTAGTGAGGTTGATCAGTATTAGGTTGATTAGTCTGTTGAAAATGGTAAGTTAGCTTTATTCTCAGTTAAGCATTGTTAGAAGTAGTTTTGCTTTTATTAACGTTAGCACTACATAGCAGAGAAGATATATTAATTTTTGGTTAGCTTAGTGTTGCAGTATAAGTTAGGTTCTATTCAGATTAGTTTACCTTGTGTGATTAGTTTAACTCAGCTAGATTAACTAATTTTATGCTTGCCATCGATTGTAGGGGTTATTTGGTCTAAACACCATAACTCGACTAGAACCATTCTAGTCGATTGAGGGTGTATTTTCAATTTCTAAGTTGCTGTTAGAATTGTGCTCTAGCTTATTTCTGATTTTTAAGTAGTTAATATCCAGTCTGAGTTAGAGTGCAGTTATGTTAGATGAAGTATGTGTCAGTGTCTCGTAGCTTCATCGCAACCAACTTTGCTCGTTTGCCAAAACTGATTAGGGTTCCACTCTTAACCGGAGGGTCGACTTAGGAGAAGAGCCTTAGCAGTCTAGAGTTGTGATTTTTTGCAAATGGTCTATGTCTTCATTGTAATGCTGAGTGTCTGCATGTGGTAGTGTTGCTATTAGCCTCTTAGGTATTACGATTTTGTAGTTTTAACCCTTCTTAGTTTAGGTTTTTCTCGATAAACTTGTCATTGCTTTGCCACTAAAATTGTGACGCTTATATCCGGAGCTCACTAATTGATATTCGTAATCTGAAAGTTGCGTTGGATTTGTAATTGAGTCAGAAATCCAACAGAAGCAAAATCAGTTCAAGCGGATTTCGGTTGTGTAGTCCACTGTTTATTTTCTATAAGTCTATCAGAAATTGGGGTTTAGGGTTGCATAGGGGTATAGTTGTCTTTTTCTAGTTCACGTAGTTGTTCTAACTTTGGTTTTTAGTATTTTATCAATTTTCTAATATTAGTCTTGAGTTGATTGCTGTGTTAGAATAATTAGTTTGGGGAGTTAACTCGGGTAATTGCTCGTTTACGTATAAATTAGATTATTAGCTAACTTTAGTATTAACATAGACTTAGATATTTTTAAAATCACTGAGTTAGTTTAACTAACTTCATTTTTGTGTTTTGCAGGTGATACAAAGTTGCACCTCCTAGCATACTCCGCAAAGCTTTGGATTCATCTCATCGTTTTCTTGTTTCTTTTATAACTTGTTCAATTTAGTTTTCATTGTATTATTCTCTGTAATTGAACAAGTTCAATATCAATAAAATGCAAAGTTTAGATTTAATTTGAGCATATCCCGTTCCCTGTGGATCGATCCGTACTCACTACGAAAGTGGAAAGTTGATTTTACTACTTGATTGGTGATTTTCCAAAACGCTTTCAACGATAAAATAATGTTTTAAAATAGCACTTACAAAAATCCGATCACTGAATATAA
The DNA here is from genome assembly GCF_984573655.1 of Nuphar pumila. NCBI lineage: Eukaryota > Viridiplantae > Streptophyta > Magnoliopsida > Nymphaeales > Nymphaeaceae > Nuphar > Nuphar pumila. The sequence goes on along the minus strand of NC_143259.1, from coordinate 15,461,678 downwards.
TTTGAATGTATGTGGATAGAAGTGCTTGTATGCCACACTGTTATCTGCCCACACATTCACCTAGTTGTGGGATATCTATGACTGTTATGAATGTAGTTCGGAGATCATGCTGGGCATGATTTGAATGTATTCAAATAAAAGTGATCTTATTTTTATAGTTCAAAGATCATGCTTGTCATGATTTTAGTTAGCGGGATATGGAGTGTGTTTGCTGGAGGTACATGTTTGAGCATGCATTGTGTGAAATGTATGATTGCATAACTTAATGCGTTTGACATGATCGTATTGAATGCATATGAGAATCAATAACTAAGTGAAGCCTATCATGTATATGAAGCATGTATCATGAGTGCACATCTTAGAATGAATGTATCATGCTCGTGAATGCAAATGCGTGTTAGTGCATATCATATTTGTGTGTTAATTATGATGTGACATGTATTATGCATGAAAAATTAAATCATCTATGATATGTTCATGCATAGTAATACATGTGGTAGAATCATGCATAAAGCACGCGTTGAATTTGAATCATACATGAAAGCATGCTAGAAATGAATTATGCATAAGGACATGTGTAAAATAAATCATGACATGATAGGATCATGCATTAAATTGAAAATGATTACGTCATGTACATGCATGGGAGCATGTAAGATTAAGTCATGCATATGGCGTAGATTATTTTAGTCATGCGAGAGGGCATGAACTGTTGATATCATACATGAGGGCATGAGAGGGTTATCCTATGAGATTATAATATTTGACTTTAACCTATGACTTAATAATAAAGATAACCCTTGACCATGGGTTCATTTGAGGCACCGGTGAAGTCGGGCTCTTTGATATGGCTGGGTCTATCCCGATCTCTTATCCTCTTGAGAGAGGGAAGGGAGGTTATAAGCCTCATGGGATATGTTAAGTTTTTTGAGGGCTGAAGGCGCCTCTTGTCCCCGTCTCACAAAGGTTAAGGGGCAAGTCTACCAATGAGTCCTAAGTATACCACAACTCTACAGAGTTAGAGATGCATGCCTGATTTGTTCATCGATGGTTTTAGTTTGGCGTAGGCCAAGACTTAGGATTGTGGGTCCATTTTCCCAACCGCTGCATTGTAGGGTTGAATCACTTAGAAAAGAACCGGTTAAGTCATAGGAGGGCAATTAAAATACATAGAATAATAAATACTCATATGGTTGTTTCTGAAAGTCTATACCCTCTTTTATACTAGACGTGTTTGAATAAACAAGAGAAACAATTAATTATATTTTTTAGAATCACTGCTATCATATGCATAAATATATAAATGTGAACACATAAAGACTACTAAGATTTGCATGATTATTGCATATGATTTGTTACATGTGAATTAAAATGACATATATATGTTGGTCATGTAACTTGACCTGTTGATACAAGCCACGAGCTTGGTTGTTGCACGTGAGATGCTTGTGTGTGCTAGACCCACGGAAAAGGTCGAATTAGGGCATGTTCCATTTATATATTTGAATGCAAAGTGTATAAATGTTCTTAGAAATAACATGTGTATTTATAATTTAGATAATGCATGTTTTAGTCATGAGTTGGACATGAGCATACTTCTTTTGAGGATAAAAAAAAGAATGTTTATGTTTTCATGAACTGTTGCATTTTACACCACTTCGAAATATGCTATGAATTGTAAATTTTCATTCATTTATGCAAACACTTGTCATGGTTATGAATGATTGTAATGTTGAATGCCATGAATGAAAATGAAAACGAGTTTGAGTTTTATGCATATAACTTACACAATTATGAATGCTATGGAATGAATGATGATAAATGTGATTAAATATCATGTGCATGTTTTGATGTGGATTCCTTTGACTCTCATTTTCAAAATGATGAGAATTACACTTTGATGATACCATTACAACTTGATTTGTATTCTTAAAGTTTAGTTTTGGTTTTTTACGGGTAAGTGGTTGATGCCTTTTACTATTATAGATAACCTCGTGGAGGATTGAAGCGAAGTGTGGGTTGCTGCGCAGTTGACGGCTCTACTGTTACCTATTACGATCACTGGATGACTCAAGAAAATTTTGATGATTATAAACTTGTAACAATTTAACTTTTTGTCTGGATCTTTACATTTTAAGAATAGTAATATTTTGGAATGAGAAGAATTTTGAATTTTATTCTTTGATTTCTGCAATGATTATGCTTAAGGTTTGAAAACTTTAAATCTTTACGCAACTCTTCAATTATCTTAAACCTTAAATAAGTTTCGACTTCTGCATTTTTTTTACGTGTAAGAATCCTTAAAGTAATAACCACAATTGAGTTGTATTTATAGATGATTTTTTACTGTATCTGATACTGAGAGACTAATATACACTTGTGCTTGCACTTAGGTGGGCCGTTTAATATTTAAAACGGTTAAAATGTGGCTATAGATGAACTAGTTGGCATATTACTTTTGAGAATCATGTGGATTTTTATAATAAATAAAAAGTTTTGAATTTTTCTCTAAAATTTGGGTTTGAAAAAGTTTTAAAAATGTTGAATTTTTGAGAGACCTTACAATCGAGAATGGGAGAACTTCGACTTTATTTGGTAAGACATTTGCTTCCCTAGAGACACCCTAGTTGCACCTCATATGAATAGCAAAAGAGTTTGAAATTCATTTGGCGGGTATGGCTGTTATCGGCTTGTAAGTTGATTTGGTATGAGTGAAATCAACACATTTTCAGTGGTCTATTCCGCAACTATGCAAACCATACTTGAACTCTTGAAGTGGGAAGTTACCGGTAGCGCTCGCTCAAAGTGGCCCGGGAAAATGATTGACTGGATTGGGAAGGAACGGCAGATCTTACAGCTGATTTATAGGGCCGATTGTAGCTGGTTTTTTCTTCATTTTGGACACAGTCCAATGTCTGCATATTTTTTTTTCTTTCTCTTTGATAACTCATCAAGCCTAACTGCGTATGTATTAATCTGAATCTATTTAATCTTTCTCTCTCTCAAAAGGAAAAAAACTAAGATGGTCAGATATAACCAAGTACATTATACGCAATCATGCACTTAATGTCGGGCACTGTATATTTCATTTAAGAGGAACATTCGGCGATATCGTATCAGGTCACAGGCATTGGATGCCGTTCATCCATGAGATGAACGGCAACCCAAACACCACCATGTTTCCTTTTTATTCATCCGTTCACCTTTTGTGCTTTAGATGTTGTTCATTTACAAGATGAATGGCTTGAATCTAAATCCAAAGTATATGTGGTAGTACTGGATCCAGTAGAAAACAACAAAAACTAAGCTCTTTACAGGTAAAAGGTGAAATTGGATTGGATTTTGATATGGATCCAAATTATATGGAACTTAAAATACTGATTCGTACCCAATTAGGAAACAGAAGAAGTTCAATTTAGCAAATCCTAACTCAATCTGATTCTATATTCAGATCTTATTGAAAGGATCCATATCCGAAAAATAATGTGCCAGATTCGGATTCTTATGCAGTTCCTAAGTGGTGGCCATGAGTGGTTGGGCAAGAGATCCATGTATTTGGGGCCTTGAGATCTTTAGATCAAATTGCTTCTGAGGTCCTAGGCAATCAAACACACCCTTAGTGAAAAAATGAGGACATGGTTCAAGGTGAGCAGGGATCGGTCAACTGTCAGCCTATGTGACATAGGAGTTGGGATCCTGGGGCGCTTAAGTGCCTGGGCATGGGGCCCACAATAGCACATTGAATGGGGCCCACAAAAACAGATTGTGGGCCCCACATTGAATGCTGTCATGTGATTGGCTGCGTCTCATACCTGGGCAATCACAATCACAAGTGGTACTTGGTGCGACCCAACTAAGTAGGTCCAAATCAATGCCCTCAAAATCGTTAAAAGTCCTTGGATAGCTTGTAGGTGGCTTCTAAACCCAAGCTTCTCAGTCGGTTTTTCCTCAAATTTCTGTGTCCCTTGGTGCTTTTGAGCACTAACTAGGCTGGACCTTCACAAGTACAAACACTTTGAACAATTTAAGCTACAATTGGCTCAATGACAACAACTCAAACAAAAATACAAACACTAGGCAAACTAAACTACAGTGCAGAAAATACAGAACAAAACAGTTTTTAAACCTGAATTTACAAATGTATAGATCCCAAAATAAAACACATCTCAGGCTTCAATTCGGTACAAAAATTCAATGTAATACAAATAAATCACACATCAAATATCACACACATGGCATGAACGGATTAGGAGATATTGATGCACAAAGTTCACCGGGAAACAAGACTGTGCTATGCTGCAGAATTAGACAATCAGCTTGAAAATGCATTAGGGGGCTCCAAATCTACACACCTTTAGCTACTCTCAGACCAATTCTTCAGCCCCAGAGCAGTTAAGGATCATGCTAATCATGCAATTGAATGAACAAAAAATTCTACAGTGTACTCTGTTCATAAAAGAGTCGTTTACAATAAAAGATAAGATTCGGAACAAGGAGATACTTAAGAAGGTAGGTGTTGCACCCATTGAAAATAAGATGAGAGAGAATCATTTACGGTGGTTTGGACATATTCGGCGTAGGCTTAATGATGCTCCAGTTAGAAGGATGAAAAAATGAGAAAATATATTAGTTAAAAGAGGTCGGGGTAGGCCTAGGAAGACATGGATGGAGATGCTAGAAAAGGATATGAATGCTTTGAACTTCACCAAGGACATAGCATTGGATAGAAATGATTGGAGAAGAAGGATTCATGTGGAAGACCCAGAATGATTTTCTTTTTTGGTTTATATCGCCGACCCCAATTGTTTTGGGATGAAGGCGTAGTTGTTGTTGTACTATGTTCATAAAAGGGAGCTATAACTCGACAGAAAGTCCTTAATAAAAGTGGAAAATGGCAGAATTCACTAGTGCCTGGGATCTCATGCTAGACAACATTCTAAGCTTTCCAACGGCTATAGGCACGCTAAGTATCTTGATGCAGAGGCTCCGAAATTGCCGTATGAAGTTGCTAGAGTTCCAATAGGAGAACAATAGAATATGAGGGAGTTACAAAAATGATTTCTCAATTCCAGGCTACTGCGACCTCCACTAATCATGAATTCACTCAAGTGAGCTATTCACATTCCAACTAACATGATCAAACCAGGCGCTTGGCTGGATCTAGCCTCTGATGGCCGAAACAGATGCTGGAATGTTTAGATTGCATAAAATAATAGCTGAACGAATAAATCTAGTAGAGAACTTCATCAAGAGCTCGATCTACTTGAGAATTATCGAGCTAGTGGCCTGAATATACAGATCAGAGATGGATCTACAGAAGATCTATGGCCAGAATTAACTAAAACTGAGATGGGATGATCGAATCTCACCTTGATTCAACTAGCTGTAGCAAGATCTAGCTTTGTTTGGTCCGATCTACACTAAGTTGAAGGATTGAGCTTATAATCAGTTTAGATCTCCCTCGATTCACCATGTTTGAGCTTCACACAGTAGATCTGGAGTATATCTACAACACCACCTCAACTCGTCAGAGAAGCTCACACGGTCGTATTTGCTCGGCTAGAACTACACTCCGAGGAGGAGCTCTCAGGAGGAGCACTCACTAGCCAAAGATCTGAAAGTTCAAATCCCAAACAGGGATGGCAGTGGACAGAGGGAAACGGGCCGCCGCTCCACCTCGCCCCGTTTGGACCGAAGATGGAGGACATGAAACAGGGATGGAGATTAAATTCAAAACCTGTGCGGGGATGCAGGCAAGGATGGACTTACGCGTTCCCCCACCCTGCCCCTTCCCCGATCTTCATTAGTAAAATAATTAAAATACCCTTCAATGGTTAGACCTCCTTCTTTAGGGATGGCAGTGGAGCCCTACCCCTGCCTCGTCCAGTTTGAACTAGGGATGTAGAATATGAAACGGGGATGGAAGCGGGGATGAAGGTTAAAATAAAAAACCAGTGTGGGGATGGAGGGCAGAATTTTGAGACGGGGCGGGGGTGGAGACCTTGTCCCCCGCTTCAACCCCAGTCCACTGCCATCTCTAATTCCAATTGATGAAGAGTTTCAAAGAAGAAGAAAGGGGAAGAAAGGAGGAAAAAGAGCTCAAGGGAGAACAATTCAATTTCATTAATCTATGAACTAAAAAATGGCGCCAATGAGCTATTTAAATCTTTTGAGTTGAATATTGGGTAAAATCCACTCAAAATGCATGTGCCTATGCCCCAATATCCATTTTACACCCATTCTAAATTATATGAAAATTACATCAAATTTACATGAAATGCAACAAGAAAAGTTAAGAAATGTTAAAGTGAGCTAGACGGGCTAGGGACTCAAGGCCATGGGCTGGCCGAGCACACCCTATAGGTGTGGAGGTGGACCTAGTTGGGTCGTATCAGTAATTATTTCACGTTGCATTAACCTTGAGAAAGTGTTGTGATTGTGGTTTACAATCACATGATCTCGAGAAAATCCAGGAATTACAGGGCATCACAAACATGCCTTGAGGCGGAGAAATATATGGGAAAGTTTCAACTAGCTGTTTTGAAACATGGTGGAATTCTCATGTGAAAAAATCACCAATTTTCCTAGTTGTACCTAAGAAACATTTTCCCGATCCATGGGCTTAATTCATATCCACACTTCCACAGTACCACCTACCACGTTTTTCAAATGAAAATTCTTTTATTTCAACAACAAAATTTCTCTGATCCATACATTCCCTAAGCCATGTTTGAAAGTGAAAAAAAAAGAAAAGTTTGTGTGGGATGTGAAAATGAAACCTTGATATTCCATTCAAACAGAATAAAAATATTCTTAATTATTTTTATAACCACACGAAAAACATTTCTCCAACTGAAATGGTATAGAAATTGTGGTAAAATTTTCTCAGCCATGCGTCTCATGCTTTTCATAAGATTTTTTTTCTATGAAAACTTTTATCACTTCCAAACGTATCCTTTGTGCCGTTTGCAACAGTCTTTTCTTTATGGCTTTCACCATAATGGACCTTTATAGACACCTTCTGAATTTTTTCTTTTTTCAATTTTTTTAGAGAATATAGACACTTCTAAGGTTGATATGCAAAACATCTTTCTTAAAATACAGAATACAATTATCATCTAAGATGAGCCATCGGGTCCAAATTAACCAGTGTCAAATATATCCCATATTGGGATTTACTAAGTGCCGTAATAAATTAAAAAACTTGCTTTTTTTTTTTTAAAATTTCAGGAAAAGATTTCAGCACTCGTAAAACGTATCATTAGAGTTTGCATGTCAGGTTACCAGCCGAGAGGTGCTACATTGACCGTGTCCCTATTTCAGTGTCCGTGGGGTAAAACTCAACTAGTACTTCTCCCCTCCTCACTAGGGATAGTTTCTCGCAGTGTTGTCAGTATCGGTACCGGCCCTGAATCTTTAGGCCACCGATTCAGCTGTATCGGCAGATACCGATACTCAACTGAATTGTTCTGTATCGGCCCAAAAACAAAACAAAATTATTTCGTGTCAATCATAAAGTGACACATGTTAAAACCATTAAAATAATTTGTAAAAATATTTCAAAAGTACTTTTTTTGTATTTTTTTTTTACATTTATTAAAAAATAACCGATTCAGGCATGTGCATATCGAATTTCTGCCGACATCGGCCTATACGCACCGATACGATACTGATAACATTGGTTTCTCCTGTTGCCTCTTATTTATTATTTACCCAAATATGGTAAAGAGAATCTTCAATTCTACAAGCAACTTAAGGCATAGTTTCCAGAGCCTAGAGATTCATTGGATGTTTGAAATTACTGCTAAAATTTCACTGTCCTAGTCTCTTTATCCTTTCATTTTCTTCACAAGTGCTGTGTTGAGAAGTGAACACAATGCTTAGATTCATTGCATTAGACAAAGAATTTCTGACCCCATAAAAGGGAAAGAACAAGAGTAAAGAAAAAAAATTACTATTCAGAAACTTAGAGAGGTGCTTGAATTAGACAATGATGTGAAGTTGAGATTTCGTAAATGGGAGTGAATAGGGGCGAAAGGAAAATTTTACTATTCATTAACTTGGACTTGGAGAGGTTTTTGAATAAGACAATGAACTTGTGATTTCATAAAAGGGGTAAGAATAAGAGTGAAAGTTAAAATTTACTATTTATCAACTTAGACTTAAGTGCTAAATTAAAGACTACTCTCAAGTGCTAAATTTCATCATACACTAACTGTGCATCACGGCAATAACTTTCCATGCACGGTAATACCATGTTTGTGTCACGTCTGTAAATTCCCATACATGATAGCCATGAGTTGATTGTCACCACTTAATCTTTTGAAATATGCCAACAAAAAGTTCTACCCACGAGTTCATTATCACCAATTATCTTTTGGTATATGAAAAAAGAAGGGTTGATACAAACATGGGCACAGTGACAAATATCAGCAATAATTTGAAAATATCACAAGAAATGAGATATATAGTTTGGTCACGGTTGTAAATGGCCAAAATAGTGTCAAAATATCACGATTTTATTGTGACATTTTGCAAACGTTCTGATTTATTGCTATATTAAATTTCTAATTGCTATTTTACATAAAAAAGAATGAGTTGTTTCATTTTCAATGTATATATTTGTTTATTTTTGTTGAATCTTTGATTTTTTTTTGTTTTTATTTTTTAGCTTATTTATTTTTGCTAAAGAAAACACAGGAAAATCATACGATTTCAAATTTTCACGAGATTTTGCCGGCCGTTAGTTCTCGTTTTAAAATTTGTCGCTATAAACATGGTTGAGAGATACTGACATGGCATAGGAACCTTAATCACTTCTTATCTTGAACGTCCATTTGTTTCATGGGAAAATGCTAAGCAGACATCACTTGCCCTCCCTTTCTCACTATGGGTGAAACATGTTAGGAAAACTACGAGCAAGAAACAACTAAAAGGAAACAAAGAACAAGAACGATCAAACAAAACACAAGAAGAACACAAATATACGTGAAAAAACCTCTCCTCAAATCTGAGAGAGAGTAAAAAACCACGGCCGCCCAAGGAGAAATCTTATTACTCTTATCCAACAGTTACAAGATGGGGAAAGAAAAACGAGAATATAAACAAGGCAAGGACGACAACCCTAACCCTAACCAAATCGAGTCTGACCCGCGCCGGGGGGAGCCCCCAGACCGCCCCTTCCTGCAAGGGCAAAAACAATGAATCAGGCTCCACAACTCATCAAAACAAATATCTAAACATCATGGTGGGAAATTGCCATGTTGGCACAAGTGAGCACTAGTTTTTTTTTCCACCACCTTCCACTTTCATATGAAAAACCCGTCATACCCCCCCCCCTTTCATATGAAAGAACTTTCAAAGAAAAACCATGCTGGTCCTTTTAGAAAGTCATCCTACTTTCCATGAAAGGGTGTTCCCTTCTATTGTAATGAAACAAACATGCCCTAAAAGGTTATGTTTTCTTGTTTTTGTTTTATCTGTCCAAGGCAATACACGATCCACACACTTTGCACAACTTCAAATGGCAACCTATGCAGGTCTCTTGGTTAGCATTTGGGTACTGTTTTACCATAGAAAGCCATGTTGTCAGTATCGGTGCTTATCATCCTGTATCGGCCGATACCTATCGTATCGCTAGAAAATCGATACGTGCGATACTGGCCTGATCAGCTATTTTTTTAATAAATGTAAAAAAATGGCTTTAAATTTTTTTTAATATTAATATAATGGTTTAAAAACGTGTGACGTTCAGATTGACACATATATTTTTTTATTAATTTTTCTCCGATTAGGAACAATAAAATTGAGTATTGGTATCGGTCGACACACCTGACTCGTTGGCCAAAAGATACAGGTCCGATTCCGATACTGAACATCGATAGAAAGCTCAAGTCAGTTTCACTCATCCCCCATGTCATCCCTATCATCATACCCAATATAGGTTCTCATTAACCTAAGTCGTTTTGATCAAATCTGACCCCATAGATAGATTCAACATGGTAAATTTGATAGGAATTGACCCTTTGATTGCATTTTGTTGACAAAAATATATGATTTTAAATACAAATTTGGCATTTTTACACCTATTGATTTTTGAACTGCTAAAAAAATCCTGCACACAGGTCTGATTCTGGTGATTCAAACCGGTATTCACTAAATGGACCATGGAGATCACATCTACGGGTTCAGACTTTATCAGGAACAATCGGCAAACAATAAGATCCAAAGATGAGCTATGACCACCATGGGGATGAGTACTGTAACCGAATTGTAGAAAGCCAAGGCCAAGGATTTATTTATGTTCTTCACACACCTGATTTAAAAGGAAACACCTTCCAAGTTGCAATTATACAAATTAAAAACGACCTTGGTTTTGATCGTTTTTATTACCAAGGATACCCCTGTTGGAAACATAAGCCGGGTGCTCCTTGTGGGCATAGAACAATCAACAATGTCAACGGCTATCAAGTAAGCCAAAATTGAGGGGCAGTACTTAGTGTTAATAAATAAAACAGAAAGACATGGTCTTCCATTTCCTTGACCAAGTAGTCTTGTTTAAAACACAAAAACAAAGTGTAGAGTGAAGGACCACAAAGGCTTAAGGCGTTCAAGTTGAAGGATGTTAAGAGTTTGATAGTTGAGATTTGTGCCTTTTGCAACGAGGGCAAAGCCATAGGGTTTTATGTCATGGCAGCCATAGCTTGGTATGATTTTCTAGTGTGGCAGGTCTCCTGACCCAACACCAACGGGTCAATGCACGTCTCATTGTGGTGGGACGTTGCAGGTTCAAACCCCAGTGGTACGCTTGAATAATAACCGATGGGGGGTCTGCCTAACCTCAGCTTGCCTTTCAAAAAAAAGAAGAAAAAAGGTCTCCTGACCCAACATAAGCTTTTCAGTGTAATAAATCAAAAACCAAAGGTGCTGAGTGGTGAAATTAGCTGTAGCACCAGTGGCACCAAAAGAGAGATTGAGGGAGTGACCTTTCCATGCAAAAAATCCACATAGAACGTCATACACCTCCCCAATAAGGGATTTTTAAATCTACAAGTTGAAACCTATATTTTATCAAGGAAGATTATTAAAGGGGAGTCTTTCCAAGCAAAATCTGACCAAGACTGGAGGATGTCACACATACCACCTCATCAAAGTATTTGGTATCCTACAAGTTAAAATATTTTGTTGGGAAAGCAGAAGAGAGAAACCCTCCCCCCCCTAAGAATCAAGTTAGATCGATGTTGAGAGAGAGAGAGAGAGAGAGAGAGAGAGAGAGAGAGAGAGAGAGAGGTCTTTGCAAAGAAAGAAAAACTAAAAAAAAATTCCTGTTCCTCATGAAGAAAAGGTAATTAAATGGGTAGATTTCTGTCTTGGCAAACAAGAAAAAAAAAGCAGGTGTTTATCTTATGTCTCTAGGTCCAAGACCATGACAAGCAAGGAAACTCAATTAAGGAAGCAAAACCTAACTAATTTGAGAAAAAAATAGGGCAGCCTTTCTTGTAGGTTACGTGAGGTATAGTCCTTTTACTGGTAGAGGTAGAGGTAGAGGTAGGAGGTTTGTTAAAAGGGTAGCTTGTAAATGTGGCAAAATGATGTAAGCTCAGACGCCACAGGGCAAGAGGGACTTGAAAACTTCCCTTTAATTCTTTTTTTTATCTTTGTTGACCTTTTAACAAAATGCTGATGTGAATGCGGGAAATGTGTCAAAGAAAATTCATTGGGTAAATAATGTAGGATGCTTCAACTGTGGTCATGAACTACCATAACTTATAGCGTTACACACCTGATTTACATAGATCTAATCTTCAACAGCAAAATCTAAACTTTTGGATTATGCTTATCATGTCCAATTTACTATAAAGTTGACTCAAATATGATATTTTATACCATTTTTAAACCACCCTTGACTTTATGAACTGTAGGCTACATATCTTTGATTGTCTCAAAAATCATATCTTGTGTTGTATCATACACGATAAAATTTCCTAATATAGTAAATAAACAACATCAAATAAACAATATGATTAGATTTAACATTTGTGATATTATGAGACATAACCATCATATATTTTCTCAACAATGTTTTCTGTTATGCAAGATTTGGCACAAACCATTGAGTACCCATTGTGAAGATATTACAAATTGCCCCAATTAACTAGTGGCGACCTTTACTGCCAAGATTATTTTATAAGCTTCTTTTTTTTTTGAAAGGCAAGCTGGGGTCTCTGTAATAAATATAGCGAGATTTATAAAAATTCTTGCGATAATATCGTGAGAAATTGCCTGAAAGTTTAAAACAGAAATTTCTCGCGAGATTTTCAACCTGTAACAAATATCACGATATTTGTGGTTTTAGCAGATATTTATCGTGAAAACCTTTGAGATTTTTATTTTTAAATGTGTTTTATTTATATTTTCTTATAAAAATTATTTTTTAATAATTTTCATTTATTTTTTATTGTCGAGATTTTGCAGGAAAAAATGCGAGATTTATGAAAAATTTCAAAATCTCCTGAGTTTTTTGACTGTCGAGATTTTGCCGTTTTTAACTTTTGTCACTATGGCTGGGGTTAGGCAGACCCCTACCAGTTATACAACTATATATACCATTGGGTTTTGAACCTGCAACGTCCCAACACACGACAAGCGCAGCCCATGGTGGTAAAAAAAAGAAGAAGATTATTTCATAAGCTTCTGTTATCAGAAGATAACAACTGTTTTGTGCCTATCAAAATAAAAGATAACTGTTTTGCTTAGTTTACAATGCAGCCTCAGTTCTAGTGCAACTGTGTGGCCAAGGGGAATAAGAATAGCAACATTTCTCAAAACCATCTTGTGGACTGACTGACATGGACCAATACTGTCTAGGTCTGAGTTGTAAGAACCTGCACCAAATGAGACGAAGGTTTTAATTAAGATCCTGAACCAGTCCAACTTATCGGTGAATTGAACCAAATGTATGTTTCGGCAGAGCAGATATCCAGTGATCGGGCTCAAGTACTTTAAAAAGGCCACACAAAACACAGAAAATCCTGTATGAAAAATCGACATACAGGCAGTGATTTTCCGTTTTGTGCGGCCGGCCGGACCGTTCAAACATGCCTCTTGTTTGGGAAATCATGCATAAAGCATCTAAACTTTAAAATTCATGAACTTGGTCACCTTTGCCTTTTGGAAACAAACTTGCAGCCAGCATGCAATGATGGCCCATAAGGGTTTCACTCATGTGGTAAGGGGACCTGGTCTTTGTACACAAACGGGCTTGCGAGTCGAGTGAGTGAGGTGGTTTTCTCCAATTATATAAAAAAGAAGAAGCATGAAATGAAGGCCATTCCTATAATTCCAATCAAGAGAAGGTTAACTGTGATCACAAGTAAAAGATTCTTGTTGACGTCTTCTGACCCATCAAAAGATTACCCAAATAAATCAAAGCTTTTATTTGAAAAATGAATGAGGACTTGATTAACAAACAGTGCACCATTAAAATACAAACACCCAGCCGCGTTACAGGATCACAGATAATTTAATTTGCCAATTCTCTCATAAATAATCATCCATAGGCATAGCAAATTGTACCACAACCCTTCTAGAATAATTAAATTAGTCAAGCCATCCTTCATAAAATGACTAGATGGTGTCACATTTAGAAATTCCTGAGGATTAGGACCTTAATTAATTATTAGTTCCTATCTGTCTCCCTATGCTACATTCTCATGCACATACCTTGACAGAAAGAAGCGTATCTATTTGGTGTCCTAATTTTTTAGTGCTTAACGGAAACTATATTATATATAAGCCATAGTTTGATTCTCTACGTACTATCTTGAAATTCATCACTATAATATCAAAGTTCACATTTTGGCAAGTTGCAAGTTTTTTTTTTTTTTATGGGCCTTATTCTCTCTACCACACAAAGGCAAGGTCTGCTTTGATGGGATGGTAGGGAATAACATACGTCAGAGGGAAAGAAGGTGCCTGGCTCAGGTTAGACCTAACCTGGTGTGGATCGTTGAACGTTGGGAGCACCACTTCTGGTTTGGTCACCACTCCAAACACACAGATTGAGACAGTTTTTTGTATTGTAGTGGCATATCAATCATATAAGACTCAACCTTATTGGATGTTTTGGTTAAAAAAAAAAGCTTAATTATAGTCAAAATTTTGTTTGTTAAGATAACAGTTTAGTTATTTCACCTGGAATCCCTAGCTGGCTTGAGCCGAACATAGAAATTAATTGGCTCTGCCACCACTTAAGCTTTCACAAAAATGAGATTGATGATGATAGACATAAAAAAAAGAAAAAGAAAAAGAAAAAGAAAAAGAAAAAGAAAAATATTGATGATGATCGGCTCCAAGAAATCGCCATTGGTCAAAGACCAACTTGACTTGACTTGATCCCGAATTGTTAGTGTTTAACAGCTCGACCTGATCGAGGCTTAATTTGGGCTACATGTTTCAAATCATAGACACAAATATCATTCTTGGGAGAATATTATTGAGGGAAAATTAATCTCATGATATTTTGGAAAAAGGAGTTTTTCTCGGTAAAGTCTCAGAAAAATATTGGTGTATATACATACATAAAATATATAAAAAATGATAATGAAAACCTAAATGCTATAAAAGCTAGGGAAAAGTGCTTTTATCATGTTATTATCGGGTTAAAAATGTTATTTCAAAATGAATGATATGGTGAAAATATCGGGGTTTTAGGCTATAGTACCACTGTTTGAAATAGTATAATAAAATTGTGATATTTTCAAAATATTGTCAATATTTGTGACTGTTTCAAACTCCACGAACAAATAATTGGCATTGGGTTCAAGCTAGCTCATGCCCACAAGGGACAACTTATGTATGAATCGAATATATAAGTGGAACCATTTGTGCCTAGCTACAATTTCCAAGCAGGTCATGACTTGAACCAAATGGACCAACTTGCATCTCAGAGTGATTAGGGATGGCAGTGGACTGGGGGAAAATGGGCCCCGCCCCGCTTCGCCCCTTTTGAACTGGGGATGAAGGGCATAAAATGGGGATGAAGGTTAAAATCCATCCCCGTGCATGGATGGACTTACGCTTTTTCCCACCCCGCCCCGTCCCCGTCTCGATCCCCGCCTTGCCCCGCCCCACCCCATCCCCAATCCTTCTAAGGGATGACAATAGATTGAGGAAAAATGGGGCCCACCCCGCCTCGCCCCTGTTTGGACCGGGGATGGAGGACATGAAACGGGGATGGAGGCAGGTGTGGAGGTTAAAATCCACCTCCCTGCGGGGATGGAGGTTCGGGTTTTGAGATGGGGCGGGGGTGGAGACCTTCTCCCCCGCCTCTGCCCCGGTCCATTGCCATCCCTAAGAGTGATCGAAGACCAGAACTCGATTGAGTAGGTCTATATCCAACTTGAGTAGTTCTTCCTTTAGCAAGTAACTAATGAATATCCATGCTTCCGTTGTCAGCAGCCGGGGTTCAATTCCGGCGGGCGGTACTCCCTTGCACAAGCCAAAGCCCAGCATAGGCCTCGATGGTGAGGGTCCTATTCCCCGAGTGGCGATGTCTTCCATTCTGGATGTGGTTTCCTCAGGCAAAATGTGGAAAAAAAAAAGTAGCTAATGAATTTTCATGCACAATATTTTAGCTTTGAAATATGCAAATGCAAATAAAGGCCAGTTTGACTGTTATGAGTGGCTGAAAATTTGTTACGGAGGGAGTTAGGGTTGGTGGAGGAGTAGGCTTTTGCGTGGAGAGAGAGAGAGAGAGAGAGAGAGAGAGGTGACACATGTAAGTCCAACAAATCATATGGGTGATGACGTGGCAAAGTTGGTGTAGGGTAACGGGTGATTGGCTGCTGTGGGATATCCATATCCTGCACACTAGAGTCTGCAAATAGGGTATCAAACAGTTACTGGTATGGCCTTATCATTAGTGACAAGCTACGGCAGATAATACCAGCCCCGTTGACAAGGAGATGAAGGGCACCCTCACATTGTGGACTTTGTTAGACACTGATAGGGAGATGTTGACTATATTGCTAGGTCAATGAGATTGAAGTTCTAATGCCAATGAACACAATAATTGATCTCTCTCTCTCTCTCTCTCTCGGTCAAAGGAGACTAAAAAAGGGGGGTTAACCAACCTCGCCACAAATTGAAACTGCTCCCTTAAACCATGGACCATGGTTGCTTGGTCAACTTAATCGTGTCACTTGGTAGAGACCAACTTGATTAGAGGCATACTGGATTAGGATAAGGATCTAAGCGTGCAGCCTTGCAAGGAGGGATCATCCAACTTATTCCAAGCTTAGAAACCGGTCATCATCACTCTAATTTCCATGTAATTAACCAAACTCTACTTACAAGAAGTAATACCTTGTCAACAGTACAACTCAATGGAACCCGGAGAATAGCCTTAGCCGTGATTCGATCCAGAGATTGCTAGGCTAAGATAGTGTAGTTTTACCTGCAGGTCTGATTGTCTTCTTCAACACGTCTCATGCATCGATGAGGCTAAATTATCCTTCTTAATTATCTTTATTTTGTTAATTTAGTTGTTATGATATATATCCCAGGCATTACTATCATTGGCCACCTTAGTAATTCAAGCGAGCCTCTTAGGTCTCTATTTGAAACCTAGCCATGTTTTTTTTCTTTTTATTTTTTGGAAAAGGAAAGATTGCCACGTAAAAGTTTAGTTTTCAAGCAAGCAGTGATTTCACCTGAAGTTGGTTGATCGTCATGTTTGGGTGAACCATGTCCAATAGGCTAGCATCTATGACTCGATACACACAACAGCCTAGTCTAGACTAGTTCTTTTTGCAACTATCACTAGAAGTACCCGGTTAATTTTTTAATCTCAATTTTAAGTACACCATCCTTTTTCTAATTTTAACTAAAGATAAACCCTCTAGGCTAGTCTATGAAGTAGGATGTTTTTCCCAACTAACACACTCAATTATGTGTCTAGCACGTATTGTAAATGTTATCAATATCATAACCAAGAAAAAAGAGAATAGTTACGTATCCTAAGGTACCAAGTCCTTTTTTTTTCTTTTTTGAAGGAACCTAAGGTCCCAAGTAAAAAATGTGTCCTTGTTTCACCTTGAATAAAGTAAAGCATGTCCTTTAGGCCACCGTGCTACCGCAAAGGGGTTTTTAGACTTCCTTGGTATTTCCATGAAAATATAGAGAACATTAAATTACGTGCCTAGTGATTAAACAAATAGAATGTACTTTTGCTTTCATGATTAGAAAAATACAAGAAAAAAGGAGACAACATGAAAAAATGGACAAGCGCCTTACAACAACCTTTTTATATATATATATATATATATATATATATATATATATATATATATATGCCTCCAATGATAGAGCAAAACCCATTTCATGTTCTAAGACACTTCTTCCTTAGACATACCCTAGTTCTAAGGTATGCCCTTCAAGACCAAGAAGTTCTTTTGAAGCTAAGAGATATAGTTTGTTGCCTATCTCTAACCAGGAAAGATTTTTAAGACACTGAGGTGAGATTCTCTTTTTGTGGTATCTTTTTGTAGGTTAAAATGGGGAGATCTCCATGCTGTGCTGAAAATGGCCTTAAGAAAGGACCATGGACGACTGAGGAGGACCAGAAGCTTGTGGACTACATCGAAAACAGTGGCCATGGAAACTGGAAAGCTCTCCCAAAACTTGCTGGGCTCAACAGATGTGGGAAGAGTTGCAGGCTCAGGTGGACCAACTATCTGAGGCCAGACATCAAGAGGGGCAATTTCTCCTTTGATGAGGAGCAGACCATATTGAAACTTCACTCTGTCCTAGGGAACAAGTAATTTCTTATTTCTCCTCATTATAAACTGTTGCTACATGCACTGGCATCTAATGACACCCACAAAGTCTTTGCCTTCATGGCTAGGGGTCACCGTGATTTGTCACCTGATATAAGATGGCCATGGTTCGACCCGATAAAGGATGACCATGGTTCAAAACCCACGGGGGGCTTCCTTTGCTGAAAGGTCAAAGGTGGGTGTGTTCTCCAGTGGGCAGGGGACACCTCAAGGGATTTACAAGCCAGAGGCCTACCAATGTGCGGTTGATGATCAAAATAACTCATTTCCTTTTTATTGATATAGGTGGTCTACAATTGCGACACACTTATCGGGGCGCACAGACAATGAGATCAAGAATCACTGGAACACCCATCTGAAGAAGAAACTCATCCGAATGGGGATAGATCCTGTAACCCACAAGCCAAGGATGGATCTAAGTATGTTACCAGGTTTCCCTTCATTAGATCAGAGTCTTAGATTGCAAGCAGATGCAGCACAATTAGCCGGTTTTTATTATCTGCAAAGCCTCCTTCAGGCCATGATCAATACTAAATTTTGCCCCCTACCTTCTATAAATGGACCACCATTGTTGCCAAATTACCAACTTGAAAATCTTACCTCAAATCCTGATCTCCCCATAGAGCAGTTTCAAATGAACACCAGCCTGTGTGATTTGGGAACTGGTCACCAGCAAAACCATGTGTATGATGATAATGGGAGTACTGCAATGCTTCCTCCTCTAGCCACACCGGCTTCGTCGTCTAGCTATGCTAATCTGAACCAAATTCAGGACCAGATGAACCAATCTGATCAGATCGCTACTAGTCCTTCGACCACAACAACGATGACGACACCAATGAGTGATTTTGAACCTTGGGGAGATCTAATTAATCTTGATGATCAAACCGGTGACTACTGGGCAGATATCTTAAAGTAAGCATTACCACATTTAGTTTTCTTATTACAGATGTATACCTTCATTTATTTGCTTGGCATGCATAGTTTATCATCAATTGATTTCGGGTCCTAAGAAGATATTATGGCTAAATGCTTATATAAACATGCAATTTTAAGTTCATTAGAGCTTAACTTAAGCAACTTTTTTGGGTTCATCATTAACTAATTTTATATCTTTGTTTGTGTTCAGTCAAATCTCCTCAACCACGTGCGTGGAAAAATATCTTTGCAAGATGGACGATACCTGATCATGTAACAGCTCATCAACTTTGTACATGGAGAAAGATTTTTAATTTTATGAGATTGTTCTTGCTTTATTGACAGAGATTGGTGATGTACGGTGTGTAATTATGTGAATAAGCAAGCTTGTATCCGTATGATGACATCACATAGTTTGTAAACATACCATGTTTTGAGAGGAAAGAAAGGAAGATGAAAAAAAATTTGTTAAAATCAATTATACGTGATGTTATTTTTTATGCAGCGGCGCTGAATGCTTCGCATGCAGCTCCACTGCCGCCGACCATTCATCTCAACATTTCTCTAGATGGATGGCTGTCAGGCAGAGACACTGTATATAGTGTGAAGTCATAACCGTTATACTCAATTATATATCGGTGTTGACCCCAATAGGTTGCCCATATGGTCTCGGACTTGTGGCTAGGGATGTCTCCCCTTAAGCAAAGTTAGAGCCTTTCTTATCAACGGGGCTCAGCTTGTCTGGCAGGAGCAGTTCGTGCACATCACCTTGTGTTGGGGGGCGTTGCAAGTTCGAATCCCAATGGTATAGTTGTATAACTGGTAGGGGTCTGCCTAAACCCCAGCTTTCTCCATCCAAAAAAGTTCCTGTAGTGGGCACCCTCTTCCTCAAGGCGAAGCAGGAGGGTCCCTGAGGGTTGAGCGGGGCACCCAAAGAGTTTTATGCTGCCAGGATATGGCGGGCTAAGAGCAGTGCAGCCATGTCTTCGATTTGGGTGTCGTTTCCTCTATAATAAACGAAAAAATTACATATATATATATATATATATATATATATATATATATATATATATATATATATATATATATAACAACTACTACAACTACGTCTTCATCCCAAAACAAATGGGGTCGGCAATATGAACCAAAAAGGAAAATCATTCTCGGTCTTCCACATATATATATATATATATATATATATATATATATATATATATATATATATATATATATATATATATATATATATATATATATATATATGGGACACATTTTTCCTTTTTTTTTGATAAGCTTGCTGGGGTTAGGCAGATCCCCACCGGAATAGTCTCAACAAAGAATAAAGGGAATATATCTATGTCACGTATTGATAAAAACAAAACCAAAAATTTGTGTTAGATCCTGCACTATGGACTGAAAACGCTAGAGCCAGGCTAGGCCGCTAATCTCAAAGATCGACGGCAGAGACTTAGTGGTTTATGCGGTTACATTTGATGCCGGCCATGGAAGCATGCAAAAACAATTTAAACGTGTATATATGCTAGAAGTTTCTATCTATATCATGACATGGTTGAAATGAATTGTGTTAGGGTCCATACCATGATGAACCCAGCATGGTATGAATAAATTAGAAACAAACAAAGAGTAAGATATTAGTCAGTTGCATGTGAAAAGGAGCAGGTGATGGTTCTAGAAATAGAAGGGGGTTCTATTAATAGAAGGAGCTGTCGTAGGAAGAGGACAGGGATTCGAGTCAATATGTGTAACGTGGACAGTTAGGAAACAGTGTTGCCATGTTTCCCAAAGTGTGTTGATTGGGTGTTTTCCTGGCTGACTATGTAAAGAGGAGGCAATACTAAAAATTTTAAAAATAAATAATTGCGTAGGCTGACGCATTGTTACCACTAAAAGAAATTTCAATAAAACTTTCAAGTTAGTGGGGTGATTTGCTATCACAAGCCATGGAGAGTTGCTATCACAAGGGGACCTAACTCCTACCTATTCTCATCTGTCAAGTTGGTTCTTTCTTTCTTTCTTTCTTATCTTTTTTTTCGACTTCACATGAAAAAACCACCGCTATGGTTTGGATGTCCCATTGCGAGCCAAAAGGTGTGTTAGAGTTATTTTTAGAAAGATTTCGCATTATATGCAGTGTCATTACATGGTGGGCATGCAGCTATCGACCAGCCTGACAGCAATCTATCTTGACATTTGTTGAGATGGGTGCGGTGTCTATGGCGAGAAATATTGAGATGGATGATCAGCAGTAGTTGAGCTGCATGCTAAGCATGCAGTGCCACTGCATAAAAAATGACCTCTTTTTAGAAAAGTATGTTGGGAGTTAATATTAATTAAGGAACACGGATCCTATCATTTGAAATAGAATGGGTTCCATCATACATTCAATCCTAGCCATCCAATCAACAGCTAGATGGTTCTGCTGGATGGTTATGAATGAATGTATGTATGATGAAACCCATCATATTTCAAATGATGGGATCCGTGTTCCTTAATATTTGATACCATGATCGTTTGAGGCATATAGGGTTTCAACATTGCCAATAGGTGCTCTTTCTGCAAGAGGTATGCGTCTCCTTCTCACATGTTTTTCTCTTGATAAATTAGCCAAGAAGTATGGAAGAAAGTTTGTCATTGTTTTGGTCGGTGGAGACTTCCTTCTCAAGATGTGGAGGGAGAGTTATGGGGATGGGGGAAGGAATCGGTTAAGAAACAAATTGGTATATCAATGCTGGTTGGCTGCTTTTCAAGTTATTATATGGAAGCTTTGGCAATTAAGGAGCCTTGCTGCTTTTAAAGTTCCTCAAGAGGTTATAAGGCTCTGCCTCAATTGGGTTAGAGAAATTGTACTTCATATTGGAGGAAGCTGCTTTCATCCATACTATCTTGAGATGGCGAAATGCTGGTCACTGGGTTCCTCCTCCTAATGACTGGGTTAAGGTCAATGTTTATAGCAATTTTCGTAATACATGGTTGGTTAGAGATTGCACTGGCAGGTTGGATCTAAGGATCATCCAATGTTAGGGAATGGTGGTTTTCTGGATGAGATTAATTTTCAAGTCATAAGGTGTGTATTGAATCTTCTCTCCAAAAAATGCATTCAGTCTAGTCCATTTGCTTGGAATCGTCTATTGGATCATCATAATCGGATAAAAAATGTGATTTTTTATGCTTAAATATTTACAAAAATTTCCAGCCATTGATTTTCAAGCCTTAAAAGATCTGTGTTATATATTGTAATAGGAAAAACCAAACCTCTAGATCGCACCTTAACAGTGAATTTTTAGAAAACATATTTTGCTGGTTTACATATTTCAGTTACCCTTATATATATATATATCAAAATGCATTTGATAGCTTGTTCCATTTTAGCTTAAGCTCATGATGATCTTCGATGTTGAGTTTGTCATCTCTTCATGGCCATTATCTCCACAAGGAACGACAACTGCACCATCAGTTGGTCGGGATGATGTGCGATTACAAGTGTTAATTCCTAAAAGAAATATTAATAAGACTTTGACAATTTATTTCTTCACCCAGCAGTAAATTTGGAAAACAAGTCCTTGCAACTATCAGCTGCCACTTGTAGACTAGTTTTCGGATCTCTCTACAATGTCTTTCACCGAATCTGTTCACTTTAGACGATGATGCGGACTTGACATTTGGGTTCTACTGTAGGTCAACTTGTCACTCCCAAAAAGGGCATACTGATTTTATAGGATAAAATGTAGTGCATGGCCCTAGTGTTAAGATGCATGCTTTACGTCGTACAAACCACACACTCTTACGTACAAATACCTCTCGATATCCATGGCACGGGTTGTTTTGATCCAATCCGACCTCCAGGATAGATTCAGCATGTTCATAATTATAGCTGGCTTTTAGATTATGTTTTTTGATGGAGAAACAAGATTGTATAACCCAAAAAGTATCACACATTGTAGGCCGTTTGATTTTTAAAGTCTTCTAAAAACTACCAACTTGTTGTAATCGGACTATCTAAGGTCTGATCCTGAGTATGAATAACATGTAGATCACATCTGTATGGTTAGTTTCATAAAATATAATAAAAAAATAAAAATGTTATTTGTACCTCAAGTCATTGTTACGAAATGTTACTTCATATATATATATATATATATATATATATATATATATATATATATATATATATATATATATATATATATATATATATATATATATATATATATATATATATATATATGAAAATAAAAAAGGCACGATGCTAAATAAAACATGATATTAGCTTTTTCATTATTTTTTTGAAATTCCGACCCCATAGATGTGTTCAACATGATAGATTTACTAAAAAATTTGACGCTTGGATCATACATTTTGGATAAAAAAATGATATTTGAAGGCTAAAAAATTATAAAAATTGTAAGCCACTGATCTTTGAACACTTATAAAAACCTATCCATGCACCAGAACCAAATGCTTCAAGAACTGACTCCTATAAAAACAAGCATATATATATATATATCGCATCTATATGGTCAAAATGTTGGGAAAACACTGAAAATTCAATAGCATGTTTCATTTAGCTCGGAGCCCATTTTGTAGGTTTTCATTTATACACACACACATATCTCACTCTCCTTCTCTCTCTATATATATGAGACTCTCTCTCTATATATATAAATAAAAGAGTGAGAGAGAGGGATGGTGCAAAAAAGGACATACAAGAAGAAGAATTTCCAAGCAACCAACAGAGAGTAGGTATACTTTGCCCATTTTAAAAAGCAAGAAGCTGCACCTAACCCTGCCCTATGTTCGATTCCCCCCCCCTTCAAACCGTCACAATCAATGCAATGCAGGGTGTTTGGATGATGTAGGTTGATTAAATAACATAATAGTATTGAGAGTAGAGAACCCTTCTAGGTTGATCTTTGGTAGATTTTCAAAGCTAATATTATAAATGATTAAGGGCCTTCTTGTAGTCATATAACATGCATGTGAGTTGTGTCCAAGTATATAAACAAATGAGCAACTCGTGCACTGGAAGGATGCCGATCCAACTTGTAGTACTTTATAATCTATAAATTAAGATTTTCTGCTAGAGCTCACATGATATATGTTTTCAGTAGAGGTAAAAAAAGAAAGAGAAAGAAATATTTATAAAACAAATATATGCTCCTTCTATCTTGCCCAACATATATATTCATGCTTATAGTGGCATAGTTATCTTAATTAAGGACGTCTTTTCTCTTTAGTTTGAGAGTATAATAAATTGAATGCAAATATCTGGATTAATTCCTACAGCCAACTTACCTTTGATGACGAGGAACCCACACCGCTAACTGGTCACTTAATGGGCCCGCCTCCCTTCAAGGTAAACCCTCGGTGGGGTCACAAACACCCAAGTCCTACTGGAGCCCTCCAGTTAAAGGCACCTGGAGTCAAACCTGGGATGAAGGGGTCAGCACCTTCTTCCCCCCCGGAGCCTGCTGCTACTCGAGCAACCCAAGTGGGTGTTTAATTTTCTAATAGAAATGTTCTTTTTTTCTTTTTTTTTTTCTTTTTTTCTTTTGTCAATGTTTAATTTGCTATTAGTGAACTATACTTGTTTCAAATTGGATATGCCTAAGCCCAGATTTCCGGGGAAAAAAGAAGAAATTTCAAGTATTTTTTCCCCTGCTTAGGCTCTTAAAATATATCATATTAGCCTTTGGATGAAGATCCACTAAAAAGATTTAGATGACATTATCATACATTTATAATTGATAAAATTGATGAAATCTAAGCACTTCCATAAAGAGGTCATACCAAGCGTATTGAAGCAAAATTAAGGAAAAAAAGTTTTAACTAAGGTGGTATCCCGTGTGTTAAGCGGGGTCCTGTGTTAAGCTGAAGGCTCAGGATTGAATCCCTTTGCAACATGGGGTAGCTGTAACAACCCCAACTAATTTTCATAAAAACAGTGTTTTTTTTTTAAATAATTGCTGAAACAAACCCAAGGATCTGGGGTCTCACATATTTAATATATACCAAACCACAATAGAGAGTGCATTGAATCAGCGAAGAATAATCACTTTATTATTCACTTAAATAAATGTCATATAAGCAGAAATAATAAAATAGTATGTTATAAGGAGCCACTATGTCCAGAACTCAGAACATGTCACGCAAAGCTC
Source organism: Nuphar pumila (assembly GCF_984573655.1). Taxonomy (NCBI): domain Eukaryota; kingdom Viridiplantae; phylum Streptophyta; class Magnoliopsida; order Nymphaeales; family Nymphaeaceae; genus Nuphar; species Nuphar pumila. Next base: position 15,436,747 of record NC_143259.1, on the reverse strand, counting down.
GCAGAGTCTCTATATAGCAAGTCATTTCATCACTGTGTACATGGTCTTGCAAAACAGTTTTAAAAATAGGTAAGAACCAAAGTCTTTTGTATGAATTCCTCTAAAAAATTCAAACAGAAAAGAAACAAAATAAACCAAATTCATGCATAATTTAAGAGAAACATCACAACAACAATTTGTATAATCAACTTACCATTCAAGCATTTAAACATGTATCATACTATAACAATTTTCATGCGAAACAAAATAAGCATGAATGCATGAACTAATGCAGAACAGTAAATATGCATGATTCAATGCACATGCATGAATAACTTATTAAGTTATTTATCAGAGTTGCTTTTGTATGCATGTTCATATTAAATACGTAAAATTTTAGTTTTTACTTTTTCTTAACCCGCATATACTCAAAATATGCACAACATTCCTGAAGTCCAAGTTAGGTTCTCAGTTCTAGCTTAACACACAATTTATATTTTATTACTTGGTTTCACACTTGTTCTTCAACCAATATGAGGAATCCTCATCTTCCATCAAAACATTAGGAATCATTACCTAATGTCGAGACGTCAATGAAAATCCCCAACCATTGATGTCACTTTCTTGGTATACCAAAACTATAAGTGAGTCAATAACACAACCCCCAAGAAAAGTGACTGAATCTCCCTAAAATCGTAGCCGGGAGGTAAACCACCACATCGGATTCAGGGGCACAATCGCACACAAAGTTTTACTATCTTTACTAGTTCTCTAAAATCGTCATTCAAGATTCTCACGCTGTAGAAGGGACATTAAGGAAAATATTAATTACACTGTTTGATCTATTTTAGCATTTAAATAAATTTCAAGTTCTTTACAAAAGAACTGTTTTGCAAATCCATATGCAAAACCCATTTCGGGACCTGGTCTGTCACATTTTAACAATACAATGAATTTTGAAAAATTAATAAATTTCATAAATAAATTTTTACAATGCATAAATAAAAATCAACAACTTTGGAGCAACATATGCTGCTGGCCCATATGGCCCGAAGTGATTCACATATGACCACAAAAGTATCTCAAAGTGATTTATGCATCTTTTTACAAAATTTCAGTGAACATGCAATAGATAGAATGTTTCCAACCATGTTCACTATGCACATTCAAACACACAAAATGAATGCACATGAAGTCAACACATACACATGCAAACAAATGCTTGCAACACACATTATCATGATCCATTTTATGAATAAACATCCAAACATGCACATGATCATATTTATGCAAACATCAAAATAACTTCTAAAATTTTATGCGTATGATATGCACATTTATGCAAACATGATCAAATACGAATCAGTTTTACATATCACCTCAAATGGATATGTACATGACTAGACTCATGCACTTAGACAATAATGCAAAAAATTTCTTTTTACAAGTCCAACCATTAAGGCCGACATATATTTATAACCACATTCATATACATGGATCGACCATTGCGGAAAATATGCATTTTCAACATGCTGGCTGATCCATGTATATGATCATAATCATGTACATGGGTCGGCCAGACCCCAAGAATTTATGCGTGTATTCTATACAACAAGCTAGCTGCATAACCAATAAAGCGAAAACATGAAAATATTCATAATTATATGGACATGTAGTCAATTAGCATATGTTAAAAATAATGCATTTAGATGCATGAACATAAACCATCAAGCCTGAATCAATACCAAATATAATCAGCTATCAAGGCATGTAATAAGGCAGGTTTTAAATCATAATGGAAGGAACATGTACTTCGGTAGAATCAAATCAAATTGCGAGCGTTATGCACACGACAGATTAGATCTAGCCTCTGCATATACACGGGACACAACATATCTGTCAAGACTGCATATACATATGTTACAACAGATCTGGTCTAGATCTGCACACACACACAGGACACACCAGATCTGTCCAGACTACATACACATATGTTTAAATAAATCTGGTATAGATCTGCACATACATGAGATACGACAGATCTGTCCAGACTGCATACACATATGTTACAACATATCTGGTCCAAATCTACACACATGTTATAACATATTTGACTTTTGCTGCATCACATGTATAACAACATGCTATTGACAACATACTGTTGTTGAGCAGTAACATGTTGTCGGCAACATGTTGCTGCTCCAGAAACACACAAGAACATGATGTGGACAATGAGTCAATGTTGCACAAAAATATACTGCACTATGCTACCCAATAACAGTCCACATTATAACATATGTACAACATAATTTCAACATTTATTACAATCATTATGGTAGTATCAAGAATAGATTAACGTCAGTCAAAGACAACATAAAAAGAATTCCAAATTAGTGCTGATAGCAGTCAACATATCAACATCAAAACTGTTTTGATGCCAATCTGCATGACAACATCAAAACAATTATGATGTCAAACAACATAACATCAAAATCGTGTATAGTTAAGTAACAAAATCATATTTTTGATCACAACCAACAAAATCAGCCTGAGCCAAAAATTGACAGGGCAATATATTCCTTCCATTCAGGAATTGGTGATGGTCTGCTTCCAGTTGTAAAATTGAGCATGTGAAACCATGCCCTGTAACACTCTCCACGGTCAATCTAAGTGAGATCATGGGTATAAAGATCTGGGCCAACAAACCACCTGACTGGAGAATTACTGTTTGATGTCAGTACTCAAATATCTTAATGACGTAAAGATGCCCTACTAGCTAGTTCTAAAGGACTAAGAAAATGGCCCTTTGCTTCAAAAAAGTGTATATATATATATATATATATATATATATATATATATATATATATATATATATATTCAACATAAAAAAAAGATTTGATGCAAAAATCGATAGCATGTTTGTAAATCCATGAATAACTTGATGTTGAACATGTGTTTAAACATGAAAATCATTGGCATGATTACATCAACCAAGAATATATGAAATCACAATTCAAAACATAGGTTTAAACATGTTTTTTTGGAATTAGATTTTATTTTTTCCATCTAAAAGTTTACATGAACCTGATTTAAAACTGTTTATCCACGTTCGAATCTAGAGAGAAACTCGTACCTTAGCTAGGAAGTGAAAAAGACTAAAAAATCGTTGGATGATCAGTGAGGGAGATGGATTGTCTCATCTCCTTCATCATCATCATCATCTTCTTCCTTCCTTTCTTTTTCATTCTCTCTTTTCTTTTCTTTTTTTCTTTCTCTCTCTCTCCCATGAGTTGGGCTCTCTCTCAATTCTCTTTCTCTTTAGCTCTCTCCCTCTCTCTCTAGAAACACATGTTTCTAGGGAGGAGAAAACCAACCCCTTTTTATAACTATATTATCTCTTATTTTTTCTTTTTATTCTTTTTTTGTAAATATCTTTTTATTTAGAGGGTGACATCCTATCTAGATAACTCTCTTTCATAGAGAGTAGAGTTCTACCAAAGGTAGAACTCTACCTCTCTAATTGTCACGGGCCTATTTCCTTCAATGGGCCAGCGCAGCGCGACGGTCCTTCCTTACCGCCGCAAGCCTACTTGTCAGCTCGCTTGCCGGTCGCGGAAGCTTATGATCAGAGTGCAAGAGAGCAAGAGAGAATAGAGGGAGAGAAGTTGCAATCACAAGAAGCAATCACAACGAGGGTGAACAAAAGAAAGCTCAACGCATTTAATTCATTCACAATTTTGCCCGCAGGCTATTACAGTTCAAGTATACGGGCTGCCCCTTCGGGGTATTGATTCACCTGAACCGGGCAGCTTACATCAGACTCAACAAAAGCAAAACAGACTCTAGCGCAACTGTACACTGTAAGTCGCAAGGGAACATGCTCCCCCCTTCAAATCATGCGCCGTCCTCGGCGCCATCTGTTTCGTGGTAAGCCCTGACTTCAGCCGAGTAGCGACTGTTCATTCGAAATGCAGGCTCCCACGTTGGTTCCGCTGTTTCCTCCCACTGCACCAAGTATTTCTTCGCTTGCCCCAAGTAGTTGACCTTGTGGCGAAGGATCTGACTGAGGTGCTTCTCGGCCCGTTGTGCTGCCGGGGCCCTCTGCATGATGGGAGCGCGTTGCGGCACATTGCGTTCCGGGTCTCCATCATCTGGATGGAACTGTTTGAGGTTGCACACGTGGAACACCAGGTGCACCTTAAAGTCTAGGGGCAACTCCAGCTTATATGCCAGCTTGCCCACCTTCTTTGTGATGGTGAAGGGTCCCTCATACTTTCTGAGTAGTCCGCGGTGCCGCCCGCGGAAGATGCCTGTGCGACCAGGATATAATTTCACCAACACTTGGTCCCCAACCTGAAACCCTGCGGGCCGATGGTGTTTGTCCGCCCACTTCTTCATTCTCTTCGCCGCTTTGTGTAAGAATGCTTTCGCCAACTCATTCTGCTCGTGCCAGTCGCGAACAAACTGATAGGCGAATGATGGCCTTCCCTTTTCTTGTGCGGCAAGAGTGTGCGGGGTCAGTGGCTGCTGCCCCGTGGCTATCTCAAATGGGCTGTGACCTGAAGATTCGCTCTTCTGCAGATTATAACAAAACTGTGCCACATCAAGGAGCTTCACCCAATTTTTCTGATTGACACTAACAAAGTGCCTAAGGTACTGCTCCAGTATCCCGTTGATGCGCTCTGTCTGCCCATCTGTCTGCGGATGGAAGCTTGTTGAAAACAGCAAATCAGAGCCAAGTAACCGAAATACTTCATGCCAGAACTTGCCCGTGAAGCGAGCATCGCGATCACTCACAATGCTCTTTGGTATGCCCCAGTGCTTCACCACATGCTTTACGAACAACTCTGCAGTCTTCTCTGCAGGGCACTCCTTGGAAGCTGAGATGAAGGTGACATACTTTGAGAAACGATCCACCACGACTAAAATAGAACTGAGACCCTCTACCTTTGGCAGACTAACAATAAAGTCCATAGAGATGCTTTCCCAAGGACGTTCTGGAATTGGTAGAGGCTCAAGGAGACCGGCAGCCTTCTGGTTTGTCCTCTTATCTTGCTGGCAGATGAGGCATGTCCGCACATACCCCTCAACATCGTCTCTCATCTGCGGCCAATAGTAGCCGCGCTCAAGGAGTGCTAAGGTCCGCTCCTGACCAGGATGGCCGGCCCATAGTGTGTCATGGCACTCCTTGAGTAGCTCTCGACGAAGGCTTCCCCACCGTGGTACAAAGATGCGTCCCCCTTTTGTTACAAGTAGGCCATCCTGTAGCCAAAATCGCCGAGTCTTCCCTGCCTGCGCCAGAGAAACAAGGTGTTGTGCGGTCGGATCCTGCTGTGTACCCTCACGGATGCGGCTCAGCAATGCACCCTCCAAATGCACTTCAGAAGGCTCTGTGCGCGCAGCAGCTAATTCAGCCCTACGGCTCAGGGCATCCGCCACAACATTGTTTTTTCCAACCTTGTACTCTAAGGCAAAGTCGAACTCAGCCAAAAACATCTGCCATCGAGCTTGCTTGGGCGTCAACTTCTTTTGCGTCTGAAAATAGCTCGTGGCCACATTGTCCGTCTTGACGACGAACTCGGCACCTAAAAGGTAGTGCCGCCAGGTCCTGAGACAATACACAATGGCGGTCATCTCACGTTCGTGCACTGTGTACCGCCTCTCTGCATCCTTCAGCTTACGACTCTCATATGCGATCGGATGCCCGTCTTGCATAATAACTCCGCCAATGGCAAAGTCTGAGGCATCGGTGTGGACTTCAAAGGGTCTCGAATGATCAGGCAGTCGCAGCACTGGCTCTCTCACTAAGGCTTTCTTCAAGCCCTCGAAGGCATCTTGGCACGCTCCTGTCCAGAGCCATACCCGATTCTTCTTCAACAAATCTGTGAGGGGCGCAGCAATGAGGGAATAACCTTCGATGAAACGCCGATAATAATTTGCCAAGCCGAGGAATGACCGCAATTCTGTCACTTTGCTTGGCGGAACCCATTCTTGGATGGCCCTTATCTTTTGCCCATCCATACGCAGCACACCACGCCCCACAACGTGGCCAAGGAAGCTGATCTCCCCCTGCCCGAAGAGACACTTCTCTCGTTTAACACAGAGGTCATTCTCCTTCAACACCTGAAACACTGTTCGCAAGTGCCCGACATGTTCCTCCATGTTACTGCTGTAGATCACGATATCATCCAGGTAGACTACCACAAACTTGTCTAAGTAAGGGTAGAAAATCTGGTTCATTAAAGTCGTGAACGTGGCTGAAGCATTTGTCAACCAGAATGGCATTACTAGAAATTTGTAAGCACCATAGCGGGTGACACAAGTTGTTTTCGGCTCATCACCTTCGGCAATCCTCACCTGCCAGTAACCCGATCGCAGATCTAGCTTGGAAAAGATACGGGCACTGCCTAGCTGATCGAACAAGTCTGCTATCAATGACAATGGGTACTTGTTCTTCACCGTGACCTTGTTCAAGGCCCTGTAATCCACACATAACCGTTTAGAGCCATCATGTTTCATCTGAAAAAGGACCGGGGCACCAAATGGGGCTTTTGATGGACAAACAATGTCTGCGTCCAACATCTCGTCTAGCTGTCTGCGCAGCTCCTTCAACTCTGCTGGCCCCATACGGTATGGAACCATTGCGGGAGGCTTTGCTCCCGGGGTCAACTCAATCTTGTGGTCGACCTCGCGTCTTGGCGGAAGACGCTTTGGCAATTCCGGAGGCATCACCCCCCAAAACTCCTCCAATAGAGGGGCTAGGGTCGGCGACACTGCTGCTTCTACCTTCCCTTCATCTGCACGCACTGCAACTAAGAATGTCTGCTCCCCATGCTTGACACCCTTCTTCAGTTGCATTGCTGATAACACTGAAGACTTGCCTTTCTGCGTAAGGCACTGCACTGTGTGGGACAGGTCTGATCCCATGATCGTCAACGTGTTAAACTTTGGCAGCATCATCACATTCTGGCTTCGCAGAAACTCCATACCCAGAATCACCTTGAAATCGTCCAGGGGCACCACAGAGAAGTTGGCTTTGCCGACCCAACTCCCCACTTGAGTAGTCACATCTCTTGCTTCACCAAGAATGGGCTTGGCCTCAGAGTTTACTGTTTTGATAGTCCTCTGCTTTGGCCCTGTTTTCAAGCCCAACCGCTCTGCCTCTTCCCGCGAGACAAAGTTGTGTGTGGCCCCGGAGTCTACCATTGCCGAAGTAGACTTTCCATTCATAATGACTTCTACGTACATAAGTTCCTTACTGACCTGCATGTTCTTAGCTGCACAACTTCTAGCTGCGTTAATCGATCGCATGGCGCCCATCCTCGGTTGCATGGTCTCAGTGTCACTGCCTTCAGTATCGCTGCATTCTTCCTGTGCAGCATTGGCTTGCCCGTCGTCCTTTACAAGGCGCTTTGGGCATTGCCGGGCGATATGTCTATCACCACAGAACCAACATGTCACAACCGCACCCTTGTTGCTGTTGTTATGCTTTGTGTAGTTCTGTTTCTTTTCGGATTGATGGCGTGTCGACGCCTCACCTTTATCGTTGCGCTGCTCATCTTTCTTGCCTCCGTGGTTAGGCTTCTTCCCAACTTTGGTTGATGGGGTGAAAGGTTTGCGCTGAGTATCAACTAAGCGCTCAGCCGCCACATATGCATCTTCCAAAATACGGGGGTTGCTTCTTTCCACTTCGGACTGTGCCCATGGTTGAAGTCCCACAATGAACCAGTTGAGCATGTCGTCTTTTGGCATGTTAGGTATCTCCAGCATAAGCTTCTGGAGCGTTCGGACATAGTCTTGCAACGAACCAGTATGTTTGAGTTCACGAACCATCCGGTAAGCCTGTCTCTGCGCATTTCTTGGCATGAAGTAGTTGCGCAACTCTACTTTGAAGTCGTCAAAGGTGTCTATCACACATTGACCCCTCTCCATGTCATTGCGCTTCCGCCTCCACCAAGCGATAGCATCACCATCAAGTAAGGCCGCTGCAGCCTTGATCCTCAGATCTTCAAGGGTCACATTTTGGATATCCAAGTAGTCTTCTACTTGGAACAAGAAGTTCTCAATGGCCTTGCTGCCACGAGAACCATTGAATTTTGCGGGTCTAGGTACATCAATCCTTGATGGTCTCTCACCATTTCCGCCATTCAGGGTCACCGTCCGCTGCAACGTACGATTCCTCAACTCAAGATCGGTCACTGTAGTCGTCAACGAAGTGACCTGCCCCATTAGTAAGTTCACCTGCTCTTGCAGGCTCGCCACCACATCATTCAATCCATTGAATGATTCACATGCGCGTGAAATCGCTTCATCATGCGAAGTCACATCTTCCACCAACTTGTTAACAGTTGCAGCCAACTCTTCTTGGCCCCGAGGTGAACCCATCTCCTCAGCTTCGACAACTGCCTTGCCTCTGGTGTTGCGCAAGTGTTGATAAGGCGCCACGATGTCTTGCTCACAAATCACAGCCTGTCGACGTGTCTGTCGACACCGACTCCGGAGTCCCTTCCCCAGCACGAGAACGGGCTCTGGTACCACTTGTCACAGGCCTATTTCCTTCAATGGGCCAGCGCAGCGCGACAGTCCTTCCTTACTGCCGCAAGCCTACTCGTCAACTCGCTTGCCGGTCGCGGAAGCTTATGATCAGAGTGCAAGAGAGCAAGAGAGAATAGAGGGAGAGAAGTTGCAATCACAAGAAGCAATCACAACGAGGGTGAACAAAAGAAAGCTCAACGCATTTAATTCATTCACAATTTTGCCCGCAGGCTATTACAGTTCAAGTATACGGGCTGCCCCTTCGGGGTATTGATTCACCTGAACCGGGCAGCTTACATCAGACTCAACAAAAGCAAAATAGACTCTAGCGCAACTGTACACTGTAAGTCGCAAGGGAACACTAATAGTCCCTCTTATTATTCTCTTATTTTATATTTTATTTATTAAAGGTTTATATAGAGGGTGACGTCTCTTCTAGAGAACCCATTTAGGTAGAGTTCTACATGACTCCACCTTATCTATTAAATAAATTTGGAGTTTACTTAATTATTTTATTTTATTAATTATTAAATAATTTATTCTAAGAATATTTCAGAGGGTGTCACCCTCTATGAAAGTCCTCTTATAGAAGAGTTCTACCCAATTGAACTTTTAATTTGATTTTAGAGTTTTAAATTAATCATATTTGGATTTCAAATTCAGATTCAGATCTAGATCCAAGATCCAAATTCATTTCCAAAATCTATATGGATTCAACTTGGACTATATCCTAGTTCGTATGTTAAAATACTTAGACAAAAATTTCATAGTTTTTGAATTTAAAAATCATGAAAAAATACACGATTTTACAAATATCATGCATCTATAATTGATAAAATTGATGAAATCTAAGCACTTTCATAAAGAAGGTCATAAGAAGTGCTTTGGAGCATAATTAAGGAAAGTAAGTTTTAACCGAGGTGGTATCCCATGTTGTAAGCGGAGTCCTGTGTTAAGCTAAAGGGTTGGATGAAATCCCTCTGCCACATGAGGCAACTGTTGTTGTGGTAAGAGTCCGCATAACTCCAGTTTGCCATTGAAAAAAAAACCAGGTTTTATTATTGGAATCAATCCTATCATTTGTTTTAGTGGCACCAGCCTACACGTGCACACACACACACATGGGGTAATGGTCATGTTAACATGACTGTTGAACCTAGCTGGAAGTGAAAGGCGTAAGCCAATCTGACCCCTCAAAGGCTTAAGCCATAATCACCCAGTCTAACCCCACAAATGCATTCAACATTGTCTCTTAGCGAGAGAACACACTTTGGATCATGTTTTTTTTTATGTATAAAAACTATTTATCATCTTTAAAAAAAACATTTATCGAGCAATAAATATTTTGAACATTGTGACATGGTTTTAACACTCGTTAACTCGTCACTCAGCTCATCCTTGAGTGACCCATGCCTCGGTCAGGTCAGCGCAGTGACTCGGCCGGGTCATGTTAACTTTATATTTTATATAAAATATATAAATATATACATATACTATATATATTATAATATTTTATCAATATATTATATACAATATGCATTATATGATATTTTTTATAATATATTTCATGTAGAATTTTATTAATATATGTATAACCATATTTTTATACATAATATACATATATTTATATTATATTTCATAATATATATATATATATATATATATATATATATATATATATATATATATATATATATATATATATATATATATATATATATATATATATATATATATATATATATAATGTTCATGACTCAGTTGACTAGTTTATGACTCGGCTGGATCAACTCGATGACTCAGATGAGTTTTGTACAAAACGAGTTTGTACTCATTTTTGACCAAGTGATTGGGTGATGAGGGCAACTAATTAAGTTGACTCGATAAGTTTTAAAACTATGCATTGTGGGTCATTGTTTTTTTTGGCCATCCAAGAACCTACTTACATATTGTAATCACTACAAGAAAAACATTAATTAGCGACAAAAATTTGCGATGGATTAGTTAGAGAAAACTAGCCGTCGCCAAAATTGGAATTAGCGACAGAAATTTACGACAATTTTTTTTTGTTGCAAAATCCGTCTTTAATTAGCGACGGATTAACAACAGAAAATTTTTGTCCCTCATCCGTCTCGAAGTTGCGACAGAAATATTTCCAAATTCCATCACAACTTGGCGACAGATGAGGGACAAAAATTTTTTTGTTGTTAATCCGTCGCTAATTAGCGACTAGAAAAATTCTGTCCCTACTTTTTGTTATAAAGCGATGCTAAATTTTCCCTCCCCCTCTCTCTCTCGTTACCCCAAGACGGAGGTGGAAGAATTCTGGTTTCTTCTTCTTCTCCTTCATGAACTTTGATTCCTCTGTGAGCGGATTCTAGGGTTTCTGATAAAGGATGTGTTAGGATTTTTCCCTCTTCCTTCATTTTGTGCTTCTTCTGAGACGGGATTGAAGAGATTTTCGTAGAAGGAGTGAGCATTTGTACTTTTTGTTCTTGTTTTTTCATCTTCTGGTTGTTCCGGGATGGGTTTGTTGAGGTTTCTGCACAGTAAGTTAAAGCTAAGCTGTTTCGTTGTTTTCTTTCGGTATCTTCGTTCTCTTGTTGTTCTGCGACACGATTGTAAGGGTGGAACATGGGGGTTTTCGTTCGTTTCTTTTTGGATTTGGGATTTGTGGTTGTGGTGAGACGTTTTTTAGCGGAGATCGGTGGCTTATGAGGGGGTTTTGCTTGTGATTCGTTTCAATGGAGATTGCGTCGTCGGAGGTGTCGATCAAGGGAAGCAGGAGCAACAAAATTCGACACTGCTTCTCCTTTGCGTGCAGCGAGCCGAGCAATGGCAGGATGTTGTGGAAGGTTGCGACGGAGTCGTCGAGGTGAAACAACGGGTTTGCGGCCGGCGTTGAAGGTAGTCTCTGTCGAGGATAGGGGGGTGAAGCTTCCGGATCTCGGTTCGGGTTTTGTAATTTGCTTGGGATTTTGTTGGAGGATGAGGAAAATCTTAACTTTAGTTTTCTGTTTTTTGTTTTTTGCACTCCTTTTTGTTGATTTTGTTTTAGAAATGGAGGATCCACTGTACAACGAGCTCTGGCACGCATGCGCTGGACCACTGGTGACCGTTCCACGACAAGGCAAGAAGGTTTTCTACTTCCCCCAAGGTCACATAGAGCAGGTGGGACGAGATTTATCGATCTAGTGTTGGGGCGAAGGGTTTTTGCTACTGTCTTTTATGTAAGACCTTCAGGCGTCAAAATAAGTTTCTCTCTACGCTACTATCTAAATGTCTCATGTTGTAGTTCTTTCATGTTTACAAGTGAGTGAAACATCTCGTGTGTCTAAGAAATGTCCATTGCCAATGAGCATAAAGGAGTCTGCTAATGAAGAATAACTGCATTACTAATAGAGGAAAAACTTGTTCATGGTTCTTCTGTTACATTTCTCTAACATGGTTTTTTTTTCCTAGAGATAACCTGCTGGTAAGGTTCATAGTACCTACAGGGCTAGTGTCCACTGTGCTGGGCTCTTCACCTTCAGAGGGGAGAAGAGTGATAAAATAAAATCCTTCTAGTACCCTAAAAGCTGTCTTTTCTAACTGCATCTACTTTTCAGGGAGATGAACGTGGTGCTCTGGCTGATTTTAGTGCTCCCCTCTCTGTGAACTATTCTTTCAACAATTTTTCATTCACGGTAAATACAAATCTGGTGTTAATATTTGCTTGTATGTAGTAAGATGATTTCATGCTCAAGATTCTAACGTGATGATTCACCAATTTATGCAGAATTTGTCTGAGTTGGCTTCCATCAATTATGATGTGTTGACTAGGAGTACCAAAGATTCACCAAAAGCCTCCAATACCTTGGTCCCTTAGCACTGGACCATAAGTCCATTCTCGAACAAGTGTGCAATATTGAGCTTATTAGCTATGCAGTCCAAGATTTTTTCTGCTGTTGTTGAAATAGCTTTTTTTTTCTTTAATTCCTGCCCATTTTTCACATGCAGATTTCAATTTCGAGAAGATGCATCAAAACCCCTCCCTGGTTCCATGATGATGGGTAATGAGACTCGTCAATGAGCTAAAGTACGATATCCATTCGCTCAAATATGTACAAAATTGTGCTTATTGGTCTAATATTAGTATTTAAATGGTGCTTATTGGTCTAATATCTTGGGCATGTTCGTGCATAAACAACAATGAGATGATAGAAATCTCCTTAAGAAGATTTTGATAAAATAAATTTGTTTTAAGATGTCTAGAAATCAGATACCAGGTTTTATTTTATGTAGAATCATAAATATCTGTGCATTTTTGTATGTTATCATGAGTTCTGAATTTGTGGCTATTAAGATTATATTTCAGCTTTGTTAATAATTTGTTAGATGATAGTCATTTATCATTTTATATTTAAGTAATAATATGAATATAACTCTCTATTATGTGCTATGAAAGTCTTTAGTTGTCAATTTTATGCTTGAATTCTGTTAATAATTTTGTTGTTTATACACATATACATAGCCTATGTACACTTATGTAGTTATAAGGTATTATTTTTTTCTACATGGCAATGTCAAATACATGTTAACTGCTTCATTTTTTGATCTACACATTTTGAAATATCTTGCTGCACAATATGATAGCTTGATAAATTTGCATCTTAGATGCTTCATTTTTTAGTTTGGTATGTTTTCTGATTTAGGATAATTTTAGTTATTAAGAAATTTCTCCTACAGTCAGGAAATTGATGCCTGCAAAAATTTTTATTGATTTTGGAAGCGATGACCAGGATCTGAGAATTCGAATGCAATGAAAAGGTTGGACTTGTATGATAAGATGGCTAGGGATTTGGATGAGCATGGACCTCATTTTCTTGAAGCTGGAGCTACTTCTCAGTCATTGTCTCTTTCAGATATTTTTTCATTGAAAGATGGATTTGTCACACCCATACTAAAGGCAAGACTGTCTTTTATGCACTTGCCATTTTTCTCATATGGAGCTATTGGTTGAGGTCTGTAGCAACTCGGCCAATACAAATGCTCTTTGGTCACCAATAATATGATTGTCAAACTAGATGGATATTTCTGAACTTTGCAACGAGAAGGGATCTCACATCTCTGAAAAGTGGGAAGTGAGATTCCAACTTGAAATCCTTCTTGGTGATATAGCCCAAATGTTTGAGAGATTCAAATGCACTCCAAGGACATGTTTGCTTGGCCCCAAATGAGAATCATTCTCTCACAACGGTGAGAGAATGATTCCCATTTGCCCCATTTCTCACTTGCAAGCAAGCATGAGCAAATATAATTGTACTAGATTTCTGTGTCCTGTAATCATTTTTGGTTGTGTGGCTTTCCCTTAACACTTGAGTGTTGTGTTTCCTTCAGTGTTGTTGGCAACCCTCTAATCTATGGATCTGCTTCTGAAAGCAACTGTTCTACAATGTCTCAAGAGCCTGTTTCCTTTCCTCCAGACCCTACTGCAGGTCCTATTCTGAAAGCAACTGTTCTGGACTTCTTGAACCAACCAACCCAACATAAGAGAAGTTTCGATTTTGAACCCAGCAAGAATGAAGTTTCAGTTTGGAAGGTCCTGTGAAGCAGAAGTTTCAGTTTTGACAAAAGCAAAAAATGGGGTTTCACTTTAAAAAATTGTGCAATTTGACCTATTTTTTCCTTATATCTCTTGAAAACTTTGGCAATTTGCCTAGTGGGTTTTGAAACTAGGAAGCAGGATCTACATTAGCCAAAAAATTTAGTGTTCTGCTTCAGAAATTGGAGAGATGGAAAGATTATTTTGATAAGCTATTTAATGATAGTCATGCTCAAGATCTTGGAGACTTCTCCATTCCTTTTCATGAGATAAATCGTGACTTCATGCGCAAGATTCAAAAGAAAGAAATTGCAGAGGCTTTGAAGAAAATGAAATCAAGAAGGGCAGTTGGCCCAGATGGTATACCTATCGAGGCTTGGAAATGCTTGGGAGAGAAAGGTTTAGAATGGTTGACAAATCTTTTTAACTTGATTTGGCGAACAAATAAGATGCCTAATGAGTGGAGGAAAAGTACTTTGGTGCCTTTATATAAGAATAAGGGTGATATACAAGATTGCACAAACTATCGTGGTATAAAACTCATGAGTCATACTATGAAACTTTGGGAGAGGGTGATTGAGTCTAGGTTGAGGAAGGTTGTCATGATATCGGAGAATCAATTTGGTTTTATGCCTGGAAGATCAACTATGGAAGCTATACATCTTCTTAGACAACTTATTGAAAGATATAGAGAGAGGAACAAAGATTTGCATATGGTTTTTATTGATTTAGAAAAGGCATACGATAGAGTACCTAGGGACGTTCTCTGGTGGACAATGATGGAGAAAGGCGTTTCTCTCAAGTACATTAGTATAATTAAAGATATGTACGAAGGAGTAGTAACCAATGTCCGCACTTGTGGAGGGGTGACAACCAATTTTCCGATAACGGTTGGGTTACATCAAGGATCTCCTTTAAGCCCTTTTCTATTTGCGATAGTGATGGATGAGCTTACGAGATCAATTCAAGAAAATGTACTGTGGTGTATGTTGTTTGCTGATGATATTGTTTTGATTGATGAGTCTAGAGCTGGGGTTAATGCTAAGTTAGAATTATGGAGACATACATTGGAAGCTAGAGGTTTTAAGTTGAGTAAGAGTAAGACTGAATATATGGAATGTCGGTTTAGTAAGCAACGAAGTAGTGATGGGAGTGTAGTGAAGCTTGGTGAGCAAGAAATACCGGTGAATGATTATTTCAAATATTTGGGATCCATCATTCAAAAGTATGGAGAAATTGATGGAGATGTAAATCATAGGATAAAGGTTGGGTGGATGAAATGGAAAAGTGCAACTGGAGTGTTGTGCGATCGTAGAATGCCATTGCGGTTGAAGGGAAAGTTTTATAGGACGACTATTAGGCTCGCTTTACTATATGGTACGGAATGTTGGGCTGCCAAGAGACATCATATTCAAAAAATGAGTGTAGCTGAGATGCAGATGCTTAGATGGATGTGTGGAAATACAATAAAAGATAAGATTCGGAACGAAGAGATACGTAAGAAGGTAGGTGTTGCACCCATTGAAAATAAGATGCGAGAGAATCGTTTACGGTGGTTTGGGCATATTCGGCGAAGGCCTAATGATGCTCCAGTTAGAAGATTGGAGAAATGGGAAAATATATTAGTTAAAAGAGGTCGGGGTAGGCCTAGGAAGACTTGGATGGAGATGATAGGAAAGGATATGAATGCTTTGAACCTCACCGAGGACATGGCATTGGATAAAAATGATTGGAGGAAAAGGATTCATGTGGAAGACCCAAAATGAATTTCTTTTTTTGGTTCATATGGCTGACCCCAATTGTTGTGGGATGAAGGCGTAGTTGTTGTTGTTGTTGTTGTTGTTGTTGTTTGTTCTTGCTTCAGAAAGACATCCTTTTTATTCTTAAAATCTGCATTATTCTTTTGAATAAGTCTTACATGTTATTAAGAATTGCATAGTGTGCACTTTCAACTGTTTGCATTTCTCTAAATACATTCAGAAGTTGTTGCTCTCTTTTCCCCCCCTTGAAAATGTTACCGCTTTTACTAGCTTTCCTTAGGTTGTTTCTTATGTATGCAGATGGCTAATTAATTTTCATCAAATCTCTTCCTCTTGTTGTAACTTGTAACTAATGTTGCTGTCTAGATCAGTGAACAATGGCCTTTGCGTCGTGGATCAGATTTGAGACAAATAGAGGTCTCATACTTGTTGCAACTTAGGATCCGAGCTGAGCTGGAATCCCTCGTGAGGACCCACTCATTTTAACATAGGTCCAATTGATGAGTTATGGAGCCTGATTCAGAGTTTTTGCCCTTGCAGTAAGGGGGGTTGGGGGGCTCCCCCCGATGCGGGTCTTGATTTTTTACTAGATTAAACCTTCATGGATCAGACCCTTATGGATCAAACCCGATTTTTTACTAGCAGCTTAGTTAAAACTGCGTAAAAAAAATCTTAATTTTTTGTTAAATGAGGACTTTGACCCTCATTTGACTAAAAAATTCAAGGCGTATACGCCTTGGCTTGAGTCGCGCCTCGCCTCGAGGCGTATGAGGCGCACGCCTCAGGGCTCTTTTTTTTATTTTTATTTTTAAATTTGGTGACTGATTAACGACGGATAATATCTGTTGCTAATAGTCAGCGATGAATTTTTGATGTTTGGTAACAGATTAGCGACAAATTATATTCTGTCGCTATTGTAGTGATGGAATATAATCTGTCGCAAAACCAAACTAGTTGTTATTTAGCGATGGACATGATCCATAGCAAAATTCATCGCTAATTAACAACGGATTGGCATCACATAAATTCTGTCGTATTTTAACGACCAAAAATATGCGACGAACGCTTTCTGTCGCTAATGCATCACTAAACACGTTAGTGATTGAGTTTGCGATGGATAGCGTCTGTAGTTAATACACATTTTTCTTGTAGTGTTACGTGATTCAAAACCCATTTACTACTAACAAACCTCATTGATAATGTAGGTCGGATTTTGCCAAAAAATTTAGAAAAATAACATTTTCTATGCATTATGAGGCAAGGGCAACCTGACCAAATAGTAACCCTATAGGTGTGCACATAAACACATGGGGGGCCAGTGAGACTATACCATTTCGTAGAGACCATACATTTTCTATTTTTGTGGCATACTTTTGGAGAGAGAGAGAGAGAGAGAGAGAGAGAGAGAGAGAGAGAGAGAGAGAGTTGGTTTATCCATGTAGGGTCTCACACATATGTTAGTTATCCTCCAAATTGTTGGGATATGTTGGTCACTTTGTCCAACTATTCATATAATTTGTCACTTTGTCCAACTATTCATATCATTTGGATACATGGGTTGGCTGTTCGCACTTGACTAAGATGGATGTGGCAATCATACTTGCCTAAGATGGATCGTACTAAGATACCAAGTAGACGTGGCTGCACCAACACCACATACTTTTATCCAAAGTTTTATTTGAATTGGTTGCTTCTGTTGAAACTTGAAAGCTTCTGCATATACTCTCTCCCGGGTACGGGCATATACACGTACGGACTAGAGCAGTGTGATATTGAAATTTGGATATGGTGCAATCACATTAGCTGTTGGGCCCCACAGATCACAGGCTGTATTTGGAAAATAAGTGGCGGTCAGGTGCAGCAGCACATGCACTTTGCGCAATGTGATTGCACCTGATCCAGCCTCGACTGATCGCTGATTATATTCAATCCCCACCGCTCATCCCTTAGATGGGCCTCACCTTTTTCTCCAATACTGTTTATGCTATGGAAGGATGACATTATAATTAGGTTTAATATGGTAGCCCGCGAGATCAGATAAGGTGATATGTCGAAACACAATGTATTTATTTTTTTGTTTTGAAATCGTCATATTCATTGTACGAATAGTGGGGTCCACTAAAAGTGTTGATGTCATGCTTACACAAAGATCAAAACAAAGGACGGTAGTGATTGCAAAACACACAAGTTTTGTGATTTGTCATATCACCTGATAGAACCTCACATTCGTAAATGTCTCGAGTGTGCGGTATGCCAGGTGTTATCGTCAGGGCACCCATGACTTGACCTTCTTTGTTTATAGACCTTAACATGCACATGTAGTGGTGTCAATGGGCCGGGTTTGACCCGACTCAAACCAAACCTTATAGGGTCAGGGTTTGGTGAAAACAACGAGGTTCGATTAGAACGAGTCAAATTCAAAAGATATGATTAATATATGGAGCAGGGTATGGTTTATTAAATTTCATATCAGAGCCGGGTATGGTTTATTAAATTTCATATCAGATCTGCAACTTTTTAATGCAAAAAAAGATAAAAAGATAATTGTTTTATCATATATGGTCTATGTCTGGTTCATGTAATCCTTATAGGGTTCGGGTATGGTTTCTCTTATGGTAGGTCCGATTGAACCTGAGTCCATACCCTGTATCAGCATCTTAAATTGAATCTTGGTTTGTATCGCCTGGGTCCAAACCAATCTCGACCCATTGACACCATGATTGATTAATTAAGTTTCAACATTCATGTTACTAATTTTATAAAAAATAGAAGTTATTATACTTGTCTAATGTCAATTCAGGCTGATTAATATTAGGGGCAGATCTAGGAATCTAAGCTACGGTGGGTACAACACATAGTAAAAAAAAAGAAATATTAATTACTAATAAATGCTACTAATAACATGTTTTAAAAAAATTTATTTTAAAGCTTTCATTCATAAAATCAAATGTATACAATCCAAAAATATTTGGATGGTCAAGCTACCTCTACAAAAGTATAGCTATATGAAAGACTAAAACAAATTACACAAAAAAATCATAAGATCCTAATAGAAATCAAGGTGATAATTGCTAATTGAAAAGAAAAAAACAAACAACCCTTAAAATTCAAATTAGACATTCATGTCATTTAAGCAACGTAAATCAAAAACCTAAATCATAGCAAAATTCCAATTGATAAACAAATTGCTAATATTCTAACCAAAATCAAACATTCATTATTCATGGTTTCATCTAATGGTAATTAAAAATAGAGAAAATACCTAAATTAATAACTAAGCATATAACGACCCCAAAAATCATATAATTTTTTTTAAAAGATTTCTTTATATAAAAATAGAAATACATCCTAAAGATACAGGATATATACATCATTAATTCAGAATACACATCCGTCCTCCTCAACATTAGTCCTGCCGTCATACCACTGAGTTATGTCTCAGTCTCACTACCTAGGTAATATGAAACAATGGTTGAGAACCACAATTCTCATGTACGAAACCTTACATAATCCAACCGTAATGACATAAAGCATAAATTAGCAAATATCAATTTCAGAAAACATTAAGGTATGCAAAAAAATTCATACATGCTTACAATCACATAAGATATACCAACCAATGCATAATACATGAGATAACTTTTATCTTTCTTATTGATACTTAATTTTGAATGCATGAGCACGACACTTGCAATCAATTTAAGTTTCCTTCAAACTCCATTGTGAACACTGTTTATAGAAAAAAACTGAAGTATAAAGCAATCCCAAGAGTATATTTTTTACACACAATTGTATTTTATTAATCTTGCATGGATCTATCCCTCAAGGTGACATCAGGATACAACACCCTAAGCAATTACTTTTTGGTATACTAATAATGCTTAATTACTAAAGCCCAAAATTACACCATTCTCAGGTCTCAAGGGTGAAAAATGTCTCCTACTACTGTCGTTGAGGACAACGATCCCTCATATCATGCTCTTGAGAAAAAAATCACACCACGAAGTTCAATACCACCCTGTCCCCAGAGCCGTACCTGTGTTTTATGGGGCCTGAGGTGGAGGGGAAAAATGGCCCCCCTATTAATAGTAGGAGGGGGGCAGCGCCTCCGAATTTGTTTTTAAAGAATCAAAATAACAATAAAATTTGCATTCACATTAAACAAATATAATATTACAAATATTTATATTATATTAAATAAAAATAGGGGAGCTCGGGCCTTAAAAATGGGCCCTTAATTTTTTTTTGGGCCCAGGGGCCCTGAGGCCCAAGCCTCATTGGCCTCTTTACAGGTCCGGCTCTGCCTGTCCCCCACAACAACCATCCAAGGATCCCACCTTCTTATAGAACAACAAAGGAGAAAATTAATACACTATTTTGGGTATATTTTACATCTTTAACTTTCATGCATTCTTTCCATATAGAATGGTTTTGGATTCACAATATCCATAACATGCACTCATGCTACATGAGCTCTATATCTAGCTAAAATGTACACATCATCTCATGCATCATCTGATTGAGGTATCTTCCCGCTCAGACACAACATTGTACCCATCATATGCTATATGGCTAAAGTTTCATAGTGGATTGCCATTGACACCAGTACTACTACTACTTGCAATTAGCACAATAGAGTCAAAACTCCTCTAATTGAGAGAAGTTCTACTTTAATCCTGTAAGTGTTTTCTTTAGACAAAGTAGTAGCTTATATCCAAAAAGAGCCCCCCACAAATACAAAAATCTTGCTATTTAGCAATGTCCTAAGTTTATATACTTGTGGATTTGAGGAAGATTTTGGGAGTAGGTTTTGTGCTTGTTGAAGAAGTGGTGACAAACTAGTCGAGTGTCATGATAAGTAAGTTTTTGTATGATTAGAGGGATGTTTGTATAAGGTTGTTGTAAGATTGACCTTCGTACATAGTGCTGAGTGTTGGGCAATTGGAAAGAGGTAAGAAGAAGTTGCATATCACAGAGATGTGTATGCTAAGATGGACACGTGGTTAGGAAAAAGGATAAACATATAAAAAAAAAAGGTTGAGGAATACTACAAAAAAATTAGAGAATTTCGTTTAATATGGTTGGATTATGTTGTATGAAGAACTTTCTCGAGAATAAAAGTTTTACATGATTGCAAGGTAACTCTAAATAGAAATGAATGGAAAAACAAGACCCATAAAGCTAACACCATGTAATGGGATTAAGGCATGATGATAATGATGATAATTTTTCTCTTTTCTGTCTTTTTGTGGGTTCGGGATTAAGAGTGTATGTCATGATTGTTGGAGGTAGTGTTTTTCTATTGTGCTTCCTGAGTGATGTCAAACCTATTTTTGAAAGATTTGTGTGTACACTTAGAATTGGAAGAGAGAGGGTTGTTTATCTGAAGCTTATCATGAAGCAATCTTTTAATGTGTGAAATGTGCCTCATAACTCTTGGTGATTATAGGGTGTATTTTCCTGGCATGGAGGTCAGAAGCACACACAATCTTATGTGTATACGTGGGAAATAGGCCCATATGTTGCTCAGTGACACGCCACAAAGTCCATCGTTCACTTATGTAACCATCACATGCATTGAAGCTAAAATAGTTTACTCATAAGTCTGATAATGCAAAAAATTACCTGACGTTAAAAAAATTATCATAAATCATATATAATGATTTAGATTCTGAGATTTTAACTGAAGTTACTTACATATGTTATATGCATACAGGCAAAAACCTAGATATTAACTTATTACAAAATAGAGGATAAATTTTCTATAACACAGTCTAATTTTTGAACACGGAAAAAACTTGCCCAATTCTGTCTCTTCAAAGAAAATAAGTTATAAATCATTTAGGAAGAATTAGATACTAAGATTTTTAATGTGGGTGACTTATATGTCAGGTTCATACCCGCAAAATTATAGAATTTAATTTCATTCCAGCTGAGAGATAAAAATCTCAAAACACATACTCTTTCAGTTATTTAACAAAACATGTTCCATAAAATTATAGATTTTGGATTGTATTCTATGAATTTTTATTTTCAAACTGTGATGATTCAACCACT
Source organism: Nuphar pumila (assembly GCF_984573655.1). Taxonomy (NCBI): domain Eukaryota; kingdom Viridiplantae; phylum Streptophyta; class Magnoliopsida; order Nymphaeales; family Nymphaeaceae; genus Nuphar; species Nuphar pumila. Next base: position 15,414,832 of record NC_143259.1, on the reverse strand, counting down.
CAAATTTTAATCTTGTGTTCTTCCATATCTAGACTAACACATCTTAAAATTTTATCCATAGGTCTTGAGTATTCTAGGAGATATAACTTTTACAAAATATTATATTTCTACATATTCATTGTGAGGACATAATTTATGTGTCGACTTACAGAGTGTATATCTACCAATCCATAACTCATTCGAGACTGAATTTGATCCGTGATTCCTTTTTTATTTATAAAACATTCTCACAAATTTTCAGGATTTATGGGTTTACGGTTTAAGAGAAACAAATTTATCTTTCTAATTAATCGGATTAAAATACACAAAACATAATATAACTTTTTAAGAATCAACTAAGAAAATTTAAGCTTTCAAAAAGAACTTAAAGAAAACCATCTAACGATTTTAAATCCATGAAGAACACAACAAATCTATTTTTACAAATATTTAACATACTATAAATATAAAAATTCAACACACAACATGAATATAATACTAAAAACCAATTATTTTTCAAAAGAGAACAAGTTTGCTCTATACTACGAATATAAATCTTTTTTACAAAAGAAATAAAATTAATCTAATATGGATCTTCTATACACAATCCATAAAACAAGGTTCAATGCTTGTTCAGCTTATGCTGAACCTCATACATTCCAAAAAAAGTAAAAATCTCATACTTAATGCAATTTTGTTCAATTAAAATACCACACACAAAAACAAAGCTCAAACCATAATGTAATTCTCCTGAGACACCTTCTGAATGCGAAAGAGATTGTAGATCCCTTTTCTAATACACATGCTTGCTGTCCATGGCCAAGGTACAAACCTTGTGTCAGACCTAACACAAAAAAACAATCAAAACCATGAATACGATAAGCTAATACCAGTGTTGTGAGAGGCGTACGCCTCAGTACCTGAAGCGTACGCCTCAGAGGTGAGGCACACGCTCAAGGTACTGAGGCGTTGAAGTGAGGCGTTTCAGGTTTGAAATGCTTTCACTCATGTGAAACCCACGCTTCCTATTTTTCTTTCGACTTTGAGAAGGCTTGTGAGAAGGTAGTTCCTCTTTTTTTTATGTTTTCTATATGTTATAAATGCAAATGGTACCACTATCAGCGTGAAAATAGAGACGTGAAACAATGGTTGTTCATGGACCCGTTAAGCGTAGGTTAATTGTAAGCAGTGATGACGATGATGATGTTCCTCTGGTATTCAAGAGAACCAACACACTATCCAAAACAAAACAATCAGATCCATCGATGAGTAATCCGCCTCAGAAAAAGCCTGCCCCTGATACAAGGGCTCCTAAACCCCAAAACCCAAGTTTGCAAATGGATAAAGGTGCATAATCTACGGAGATAGTGATAAAGAAGACACTTACTGCAGGCTCACATGCTTCAACTCAAGTATCTGCTCGGTCAGATTCAAACCATTCATCAAATCAAACCTTAATAAGTAACAAGTCGACGGTTTTGATTCAGATGATGACAAACCATTGAATTTCAGAAGACCAGTAGTTCCAAAGGTGGTTGCTAAACCTAAGCCTGATGATTTGAAGGATCTGGAAAAGGAAAAGATAAGTTCAAAGGCATCATCTGAAGATTCTGAAGATGATAAACCATTGGGTTTGAGGGCAACAATGAAGTCTTTAAATCCTGTTGGTATTTCTATTAAAACGGAGTCAGACTCTGATGAGGACAAGAAGCCTTTAGCTTTTAAGTTTCAGCAAAATGGTTCTGGCAAAGGTTTAAACGGTCAATTTCCTTCAAAGGTTAATTTTCTTATGATTTTGTACTAAAATAACTAAAAGCTAGTAGTTCTTATTTAAATTTTTTATTATTTTTATTAATATTATATATTTTATTATTTTGATCATGAAGCTTACGCTTCAACGCCCCGAGGCCTACGCCTCGCTTCATAACATGCTCAAAGCCTCGCTTCGCCTCATCACATTTAACAACCTTGGCTAATACAACACCGTCACCAAAAAATCATGGATAAGAGAACTTACCTAAGCAACAAAGGCCTCCACAAGGATTAGTCGATCTTCCTTCTCTCTTGATCTCTTAATGTTGGTCTCTCTCAAAACATGTGAGTGGTGAAGAAAAGTGAGGAGACTCAACATCTTAAATAGAGGAGGATGAGTTTCCTCTTCCTATTCCACTACCTAGGTAATGCCCTCCCTTTTGGAGTTCCAAAAAAATCAAACTCTTAATCTTAGTTTACCCCTTATCTCCTATGTGTTCTTAGTAAACAAAATCATTAATGTTATCTAAATTTGGACTGATCAAGTGGTCAAATGCATGGACTATGAATCCTCCCAATGAAAGTCCATGATCCGACATAGGGTCCACTCGTAGGATCCAACATATTATACTATTATTAAATAAATAAAAATTAATTATAATAAGCCTACACCTGTGAGTCTTTCGAAATAAAAAGCATTCACATAAAAATCTTATTAATTAAAAAATATCATTAATTAATTTTTTTAGGTTTTAAAAAATGCTTAGTATTACAAAATATTTATGCCATTTTAAAATAAACAAATCAAAATCACATATCTTAACAACACCATTCATAGATATGTTAATTGAAAAAAAACCCTAAAATTCTAATTAAAATTAAGCATGCATTCATAGAACCATATTTAATTTTGATTATAAACAAAATCTCAAAAATACCTAGAAAGTCTAATTAAATATTCATGGAATTTGAAAAACTAAAATTAAAAACTTAAATCCTAACAAAAGAAAAAAAAGGTTTTGATAACAAAAAGCAAGCATTCATTAATGAAATCATCCTTAATGATAATTTTAAAAAAAAGTATAAAAAACCATAAAAGCCTAATTAAATATTCATGTCATTTAAAAAATCCAAATATATACCCTAAATCTTAAACAATCATTAATTTATGCTAATTTAAAAACAAAACAAAACAAAACTACTAATATTCTAACTAAACTCAAGCATTCATTATTCATGGAGTCATCCCCAATACTAATTGACAAAAAACACAAAAAAACCCTAATTAAACATTCATGTTATTTATAAAAAATTAAATCAAAACCCTAAATCCTAACAAAAATCATACATTATGCTAATTGAAAACATAAAAAACCATTATATTCTAATTAAAATTAAGAATGCATTTATAAAACCATGTTTAATATTGATTAAAAACAAAAAAAAAAACTCAACAAATACCTAGAAAGTCTAACTATTCATGGATTTTGAAAAAAAAAACTTAAATCCAAATAAAGTAAAAATAGTTAAGGGTTTGATGAAAATTATCATGCATTTATTAATGAAATCATCCTTAATGATAATTGAAAAGAAAAAGAGCACAAAAGACCTTAAAATCCTAATTAAAAAAATCATGTAATTTGAAAAAATCTAAAGAAATACCCTAAATCTTAAAAATTAATTAATTTATGCTAATTGAAATAAAAAACTCCTAATATTATAACCAAACTCAAGCATTCATTATTCATATAGACATCTCTAATGTTAATTGACCAGAAAAAATACATGAAACATTAAAACCCTAATTAAACATTCATTCATGTTATTTTAAAAAAATCAAATCAAAACCCAAATCCTAACAAAGATAATATGTTATGCTAATTAAAAAAAACACTAAAATCAAAACCCTATCATGCATACATTCATGTAAAATGAGAAATGATTAATTGAAAAAAAGGAAAGAATAAGAAGGCAAGACAAATGTAAAATGAGAAATGATTAATTGAAAAAAAAGGAAAGGATAAGAAGGCAAGGCAGGGCAGTGACCACAATAGTGGGCATGGACTCATGGCTCACTCCTCGTGGCCCATCCCCATCCTACCCAAGAGAGAGAGAGAGAGAGAGAGAGAGAGAGAGAGAGAGAGAGAGAGAGAGAGAGCATTAAGGGGGGCGGGGGCATGTGTTTTTACACATGGGCTGGGTCCTAGGGTGAGCACTGCATAACCCTGTCCATAAACCCCACTGTTGGGATTCTTGGGTTAGGGTGGGCACGTGGCTCGGCGCCTCTTTTCGTATCGTAATGGCCAAAAATCGATTCCTAACAAACTGATTCAGTTTTTTTTTTTTTAAATATTAAAAAGGGTTTAAAACAATATTTCATAATATCATTTTAGTATTTTGCTAACACATGTCATCTGTTGGTTAAAAATTGACCCATTCAACTTGATTCGGTTGAGTCTTAATCAGCCCATTCACTAAATCCTTTTGAAAATCGGTCCTGGCTCGATACGGATACTAACAACATTGGTCTACAGTTAATAAATGTGTCAGTCATTCCTTATAAAATTACTATAATCCACAAGGCAATGAATGGCACATTTTTTTATAGGCAAAAGCTAGGGTTAGGCAGACCCAACCAGTTTAAGCGACGATACCATTGAGACTTGAACTTGCAACTATCCCAACGCAAGGTGACATGCATTAACTGCACCTCCCACACAAGCGGAGACCCCGTTGGTAATGAATGGAACATTTTATTAACTGTAGTTAAGTAATTTTTATAAGAAAATAGAAATAGATGGCATCAACGACACATTTTTTTTTCTTTATAAGTAACGGCACCCAGTAGGGCCAGTACACACAGACTTGGTCCTGCTGGCTCAGCCTGCCATACCTACAGTCCTCCTGCCTGTGGCATAAAACTCCTAAGTTAGGACCCCTATCCCCGGGGCCTAGGGATGACAGTGGACCGAGGGACAACAGGGCCCCACCCCGCCTCGCCCCGTTTGGATGGGGGATGACGGGCATGAAATGGGGATGGAGGCGGGAATGAAGGTTAAAATCTATCCCCGTGCGGGGATGGACTTACGCTTTTCCCCGCCCCATCCCCGTCACAATCCATGCCCCACCCCGTCTCCAATCCTTCAAGGGATGACTATAGACCGAGGGGAAACGGGGCCCCGCCCTGCCTCGCCCCCGTTTGAACCGGGGATGGAGGACTTGAAACGGGGATGGAGGTTAAAATCCATCCCCGTGCGGGAATGGAGGTTTGGATTTTGAGACAGAGTGGGGGTGGAGACCCGGTCCCCCGCCCCGCCCCGGTCCACTGCCATCCCTACCTGGGCCTATTCTGGCCATCGGCTTACCTTAAACAGCCATCTAGCGGATAAGGCCCACCTCACTACTCCAAACGTTCCCTTTGGGGGCTCATGGACACATTTATTAACTGTGGAAGGGGCACATCGATCAATGCCGGGATGGGTGGTTGCCGGGGCCTGCTGCATCATGCAATGCCGCCGCGGCATTGATGACCCAGTAGAAGTTCACACATACATACAAGCACACGCAAACACAGACACGGTTTGAATCATCAATGATTTAACATCACACATTTTTGGATAAGAAATATCAATTACCCTTAAGAGACTAGACATCACAATGTTGATGAGACTCTTGCTTCAACTACATGATTCGTATCAAACAAATCTCATTCTAGCTTTAGTTATCACTTAGATGATTTGTTTGAGTTTGTGTTTGAGATGTTAGGAAAACCACGAGCAAGAGACAACCAAAAGGAAATAAAGAACAAGAACGATCAAACAAAACACAAGAACACAGATTTACGTGGAAAAACCTCTCCTCAAATCCGAGAGAGAGTAAAAAACCACGGCCACCCAAAGAGAAATATTATTACTCTTAACTGACGGTTACAAGCTGGGGAAAGAAAAACGAGAATATAAACAAGACAAGGGTGACAACCCTAACCCTAACCAAATCGGGTCAGATCCACTGAAAACCGGGACCTGCGCCGGAGAGAGCCCCCGGACCCCCTTCCTGAAAGGGCAAAAACAGTGAATCAGGCTCCACAACTCATCATGAGAGTCCCAAATTCTTAACTCACACATTCTGAATAACTAAATCTAGCTTTACCTTCTAAGTTCAGCAAAGTAACAAAAAATGTTAAACAAACTTTTTTTGATATTTACTTGGAGAAACTGCCCCAAGGAACAGAGACCTAACTGCATTGGCTCTGCTTTTGTGTCTTGGCAGCATAAAAAAACCCTGTGGGCTTACCCCTTGACCCCAGGGAGTAGTCATGCTTTGGCTTGCGCAAGGGGATGACGCCCACAAGATTTGAACTTAGAACGCCTGCCTAGCGGCCTACACCCCCCATCCCACTGTGCCAAATCCATTTAGGACAATTTCAACCAAACTTGTTAGGCATATGTCCATGGTGAAAGGGTTGTATTTTTTATTTTTTTTTTAACGCATTAGCTCACAGGATTGGGCCCCAATGTGGCTAGGAGTTGGGTGTGAAAGGTGGTGCTGCTGGACATGGTGACCGGAGCTCACAGGTTTTACGCTGCCGGACATGGTGCCTGTAGTTTGGCAAGACATCCGGTAGGGCAGGTCTCCCAACCCAATGTTGGTTTTCCTAAACGAAAAAAAGGGGTCATCATCATTAATAACCCTACTGTTTTTGACGACAAAGTCCTCCGCCAAAGTGGGTAATCTTCAGGTGGGTTCACCGAAGCCCTAATTAGAGGTGTCAATGGGTCGGTTTACCTGAACCAAACCCTATAGGGTCCGAGTATGGTGATAACTAAGAAGACCCGGTTGAGATCCAGCATGGACCCAGGTATAGTTTGTGAAATTTTATACCAGATCTGGACCTGACCCGAGTTCTGATTAAGACCCACAAATTTTCAATGCGAAAATGATAAAAAATATAGTTTTACCAGGTATGGTCCGGGTCTGGTTCATGTAGTTTTTATCGGGTCCGGGTATGTTTTTTCTTATGATTACTTGAATCTGGACCTGATACCATAACCAAAAATCAGGTCCAAGTCTGGTTCCACCTGGATGCGAAACCAAACCCGACCCGTTGACACCCCTTTGCCCTAATTGAGCCCACCAGTTAATGCAGCATGGATTTCACAAATGGCCTTAAACCAATTAGACAAGGCAAATGAATGAGATACATGGCGGTGACACATGCATCTGCAAAATAGCAAAAGTATTCGTTAAGCGATGAAGGCGACTCTTTTGATAGGCTAAGCAAACACAAACCCATTTTTCTGCCTAAAACTTGGCAAAGTGATTCCAAATTTTGCCTGCTTTCATGGGAAAACTTTGCTCACTTTCAAAGGATTCCCTAATCCCCATGATTGATTTCACTTCCTAATAGGGGTGACAATCGGGTCGGGTTGGCGGGTCAGCATACCTCAACCTGAACCCGACCCGTTTATTAAATGGGTCGGCTGTGGCAAACACGAACCCGACCCATTTATTAAATGGGTAACCCGACACGACCCGCCAACCCGCTTAATAAACTGGCTGGCTCGGGTAAAGGGGTTGGCGGGTTGACCCGCCCGCCTAACTCGTTTATTAAACGGGTCAGCCGGGTTGGCGGGTTGGCATACCCCTAACACGAACCCGACCCGTTTATTAAACGGTTTCGTTTTTGCCAAACCCGAACCTGCCTAAGAGGCGGGTTGATGGGTCGTGTCAGGTTTTGCCACCCCTACTTCCTAAGTAGCATAGGATGCTCTCAAACATTTTCCTATCCCAAGTTGTCATATTTCTATAGGAACTGAATGAATGAATGTTAATGGAATTCAATCAAATTAGTTTGATATTTCTTTTCCAAAACATGCTATTACTGTGTCTAGGTCAGCAAAAGATGCAATATAGCACATCAGCAAAATTCTTATGATACGAGAAATACAACTGGTTGGAAAGAGACATTTCAAAGAAAACAATCATGGAAATTTAAGTGCATGATACAATCAATGTTGAAAATGGCTTATATCTCCTTTGTACACCCTACTTTTCCTCCATGGTTTAACTTCATTGGTCCTCTACACATACCTAATCCACTGACTAAAGGTTACTGCACATATTAAAATCGGACATTAATTTTTTAAATCCAAGAAACTGCAAGTTGGCTGGCCTAATTCAAGACTTGTAAGATTTAGTTCTCTAAGCATCTTTTAGGACACTATTGTCTCTTTTATAGGGCACCTGGAGTTGGATCTCCTGCTAAGAGATGTTGTCCATTTGATCCAATCCATTTATCCGGATGAGCATCTAGGGTGCTACCATGTCAAGTCAGGCTTAGCAAATGGACAATGCAGGTGGAAGAATTAAGTGGTCTTCAGGTGTCTGAGGGGCTTTACCAATTGTTGGTCTAGAGGTGTCATGTTGATCATTGTCCTGTTTCTGTCTCTACAGTGTAAAACTCCATGAGCACTTCCTTCCTGCCTCCTAAGAATAGTTTCCTTACGGCTTTGACTTTCCGACAAGGGATGAATATCTTGAGTATCAAACTCGCAACATCCTTCAACTTGACAGCCTTACGCTGACCCACCTAACCACGTGTGTGGAGCTTATGGGTCACTCATTTAGCCTTGCCGGTGTTGAAAATTAAAAGTGAAAGCTATAGAATGTCGTATTCAGTGTAAGATGGGAAAGTTGTATCCAAACTTATCTTTCCAGAACTACACCAGCATCCAAAGAAACAGAAATCAAGATGGGCGTCGTCTGTTCTTTCCTGTGTTAAGAGTTCACAAGTGGAAGCTGGATATATATGTATATATATATATATATAGTCACTAGAATATGAGAACTAGAAATATGTGGATTCCACTTTTTTTGCAAACCCAACCATGTAAATGTGCTTGACATATTGATTTTGATAGGAATCAACCATTGCATTGGATCATGTATTTTCAATAAAAAAAAAGTGATTTTAAATGCTTGAATATTTATAAAGCTTATGATCTATTGATTTTAAAGACTTGAAAAAATCTCGTTTATGCATCAAAATAGAATGATTCAAGACCGAGTTCTTATAAAACCAAGCATGTAGATGGCATTCTTACAATTAGATTCAAGAGAAAAGAACAAAAAATCCATATATATATATATATATTCCAAAGTTTTTGCAGTGCATTAAATTATATCCATAATTTCCCATTTAGTAGGTTGCAATAATTTAAAATTAAATGCATTAATTGGTGGCGCCATGAAGTTTTTGCGACACATTCTTATCAATTTTTTTTTCGAAAGAACACATGCATATCAATTATTGTAGGCTCAACCCCACCTATAGCGCCCAAAAAAGAGAAGCTTTTTACAGTGAAGAATTACATTTTTTTTTGTGATTGAGAAAGCTGGCGTTAGGTGGACCCCTGCCTGTTTATTGAAAGCATTAAAAACTGAAAACAAAATTACAAATATGGAACCCAGTTCGGGCTCATGTCTTGCCATAGAACTTCATTCTCAGATGCACCAAGCGAAGCTGTGGATTTAGCCACTTTGTTTGATTCTTTTGGAATCGCATGCAACTCCACTCTATTGAGGTTCAGACCATCTGCCAGCCACTTAACTGATCATCCAGGTGACCTCGCCCTTCAAGACCTTTCATTTCCCTTATTTGATCTCTCCATGGGGATTCTATCGTAAGATTGGATTCAATAGGACTAAACATAAGGATTCTCCTCCAGCACTTGTAACCCCTCGCTCTGGTATTAGACTGATCACTTAGACGCCCTGCTATAAGAAAGTGTTCTTCATGATTTCTGATTGTAAATCCAACCTGCCATCAAAATCTATATATGCTAGCCACATTAAGCTTGAGCCAATGTATGGGGAGGCGGTCTCCAAAGATTATCGTGACTCCATCGTCGGACAATCGGATGGGTTGAGCCCTTGCAGATTCTAAGAATCTGTTCTGGAACTGCTTTGCACCAAATTTGTGACTAAGTTTTTGTTTTCGAACATAATGTAGTTCCGAATCGACCAGATTTTCCATATGATGATCTGAAAACTGACTAACCAGGCCTGATATAGAGACCTGGGAGAAAAACGATTGCCGCTCCACTGTTTAAGAGAGTGCACAACAGATCTGTAGGGGATGCACCATCTATTGAATCTACCACAGATAATCTTCCACACAAGTTGAACCGATTGACCGTTAATGAAAATATTACCTGCCGATTCGATCTCTTGTTTACCGAAACATCTGCTAACCAAAGAGAATCCCATCCGTTGAAGCCTATCCTGTGTTAATAGACGTCCCTCTACTGCCAACAGTAGGGATATTGCCGTTCTAGGAAAACGACCCTTACACCATATAGCTTTAAGTAGCGGTTTGACTGGGTGCTTATAATTTGCCAAGCAGCTTTGGATGAGAATCCAGATGAGTTTGCCAATGTGATCGCTTCAGGTTTATGGGGATTCAGCAACGCAGGAGATTTGTTAATAGAACGTATGAATCCTGTACCGGAGAGCGGACATTGACCACTTTGAGAAGATGCAAAAAATGGATTAAAGATTTGGAGATGGGAGAATCCAATAGTTCAATAAGAGGCAGAGGGGTTGCCCAAAGGTCAAGCCAAAAAAGAGATTTGGTTCCCATTACCCAAGTGCCAAACAATATACCACGAATCTTAGACAAAAGGACAGACGTATATAGAGTAATGGGTCAGTGCTAAACCCTTTGGTGCTAAAACCGCGTGCTAAATAGGTTTTTTGGATTTATTTTATTTTATTTTTACATTCTGACTGAAAAGATGTGATCTATTTTCTTGATTTTATACCATCAGCTCTTGAAGGTTTGATTCCAACATATGGGTGTGTTTTTATAAAGTTCGAAAAATCAACGCTCCAAAATCTTTGTAAAATTTCAAGGCTCCAAACATCATTTTTTTCATAAAAAACACATGATTCAGGTGTGGATTCTTAGTAAATTGACCATGCCCAACACATTTATAGGGCTGGAACCACATGAAAAGCACGAGAGAAGTTGAAAAACCCATTTAGCACGCGGTTTAGCACCAAATGGGTTTAGCACCGACCCATTACTCTCCAATATATACATATATATATATATATATATATATATTTAACTCATAGACAGTTTCATAGATACTTAATAGAAAATATGTATTAGATTAGGCATTCTTCATGTTTAGATACTTATTTAGAGTGATCGAAAATGGACAACACATATTATGCAAGCATGGTTTCTCATAAAATTGATTTGATCTGAAGCAAAATTAAGTAAATAAGTAATGATGAATGCATCTACAAGTTAGGATTATGCAAAAAACATGTACGCCTATCTTTTAAAATGTTTAAGATGGTTTAATTAAGATATAAACTGTTTAGGAGCTTATATATATATATATATCGGAAAGAGAAACCTATAAAATACAAAACCTACTAAATGAAACATGACTGTATATTTTTGTTTCTTTTTTTTTAAATTCTGACCCCATAGACATGTTTAGCATGATTGATTATCATGCATTTTGAATGAAAAAATGGTATTTGAAGCCTCAAAAATTTATAAAAATTGTAGGCTCTTGATTTTTGAAACCTTATAAAAAACCTATCCATGCATCAGAATCAAATGTTTCAAGAAGTGATTCCTATAAAAAATGAGCATATAGATCACATTTGTACCATCAGAATTTCGAAAAAACACCAGAAATTCATGAAAATCCACTATCATGTTTCATTTAGTAGGTTTTCATTTTCCATATATATATATATATATATATATATATATATATATATATATGTTTTGATGCCAAATAAAAGTACATTTCAAGGGTTACAGTGCTTAGAGTGCATAAATTTCAAGTGATTTTTCCAACAAAATCGCTTGAGAATTCTAAATAAAGTAGTCATAAATGTGTAGCACTTTCAAAAGTTTGTTTTGCATGTAACATGTTTCCAAAATTTGCTGGAAGATGAGATTAAAACAGATTCAAGGCAAATTAAGTGACTCAGTTCTCGGCGAAGGTTCCTCATCATAAAAAAACAAACACATGCAAGGCACAAGTGACCAGAGAGATCATGGTGCATTTTAAGTGGATGTGGCCTGAGTACCTTGAAAGATACTTTGGTTCGATTACTGAATCCTGCAAGATGCACATATTCATCCAAGCTAATGCCACAAGTCTTTGTATCGAGGTTTTCTTGGCAAGGAAAATCTCGTGATAAATTTAAAATATTTAATTTTTAGACAGTTTTGATTTCTTTAAAAATTTATTATTTTTAAAATGCAATGATTTTTTAGATATTTTTTTACTACCGATATATTTGTGACTATGCTTGAAGCCATTTTAGTCATGAAAGTTGGATGCTGACCCATATCCACTTGGATCCATACCCACTATGGAACTAAACCTGGTGGCAGCATATAAAAATCCAAAGGCACTTCAGCTAGAGCTGCTAAACGAGCCAAACAAACCGAACAAGGCATGATTGGATTGGCTCATTTACCGGGACTGAGCTCGTGACTCGGCTCGTGTTCATGTTTAGCTCAGCTCGTCCCTGAACAAGGTGAGCCAAGCTTGTGTAAAAAATTTCCATGTTATTTATACATGGAATATATATATTTTATATATTACACTTAATATATATATATATATATATATATATATATATATATATATATATATATGTATATATATATATGGGATAGCATTTGCTACCCTAGTGGGTAAGGAACCATAGTTAGAACTCATAGGGAGAGGTTGTTTTCACCAAATCTGACTTCATAGATGTGTTCAGAAATCAACTATTAAATCATAGTTTTTGTACATAAAAAAAATTATGTTTTTGAGGTTTAAAAATGTAGTATATTTTATGTTGTTGATTTTTTAACCCTCCTAAAATCTGTTATATATGTCATAAAAACATGATCCAAAGGTCAGTTTCTACTAAACTTAATATGTAGATCAGATTTGGAGGGTTAGATGTGTAAAAAACTGAAAAAAATAAAAATATTATAATTTTTCACTAGGAAGTATTCTTTACCCACGATTGTAGCAAATATTATCCCAATTTTTACATCTTTCTCTTTATGTATGACGGTTAAAATATATATCACATATAAAAATATATATTTTATATCTATACGAACTCGCTGAGCGAAACCCAACACCATGTGTTCAGGCTTAACTTGTTTAAGCTAAACGAACTGCTCATGGCTCAGCTCGCTAGCTGTATGAGCCAATCATGAATGAGTTTGTGATAAGCTGAGTCACAAGCTGTTTGATTAATTTACCAGCCCTTGCTTAATAAGTGGACAAAGACAATATTTTAAGGGGGAAACATTTGGTAATGTCACCATTACATATAAAAACCTCTGGATCTCTATGGACAAATTGTTTTGATCCAATCCGACCTCATAAATGAATTTAGCATGTTCATGACAGTAGGAAGTGACTTTTGGATTATGTTTTTTCGATAAAAAAACACAAGTTTTATAACCACTAAAAATATTAGGCCATAGATTTTTTAAACCTTATAAAATCCTGCTTTATGTATCATATTTGAACTATTCAAGAGCTGGTTTCCCCAAGTAAAAGCATGTGTAAGGTTAGTTTCATGAAAAACAGCATCTATCCACTTGTTTGGTCGGAGCTGTTAGTGCACGTCACCTTGTTTGGATGTTGCGACCTCAAAACCCAATGGTACGTTGCATGCCTGGTGGGGTTAGGGGTGGCAATCGGGTCGGGTTGGCGTGTCAGCATACCTCAACCCGAACCCGACCCGTTTATTAAACGGGTCGGCTGTGACAAACACGAACCCGACCCGTTTAATAAACGGGTAACCCGACACGACCCGCCAACCCATTTAATAAATGAGTTGGGTCGGGTAAACGGGTTCTCAAGTTCGCGGGTCAGGTTGGCAGGTCAGGTTGATGGGTCGGGTTGACGGGTCGGGTTGGCGGATTGGCGGATTGGCAGACGGGTTGGCGGGTTGACCCACCCGCTTAACCCGTTTATTAAACGGGTCAGGCAGGTTGGCATACCTCTAACACGAACCCGACCCGTTTAATAAACGGGTTAGGTGGGTTGACCCGTTTATTAAACGGGTTCATTTTTTCCAAACCCGAACCCACGGGTTGGCGGGTCGTGCCAGGTTTTGACTTTAGCTTTGAGCAGGGTCCCCGGATGTATTCTGTTTAGGGTGAGAGTCGTGGGAAACAACAACAGTAAGGTGGGAAGATGTGGTCGATGGATGTAAGTGTGAAGGAAAGAAAAATGAGAGAGAGAGAGAGAGAGAGAGAGAGAGAGAGAGAGAGAGAGAGAGAGAGAGTCTGTGTGTGTAGTTGGGGGGTCTTTAAAATGCACACTTTAGCTCAGATGGAGCCGTGGGCTGGAGCCATTCTCCTAGCCAAGCCTCCCTCCCCTCTATCGGACCCTTGGTACCCTAAACAAGTGCAAAAATGACAACCCCTATATGTTCTCAATGGGTTGGATATGACCCACGATTAGATGTGGATCCAACCCATTTGAATAACCCATTGCCTATGTGACTTGAACTGAAATAGATCCCCGTTAGAAAGCAATCCGACTATATCTACATCCCGGTTTCATTTGATCGTATTCAACGATTCGAGCGAGCTTGGGCACGGCAGCAGATTGCCGAAGTGCTTCACATTCATTCTCCGGGTGTTGTTTTTCTGCTTGAAACCAAGATTTCTACTGAGGCTCTTCCTGCCATCCGTGCCAGCTTCCCTCGATACGAAATCACAGGAAACTCTGGCAGCCTTCCAATGAATCGAATTTTGCGTCCTTTGGCACCGTACGAGGGTGCAAGTGGAAATAATGTGGAATTCGGATCATATAATCTCCGTTTTGGTGGATAACTATTCGGATGTGTTATTGGTTTCAGGTGTGTACGTGTTTCATGATATCTTGAGGGCACCGTCTTTGGTCTACACTCTCAGCCCATCAGATTGAATCTCCCCGGATCATTATGGGTGACTGGAATCTCTCTCTAAACGTTGGGGTTCGTCCTGCCAGCCACCATGTTGGCGCGACGGAGTTTAATGATTTCATTGATGCTACAGGGCTTATGGAAATTGAGGATCCGGATTGTCTGTTCACCTGAAATAACAAGCGATCGAGTCCTTTCCGAGCTAGTAAGATTGATCGTTGTTTTGTGAATGACCATTGGCTTTTTAAATATCCAACCTCTTCTCTGACTGCTCTCCCAAAATCGATCTCTCTGATCACAATGCGCTCCTCTTGGCAACAAATAGTCGTATTTCTGTGTCGAGGCCGTTTAAATAGTTTTCTTCTTGGGCAATAGAAGAAGCCAACTGGAAACAGAAATCTAGATGCAGATGGCTATCAGGGCGATCGTAATTCAAAGTTTTTTCATCTGATGGC
Organism: Nuphar pumila; assembly: GCF_984573655.1. NCBI lineage: Eukaryota > Viridiplantae > Streptophyta > Magnoliopsida > Nymphaeales > Nymphaeaceae > Nuphar > Nuphar pumila. The sequence goes on along the minus strand of NC_143259.1, from coordinate 15,399,683 downwards.
TGCCAAGAATATGCAACCCAAACAAATCTTATGGTTGCAGAAAGATATGGTTTCAGTCTTACCTTCTCAATTTTTAGAGAGGCCTCGATTTCTTCGCTCACCTATTCTCTAAAGAAAGCCTAGATCATGCTGATTTTGATGGGTCATCAAATCCAAGCATTGATCCGGCCGACAATCGGCAAGGTGAGCGAAGAATGGACCTGAATAAAAAATGAACCGCATATAAAAAAGCCTATACTTGTCTAATATGAATTTTCAACCAGAATTGGATCGGCTCAATCCAAACAGGTTTAGGTTTGCATCCACTGTCTAGACCTAATGCAAGATCAGGTCCCATGAAACTTGAACAAAACATGACCAGCAGTAGGCCACTTACACTCCTAAAACCAATACACCAGAAAGATGTTGACAACATAACAGTTGAATGTACGTGCAAAATGTATAAATTTAAAGATATTTTATGTCGACATGCATTAAAGACACTTAATCAAGAGAAAATACAAGAAATACCTGTCATATTTAATGCGAAGATAAACGAGACAAGCAAAGATTGAACTGCTTGTATGTAATCAATGTTGGGCTGCCTTGGGGTCGATGCTGAGCCAAAATGAGAGGGACTTGAGTCTGGTCCCTGAAACCGGATCCAAGGTAAGCTGACAGAGATTTGGTATGAATCCTTGGTTCAGACCAAACACACGGGTCTGCGACCCTAGTCTCCCAAAGACTTGGCCAACCCGGGTGCCCATGGCCCCGGGTGACCCGACGCGCCAAGCACCCGATGAACAAAAAAAAATGAAATACCAAAGGGCCATGGGCCCCTTTCCCATGTGGACCCTGGTCACACCATGACCCAGGTCATGGCGCCCACGTCGTGCCAGTCCCAAGTACTTTGGGACTGGGTCTGAACCAAGCACACTGAAACACCCTAAGAAAAAAAAACAGTGGCTGCGGTTCGCCACCCGCAACCCGTCCAACACTCCAAGGGGGTGCCGAAGGATTGGGTATATCTGGATGAGCCCAGCTCGGTCCAGAGTGTACCCAGCAGAGCTAACATGTTCCAGAGCAAGCCACCATGCCCAACAAACAAGAAAAGAAAAGGGCGACAACGAGAAAGAATCTCCAAAAGTGCTATCGATCACAAAAAAAAGAATGTACGAATGCATAACGCAAACCAACGCAAAACAATAATAAATAATGTCGAAAGAGAGCTCATTCAAACTAATCCACCGATGGAGCATGCATGCATAGATGCATTGACTCCTCGGTTTCATGGTGTACCAAAACGAACACATGGAAAGTCGCATTGAGCCTTCACCTTCGGAGTTCGGATGAGGAAGGAGGTCACAGCTGCAAAGGCTCTCTTCCAACGTCAATGGTGGAGATGCACTCCACGGCTGGGAGAAAGAGAAGAGAGAGGATGGGAGAGAGAATGAGAGAGAGAATGAGAGAGAGTAAAAAAAATATCGCCCTTATGGTTTTTCATTTTTTTTCAAGGGACTTATGCAGATAGGTGAGGTGGAATGGATGGTTGGGATTGCCTCTACCGGATGAAGGGCAGGGAGTGGGTCACGACTTCCCACAGCCGCCCAACTTCTCCATTCAAATCCTAAGATTTGAAAAGACCCTACAAATTGAAAGGATGCCATGGGGATGCCGCCCCATGCATCCAATGAGGTGCTACCTCCCTCATCAATACCCTCTTGAAGAAAACGAGAAAGAGGGATTTACGAAATCCCTTGGGGCGCCATCCTAAGCCCTTGTCTTGGAGGGTGCCATACCTCATAATGAGACTTCTTGCCTCATTGTGAGGTCATGCTCAAGGTGGACTGGCCAATCGTGGCCTTCCCCCAAGAATTCGGCTCCCACTAATAACCAAACTGCCATTACCCCAGCTGGTCAACCTGACCAGCTGGTCTTATGGCCAAAATCGTCCCAATGCAGGTCCTAAGCGGACGACCATAGGCTTGGTCGACCCTTGACCAACACAAAGAGGAAAACTCTTTCTACCAATTTTATTATTAAATGAATTTTAAATATTCTCCATCATGTATATTTATTTTTATTTTATTTTTTTAATGTAAATAGCATTTCAAAGCTCAATTAAGAGAAAGATCTTCTCTACGAACGAAATGGGTCTCGTTTAGGCGCTCGCTAAGTCTCTAAGCAATCTCCCATAAATCACATGCACTTACAGGGTTTTTTCATTGTTTGGGTCTCAGATTTGGGGACAATACAAATATAAGTATTATAAACTTGCCCTAAAAATTTCGGAGGTTAATTCGTTATAGATTTCTCTAAATTGCCATTTAATGTAAACTTACGCGATTTTGACTCGTATCTCCACGTGGGTTTAAATATGAAAGTTTGCAAATTCAGCAAGAAATTCTCAATCACAACACAATTCGGGTAACATTACCTCAAAATTAATCATGGACCTTACAATAACCATGAATTAGTAGCTTCATTTATGACTCCTATGTTAAGGTCACATTGTAAAGTAACTAAAGCGCATGCTATAATTACTGAAATAGCTGATAGCACATGCATTGCACCAAGGAAGACATATAATTTGTGCGCCACATAAATGGTGGTCGTGAGAATGTGTCATTCACACCTATGGATCTAAGAAATTACTTGAGAAGGAAGATGACATATAACATGAAGAATGAAGAAATATGTTCTTTGGTTGATTACTTACAGAAGAAACCAAGCAATGACCCTAATTTCTTTAGTGCAATGCAACTGGATAAAGATGGATATTCTGTGAATATGTTTTGGGCAGATTCAAAGTCAAGAGTAGATTATGAATGATTCAATGATCCAATGATGTGCATGTTTTTTATACGATAGTGAAGATTAATACTGAACATCGACCATTTGCACAGTTTGTCGGAGTGAACCATCACTCACAGAGTTGTATATTAGGTGACACTTTTTTGTATGACCAGACTAAGGAAAGCTTTGAGTGGTTGTTCAGAGTATTTACATAGGCAATGAATGAGAAGCAACCTGAAGCTGTACTTATAGATGATGATCACGCAATTGCGATTGCAGTGTCTCATGTATGGCCAGATGCATATCATCGCCTATGTTTGTGGCATATTTTTCAAAATGCAGCGAAGAACATATGACACATATTTAATCAGAAGACAGGGTTTGACAAAAAGTTTATAAGGTATGTACTTGATAGCATAGATGAAGTCTCCTTTATATCTGATTACGAGGAAATGATTCAGATGTATGACCTTGAAAACTGTGCTGTTACAAAATGTATATACAGACAAAAAGAAGTGAACATTGACATATGAAAGACAATACTTTTGTGCAGGTATGATAAGCACATAAAGAGCTGAATCTATGCATGCCACACTAAAGAAAACCTTGTATTCAGGTTTAACAATGTTTCGCTTCATGTAACAATATGAATTATTTGTAGACGGTCTTAGACAGAATGAGTTTGAACAAGATGTGAAATACCTCAATACACGCCCTGTAACTTTGGGCATAAAAATATTGATGCGGCCTACAGATCTGTATACACTAACTATATTTGAATGAATTAAGAAGGATGTTATACATGTCATGAATTGCAACATAGAAGGACGTATGCAAACTGAGAATATGCACAAATACCATATTGTATGAGAGGGCAAAGAGCATCCGAAAAGGTAAGAAGCACATGTTAGGTACAATGTTGACAACGAACAGTTGAATGCACACGCAAAATGTATGAATTCAAAGGTATTTTATGTCATCATATATTAAAAATACTTAATCAAGAGAAAATACAAGAAATACCTGAGTCACATTTAATGTGAAGATGGACGAGACAAGTAAAGATTGAACTGCTGGAAACAGATAATGTCAGTCCATCTGGTGTTGATATGAAGTGCCACATAGCCTCCCGTTACCAACAACTATGTAGGTCACTTATACATGCAGATTTGACATCGAAAAGTGAAGAAGCCTATGTATGCATGAGAAAAGTGTCAAGAGAGTTACTTGAAAACCTACAGTTAATTCACCATCAGTTCATTGTAGCTTATGAAGACCAGCCCAAGAAAATGAAAGTGAACAACAAAGGTAAAAATCATGCTTCTCTTGACCAACATGAAAAGTTGTTTGAAGCATAAACATCATCTTCAACAAGTCAAGAGTCAACGTTGTAGATTATAATGAAAAAATTCACCTACCGAAGGGTATAAAAAAGAAACCTGCCTCTTATCGCAGTCGTCGGAGGGCAAAGGGTGCACTAGAATTGGTTGGCAAAAAAAGTTCTAAGAAACAACCAACCCCTAAGTAAAAGCAACCAAGCCCTTCGCATGAACAAGTATGTAATACATTATATTGCTTTCCATGTAAATTGAATTACGTGCAACTTATCAATATCTAACTTATGTAATTTTCAACATGCAATAATACCCTATAGACATGCACTACAACGTAGGAACCTTCAATCCTCTCGACTAGTTTGAGTGGAACGATAACATCAGTTTTACAAATCTTTTGGTATATAATCAATGTTAGGAGGATGTTTGCATTTCTTGTAAAACTTAATGTGGGGTCTTATATTGTTCTGTTTCATGACAGACTCAGTTCAATTTGAAAGTGAGCAATAGAACACAGGAATCACGTGTAAATTATGTTTAATAATGAGAAAGCTGCATACAAATTTAACAATGATTAAGCCTTAAAACTTAACTTCAGTGTTAGAAGGTATTTTTGGTTAAAAAATGCACAAGGTGTCATTGGTGGTGAGAAAGACATATGTGTGTTCTAAGGAAGGTTGGAAGAAGTCAAGTGAAAATTCAACAAGGAGCAAGCCAGATTCAAGATATGGTTGTCTGCTTGTCCTTTCTTGTGTATTAGTTTTAGGAGTGTAAGTAGCCTAGAGCTGGTCAGGTTTTGTTCATATTCGATGGGATCTGATCTTCCATTAGGCCTAGACAGTGGATGCAAACCTAAACCTGTTTGGATTGAGCCGATCCAATTCTGGTCCAAAATTCACATTAGACCAGTATAGGTTTTTTTGTATGCGGTTCATTTTTTGTTCAGGTCCATGTATATAGCATTTCTGGTGATAGGTAGGATGGTCAACAATGGTTCTGATCCCAGTTGGGTTGGGTAATGGGAGGCCTTATCACTTGGTAATAACTTTATTTTTGAAAAGTACAATAGCTATGCATGAAGACAATAATGGTGTATATAGCTACACCTGACTGACATGAACCCAATTAGCAAACCCAAACTTGGACAATATTTATACACAATGTGTACATGATTCATATGTTAACTAGTTCCATCTGATTGAAATTTTACCCAGCCTAACTGTATGATATTGTTGTTGAAAAAACTACATGAACCAACCCATTACTATCTTCATGCATAGCTATTATACTTTTAAAAAATGAAGTTATTACCAAGTAATAAGGCCTCCCATGACCCAACCCAACTAGGATCAGTACCTTTAGAGAAGGACTCGTTGGTAGGTAGAGCTCCCCTCGAAGGCCTATTCTTTCAAGACCATCCCACCTCACATTGTCCCACAATGAGTCTATCATGCCGCCTCACGTGCCACGCCTGTAAATGTCACTTGGCCAACTTATAAATAGAAGTTGCATTTCTTGGACTTTGTGTCTCTGCTTCTTTGGTTGCTTCCTTGGTGCCTTGTCACACAACCTTGTTTGCTTGCATGTTTTCCAGTAGGTTTCATGTGCTTATTAGTGATTACCTATCACACCACTTGCCTTTGTGGCTTCCTGTGTGGTCGTCCCTCCCAAGGTTGTTGCTTGCCCATGAGCCTCTAGCCTCGTTGGGCCTCCCAAGCATTGTGAGCATTAATTGAGCATCCGCTCCTACACGGTGGCCCTCAATAGCTGCCTCCCAAGTGTTGTGAGCACTGAATGGGCATCCACTCTCACATGGTGGCCTTAAAGAGTTTCCTCCCATGCGTCACTTTCTTTCATTGGTGCCATCTCCCGATACACCATATCGCATTGCTTCAAGTCACTTCCGCATGCCACTTTTGCTTTGCAGGCTTGCCTAATTCGCATCCTAGGCATCATACAATTCTTAGAAAAAAGATGTGACAACTAGTATCAGAGTCATGTCCTCAGGTGAAAGCTTCATTCCTATCAGGCAAAGCAAGAACAATAGAGCATCTTCTAGCTCCTCGGGAGTGACTCAAAGCTCCCAGCTCCCTCTGATACCTTCTCCTACAACTAGTCCCCTGAATCTTTCTATCGAGTTCACGATAGAAGCCAATGCTCGCAAAGAAGTAGTCACTGCTCGCATGGATGATACTCTCAACGTGGTTGGAAGAACCATTGCTAATATTGGGGAACAACATCAAATCTTAGAACATGATGTGCGACCCAACCTCGATGTGTTCCAAGATGTGCAAGCAAGGGTGACCGAACTTGTGCCTATCTGTGACCAAGTAAGCGATTTGCTCTCCCTATTCATTGTCCGAGAACAAATTAGTGATCTTATGTCATTACTTTAAGAAGTGCCCCAACTGCAGGAACATGTCACCTAGTTGGAAGAGAAGAACAACCAACTCTCTGCTACCAAAAGTGCCTTTGAACGTCTCTTGCAAAGAGGCCTTGCCCAAGGTAGAGTTGTTGTCCTCCAGAAAGGTCAACAAAGAAAGCTCCCCAACCCTCAAAAGTATGTCGGTGCTCGAAATGTGAAAGAGTTAGAGAACTTCATTTGGGAAGTGAAACATTACATAAAAGTGGCTTAAATATGAAACAATGAAGTTAAGATCGACATCGCTGCGTCATTCTTCTCAGGTGATGCCACTTTATGGTGCTGCCAACGCAGCAAAGACATTGGGCGTGGGCTGATTGAAATTGACACTTGAAAAGACTTCAAAGCAGAGCTGAGAAGTCACCTCTTGCCCACCAATGCGGAGTTTGAGTCACATGCCAAGTTGATGGCCCTTCGATACACTGACCTCATCCATGACTATGTTAAAGCTTTCACTAGCCTTATGCTGGACATCACTGATATGCCAAAAAAAAATAATCAATTGTTTCATTTTATACATGGCTTGTAGCCTTGGGAGAAGCAAGAGATCTAGAGGCAACGCTCATAAAATATGGCAGATGACATCACTGTTGTAGAGTAGCTTATTGACTACCGCAAGAATAAATGTCAGAATGACAACCATGGTAAGTCAAATGTGCTCCGCTATTAGCATAATGACAAACATTCCCATGAACACAAAAAGGGGGATGGAGCAAAGCATGAGGAACCTAAATAGGATGTTAAGCAGGAGTTCTACCATCCTCCTGATAAGCGTAATACTGGTCTAAAGGCAAGTCCAAATACTCAGAACATCCATAACGCCCCAATTTTCCTTGCCTTATTTGTGATGCTATGCATTGGATGGTTGAGTGCCCTAAGCACTTCAATCATCGAGCCAACATCAATGCGGCTCAAATCGAAGGAGATCAAGATGAAGAACTAAAGATAGGGTCCCTTTAGATGTTGAATGCACTTCGAGGAGTAGTGCCTCCTCCTTAGCCTCCTGTCAGCAAAAAACTAATGTACCTGGATGTGTACATCAATGGCAAAACCACCAGGGTGATGGTGGACACTGGTGCTACTCACAACTTTGTTTCTCCCAATGAAGCTACCTAGCTCGGCCTCAAGACTGAAAGAAAGGAAGGCCGCATAAAAGCAGTGAACTCGGAAGCTAAGCCCATCCTTAGTCAGACAAAGGATATGGCTATTCAGATTGGCACATGGAAAGGCTTCACCAACTTCTTGGTGGTCCCCCTTGATGACTTTTAAGACATCCTTGGAATGAAGTTTCTGCATGCCCACAAGGTTGTTCTCATGCTGCACTTGATTTTTGTAAGCATTAATGGTAGAATCACCCCCATGCATGGTCCCGACTTACTCCTCAGGCAGTGACAAGATGTCTATGGTATCAACTCTACAGCTGAATAAAGGCCTTCAGAAGGGAGAATGAGACCTTCTTAGTGACCATTAAGGAAGAATATTCACATATGCCAAAGGTGAGCATCCCTCCAAAACTGGTGCCCATCTTGAAGTAATTTGGTGTTGTCATGCCCGTCGAACTTTTGAAGTGTCTACCTCTCCGTCACGAGGTCAACCACCAAATTGAGTTGGTTTCAGACTCTAAGCCTACTGTTGTGGTACCCTACCACATGGATCCTCTAGAACTCAAGGAATTGCATCATTAATTGGATGAGATGCTCGAAGGCGGCATCATCCGCCCCTCCAAAGCTCATTTTGGAGCTCACATGCTCTTTCAACTTAAGCATAATGGATCAAAATGATTATGTGTGGACTATCAGATGCTAAATAAGATTAATATAAAAAACAAGTATTTGTTGCCCCTCATCGCAGACTTGTTCGACCAACTGCAAAGTGCCCATGTATTCTCGAAGCTTGACCTTCGGTCTGGGTACTGGCAGGTCTACATTGCCAAAGGAGTTTAGACAACGATGACTTGTGTAACTCAATATGGTCCCTACAAATTTCTAGTGATGCCTTTTGGCTTAACCAATGCGCCAACTACTTTCTCGACATTGACGAACAAGCTCCTCTATCTATAGTTGGATAAGTTTGTGGTCGTTAACCTCGATGACATAGTTATCTACAGTAACAGTAGAGAAGAACATGTTGAACATTTGCGCATTGTCTTCCAACTTCTACGGGACAATGACTTATACGTGAATAAGGAGAAGTGCATGTTCGGCAAAGAAAAGATTGAGTTCTTGGGTTACTTTGTTGGCAAGGGTCAATTGCACATGGACCCTCGAAAGATGCACGCCATCCAGGATTGAGAACCTCCTGCCAAGATTCATGACCTGCGGTCTTTCCTTTGCTTAGCCAACTACTATCGATGCTTTATTTTGGGGTACTCGCTCATGGTTGCGCCACTCACTGACATTACCAGAAAGGATCGAAAGTATGTTTGGACAACAGAATGCCAGGCTACCTTTGACAAGCTCAAGGAGATTGTCACAAGCAAGTCAGTTTTGCAGTTGCTGGACCACTCTAAACCATTTGAGGTGCGTACTAACGCCTCATACTTCACCATTGGAGGTGTTCTTATGCAGGAAGGTCACCCCAATGCCTTCGTGAGCAGGAAGTTAAACAACACTGAGTGGTGCTATTTCTTGGATGAACGTGAAATGACGGCCATAGTCCATTGCCTCAAGATATGGTGTTACTACCTGCTTGACGGCCATAGTCCATTGCCTCAAGCTCAAGGAGATTGTCACAAGCAAGTCAGTTTTGCAGTTGCTGGACCACTCTAAACCATTTGAGGTGCGTACTAACGCCTTATACTTCACCATTGGGGGTGTTCTTATGCAGGAAGGTCACCCCATTGCCTTCGTGAGCAGGAAGTTAAACAACACTGAGTGGTGCTATTTCATGGATGAACGTGAAATGACGGCCATAGTCCATTGCCTCAAGATATGGTGTCACTACCTGCTTGAATCTCCTTTCGTGGTCTACATTGACAATGAGGCCACAAGTTATTTCTAGACTTAGAAGAAGCTGAGTCCCACGCAGGCATGATGGCAAGAGTTCTTTGCTGAATTCGACATGACACTACTCTATAAGTTGGGGAGTACCAATCATGTCACTGATTCACTAAGCAAAAGAGCCAAGCTGGCAGCCCTGAGTAGAGGAGAGCCCTCTCATGTTCAGCTAACTAGCGGCCTCCTTGATTGAATTCGTGAAGGAATGCACTACGACCCCATGATCCCTCAACTGCGTGATCTGATCAAGGCTGATAAGACAGTAAAGTACACCTTCAAAGATGGCCTAATCTTGATGAAGGGGTGAATCTTTGTCCCCAATTAGAACTCGCTACGGAAGATGCTCATCAAAGAGTGCCATGATACCAAGTGGGCTAGACACAACGGCCAACACCACACTCTTGCTCTCATCGAAAGGGCTTACTACTGGCACCATATGTGCAACAATGTTGAGAAATATGTGAGGACTTGCCTCATCTGTTAGCAAGACAAGTCTAGCAATCAGAAACTTGGGGGTCTTCTTCTGCCTCTGTCGATCCCCAATCATATGTGGCAGAGCATCTCCATAGACTCCATCTTAGTGCTTTCAATCATTGATGGATTCATTTATATCTTCGTAGTGGTGGACAAGTTCTCAAAATATGCTATCTTCATCCTTGCACCACCTACGTGCACTGCAGACCACATTGCCAGCTCTTTGTTAAGAATGTGGTCAAATATTGGAGACTACTAGAGGATATAGTCAGTTATTGCGATCCTCGCTTCACTGGCAGGTTTTGGACTGAGGTGCTTAAGCTATTAGGGTCGGAACTGCATTTCTCTACTACCCTCTATCCGTAAATGGATGGGTAGACTCAGAGGATGAATGAGTTGCTCGAAAACTATCTAAGGCACTTTGTCAGTGCCAATCAAAGAGACTAGGTGAAATTGCTAGATGTTGCCTAATTCATTTTTAACTTACAAAAAAGCAAATCTACAAGCCATAACCCCTTTGAACTCACTACAAGCCAGCAACCCTTGATACCTCACACTCTAGCTGTCTACTGTTCAGGGAAGACCCTCGTTGCCCATCAGTTCGTTCATGACTTGTATGAAAGAACAAAACTTGTGAAGGAATTCATGTAGAAGGCAGTTGCGCACATGAAGAAGTGGGCATATCCTAAACGTCGACCTCTGGCTTTCGACGTTGGCGACCAAGTGATGGTCAAATTCAACATGAAAAGGATCTGTGCCTTTCAGAATCTCCACAATGGCCTTGCCCGTAAATACGAAGGCCCATTCACTTTTTCAAAGAAGGTTGGCAACCTCACTTATAGGGTAGAACTGCCCATGCATTTTCAACTGCATCCAGTCTTTTTTGTCAGTCAGCTCAAGCCATATCATCCTGATGGTAAGACCCCAATAGAGGCCAATCAATGTGTCCTCTGACACCACTCTAAACCACCAATAATTGAGAAGTCGACTATATTCTCAACTATCATAAGAACTCACACGGTGGCTACTAAGAATTTCTTATGAAGTGGAAGGACCTTCCCAAATCTAAAGCAACATGGGAGGACACCAGGAAGCTCTCCCAATCTCAAGAAAAGATCGAAGAGTACCCCGATTGGTTGCAGTAGTCATCGAGGATGATAATGTTTTCGGCGAGAGAGAATGTTACGCCCCGCGTGCACGACGGTGGCACGTGCGTGCCATGGCACAACCATGGACTCTTTTTTGCTTGTTTAAGCCCTGTACAGTCTTACTTAAAGTCTTGCGTGGCTCACACGAGCCATGATGGCTTTGTAAATAACTTAGGGGGAGACGTGGAGCCAAGAGCTCCATGCCAATGAGTGCCCATGTTGCCTCCCCATGTCTAGGGGAAACCTCTTGGAATTTTTATGGTTCTCTAAGTATTTTTGGGTTCCTTTTATCCATGGTTAGTTAGCATCTATAACACCTTTAGAGAGGGACTTGTTGGTAAGTAGAGCTCTCCTCGAAGGCCTATTCTTTCAAGACCATCCCATCTCTCATTACCCTATAATGAGTATACTGTGTCGCCTCGCCTGCCACGCCTGTAAGTGTCGCTTGGCCAACTTATGAATAGAAGTTGCATTTCTTAGACATTGTGTCTTCACCCCTTCCGTTACTTTCTTGGTACCTTGTTTGCTTGCTTGTTTGCCTATAGGTTGCACGTGCATATTGGTGATTGCCTATCACACCACTTGCTTTTGTGACTTTGTGTGTCATTGTCCCTCCTAAGGTTGTTGCTTGTCCATGAGCCTCTAGTCTCGTTGGGCTTCCCAAGTGTTGTAAGCATTGATTGGGCATCCACTCCTACGCGGTGACCCTCAATACCCGCCTCTCAAGTACTGTGAACACTGATTGGGCATCCTCTCCCACGTGGTGGCCTTAAAGAGTTGCCTCCCACGCGTCGCTTTCGCTCATCGATGTCGTCACCCGATGCACCGCCTCGCATTGCTCCAGGCCACTTTCTCTTCACAGGCTTGCCTAATTCGCATCCTTGGCGCAGCACGATTCTTATAAAAAAGTCTGTGACACATGGACTTCGTTGCCCTTCAAGGACATCCCATCCTCACTTAACTAATCATGCCATGTTATGCTCTTTAACAGGTTTAAGGCCTAGACCCCCTTCTTTCTTCGGACGACAAACCTTATCCCAAGATGAAAGGTGTATATGACGAGATGTGTCTGAATAATGCCAAAGAAACTTCTTCATTGTGCGCTCTATTTGCTCAACTATTGATGCCGGTAGAGCAAAGCACGCCATCCAATAAATCGGCAAGAACGGATTTAATAACAACCCTTCCGGCCATAGATAACGGCTTATTGCACCAAGAATCAAGTCTTCTGTAAAAAATTGTCAAAAGAGGCTCACACAGGGATTTAGAGGAAGACCTAAATAACGGATAGGCAAGGTTCCCTGAGACCAACCACAAAGACCCTCAACATGATTAATACGAGAGTGAAACATATTGAATGGAATGAAAACAGATTTCCATGGACTCACCAGTAACCCTGATTTGAGTTGGAACTCCTGCATAGATGATTTATTATCTGCAAGAAAGAACAAAGTATCACCCACAAACAATGAATGGCTCCAACTAAATCCCTTAATCGTAACTGGAATGATAGATCCCACGCTCTCTGTCTATTGCAACCAGCTTGGTAATAACTTGTGAAGGGAGTCTTCTAAGTCAAGACTGGGTGAAGCACTTGGGTTACTCTCTCGCAAACAAATGTTATTTATTATGTGGTCGCGAGGAAGAACCAATATCTCATCTGTTCGTCTCATGCTCGGCAATTCGTTCAGTTTGGGTGCTCACTTGTCAAATGTTTGGCAAGAAGCATTTTTCCTTCAAAAACTCAATTCAGAATAACCTCCAGAAATGGGGTACCAGCCATTTTCAAAACAAACCTTTGATGTATGCATGGCGTGTTACCTTCCAAATCATTGCTTGGAAGGTTTGGTGGTTCCGGAACCCGGTTATCTTCGAAAACAAGATATTCAATTATAAACAATTGCAAATAGTCTGTTTTTCCACTGTGAGGGAGCATGTTTTTCGGATATGAAAGGATGAGGATCATCCAACGGTATGAAGAGATGGCGAAGTGCTGGCCTGTGGCATCCCTCTCCGGAGTCATGGATAAAAGTTTAAAACTTTTTAGCATCTATCGTCGATCCTGGACCTGTAGGATACATGATTCGAGATGCGACTGGTACGGGCAGGTTGGGTGTTCTGGGATGATCTCCTAGGTATTGTACAGGTTGGGTTCGGGACAAACCCGACCCATTGACACCTATAGATGATATGTCTTGTTGGTTTAGGGTAAGTGCGTATGGATGATTAAGCCACTGGCTATGTTCGAGCCGAGAGAGAGCGAGCCGAGTTTGTAGAGGTGAGAGGTGGGCCAGTAATGACCCCACCTGTCACACTAAATACAAAACTGCATTAAATGCCTTATCAAGTGAAAACTCAACTTCGCCTGTCAGCATTAAAAAAGCCTTTCTCCGGCCCTCTCTCCCAACAATCCTTAATTGCTCCTCACAAGCAAATGAATGAGCCCCCCCCCCCCCCCACCCACACACACACACCTAATTACACTTTGATGAATGACCTCCATGTCCTTTCTAGCTCCACTTTGATGAATAGGATCCACCACAAATCTTCATAATTTTTTTTTATCACAATTGAAAATTCTCGTTCCCATTGCCACTGTTCCAAGAGACAACCAACTACACAATTGAGGGGGCACACCAATCTCCTCTAAATTAACTATTTTTCCTAAGTAAAGATGCCAAGTGCCACAAATTAAGTAATTTTCCTAGGAAATGATCTTCAACAAAGATACCAAACCATTAGAAGAAAGACATTCTTAACTTATAACCAACAATGACAATTGTTGGCCAAAACAAGCATGGTGACCCTAACAGCTAGCTCATGCAAACAATTTTCAGTTTTAAACATTCCAAGCAAGCGTTCAAATTATTGTCACGGTCCTACATATTTTCTTTCAACTAAGACTGCTACATATCCCTTCATTGACTGTATAGATGACACATTTATTTCCCCAACAAAGAAACAAGCAATAAGCACATGTATTAAATGTCCAGTCAATATCCACTAATCAAACGACCAAAAACCCTTGAGGGGTAAAGGATGACATCAAAAAAGCAGAAGGTAGGGATACAAATCTTTCCTAGGGATGAAGCCCTCACTGACCAAACACACCCCGTTGCATTAATGGATCTTCCCTACCCGTAATCCCATCAAACGGTGTTATCGCAGTTAACCGGGTAGTTTACTCGAAGTAATAGACTCCCCATCCCATTTAGCAAACCCCGTTCCTTCTTAACTACCCAACTTTCTCCTTCTCTCTCTCTCTCTCAGTATTTCCCACGCCCCCAGTTAACTCTCTCTCTCTCTCTCTCAGTATTTCCCACACCTCTCTCTCCTACTTATCTCTCTCATGGTCTTTTCCACATTCCCCATTTAGCTCTCTCTCTCTCTCTCTCAGTATTTCCCACGCCCCCAGTTAACTCTCTCTCTCGTAGTCTTTCCCACACCTCTCTCTCCTACTTATCTCTCTCATGGTCTTTTCCACACTCCCCATTTATTTATCTCTCTCTCTCTCATAGTCTTTCCCACACCTATCTCTCCTACTTATCTCTCTCATGGTCTTTTCCACACTCCCCATTTAGCTCTCTCTCTCTCTCTCTTTCTCTCAGTATTCCCCACGCCCCCAGTTAACTCTCTCTCTCTCTCTCATAGTCTTTCCCACACCTCTCTCTCCTACTTATCTCTCTCATGGTCTTTTCCACACTCCCCATTTAGCTCTCTCTCTCTCAGTATTTCCCACGCCCCCAGTTAACTCTCTCTCTCTCTCTCAGTATTTCCCACACCTCTCTCTCCTACTTATCTCTCTCATGGTCTTTTCCACACTCCCCATTTAGCTCTCTCTCTCTCTCTGTGAAACGAAACTGATGAGTGGCGAAGGTGGGGTAGCCGGACGGCAGGGGTTCGGCGTAGAGGGAGCGGTGGATGGGGGAGAGAAGAAAGGGGATGAGGAGGGGGCAAAGAAGACGGAGAACGTGCCCTTCCTCAAGCTCTTCTCCTTCGCGGATTTCTGGGATTACGTGCTGATGGCCATCGGCTCCCTGGGGGCCTGTGCCCACGGCGCCTCCGTCCCTGTCTTCTTCATCTTCTTCGGCAAGCTTATCAACATCATGGGCATCGCGTACCTCTTCCCTGCCACCGTCTCTGATAAGGTCGCTAAGGTATGTATGATCTATCCCTCCATCTGCCTCATCCAAATCTCTCTCTCTCTCTCTCTTATTTTGGTACTGTTGTGATTGATTGTGAGCAGTATGCTTTGGATTTCGTTTATCTCAGCATCGCTGTGCTCTTCTCATCCTGGACGGGTATGTTGGCCTCTTCCTTCTTCCTCAATTCCTTGATTAGATTTGCATCGATTCTAAAGCGCAATCATAAATACAGACCATTTTTTTTTGTAATATTCTGATTTTATCGTGAGATTATCATAAACCGATATAATCCTGAAGAAAAAGCGATATTTTCAAAATACTGAAAACATCGTGTTTTTTGTTTATCACACTATCGTTACCTTATCAATGCGATATTTATATTTTCTTATATATATATTTTTTTGTGTTTTAATGCTTTTATCATACTTTTATATATTTTCCTATAAATTTTTAAAAATATATATCGATATCTTTTCAAGAAAAACAAAATTATTCGATTTATCCCAATAACACCATTTGTGACTAGGTATAGAGTTGGTGGTGGGTCTCTCTCTCTCAAGCCATTAATCAACATAATAAAATGCAGAAACTGCTTGCTTCGGCAAATGTTTCTCGTCATAAAAAAAAAAAAACCTAAAATGATGTGGATTCGTATTCCATATATTGCTCTCTTTAGTGACTCATTTGAAATTATTATTATTTTTAAGTAACGTTTGAAATTGGTATTAGCGGCCCAAGAGCTTATGTTGCTCATAAACACGAGCATTAGCCTGATGGGCAGAGAGTTTCAATCCTTCGGTCATAAATGAGCCGAACTCCAGCGTGGCTCTAATTATGGGAGGCAGAAGTTGTGTTTTCAAAGTTATGAGCTGTCAAAAGGTGGCAACATAAATTATGAGCCCAGATCAAGCCTGACTCATTTTCAAGCCGAGCCGAGCCGAGCCGAGCTGAGCTAATTAGAAGACTTTTTTTTAGTGAAAAACAAGGAATTATATATTCTAAAAGCTAATCAGAAGACTTATGCTCGTGATTTACCTTGTTAAGATCAGATTCTTGGAGAATTATTTCATCTAATAGCCGAGCCGAACCTATTATTTTTATTTTTTCACGTTTTATTTTTATTTTTTTAATATCCAATATTTCTTGGAGAACTACTGTTGTAACAAACTCTTGAGAAAAACCTCGCCGATAAATTGCTGACAACACGATTTGTGGCTATGATTCTCATAAGGGTGTGTTTGGGTGCTGTGGATCTATCAGAGATCCACGAACATGCAGAGGCCTTGATCTGACCCCCTCTCAAATGGATCTCAGATGTGAGGATTTAAGATCCTTATTTTAAGTTAAAAATGAATCGAGTCCAAAGATCTGTAGTCCATTTTTGGGGCTGTGGGGTTTATCGGGCTAGAAACCCTCGGATCTTAGAGCTAAGGATCTTAAGGATGAGATCGGAGGGATCAAGGCCTTGATCCGACCCCCCACCTCTCTCTCTCTCTCTCTCTCTCTCTCTCTCTATATATATATATATATATATATATATATATATTGCCCTTTAGTGGCGATTCTTGACAGCCGCTAAAAACCCCAAAAGGAAAAAAAAAGACTGCACTGCTACTGATTGCATGTGATCAGCGGTGCACAAGTGGCCAAAATTGTTCTGATACGTTACCCGTTTGAGAGTGAGAGATAGAGAGTAATGAGTAGATGCCTGACGCTTTTTGTACCTCCTATCACGTGGATAGGAGTTTTCAGGTTGTTTTTCAAAAAATATGACCCTGCAGATGTGTTCTGGATGATTGCTAGAAAATCACACTTGGATCATTTTTTTTTTAGAAAAAAAGATTTTTTTTAAGCAATGACTATTTTTTAAACTTATAAACCGTTGATTTTTGAATCTTATAAAAACCTAACTTGGTGTTAGAATCGGACGATTCAAAAGTCTATTCCCTCACATCTTTTCGGTCAGATTTTAGAAAAAAAAAATAGAAACAATCTTTCTAAAACAAAAAGTATCAGGTACCATATATATATATATATATATATATATATATATATATATATATATATATATATATATCAGACACTAACATGGTTAAAATATTGAAATTTAGAGGTTGCGTGTTGGATGTATACGGGAGAGAGGCAAGCGTCAAAGATGAGAATGGCATATCTGAGGTCCATGTTGAATCAAGATATAAGCTTTTTTGACACCGAGGCTTCCACTGGACAGGCCATTGCCGCAATTACAAGTGACATAATGGTGGTTCAAGATGCCATATCAGAGAAGGTGATTCATTGATCTCTGCCTTTGAACTTTCTTCCTCAATGTAGTTATTAGTTGGAATTTATGGTCCACTTTAATGCTTGTTGTTGAATATTTGTATCATGGCAACTATGAGTTGCCTAAGTGATTTAGAATTGCCCTAAACGTTCCTTTCAGAATACAAGCATTCCACAGTTCATGAAGATTACGATAGTTAAAAAATGACTCAAAATAGCATCTTGATGTCGATTTTAAAGCATGAAATTTCTAAACAGGATATGCCAAGCCTGGTCAGAAATTTAGTTTTTATTTTTAGAGATCAAATCTATTTAAATTAAGAACATCCCATCAGTACCACATTGGAAACACTTAACTATATATATATATATATATATATATATATATATATATATATATATATATATATATATATATATATATATATATGTGTGTGTGTGTGTGTGTGTGTGTGTGTGGTGGTACACACTTGATTTACATAGATCTAAACTCCAAATGCAAAATCTTACATTTGAATTATGTTGAACATGTTCTATTTACTATTTCATGTATTAAAGTTGACTGAAATATGATATTTTTCTATTATTTCTATACCACCCTTATTTTCATAAATTATGAGCTATTGATTTTGTTGACTAAAAATTAAAATCTTATGATGATTTAGACATGATAAAAACTTCTAACATAGTAAATAAACTATGCCAAACATATGTGTATAGTTAGATCCTCCATTTGGTGGCTAGATCCATACAATCCATACGAACAAGAGTGTGTAGCACCGTATGGTAGCATGGTAAAAAACCACCTTATATTCTCTCTCTCTATATATATAAATATATAAAGAGAGTGAGAGAGAGAGAGATTGATTCCTCCTAAAATCCAAAAATCAACCGTTCATAATGCATCTAAAATTTATCATATAGGTTGTCTCAATGAGAAATTTGATAAAGACATGTTTTCTGCTAAAGATGCAATAATAAGCACCCGTGGATTCATATTGAGAATATTGAAAATTAAGATTGTTCATTCCTTGCTCATACACCGTCTCTCTCTCTCTCTATCTATATATATATTGCAACCTATATATATATATATATATATATAGGTTGCACTAGTGGTTCTAAATCCTTTTAAGTACATGTTATTTTGACCAAATCTAACCCTGTCAATGTCTTCAACATTGTCTAAATAGTAAGAATCAACCCTTAATCTTTTTTTAATGTAAAAATGTGTTTTTTTAGTGTTAAACATTAAATGTATTCTAGGTTCTTGATCTTTCAATCCTGAAAAATTCTACATATCATCTGAAAAAACATGATTCAAGGACCATTTTCTACTAAATCAAATATATAGATCACATTTGATGGGTTAGATCCAAACCAAATAGAGTTTTGAGTGTACCCAACACACACACGATGGCAGATCAGATGCAATTACATTGCACACTTTAAGTGTTCTCCATCTGCTGTTGGGCCTCACAACTGACAGGTGTAGGGGCACACTCAATATGTGGAAAGTGATTGCAGCTGATCCACCCAATATATATATATATATATATATATATATATATATGGTCCCCACCTTGTAACTAAAACATTTTAATAAATAACAGCCGTCCCTTTTGTATGATGTGGACTACTGTCCGAAATGGGCAGCTAATGAATGAGCACACCCAACACCCCACCATTCTGTATCAACCATCACCATCAACCTGTAAAACTTAAGACAATTTTTTCCAAAAGTTTGGTACTTTTATGATGCAAAATGATGAGGGAGAATTGTGTGCAATGTGATTGCACACTTTTAGTGTTCTGCTGCACCATATCACCCTCCATCATTTCTTGGGCCCCACAATTGACGCACCCTATCTCCAAGATGGAGGGTGATCAGGTGCAGCGGGCGTACTTAAAGTGTGTGATCACATTGCACCTGTTTTTTTTTTAGGAAAATGATGCCTAACCCACTTTCTTGCATGAAGAGCAAATGAGGTACTAGATCTGCTCTAAATTTTCCTTGCCTTTAATCCTATCCCCACATATGCCCCGAGTCTGTATCAGGTGCACATGACACAAAATTTATGTATTAAGCACCTGATTGCCCTTCATCATGCCTTGGGCCCCACAACTTACAGGCCTGTCCCCAAGATGGAGGGTGATCAGGTGCTTAATGCACAAATATTTGTGCAATCACATTGCACCTGATCTTTTCACTATGCCCCTGAATAGCTAAACTGGCCGGTATTAATGCGTTTTATTGCAATGATAGATTTTTTTTTTTATTTAGCCTGTTTTTCTCCCTCACGTGGATCTCACTTACCGACTTTATTCCTTCTTATCTAGGCGAGAAAGTTGTTCACCTTACGAAAAATAACTCTTTTTGTGAGACGATTTATTAATTTATTATGAATAAAATTTATTTATGTTAGCAATTATGGTCATGATAATTGGCGAGGTTTCCAAATTACCATGATTTTGTTATGATATGAAGTTCTATGAACATGTTTTTAAATATTTTTTAAAGATAATACATTTATTTATATGATTGCTCAAAATTTCTTAATATTTTATGTCATATTCTTGAATTTTTCTAAAAACCTAAAATTTGTCCTGAGATTTTCTTTGTCGAGTTTGAGATTGTTTTCTATGCCATATTAAAGGGAAGTGGCCCCCATCTATCCCGAGGAGAAATTTTACTGCAGTTTTTTTTTGTTTGGCACCAAAAAACAAAAGAAAAAGTATATAAAAAAAGTGTTTCACATTATGTGCAGCGTCGCTGGGGCATGCAGCCACCTGCTTGACAGCCACCCATCTCAACATTTCTCGAGAAATGTTGAGATGGATGGTCATCAGCAGCGGAGCTGTATGCTAAGCATGCAGCACCGCTGATGTTGGTAATTGATGCTGACGGGTGAGTGTGGGCACGAGCAGGTGGGGAACTTTATGCACTACATCAGCCGATTCATCGCGGGGTTCGCGATAGGCTTCGTGCACGTGTGGCAGCTCAGCCTGGTGACACTCTCGATTGTGCCGTTGATCGCAGTGGCGGGAGGCATGTACGCGTACATTGCCACGGGCCTCGTCGCACGTGTGAGGAAGTCCTACATCAAAGCTGGGGAAATCGCGGAGGAGGTTTGTCCGCATCGCCGATTTATGTTCCTGCAAGTATACTTTTATTGGATCGGCATCCTGCAATAAAGTTGAGAAAAAATGAAAATGGACACAATTTTCTTTCCGTAATTGGATCGGGTCAGGGTCCAAGATTGACCGGACAAACCCTAGCTGGGATCACTTGGAAAGGTTCTTGGCGATAGTTGGGTTCGGTTTGGTCTCCGACTGGACTGTGATTTCCCTGACCCTGATCCGGTTTAGATTGGCTTGTGATTTGTCCTGTATCAGGATGGAGCAATAGATATTAGGTCCCACAGTTTCTCTCGCCGGTTTCGAGCATGAAGCCAACCAGTTTTCCGATCGTGGATAAGGATACAGTTATGTCTGCACTGTATTCTTTTGGAGCAGGAACTGGGTCCGGTCCTGAACCAGTTCTAAACAATTTATGGCCTAAATAGGTCAGGACAAATCACCAGTGAATGGATCCAAGACTGATCTAAATGTGTGGTACTTTATGTTTAGATTATAATCAATAACCTCATTTCTTAGTGGCAACTAGTGGCAGGGCATATGGTAGCCAGTTTGGTTCCACTCATCTCCTATGTTACCCCCCATATTTATATCCCTCTTAAATCTTATGATGCAAGTTGTCTTGATCAAATCTGAAGCACGATTGATTTAATAAAAATTGACCCTTGAATCGTATTTAGAAAAATATTTGATTTTTTAAATCACAAAATTTTGTGGTTTGTCAACCATTGATTTTTTTAATCACCAAAAAATCCTGCAACAAGTCGGATTTCAGTGATTGAATGTTGGTCTTCACTAAATGAATGCTGTAGATCACATCTGTGGAGTCCAATTTGATCAAAACAACTTGCATCAATGAAATCTTAAGGAGGGGTATGAAGATAGGGATGACTTTGGGAATGAGTGGCATGAGGGCTCTAACTTCCTGGTTAGGGGCCATAGTTTGTCACCTGACATGAGACAACCACAGTGGGTTGGTGCAGGTCAAAGCTGGGTGTACTCCTCGGTGGGCAGAGGGACCTCAGGGGTTTTAGCAGCCACAAGCTTATTGTGGTGAAAAAAAGAAAAGAAAAACAGTGGATTATCCTTGCACATGCAGACTAATTGTGTGCTGATTAAGTTCAGTTTTATTTTCTTTAATGGTGCTTAAGATAATTGGAAACATAAGGACGGTGCACGCCTTCGTTGGCGAAGAGAAAGCAGTTAAGAGCTATAGAAATGCTCTAGAAGACACATACAAGTATGGAAGGAAAGGAGGGCTGGCCAAAGGACTTGGGTTTGGATCAATGCACTGTGTTCTGTTCCTGTCATGGGCTCTTCTTGTCTGGTACACTAGCATGGTTGTTCACAAGCAGATTGCAGATGGTGGTGATGCCTTCACAACCATGCTCAATGTTGTCATCAGTGGCTTGTAAGTACCATTATCCCTATTAGCATATACTTCAGAAGTGTTTATTTGAATAACAAAAACTACACATACATATCAATATGGATTTGATATAACGTGTAAATATATCTGTTGGCCTTAAGAGTTTATTTGAGTCTGACAAACTTGGTTCCAATGCCACCATATTTGTTCACACAGAATTATTTTGTTTTCTTTGGACCATAGTTACTAGAAGCTTCTTAAAATCTCACTCTTCTTCTCAAGAAACTTGCTTTGGAAATGTGAATACATGCTTCTTTCATGCTTTCAGAGTTTTGTAAGCTTGCTTTGGAACTTGTGACAGTCACGAAGTTGACAAGACATCACAAGTTCAAAACCCACGGTGGCATCCCTTGCCGCAAGGTTGAAGCTGGGTATACCCCCCAGTGGGCAGGGGGACCTCAAGGGTCCTTGCTTCATGCTTCATACTTCATACTTCATACTTCATACTTCATACTTCATACTTCATACTTCATGTGTTCCTTCTCACATTCACTTCTTACTCAGGTAACCATGCTTCAAACAATGCATTTGATATACATGATCATTACGCAGATCTCTTGGACAAGCAGCACCTGATATCGCTGCCTTCATAAGGGCAAAAGCAGCTGCATATTCCATCTTCGAGATGATAGAGAGGAACTCTGCTAGCAAAGCTAGTGAGAAAACTGGGAAGATGCTAGAGAAAGTTGTTGGTCACATACAATTGCAAAACGTGAGCTTCAGCTACCCCTCCCGTCCCGATGTGGTCATCTTCAACAAGCTTAGTTTCAACATACCTGCGGGAAAGATTGTCGCCCTTGTTGGCAGGAGCGGTTCCGGCAAGAGCACAGTGATCTCGCTCATCGAGCGGTTCTACGAACCAACATCAGGGAGGATCTTGCTCGACAGCCACGACATCAAACAATTAGACTTGAAGTGGCTTAGGCACCAAATTGGCCTGGTGAATCAGGAACCAGCTCTGTTTGCAACCAGCATTAAGGAGAATATCTTGTACGGAAAAGAGGATGCAACCATTGAAGAGATCACAAGAGCTGTCAAGCTTTCAGAGGCCATCTCTTTCATCAATAACCTGCCAGATCGTTATGAAACACAGGTAATGGTGATGTTGAATGATTTCTTGCCACTTACAAAATATTCACACAAAATGGATATAGTCATCTTATTTATTGTAACCCATGGGACTTGAGAAATGATAGAAGGGACTATAGTGTTTAATAATTTGCATTGCTTAAGGTAGTCTACATAATTGTTAGGGGCTAAAAAATTCAGGTGAACTTGTTGCATCATGAAAAGTACTTGGGATGTGTAACCTGAGTACTTGAAGAAGGGTAATGCGTCGTAGAGGGATTTGGTCGTACATGGAGTTGAGTTCAGTTTTATTTATTTACTAAATGCCAGACATATAACAGATACAAATATAGATATATAGATCCAAATACAGAATAGGTACATATTGCACCTGAGATATTTCTACAGTGTTGTGGTATCAAGATGTCCATGTCCTATTTTAGTGAGTATAAAATGGGAGTCGTCTCTAGGAGAGATGACTGAGTGGTTGATAGGTCCAGTCTTAAAAACTATAAATATAATCTTTGCCTTAAAATGTCAATATATATATATATATATATATATATATATATATATAATGTTGTACTCCTGTACTTTTATAAATTTATGTGTTGTACTCTGCATAGCCACTCCCATAACTACGTGACAGATTCACACAGACACAAAACACTTGCACACAACAGTATTTAGGTCACAATTTCCAATTGTGTGAGTAATTTTGATCCTACAAACAGGTAGGGGAGAGGGGCATCCAACTGTCAGGTGGGCAGAAACAGAGGATTGCAATCGCAAGGGCAATTTTGAAAAACCCTTCCGTTCTTTTGCTGGATGAAGCAACGAGTGCACTGGATGCAGAGTCTGAAAAAAGTGTTCAAGAAGCATTAGACAGAGTCATGGTTGGGAGAACAACTGTGGTAGTTGCTCATAGGTTGTCAACAGTAAGGAATGCAGATGTAATTGCAGTGGTACATGAGGGGAAGATTGTGGAGTCCGGGACTCATGAACAGCTCATATCAGAACCGGGGAGTGCTTATTCTGCACTTGTCAGCCTTCAAGATGCCTCTAATCGATCTCTTACTGAGGGCCACAGTATAAGTAGACAGAGGTTTGTGCCTTAGCTTGCCCTATTACAGTTCTCTTGAGCTGCACTTGGTCTTGGAGGGTGCGTTTGAATCGTGGACGCACTTGGACTAGACGCACTGAGACATCTAGGAGCGTCTGTGAACAGGACAGAACATAATGTCCTGCCCTGTCCACGTGCTCCAAAAAACGCTCTTTAAGAGCACATTTGACACTGATGACACCTCATCCAGGACAACTTGTTCTGGAGTGGTGCAACTTTTTTTTCCCACTAAAATGGGCCGCAAGGTTGAGTTGAGTCTGAATTTGGTGTGACAAATTCGTCCTGCATTTGACAGTACCTGTGGGGCCCACACAGAACGAGACAGAACAGTCCGTGCAGACTGTTCTGTCCCGTCAATCAAAAACCCTTTAAGGGTGTTTTGACTCCCTGTCCAAGATAGCAGACTGTTCTGTCCCGTCAATCAAAAACCCTTTAAGGGTGTTTTGACTCCCTGTCCAAGATAGGACAGAACATCTTGTCCAGGACAGGCAGGACAGTTGTCCTGTCCAGGACACGGTATCCTGGGAATGTTTTTTTTTTTTTCTGAAAATTGTACCGTCCCCACCATTCCAGGGGGGGTTGAGTACAAAAAAATAGTGTTGCGCGTCCCGCAGACGCACAACTGCTGTTTGATTGTGGGCACGTGACGCTGCGGCATCCCGCCTGATATACAATCAAACACATCCCAAGGGTGCGCTTGTCTGCCGTAGTAATAGTATTTGCGAGAAAAGCTGTATGAAGAGTGTTATTGTAGAAACAAAATCTGAACAACCCCCGTCGGACTTTGTTTCCCTGGTAAATTGGGCTGATTGAGAAAAGAAAAATAATGGCCAGCCTGATTCCCCGTTTCAAGGAACAGAACCAATTGCTCCATGCAAATGCCCTTTAAGAGTTACAGTGAATCAATGTCATAAGAATACAACATTTGGACTCCCGTTCAACATCCCCTTAGATACAAGTCATATTGCAAACTTTATAAAGCGTTGTTGTCCCCATATCCACGGCCGTATCACTGTTATATTGATCATTTCCTTCATGTTCAGCGCAAAAATTTCACGGGAGCTATCAGGTAGGACAGGGAGCTTCAGAGTCAGTTTCCGGTCGGAGAAGGATTCGGTCAGTCATTATGGCCAGGACAACTCTGAACCGGTGAAGCGGAAGCCGGTGTCGATGAAGCGACTGTTCTCAATGGCTGCACCAGACTGGGTTTTCGCGATCTGGGGCGTCATTGGTGCCATAATTTCTGGCGCCCAGTTCCCTCTGTTTGCACTCGGAGTGTCGCAGGCTTTGGTGGTCTACTACTTCGACTGGGAGACCTGTAAAGCAGAGATCAGGAAGATATCACTGCTCTTCTGTGGTGCTTCCGTTGTGACCATTGTGTCCCACACATTTGAGCACCTGAGCTTTGGCATCATTGGTGAACGCTTAACCCTTCGTGTGAGAGAGAGGATGTTTGCAGGTAAGCATTAAACACGTATGGTATGGGTTGCACTTTGTCTGTTTTTGGTTGATTTATTTTGACAGAGAAACTGCACTTGAGATCAAAGAACTGGCCGCACTGATCTTAATCTGCAGTACCTATGGTCGCCATCCTGGTGGCATAAAACTCTCTCGACCCTCAGAAAGCCTCCTGCTCAGGTGCCCATACGAGGACTTAGACTCGAGGCAGGGTAAGACCTCCCTGCCCAGAGGGCAAATCAGGTGCAATCACATTGCACATTTTATGTGTGCCACTGCTCATAGTCACCCTCTATCTTTGGCTGACATCCTGTCAATCGTGGCGTCCAACAGCAAATGGAGGAAGGGCAGCCAGGTGCGGCCGCAAACTTAAAGTATGCTTGCTGCTAATCAGTCATGGCCTCCAACAGAAAATGGAGGGAGGGGTAGCGAACTCAAAGTATGCAATGTCATTTCAGCTGATCAGACATACCCATCCACGAGTCTGAGACCGTGTGGGTGACGCTTGGGGTCTTAAAGACCAGTGCATGTTGGTACCTTCAAAGCATGCAAGGCTCTGCTGACTACTGCTGCCCGGTGACAAACATCGCCATTTTTTTTCCAAACACTGAAACCATCACGATGTTTTGTCAGGCCTTTATAAACAGCCAAAATATCATGATATTTTTAAAAGCATTATAGTTTTCTATTTGAAAAATCTTGATTTTATTGTGATACTTACATTTTTATCAGCAATATATCGGGATACATCTAGAATATGTAAAAATCAAATAGGCATTCTTCAAAAAATTTGCGAATAAAAGTGTAAACTAAACGCCATGACAAAATAGCGGTATTTTCACTTAATTATTATGTCGCGACATTTTCAAAATATCGAGATATATTAAACGTTTAAAATGGCAGCACATTGAGGCTTTTTATTATTTCTATTAAAATTTCTGTACCCCACCATCTTGGTTGCAGCCATCCTTCGTAACGAGATCGGGTGGTTCGACGACACCGGCAATACGAGCTCCATGTTGGCGTCTAGGCTCGAGACGGACGCGACACTGCTGAGGACCATAGTGGTGGACAGGTCCACCATCCTGCTGCAGAACATATCTCTGGTCACCACATCCTTCGTCATCGCCTTCATCCTCAACTGGAGGATCACCCTCGTCGTCATCGCTACCTACCCTTTGGTTGTCAGCGGCCACATTAGCGAGGTACCAACCATCTACCCTCCCTTTCTCTTTTGTGTCGTGTCCCCTTTTTATACCGTGTCATTTTGGTCGTGTCAATGTGACGCTCGTTAGTGGTGCAACAGAAAATGTTCATGAAGGGGTTCGGCGGCAACCTGAGCAAGGCGTACCTGCACGCCAACATGATCGCCGGCGAGGCGGTCGGCAACATACGGACGGTGGCGGCCTTCTGCTCCGAGCGGAAGGTGGTGGACCTCTACACGCAGCAGCTGGCGGAGCCGGCGCGGCAGTCGTTCCGGCGGGGGCAGATCGCCGGCGTCTTCTACGGCGTGTCGCAGTTCTTCATCTTCAGCTCGTACGCGCTGGCGCTGTGGTACGGCTCGCGGCTGATGCACGACGGGCTCGCGTCCTTCAAGTCGGTGATGAAGGCCTTCATGGTGCTGATCGTGACGGCTCTGGCCATGGGCGAGATGCTGGCGATGGTGCCTGACCTGATCAGGGGGAACCAGATGGCGGCGTCGGTGTTCGAGATCCTCGACAGGAAGCCGGGGATGCGGGGGGCGGAGGAGGGCGCAGGAGGGGAGGAGGTGGGGCGGGTGCAGGGGGTGATCGAGATGAGAGGGGTGGGGTTCAGCTACCCGTCCAGGCCGGACGTCGTCATCTTCCAGGACTTCGACCTGATGGTGCACGCCGGCCGGAGCATGGCCATCGTAGGCGCCAGCGGCTCTGGCAAGAGCTCCGTCCTCTCCCTCATCCTCAGGTTCTACGACCCCAACTCCGGCCGCGTCCTCATCGACGGTATAAACCAACTCTCTCTCTCTCTCTCTCTCGTTAATATCACAGAGACCGCACAAGTGTCGAAAAAGTGATTCCCAATCTGATGGAAGCAGATCTGGTCATGCTGAGAATGAGCGTTTTTGCTCATGCTGACATCGTGGCCGTCTGTTTGCATTTTGGATGAATGCCACGTGGTTTTGTTGACTTTTGAGCTTTTTAAAATGCAAATCGGATGGCCACGATGTCAGCATGAGCAAAAACGCTCATTTTCAGCATGACCTGATCTGCTTCCGTCAATGGACCGGATCTCTGCCGAGTATTGTAATCTGGTCTCCAGATGTAGGCGAATAATATTTTTGGTCGACCCAAAATAATACTTGGGTCCGGTTTAAGCCATGGCTTTTGACAGATTTCTGACCCGGCCTAACCTTACTCGAGTATTTTATATGGATTTTTAGGTGAATATAAATATCTAAACAGGCTTCCATTTCTTCAATCCGGCATAATCTGAACCTGCTGAATCCAGACCGAAACTCAAACCCGAACCTGAGCTGCATTACATGTTATTTAAGTGGGTTTTGGGTGCAACTTAATGGGTCACGTTTTCGACCCATTGGCACTAGTGGCAGGTGTGACTTGTGAGCCATGGCTTGATGAACACCTTCCAGGGCCCGATCCGGTAGCTTTTGGCCCTTGGTTACCCGATATTAAGGTCCAGGTTCAAATTGTGGCTCCACTGGACAGACCCAAATGACCAAGTCCAATCTCATGTGGTCAACCACTTTTTTTTTTCCTTTTTATCCACGAATTTTATCCTAAACATACACATAAAAGAGTATCTTTGATTTGGATCAGGGATTAGATACGGATGCATGTAAACATGCTCCAGCCTGACCTGTATAAATCTAGAAATTGGATCAGTCTGATGTGGCCCATAACCTATCGGGATGCATTTAGGTTGGTCCAGATGTATCCGCAGCGGTATCAATGTTAGTAATAGTGTTATTCCTCGTCTTACATACAGGCAAAGACATAAGGAAGCTCAGGCTAAAGTCACTCCGGCGCCACATTGGCTTGGTCCAGCAGGAGCCAGCTCTCTTCGCCACCTCCATCTATGAAAACATCCTATATGGCAGGGATGGTGCCACCGAAGCCGAAGTCATCCAAGCGGCTCGGCTCGCCAATGCCGATGGCTTCATCAGTGTGCTGCCAGAGGGTTATGCCACGAAGGTCGGTGAGCGCGGCATCCAGCTCTCAGGTGGGCAGAAGCAGCGTATCGCCATTGCAAGGGCGGTCCTCAAGAACCCAGCCATACTCCTTCTGGATGAAGCAACCAGTGCTCTGGATGCCGAGTCGGAGTGGGTCGTCCAGCAGGCCCTGGATAGGCTCATGAATAACCGAACCACGGTCGTCGTGGCCCACCGGCTTTCAACAATCCAAAATGCAGACCAGATCTCGGTGCTACAAGATGGAAAGATCATAGATCAAGGGGACCATGCCAGCCTAGTGGCCAAGAAAGATGGACCTTACTACAAGTTGATCAACCTACAACAGCAGCAACAACATGGGTGAACTCAGAATGGTCTTTTTTTCAGTAGTGTGGGATAGCTAATAGACAGGGTTGGCCATAGGCTAAGGTCATGATATGTTTTGTTATATCCCCACCAAGTGTGCCTTTGTACATCTTTGAGAGCAAGGGAGGGAGGGAGTTGATCATAATGGGTTTTCTTTTTGAAATTGTTGTTTATTGTTTTACAGAATATAAGCTAATCATGACTTGTAATATGTTCATATTGAATGAGTTCTCGCATTAGCTTTATATATATATATATATATATATATATATATATATATATATATATATATATATATATATATATATATATATATATATGTGTGTGTGTGTGTGTGTGTGTGTGTGTGTGTGTTTGTTTGTTTGCTAAGGTTGGATCTTGCTGGTGCAAAAATGTGATCTTTTGAGTAATGAAATTTTGGCACATTGTGGGGCCATTGATTTTAGTCCCTTGTCATAATCACAAGTTTTTTACTAAACAAACCATGCAGATCACATCTACAAAAAAATTAGAACTTTTTGAAGAAAAAAGTGATTTCTACTCATTAGTTTCATACCTTTATTAGTAACTCTAATATATATATATAATATGCGTAGGTGTGTTAGGTGCTCAAACGAAGGTCACTCACGCTGAGAGTCCATCATGGAATGTGATGGAAGCTCAACATGAGTTTTGCGCAAAAAGACTTAATGAGCTAAAATAGTGGTAGTAAAAGTCTAAACAAACACTTTTAGAAGTAAAAGTCTTTTTGCTCAAAACTCATGTTGAACTTCTATCACGCTGCACGCTCAACATGAGTGACCTTCATTTGAGCACCGAACAAGTGAGCAACTACTAATTTTTGAACATATTAGGCCCAATTTCTCGATCTGCCCTATAAGTTTCAGGTATTTTATGATAGATTCGAAAGTTAAATGTGTTCAATATGATCAATTCAGTGAAAATCAACTTTTGGATCATGTTTTATTGGTGAAAATATTATGAGATGAGAAAAAATGGTAGCTTCATAGCCATTGATTTTGGATCACCGAAAATACCTGTATATAGGTCAGATTCTGGCGATCCAATGTTGGTTCCCACTAAACAAAACCTATAGATCATATCTACGGTGTTAGACATGAGAAAAATTACTTAAAACTATAATTTTTAAAGGGGCCTAACGAGACCTAAGGAACGCATTACTCATATATATATATATATATATTGTGATTAACATTGTGATGCACAAAAAATTTTTGCAAATAAAATGATATTTTCAGGGTTGTCTAGAACTCCAACTAAATCATCAAATTATAATATAGTCCAAGAGAAAACCAACTCCCATCACATTTGTAATGCCCACAAATTTTTTAACATTATAAATAAACTATTTTGGGATAATTAATAAAATTAATTATCACTGGCTATTGTTATCAAATTATTTATGGGTAATATTCTGCTATTTACTAAAGTTTTGGATCGTTGAATCTCGGATATATAGTGGTTACAATTAATAATATTTATTTTATTATTATCTAAGAAATTTCAGAGGAAAATTCAATTATCAAAGGAAGTACTTAACTAAGGATCTAAATATCGAATTTTTTATTGGATCCATTGAGTGGACCCGATCTAAATGAAAAAGCTAAATTTGGATCAAACCCAATTTGAAGTATTGGCAAAACCATAATTTATAAACATTTTTAAAGATCTAATTTATGTTATTTGAGAGTGTGATTGTTTTCACATGGAAATTTTGAAGAGAATGGTGATAATTTCATTTAAAATTGAGTTAAAATGAGTTCGGAGTGCACCCAACTCGTCCTTGGAGCATAACAGTAATTTCAGAGAAATTCAAGTTTGTGGTGACCTAAGGGTCATGGTTGTCCATACCCTTGTTGACCAAGCTCAATCAACTATATGTCAATTTATATTTTATTAAAATATCTTTTGATTTTGCTTTTGATGTTAAAAGAAAATTCTAAAGCTTTATAGGGACCTAGTTAGAAAATATCATTAAATCTCAACTAGATGCTAACTAACAATCCAACTAAAACCGTATTTGATTGGGCCAATTGGATTCATATCTGGATCTTGCTCTAAGATCCAGATCCAAATCCAAATCCAAATCCCCTCTGTCCTATAGCCCAGAGTTTCTTACCTATGGTTTTAAGAGTTTTGCCAAGTGTCATCTTGGATAGCCACTTGGCCCTCTCCTTCTACTATAAAAGGGGTCCTCCCCCACCCCCGCTGTAGCCTCACTCAACCCTCTCCCTTGCTCCCTTAGCCCCCTATTGCACCACATCTTTTGGTGGTTGCCACCTTCCCTTGGCCTTAGCCCACCCGGTTCAACCTCGTTCACTCCACCTAGCCCACCTAATTCAACCCAGTTTACTCCCTTAGTAACCCGGTTCTCGAACTACTCAATTCCCCTAGCTACTCGGTATGCACCTTGCTACTCGTGACCTGATTCGTGTGAGTCTGGTTCAATCATGAACATATTTTGAAGGAAAATCTTGCCTGATATTTTGGAGATTTTTTGCTTCTCTTCGGTTATCCGCATACATTACGAGGTGTGTTTACTTTTGACTTAGTGTATATATATAGATTTGGGTTGCTCATGCAATAATCTTTTCATGCTAAGAATTTTTGTACCTTTATCGATTTATGAAATTATAAATATATAAATATATATTTTATTTATTTATATATTTATATATATCTTTCAAAATTGATTTATGTTGCATCTTTTACGAATAGAATATGTTAACGCATGCATTAGACTTTTGCGAATAAAAATATGCATGTGTTAAGAAGTTTCAAACATGTGTGAGCATTTTGAATATCTTTTCAAGTTTTTACGAACATGGGTTTCATTATGATAAGACTTGTTTGTATTACTACATTTTTTTATATGAACACTTTCAAAAGAATATGTTTATAAAGAAGCTCTCAGATTTCACCACACTTTTGATTTTTTTTCTGCACTTGAGAATTTTCTGCCCGTAGTTAATGCCAATATAATATTTCGTAATGCTATTGAAGATGCTTGCACATGTTTATGAGCTTTCGTTTGGATACCAGCTTTCACATGTTTATGAACTTCAACATGTTTTATGAAGTTTTGTGTGTTTACGAGCTTTCGTATGGATAAGGGCTTTCAACATGTATTAAGAGCTTTCAACTTGTATTACGAGCTTTCAACCTATATTTTGGGCTTTCAATGTGTATTATGAGTTTTCTTGTGCATACATGATACTGAAAAGAAGCAAATGCATGCTATTGTATTATATTGAAATTATGTGAATGAATGATATGCTATAGCATGATATTAAAAATATGCAATGTATGAAACTGAATGAGATGCTAATTAATGCTTATTGTTAAAAATACATGAAATGAGATATGCAATAGTTTCTTCTGATATAAGATGCATGATGCTTATATCGATTGAAAGATGTAATGCTTGTATGTTATGCATAATGATATAAAATGATGCATGTATGAAATTGTATCATGATATGCAACATAATCTTTTGATATAAAATCAAGTGAATATATGAACCCAAAAGGTGTTTCATAACCGCATGTATGGTCAACTGAACTGATATATGTTAAGTGCCCCAAAATGGTGGCCAATAACCCTATGCTGGGTTAATTAAAATTACACGTGCATTTGAAATCAATGAATAAAGTAAATAATATTTTAGCATGCATGTAAAGAATATTGTGCTTACAATGAGAGAGTAAGTGGTACTTTCCAAGGTTGTTAAATGCGATGAGGCGAAGCGAGGCGTTGAGCCTGCGCTTCGCCTCTGAGGCGTACGCCTCAGGTACTGAGGCGTACGCCTCTCACAACCAAGTCTTGCAATTCTTGTTGTTTTGGTTAATATAAATGAATGTCTAAAGACGTGGGTCCTTTGTTTAAATACCACTTTTCTGAAATCTATTGACTTAACATGTTTAAACTGTTTGGGGTGTGGCCTTTCATATAATAAAAGTTACCTGAATAATCAGATATTTACCTTAGGCGCATCACTGCAACGCCTCAGTACCTTCAGCATGCGCTTCTTCTCTGAAGCGTACGCTTCAGGTACTGAGGCGTACGCCTCTCACAACACTGGTACTTTCAACTCTGTGAGATATTGTATAAGCATAGAAGGTTTCTTTCTCCAGCCACGAAGATAGGAAATATAACTACTATTGCAACCGTAGGATGGTAAGTAAGTAACTCATGAGTGAAATTATAATATATCAGGTTACAAGTGTAGAGGTTTCTCTCTTAACTGGATCGCCCCTTATCGAAGAATAGGAAAAAAGAAACAATGCAAGGGTAATAAGATACAAATTAATTGAATATACCTCCTGAGTCAGAACTCTAATCTTAGTATTGTATGTGTTAGTATTCACAGAATATTGTGAAAGAGAAATAAAAGTGTATTATGTATATAGTAAAGTATTATATGTATTATTAAATAAGAAACCTAAATAAAAAAGATTAAAGCCAACCATGCATGAAGGAGATGATCAACTCATAATGGTAAGTACATGCATTATTTAACTGCAGATGCATGATTATGATTCATTGACATGAATCGTGTTTGATATCTTGTTCTAAATAAGAAAATTGCTTGGTTGTGTTATAAATATGTGAATAATCTCATATTCTAAATCATGGTTAATATATGCAAATGGATGCATGTTCTTAATTGTGATCTTTGAATTGTGGAAGTATAGTTAAAAAGATATTTTATGTGTATGCACTAATAAATGTTGTTTATTTGGTGTATATGAAAAGAATATTATTACATGTATACTTGATTCTATGTATATATGTTCAGTCATTTGTATTCCTGTTGGGGGCTGTATTGACCCCTTACTAAAAACATTTTAGGTAATGAGTAGCTGAGCAGAGCGGATGCGAGATGCTATAGCAACATCGAGAGCCAATCAAATTTTTTTGGGAATCGTGTTTTTAGACAAATTTTACTAGTTTTTTTAGAAAAACATTACT
This sequence comes from Nuphar pumila, assembly GCF_984573655.1. Lineage (NCBI taxonomy): Eukaryota > Viridiplantae > Streptophyta > Magnoliopsida > Nymphaeales > Nymphaeaceae > Nuphar > Nuphar pumila. Next base: position 15,365,368 of record NC_143259.1, on the reverse strand, counting down.
ATTATTTCAGATTTTTTGTAAATTACTTGGTCTATATATTGACATCATTTTAAAAAAATATATATATATTTTTTAAATTTAGTATTATTGTGATTGATCGTTCTGTAACCCGCTTGAGGTTTTGAACAAAAGCTAAAAAAGTTTTTGCTGATGAATTGAAAAAAAAAAGTTTTAAATTTTTGTGCATTTTTGGGTTTAAAATCTTGAAGCGTTACATCATTGGTATTAGAGCATGATGGAAATATTTTCTCAGCATTGCTCTGTAAGTATATTCTCGTTGAACTGATTGTTGTTTTGTCATGATATGCTTGTGTAATATCAACAACCTAGAAATATGGCTAGGTGCACCATATTTGATTAAGCCTAAAAGGGTTTTGACGTTTGGAGTATTTTTCTATAAATAAAGAACACCCTGATTTATTCGAATAGTTTTTACGTTAAAATTTCACCAACAAAATTTCTTTAAGGAGGATATGATGTAATACTCAGAATTTTTTTGGATTATAAATCAACTATTTTGGCATAATTAATGAAATTAATTATCACTAGCTGTTATTATCAAATTATTTATAGTTAATATTCTGGTATTCATTAAAGTATTGGATTATTGAATCTCGAATATATAGCAGTTATAGTTAATACTATTTATTTTATTATTATATGAGAAATTTCAGAAGAAAATTCAATTATCAAATAAACTACTTAACTAAGGTTCTAAATATTGAATTTTTGATCGGATCCGTTGAGTAGACCCGATCTAAATTAAAAAGCTAAATTTGGATTAAACCCAATTTGAAGTAATGGAAAAACTATCATTTACAGACATTTCTAAAGATCTAATTTATGTTATTCAAGAGTACGATTGCGTTCACATGGAAATTTTGAAGAGAACAGTGATGATTTTATTTAAAACCGAGTTAAAATGAGTTCGGAGTGCACTTGACACGTCCTTGGGGCATAACAGTAATTTCAGAGAAATTCAAGATTGTGGTGACCTGAGGGTCATGGTTGTTCATACCCTTGTTGACCAAGCTCAGTCAACTATATGTCAATTTATATTTTATTAAAATATCATTTCTTTTTGCTTTTGATGATAAAAGGAAATTTTAGAAATTTATTGGGACCTAGTTAGAAAATCTCATTAAATCCCAACTAGATGCTAACTAACAATCCATCTCAAACCAGATTTGATTGGGCCAATTGGATTCAGATCTTGATCTTTTTCTAAGATCCAAATTCAAATCCCCTCCTCCTAGAACCCATGGTTTTGAGAGTTTTGCCAAGTGGCATTTTGAATTGCCACTTGGCTAGCCTCTTGAACCTCTCCTCCCCCCTCCTCTAGTCTTACTCAACCCTTTATCTCTCCCTTGGCCCCCTTTTTCACCACCTCTTTTGGTGGTTGCCACCTTCCCTTGGCCCAAGCCCACCCAGTTCACTCCTTCTAGCCCACTTGATTCAGCCCGATTCATTCTCTTACCTACCTAGTTCTCCTACCTGATTCCCTAATAACCTTGTTCCCCTACTATCTGGTTTCCCTAGCTAGCTGGTATGCCCCTCGCTACCTGATTTCCTACCCGTAACCCGATTCGTGTGAGTCTGGTTCTATCATCAACTTCACGGTTTAGACTTGCACTCATTTTCGTAGTAACATGGAACCTGAGGAGCTCACTAGGCCTAGCCCATGTTCGCATCATTGCCAAAAGTGCAATCTGCGCTGCATATTTTGGAGAAAAATCTCTCATAATATTTTGAGGATTTTTTGCTTCTGTTTGGTTATCTGCATGCATTACGAGGTTGGTTTACTTACGTAGAATTGGGTTGCTCATGCAATAATTTTTTCATGCTAATTTTTTTTGCAGTTTATCGATTTGTAAAATTGTAATATATATATATATATATATATATATATAGAGAGAGAGAGAGAGAGAGAGAGAGAGAGAGAGAGAGAGAGAGAGAGAGATTGATAGCTTCTCACATGTTAGGTGCAAAATGAAAGTGCTAAATGGGTTTTTTAGCATTTTTTAATTTTATTTTTAATTTTTGACCGTACAGATGTGATCTATGTACTTGATTTTATAGAGATCAACTCTTGAAGCATCCAATTCTGATACATGGGTTGGTTTTTATAAGGTTAAAAAAAATCAACGATCCAAAATCTTTGTAAATTTTTAGGCTCCAAATATCATTTTTATCATAAAAAAATACATGATCTAAGTGTGGATTCCTCGTAAATCGACCATGCCTGACACATTTATGGGGTCGGAACTACAAAAAAAAACACTGAAAGGGGAGAAAAACCCATTTAGCACGTATCATTTCCCACCTAATGTGTAAGCAACTACCAATTTCTCTCTCTCTCTCTCTATCTATCTATCTATCTATATATATATATGTATGTATGTATGTATTTTTCTAAATTGATTTATGTTGTAACTTTTATGAATAGAATATGTTAACACATGCATTGGATTTTTTTAAATAAAAATATGCACATGTTTAGAAGTTTCGAACATGTATGAGCATTTCAAATATCTTTTCAAGTTTTTATGAACATGGGTTTCATTATGATAAGACTTGCTTGCATTTTGCATTTTTTATATGAATGCTTTCAAAAGAATATGCTGATAAGAAAGCTCTTAGATTTCGCCACACTTATGAATTTTGTTCTGCACTTGTGAATTCATTACATGTAGTTAATGCCAATATAAGATTTTGTGTGTTTTCGAGCAAATGTTTGCTCATGTTTACGAGCTTTTGTTTGGATACAAGCTTTCACATGTTTATTAACTTTAGAATGTTTTACGAACTTTCACATGTTTATGGGCTTTCGTATGGATACGGGCTTTCAACCTGTATTACGAGCTTCCAACCTGTATTATGATCTTTCAACCTGTATTATGAGTTTTCATATGCATACATGATATTGAAAATATGTGAATGCATGCTACTGTATGATATTGAAATTATGTGAATGAATAATATGTTACTGTATGATCCAAACAAATGATCCACATGATATCATAAATTGGCAATGTATGAAACTAGATGAGATGCTAATGCTTATTGTTGCGTAAAATGCATAAAATGAGATATGCAATAATTTATTCTAATATAAGATGCAAGATGCTTGTGTCGATTGTATGTGATGCATAATGATATAAAATGATGCATGAATGAAATTATATCATGATAATGCAACAAATTCTGTTGATATAAAATCAAGTGAATGTTTGAGCCCGAATGGTGGCTCGTGACCGTATGTATGGTCAACTGAATTGATATATATTAAGTGCCCCAAAGTGGTGGCCAATAACCCTATGATGGGTTAATTGAAATTATATGTGCTTTTGTTATCAGTAAATAAAGTAAATAATATTTTAGCATGTATGTAAAGAATATTGTACTTATAATGAGAGAGTAAGTAGTGCTTTTATGTATGTGGGATATTGTATAAGCATGAAAGGTTACTTTCCTTAACCACGAAGATAGAAGATATGACTAACATTGCAACCACAGAGTGGTAGATAAGTAACTCATGAGTGAAGTTCTGATATATTAGGTTGCAGGTGTAAGGGTTTATCTCTCGACTGGATCGCCCCTCATCGAAAAATAAGAGAAGAGAAGCAAGACAAGGGTAATAAAATACATATTAATTTAATATTTCCCCTAGGTCGTGACTCTAATTTGAGTATTGTATATGTTAGTATCCACAAAATATTGTGAAAGAGAAACAAAAGTGTATTATGTATATAGTAAAATATTACATGCATTATTAAATAAAAAACCTAAATAAAAGAGATTAAAGCCACCCATGCATGAAGGAGATGATCAACTCGTAATGGTAAGTACATGCATGATTATGATTCATTGACATGAACTGTGTTTGATATCCTATTCTAAATAAGGAAATTGCTTGACTGTGTTATAAATATGTGAATAATCATATATTCTGAATTATGGTTAATATATACGAATGGATGCATGTTTTGAATTATGATATTTGAAATTTGGAAGTGTAGTTAAAAAAATATTTTATACGTGTATACACTAATTGTTGTTTATTTGGTGTGTCCGAAAAAAATATTAGTATATATATACTTGATTCTATGTATATATATTTAGTCATTTGTATTCTTGCTAGGAGTTGTTCTAACTCAGTAAAAACATTTTAGGTACTGAGTAGCTGAGTAGAGTAGATGCAGGATGTTGCAGCGATGTCATTTTTCTTTTTCAGGAACTGAGTTTTTGGACAAACTTTACTAGTGTTTTGAAAAAACATTATTGTCATTCCAATTTTTTTGTAAATTACTCATCCTATGGAACGAAATCATTTTGAAAAATATTATTTTTCTTAAATTCAATATTATTGTAATTGATCATTTTGTAACTTGCCTGAGATTTTGACCAAAATCTAAGAAAGTTTCCGTTGCCTATTCGAAAAGAAAACATTTAAATTTTCATAAGTTTTTTCGGGTTTGAAATATCGTGTGAGGCATTACACACATTAGCTGGCCTCTGTTTGGTAAAACCCTTGAGCCCCCCCCCCCCCCCCCCCCTCTACCCTGGGGGGAGTACACCCAACTTTGACATTGTGGCAAGAAATGCCATTTATGGGTTTCAAACTTGTGACCCGCCAACTTGGTGACAAGTCACCCCAACTAGATAAGGGGAGCCCTTGTAAGCATCTAAAAGACAAATATCGAACCTGCACAAGATCCACTTTTTTGGACTCTTGATAGCATTGAAATTTCACTTTCTAATTCTCTGCTCCTCTTATTTGTACCGATGCCCCATTCAGAGGGAAAATGGAACGCATGATACACCAAATCACCACTCATCCGAGTTTTGACATCTTCATCATCTTGATGGCTCTATGACCATCATCATCAATGGACCTGGTGGTTGTAGGATCTGTATTGAAAGTACCAACTTGCTTCAAACCTGTAAGAAAAGTTAAAATCAAGATTGGCTGTATCCCAAAGATGGAGGGGATCAGGTACAGCAGCACACTAAAAGTGTGCAATCACATTGCTCCTGATCTTAATTACCACCAATGGACTACAAAAACTTGGGCCTACGGACACCCCAGGGTCACAATTACGTTGGATCTGGACAAGTTCAAAAACCCAATGGGTATGTTGTGTAACTGGTAGGGTTCTAACTCAATGGGGGCTCCGCTAGTCTGGCAGGAGCAGTTAGTGCATGTCACTTTGTGTTGGGACGTTGCAAGTTCGAACCCCAAATGGTATGGTTGTATAACTGGTAAGGGTCTTTCTAACACCAGCTTTCTCTGAAAAAAAAAAAGATTAGGGCCAGCCTAACCCCAGCTTGATGTGATTTGAAATCACAGCAACCCGTGAGAATCACTCTCTCACCGGTTGCCCTGTGATTTCGAATCATTCAAAATCACACCCATGAAACACAGGTCTGCAACTGAGAGCCGTGTTTCACGGGTCTGCAATGGCTTTCAATGGGTCAGGTTTGATCCAGACTCGGACCCATACCAAACCCTATAGTGATAAATAATAAGACCCGATTAAAATCCGGGTATAGTTTGTGAAATTTTATACCAGACCTGGGACCGACCCAAGTTTCGATTATGATCTGCAAATTTTCATTGTAAAAATGATAAAAAAAAATATTATTTTACCAGGTATGGTCTGGGTCTGGTTCATGTAGTCCTTATAGGATCTGGGTATGGTTTCTCTCATAGTGGGTCCGATTAGACTTGGGTCCAGACCCGGTATCATCATTTGTTTAAAACTACTTTATTGGATCTAAGTCTTAACTGGATCCAAATATGATAAACCCAATCCATGATCCATTATAAATCCAAAAATCCATTGAACCAAGCCATGATCCATTAGATCTAATCCATAATCCAATTTTTTAAAACATGAGAAAATGAATCCATGTCACAGTAACCGAACAAAAGAAAATGAATCTCATTTATATGAGATTTTATTCCTCAAGCCAACCGAACATGAGAAATGAATCTCATGAGACTCCAAATCAAATGATTTTGTTTCTCATGAGATTTCAAATCTCATGAGATTCTAAATCATATAGGTTGAGAGCAGCCTTAACCGTAGTTTGATAATAACGTCAGAAATAGAGGAAGGAAGTGCTAGAAAAATTGACATCCTTGAGGAACTTTGGCGCTGCTACTTTTAAGCTTTACATGATCTCACCAATTTTTGGTCTCCCTAAAGACATGAAACAAGAAATTAACTCTGCATGGGAAAAATTTTGTAGGAAATTTTGGTTTTTTTCTTTCATATGTTTGAAACAATTTGCCCTCTCTCTCTCTCAAGATTCTACGGATCTTCTAGCTTCTATTCCGGACATCTCCTACTGGCTGCTTCCCCAATTTGTCTCTGACCATAGCTAAGCAGTTACTTGCTGAGGAAACGGTTCATTCATTTCTCGAAATTTCTGTTTTGAGCAATGGTGGCTTAAGAAACCAGATTTCTCTTCGGTCATACTTCAATCTTGGTCAAAACCGTGCTCCACGACTAGGGCTGCGACATGTTGCATGGTGAAGCTATCTCGCCTATCCTACGACATCCGTAAGTGACTTTATTTAAATATGATTAATAAATTCAGGCATCTAGGTGAATGAGAATCAGAGTTGTCGGCTATCCACCAATCGTTGTCTCTTAATGACTCTATATTGGATTCCAATATTGAGGGCTTGAAAGCAAGATTCATTGAGATGTCTCTTTTATTGTATTCTCGGAGGCTTAAAGATGAGATCTGTTGGAAGCAAAGGTCCAGGGTGCTTTGGCTTCAAGCGGGTGACGGGAATACCCGTTTCTTTCATTCTTTCACCTCGCATCATCATCGGAGGCACGCCATCCCTTCCATATCCATTGAATGGGTTTCCTACTCGGCAGAGCATGTCCTTCCTGCTATTACCAGCTACTTCAAGGATCTCTACGCCCATAACCCGTCCGTAGGTGGCTTTATCGATAGTCTATTGATTCGATCCATGAGTTTCACTATTTCCAAATCTCTTTAGGCCTGTTTCGCTGAATCTGAGTTTTTTTCTGCTATTCAGGATCTGTCTGGGTGGAAAGCACCCGGTTTTGATGGTTTCTCAGTTGATTTCTTTCGCATCTTTTGGCATTGCATTAAAGCTGACCTGCTTCAAGTCCTAGCTGAATTCTATCGCAACTGTCGGTTGCCAGTTTATTCTCATCTGGCTATTGTCTCTCTTATTTCAAAAGACACGGTGTCTTCAGACATCTCCAGATTTCGTCCTATCTCTGTGTTGGGGAAGGGATCTACTGTATCATTGCTAAGGTGTTGGCCAATCGACTACATAGCATCGCCCCTCAGATTTTTTCCATTTTTCAGTTCGCATTCATCCCTAGCAGGCGGATTTCACATTATTTTATTCTAGCATCCGAAGTTATGCACTCTTTAAAGCGCAACAGTCAGCCATTCTTTACTCTGAAGCTCGACTTCCATAAAGCTTTTGACTTTGTTCATTGGCCCTTTCTCTTCCACATGCTAAACAACTTTGGTTTTGGTAGTCGCTTCACTAGTTGGGTGCACAAACTTGTCTCTAACGCTCACTCTCAAATTAAGATTAATGGAGTCCAAGGCCAGCAGTTCAAGCTCGGGCGTGGTATCCGGCAAGGGTGCCCCTTATCTCCTCTTCTTTTTAATGTTGTCGCTGAAGGCCTTGTGGTCCTGTTAAGGTGGGCAGCTCTGCACTAGATCATTGATTCTATCAGAATCAAGGTATTCCCCTTTCATATTCTTACTTATGCCGACATACATGATCTTTTTCGGTCGTGCAACGTTTCAGCAAATGCTGTATTTCAAGCTTGTCCTCCATTTCTTCCTTTCTCTGTCCGAGTTATCCCTGAATAACAGTAAATGGTGCATGTCCATGGTTAACGTCTCTCTCTCTCTACTTGTCATTGGCAAGAAGATTTTTGGCTGCTCTATCACGGAGCTTCCTATGTCCTACATGAGCCTTCCTCTTCATCTTTCGCGTATTTCGGCTACCTCTTGGAATGTTACTCTTCAGAAAGTCCAAACAAAAATTTCATCCTGGCAGGTTTCTTACCTCTCTATTGCAGAACGTTTAACTCTAATCAAGCATGTTCTTTTATCTATCCCAGAATTCATAATGTCCATGTTCGTGATGCCTATCTGTGTGCACAAAAAGCTCTCTCGCTTAATGGCAAATTTCCTTTGGTCTGGTCGCTCTCCTCAACATAAGCGCCATTTGGTAGGTTGGAACTTCCTGCCGCTTACTCGGGGAAGGGGAGGGGGGGGAGGAGATTATTGACTCCCATATGCGTAGCATCATTCTCGTCGTTAAGCTAAGTTGGCATGCTCACCAACCTGGATCTCCTTGCATGAATTTCCTTCTCACTAAGTATGACTCTTTTGAGTCGCTTCAATATGATTCTCGCTCAAACAAACTTCTTGCCTCCCCGCTGAGTAGGTCATGATTCAAAGCATGGTCGACCATCATCTCTAAGGAGGGTAACCCTCAACCCATTTTTCAGTTTATCCAAAGCGCTATTGCGCCAGGCAGTGAATTTCACTCTAAATCATATTACTTGTTTATGTTGCTGCCAGGTGCTGATTGCTTTCTTGCTAGCCTAATCTAGGGCCAGGGGCCTACTCATTGTTCGAAGTTCCTTGCTTGGCTAATTGTGCAAGACCAGGTCTAGACAGACTGTCTTCTAACGCGCTTTGATTTTCATCTTCCAAGTAGGTGTATCTTGTGCAAGTCTGCTAAAGAATTTGCGTTCCATCTTTTCGGGGACTACCCCACCTTTAGAAACATTTTCAAGCATACCTGGAATGAGCCTGAAGTCATAGTGCGTCAGGAGTCTTTCGCTCTGGACCTGTTGTGGGGTCTGCAATTTGTTCGAAAGTGCAAAAGATGGAGTCTCATCTGGAGAACATGGCTTCTTTCCTCATGGTGGGCAGTTTGGATGTCTCGTAACAACGCAATCTTCCGGGAATGCCCAATTACTTTAGACAAGCTGGTGCACTGCATCTTATCAGATGTGCACTATATTTTACGTTTCTCAATCCCTGACTTTCAGCGCTTTCTGACGCCTCAGTTTTCTCTTAAATTGGGCTGATCAGCCAATGCTTTTTTGCTCTGCATCTCTGTTTTTTGTTTTGTTTCTGTTTGGCTTTCGGGCTTGTTCTTTTGTGTTCTTGGGCTCAACTATGTTGACCCTTTATCTTTAATGTTGATTTTTAATTTTGGCTCTCTCGGATTTGGTTCATGGAGCAGTATGTGCAGGTAGATTTTGTGAACAAAAAGATAGAGATTTGCATAGTTGAGGGGGCCTATCTTGACTCTTGAGCATGGTTGTTGCCATTACGTTGGGAAGTTTGAGTTCGTGGGAAAAGGTTCTGATTCAACATTAGTCACAACCACCATAGAGATCGAGATGGACAATTATTGCCTGGCTAGCGGGCCAGCAATCACTACAACCTTCTATGATGAGTATGCCAAGCTGGTTGCACAATACGTCTCTCACAAGACAGCAAAAGAATAGTAATTGCACATCATATGCATGTTGCAGCAGAAGTATTTGTGTACACATGTGGCTTTCTAATGGGGCGGATGCGGCTCCACCCCGCCCCATCTCAAAATTCTGCCCTCCATCCGTCTTCATCTCACGAGTTTTGATTTTAACCTCTATCCTCGTCTTCATTCCTGTTTCATGTCCTCCATCCCCGGTCCAAATGGGGCGAGGCGGGGTGGGGCCCCGTTTTCCCTCAGTCTACTGTCATCCTTAAAGAAGGAGGTCAAACCGTCGAAAAGTATTTTAATTATTTTACTAACAAGGATCGAGGATGGGGCGGGACGGGGAAACACATAAGTCCATCCCCACCTCCATTTTCGCACAGGTTTTTGATTTTAACCTCCATCCCCCGCCTCCATCTCCATTTCATGTCCTCCATCCTCGGTCCAAATGGGGCGGGGCCCCATTCCTTACTTCTAAATAAAGTGCATCATGCCATTACGTGGAGATGTTCTAATTATTAATCATGTGATTTTGTGCATTGACTCTCTCTCTCTCTCTCTCTCTATATATATATATATATATATATATATATATATATAGAGAGAGAGAGAGAGAGAGAGAGAGAGAAATGGGTAAGTGCAAAATTGATAGGTTCTAAATAGATCTTTCTGCCTTTTCGGTACATTTTTCACAGTTCTGACCCATTAATGTGTTGGGCATGGTCGATTTACGAGGAATCCGCACCTAGATCATTTGTTTTTGATGAAAAAAATGATATTTGGAGCCTCAAAATTTTGCAAAGATTTTGGACTATTGATTTTTTGAACCTTATAAAAAGTCTCCCAGAATACTTCAAGAACTGATCCCTATAAAATCAAGTACATAGATCACATCTGTATAGTCAGAATTTAAAAATAAAATGAATAAACCATAAAAAACCCATTTAGCATGTATCGTACCTACCCATTACTCTATATATGTGTGTGATAACATTCAGTAATGTCGACCTGACCACCCGGGATGAGCTAAAAATCACATGTACCTAATCGGTCCTCATGGATGGATTCAACATAGTTCAAATGCTAGGAACCAACTTTTGGATAATGTCTTTTCGACCAAAAAAAATGTGATTTCGCACATTGTGGGTAAAGCTCATAAAATCTTGCTTACATATCATCAAACAATTCAAAAGCCAATTCCCACCTACTTGTCATAACAAGCAAGGCCACTCTGAATATGAGGAAGTTGGAATTTTTATGTCCCACAATTTTCTTAGCTGTCACGGTGATATGTGGGTAGTCTTGGAGCTTATATCTATTTCAGATCATGCTTTAATTTTCTTAACATGGGGTGAAGGTTGGGCCAAGCCTAAAAAATCATTTATAATGGAGTTTGCGGTGGTTGAGGGAAGAGGAACTCACTCATCTTATTCAAGGTTGGTGGAGCTCGGTTGACACCTCCCCTAGGTAGGTGACTCTGAGGTTGGCCAACAAGCTGAATCTAACAAGGGGAAAGTTGATTGAGTGAAATAAGTCCAGATGCCAGGCAAAGTTTCAAATACTGAATTCTTGAGAGAACCAACTGAAATTAGCCTAGTCTTTGCAGGAATCCAATTTGGACAATATTGAAGCAAGGCTTAAATATTTAAAGAGACTACTTGGTTAAGAACATTAGTGAATGGTGAGTGTGGAAAAATATCTGACAGTGGGAAAGGACAAAGGCACATTGGTTGCTATCGAAGGAGTGTAAGACAAATTTTTTCACCTGTGTGCTTCTTCTATAAGTCGGGTTAACGTGCAGACGCTGGCGATATTAGATGGGATGTTCTTAGGCGTGCTTCAATATTTTTTTATTGTAGATTTTCTCAGTTATTAAGAGTTGAATATGATATGTCGGGAATGGTTTTCAATTCCCTGGACCATCAAAGTCGTCATTTCTTGGAGGAGCCCATCATGATAGAGGAGATTAAATGGGTGGTGTAGTCTTTGCCAGGTGAGAAGACGCCGGTGTTGATGGTTTTCCTGCTGAATTTTTTAAAGCCTCCTGGGACTTCAATAAGCATGGTATTCTTTATGTCATGAATGAGTTCTACTAAAATGATAAGATTCTAATATACTTGGTCAAAATGGCTTCTTTCTCATTTCAATTTTTAAGGAGAAGGATTTTGAGGATATTAACCAGTTTCGACCTCTCTCTTATTGGGACTGTTCTTAAAATAATTACTAAGTTGTTGGCTAGGAGGTTAAAGGCGGTTTTGGCTAAGTGTATTTCTCTGAATCATTATGCTTTTTTGCTAGGCAGACGATGGCATGATTCATTCATTTTGGCACATGAGGCTATCTACTCCATCAAATCCTTGGGTAAAGTGGCTTTTGTCTTGAAGATTGACCTGACTCTCTTGATTGAATCATGAAATTAAGATTGAGACCAGGTGAAGAAAATGGATTTTCTAAAATTCTGCATGCAGCCTATATTGCCGTATCTATAAATGGCAAATCAAATGAGTTCTTCAAACCAAAGAGGGTTCTCTGATAGGGGTTCCATTGTTTCCTATGTTGTTTTTAAACATCTAATGGCTATGAAGGAGTATAACACATGTTGTCTATGGCCGAGGATCGAGGGATATTGTTGGGGGTGAAGGTCGAAAAGAAATTTTCTGTCTCATCTATTGTTTGCAGATGACATTTTGTTGTTTGGAGAAGCATCTCTTCATAACATGTGGGCACTTTGGGTTTTGCTTAAATGTTTCTGGGAGATTTCTGGACTTTTTATGAATGGGAATAAGAGTCGAGTGGTCATTTTCAATGACCAACGGGAGGAGGTGCATAAGTTGGCATCAGTTATTTTTGGTTGCTAAAAGGGGTCTCTACCTCTTCGCTATCTGAGGCTGTCTTTGAATGTCCGGGTCTCACAGGACTCTCATTGGAGTCGTGGAGGACAGGGTTCAGACAAAAATGCAACATGGTGCTTTGAGGCATCTCTCTCTCTCTCTTGCGGGTTGTGTTTGCTTGGTGAGGCTCAACATTTTTGTTGTGGTGTCTTATTTTTTGCAGGTCTTTTCATTCCTGAAGAAAGTGGAGAAGCGGTTGGTTAGAATATTCTGCAACTTCATTTGGTCGGGTACAGCGGATGGGAAAGCTCATCAGAAGGTCGGGACTCAGGTGGGGACAGTCTGCCCAACCATTGGATCGGGGGGCCCTAGGCATCAAGGATTTGAAGTCTAGCAATTTGGCTTTTTTGAGCAAATGTCTGTGGAGGGTGTGTACCGAGGATAGTGTCACTGCAAAGGTATTTATTGGCAAGTATGACTTGAAGGGGTGGCCATGGGAACAAAGGGAGAATCATAGATGGAAGAAGGGTTTAACGAAAGGTTGGATCAAGGCCTTTGAGCTTTTTCTGACAAGACCTTTTTTTGGCAGGATCAGGCACTTAGAAACAGGTTTCTAGAGCTTTATCATACAGTTCGAGACAAGTTCCTAAAGGTGAGTGTAACAACCCAAACCGATGCCTATCGAGCTCGGGTTCGTGGACGTTAGTTTCCAAAGAGAAATGATCAAAATAACTTAAAAATCATACCCAATTTTTTTTTCAGAATGATTATAAGGTTTATACATCTATCAATAACAATGATTACCATCTCAAATAAAAGTATCTAAATTACATATTCAGAATAAAAGGAAAATACAAGATAAATAATAGTTCAAGTGCTGAAAAGTCTGGTAGTAGCTGAGTGAAAGTCCATGGCCAAATCATTCGGTTGGCAGCAGTCTTTGAACCTATAGTTGTAACCAAGAGAGGGGGGTGAGTCTACAACTCAGTAAGTTCATATTTTACAAATTAGACACGACCGTTACAACTGTAGTGAGCTCTAAGCTTCTAATCTTAGTTTAGTTTGCTAACTAAGCACACCTGTTATTTATAAATTTTATCCACATTTACTATTTCTCTCTCTACACTCTAAAAATAGGCATTCACATTCTACTTTAATCGGCTATTTCGAAAATAGTCTCTTTGGGCGTAGCAATCCAGGTAGATAATTAAGAGTCTATACTGTTGTTCAAACATATGAACCATTTACAACAACATAGTCCAAACTGACCCAAATTATGGACTCACAATTGTTGCAGCTTGCTCGGCGGTTGCAAGTCGAGAGACACAAAATGCTCATCGGTAGCTAGCCGAATAACTTGAGAGGTTATACCTCCCCCTAAGGTACACAAAGAGTTATACCTGCCCCCAAGGTATCCGAGGAGTTATATATACCCCCAAGGTTTGTGGTTCATATTACATCCTACACATGTCTAGCGGGTAGTGTTTTTAACTCATAAGGGTTACCTAAGATTTTTTTAGCAAATCTTGAGGTACGAACAAGGTACACATACCCCAACCAATGCCCTAGACCATGTCTTACCTAATAGAGTTTCTTATCATGCTCTGTATTGTTACCCTATACACATTATTCTTTCAGCTTTCACTTCTTTGCGTTAGTGCATTAAAACAATAACCAATGTAAGTTCACTAACTACTTTTAACATGTGGACACATGTCATATATCTAAGGATAACAACCCACCACAGAATCAACTTATTATGTCACGACACTTACAATGCCCCTCCAAAGGTATAAGTATAACATTCTTAGGACAAGTCCTATCCTAAAACTCTAAAACTCTTTTCTCATTTCTCAAAGTCATACATCAATATTGGGTAACATTTTACATGCATCGATGTCATGATTTTTTCTAGATAAGATACATTCATAATTAAAATAATATCATAAGTTAAAGAACATGTAATATGTATCAACATTTTAAGCATCATATTCAACATCAAAATTATGGATTCTTAAGCATGCTACTTAGTTGTTTTATTCAAAACAAGATAACATCAGCATACTTATAACACATAGAATCACATTGCAAGATAACTAAACTAACCACTATGTATTTTATTTAACTAAGGAGGAATTTGTAAATATTCACTTACCTGAAATACTTAAATTATAATTCTACGGAATAACTGTAATCCTCACACAAATTCTGATATAAAATAGACAAAAATCTCGTATCATCATTTAGAGTCTCATTTTTTATAAAAAATTATGAAATATCTCAAGGCTTTTATGCCAAACTTTGACTCCACTTTCTCAGATTTTGTTATCATGTCCCTTGCTAATGGATCCTACTCGAAAGAAGAATCCAAGGATCTAAAAATCACTTGAATCCCATATCAAGATGAGAAATTATGCCAAATCTATTAATCGAACATATCAAGGGCAAAATAGTTTTTTTTACTTTTTGACAATCCCTGGGTTCATGAAACTTTTTTCCATATTCGTTTTATACTGAGTCACGTCTTCTCTTTACACCACACCTAATTAACACGCATTCTAGTTCAAATTTAGTTCGACTGGATTGGTTGATTGAGTTTTAGATCCAGATCCAATCTTATTCTAATGTGGATCATTTAAGTTCTCAAACATAAACCTAGCTGAATCTTATATCCGGTATGGTTGATCCAAACCTTGTCATAATAGGTTTGGTACAAGTACAGTGTCAACGATGGAAAGATCTTGGGTTTGAACTAAACCCAACTACACCCAATTTGCTTTGGATCTACTGTATCTAGACAAGATCTGATCTGAATTTGAACCCAAAGTCAGATCCAAACCTAGATCCGACTTGTATTGAAAAATTGAGACATTCATCGTCTTTATTTTTACCTTGTTTCATATATATATATATATTATTTATTTTATTATTTTTTAAAAACATGGTTGACCCGATCTAGACCAAGTCAGTCTAGTATGTTTATTTTTTTCTACCCAACTCAGTCTCGACCACATCAATATCGAGTCAGCTGCCAACCCGTTGTGACTCGGTCTGGGGCACACCCAGACTGAGTCGGTCTGGGTTAATGTCGACTCTGGCCGATTGACTCAG
This sequence comes from Nuphar pumila, assembly GCF_984573655.1. Classification (NCBI taxonomy): domain Eukaryota; kingdom Viridiplantae; phylum Streptophyta; class Magnoliopsida; order Nymphaeales; family Nymphaeaceae; genus Nuphar; species Nuphar pumila. The sequence goes on along the minus strand of NC_143259.1, from coordinate 15,349,912 downwards.
TCTGATTTGTGTCCCAGACCGAGTTGGTCCCTCTCTCTCCCACTACCAAAATCATGGAAGAGAGGGGTTTCTCCTCTTAATTTGAGAGAGGAGGTGGGTCTCCTTTCTCTCCCCACTACCTATTTAATGGGGGAGAGGGGGTCCCACATCTTTGCACCAACTAAACCAGGTGGGTTGAACCCACTTGGTTGGGTATTACAGTGAGCGACTTGTGGTCTCGACAAGGGGGCTAGCATATCACCCATCATAGGGATCTGATTGCCTTAGAATTCCAACAATGCGCCCACATCATGCAATTTTTATCTGTTGTTGAGCTCAGTGAGGATGTGTACTTGTTGCTTTGGAGGTTCTTTCTTGATGAAGTCTTCTCCATAGCTTCTTCATGTACAGCTCTTGGCAGGCCCTCGATGGCATGGTTGCCTTAAAGGGAACTATGGGAAGGGCGTCTTCCTTCAAGGGTAGTCCTACGCTAGGTTGGCTTATTGTGCTCGATAAAATTGTGGCTAAGGTTTTAGGAGATGGGAGCACAATTAGCTAGCAGGTGTCTTTTGTGCCACATGGACGAAGAGACCGGTGCACATCATTTTTGGCAGTGCTAGGCAATGAAATCATTATTTAGTAGGGCTAGGGGGAACCTGCACTTGCAATGGGGATAAGATGTTTTTCCCAAGGAGCTTCTTGTTGTCGGGCAACTGGGTGAAATCGGTAAGAAATGGAAGTTTGTTAGGATGTACTATTGGATTTTGTTGGCTTGGAGGGCGATTTGTCTTGAGCGAACAATAGAATTTTCAACGATTGCTATCATAGCATAAACACCATTCACAATGGCATCAAATAGGAGCTCAGAAACATGGCAGCTTCAAAGTGGTTGGGGACGAATTTGGGGTGGATAGGGGATTGTAGAATTTGAATTATAAGGGGCTAGTATTGGCCCCAAAGGGGTTTGGCGGGGTGGGATGGGGCCTAAGCCGCTAGGGAAGTGGTCTAGGTTCAAATCCCATGGGCATCATCCCTTGCGTAGCCGAAGCGTGGTGACTCCCTATGGGTAAGCGGTAAGCCCATGAAGTTTTACGTCGTCAAGACATTGATCGTAAGTATGACAGCACGACTAGGTCTCTAATCTTAGGGGTGGTTTCTCTGTGTAAATATTAAGAAAGGGGGTAGTATTGGTGGGGCTATATGTGTTTAGATTCAGGTATGAGGTTTATATCTCATCACCTTCGAATCTATTGTTTCTCAATCAATCACTACAAGGATGAGGGTCAATAGCAGCGACTCATTAACGGTGACACAAAAAGTCACCGCTATTGTTAGACTTGAATTGTTGCAATAACAATGACTTTATATATCGCAGTTATAGATATATTTATAACTAACACTTTATATATTGTCGTTAAATATATGTCTCTAATGGCAATTAATAAATCTCATTGTTGTAGATTGTCTTTCATGGCAACATATGTGACTGTTAAATATTGTTGTTAAAATACTTTTGAGGGCAATATTTAACGATCATTAAATGCCACTATTATTGATCAATAACAACAACATTCAGACATTGTCATTAACGACAACATGTGCAGCCGTTAAATATTGTCATTAAACCCCTTTTTTGGCTATATTTAGCAACTATGAAATGTTGTCGTTATAGGTTTTACTCTATAACAACGATATTTAGGTGTCACAGTTATAGGGATTATAATTAGGGCATGGTATTGGGCCCTAATTTGTCTCTATTGTCGGATCGCCCTCAGACTGCCACCTCCCTTGTGCCTACTTGGGTGACACTGCTTGACACAACATCATGTACGCCCACCAGGATTGCCTCCTCCAATGGCTCAACCACAGCAACGCTCAACAATGTGAGGTAGATGATCGAACTCTATTATATGCCTTCAATTTTTTCTTGATCGATCCGCTTTTCGGTTGATCATCTTGGAATTTTTCATTCCGAAATGATAGGTTTCTATTTCTTTGTTTTCTGATTTCAGTTGTGTTGCTAAGGTTTACGTTATTTTTTTATGTTTGTTCGCGATCAATCCTTGGTGTGATTGTTAGGGAATTCGTTCTTTAGGGGTTTCGGTAGATCGATTCAATCGTGTTTTGAATGCTGCCAGTAGAAAACCATATAGGACGAGTGGTCAGATTGGTTAGCACTTGTTTTGTTTTCCATTGTGCGATTTGCTTTTGATTCCATAGGGTATTGTCTACTAGTCTGATTATTTGGAGAGTTCTTAATGAAATATTGAGTAGGATTTATCATGTTCTAGATTGTGTGCTTGGATTTCGCTTCTTGAGGGTTGAAATTCATTTGATCATCATAGTTTTTTTTGGGGGTGGGAATGTTTTGCTTTGGTTTTCTTTTTGTTTTAAGTCGTGCATTTTTCTTTCTTTTATTCAAACTTATTCTTAGCACATTCCGTGTTAGTTTTACATTTGTCGGTTTGAATTTTTCCCTTCAATTTTTGAGCTAATGGGGCAATCTTTTCTTGTTTTAATTTGAAATCAAAACTTCATTGTTTGTGAAGTTTTTGATGCATGTTTGGTTGTTTTCAATCTTTCTAAACTATTGGAAAAATTGTGTTCTCTTTTCCAGTTTTTAACATTGTTGTTTGGTATCCTTGCATTCGTTCTAGCATAATCTCTTTCATTGTGTTGTTGCTTTTTTTTTCATAAACCTTCACTACTGATTAAGGGTCTATATTTATTGTTTTTACAAAAATAACCTAAAACACGACTCAGATAACTTTTTATTACGTAAGCTAATTACAATCCAAGGAGGATCATTTAGAGAATATGCTTTTTAACATTTGGAAGACAACTCATCCTTTAATGATCTCATGTTGGTGTCAATCCATCTTTGACATAGAAACTTCAGTCCTCCCAGATTGTCTAGTTGACACAAACACTATTTTACTTAGCATTTTGACTTCATCCCAGTTGAAGATTTCACTGTCGTATTCACCAATAAGACTACCAAAACTCTTTGTGGTACTACAGAAGTTTTGTCAAGCTCTATAACAACACTCCTTTAGAAGATAAAAAGTTTACAATGTGCCTTTATAGAATGTGTTAAGAAGACTTATATAATTAAAATTAGAATTCATTATGGTTGTCTAAATTTAATATTCAAGAAGCATTATACAAGTGAATTATTGGAAGGTTTTTGAGAAGACATCTAGCATTCATATCTTCATACCCCTTCTTTGGGATTTCATTGATGCAAGCCATTTTGATCTAATCAGACTCCATAGATGTGATCTGCATCATTCATTTAGTGAAGACCGATATTTAAATTGCCAAAATGCCACTTGTGTGCAGGATTTTTTAGAGATTAAAAAAATGATGGCTGACAAAACACTCAATTTTATGATTTTAAAATTTATATTTTTTATCAAAAAACTACGATCCAACCCTCCACTTAGTTATAATTATGTTTAAACTCGTTTATGTGCACACACCACTCAGTTGTAGATACCTAGGGCTATTATGGTTGCTTATATTAATTGAATCAAAAAATGTGCATACACCACTTAATTGTGAGTATCTAGGGTTGTTATCGATTAAATGAATTGAAAAATATGCACACACCACTTATATATAGGGTTGTTGCGTGCTTGCTTATGAGTTTAGATGTGATTTGTTATGCAGGTTAAGCAAATATGATACTTAACGCTAAGTATCCAAATAATGTGGCAAAAAAGCCTAAGCACATTATGAAAATGAAATAAGGAGATCCTGCGAGTGCAAGCTAGACTATTTGGAAATATGAAGTATATATATCTATATATTTATATAAAGTGCGTAGTCAGGCTAAGTCTGAAGGAGGTAGGAGTGGAGATAAGAAGTGTATGTGTGCTGCAATTACCCTTAGGCACAGACCACCGAGTCTCGTGTTCTACTGTGTGAACATGGTAATGTGAATGTTGTGTTGCATTTTTATCATATTGGAATACATATGTGAATGATGTTTGTATAGTAAAATGTTATTTTTAATTTTACATATTTCTTAAATTACTAATTAGAAGCATTTTTTCTTTTAAAATAATGCATTTGTGCCCACCCTATTTTAAATTCTTGGCTCTATCATTGTTAAAAGATTCTCTTATTGAATAAAGTGTATTTCAAGCAAATGATCAAGGTCCAAAATCTATAATATATATATATATATATATATATATATATATATATATATATATATATATATATATATATATATTAATGGGTCTGTGCTAAATCAAATGTACTTTCATATTCATATATTACCATCATGTTAAGATGCTTGTCTTATTGAAAAATAATTAGGTGTGAAATAATGTTACCTAATTTGATAATAGAACTTATTTTTTCAAATACTCTTATTTACTTATTTAATTTTTGTGGCATTCTTGTGTAGCTGGTAAATGAACCACATTTCTCTCAGGTCATGTTCAACTTCGACTACAAGGTAAGCCTCTATCAAGTGCTTTGTTGATATATCTTAATTTTTTATTAATGTATAGCAAGTGGATAATATTTTTGTGTGTTTTCACATTTACTTGAGTGTTTGTGATTTTGAGCATTATGTTCTTAATAGTTATCATATATAGGTACTAAAATGTTGTTTTACTTTTTATGGCAGGAAAACAGAGAGAAGTAGGATTAGTTTGTTGGCACATGAAACTGATTAGTTGATTAATTTATTATTGAGTGATTTCATTGGGTTAATGATTAGAGAGATTTCAGCCAATCATGTCAACGATTGGGCAACTTGAACTTCTATTTCTGTTAATGAATATTAAAAGCTATCATATACTTTTATTTGATTGTGTGATTGTAATTGTAATTGTTTGAATTGTTATTGTTTGAGTGATTTCATTTGTATTGTTATTGTTTGAATTTTATTGAATGTAATTTTTGAATTGTTATTGTTTGAGTGATTCCATATGCATTATTATTGGTTGAGTGATTTCATTTGCATTGTTATTGTTTCTATTTTATTGAATTATTATTGTTTGAGTAATTTTGTTTGCATTGTTATTGTTGAATTTTGTTGCATTTTTATTATTTCATATGCAAATTTTGTATGAAAAAATTTTTGTAGTATACTAATATAAAAATTTGTTTTTGCAAGTTTAAGGCCTATAACAGCGACATTCCTGTGTCGTCGTTATAGGTCTTAAACCTGGCATAGCCTATAACGGCGACTATAAGGTCATCGTTATAGCATATAATGAAGACTTCATGCTTATTGTTATAGGCTTTAACAATATTTAATTATCGTTGTATCTTAAAATGGAGACTATAAAATATATTCGTCGTTATAGGCTCATCACTGTTATAGGCTAAGTTACCGCTATTGGGATATATCATTTAACGGCAACCTATAATTATCATCGTTATTACTCAACATAGGTCAAAACTAGACAGTCACTTTTTGTCACAGTTATAGGTCTATAACGGTGACAAATAGAGCAATAGGGGCGACTTTCATCACAGCTATTAACTCTCATCCTTGTAGTGAATACATTAATAAAATTCATTGCTTTTCTTAAAAAAAAAAAGCCAACTCCTACTAACCGAAACATGTAGAACACATGCAAGGTTAGTTTCATGTAAAAACAAAACAAAACAAAAAACAAAAAATTAAGAAGAAAACTCATTCAGATGTCAGGTGACCTGACCAAATGTAATGGCTTAGTTATTTATTTATTTTCTACATTCAATTGTACATAAATCTAAGTTAGAATCTCACTATGAAAATCACTTTAACTCAACACAATCTATTTAGTGGGAATCCACCCTTGGATCATGTTTTCCAGAGAGAGAAAACATGTTTTTTTTTAGTTGGAAATAATGGATGCATTCATAGCCATTCATTTTTGCAGTATCAGGAAAAACTTGTACACATGTCAGATTCCAGCAATCCAGAAGCGATTTACTACTAAAATCATGTAGATGACATTTATAATGTTAAATATAATATAAAAAGAACATAAAAAAAAAGGGTTTTGCTAAGTTGATGATAAATACGATTTATTGTATCAAACGTTAAGGGTTTTTAACAAAAATAGTCCTTGTCTTATGGGCGCAAAATAGTTTCTATCTTGCAGTCCATTTAGTGGGAATCCACCCTTGGATCATGTTTTTCAGACAAAAAATTGTTTTTTGATAGTCATTCATTTTTGCTTCATGATAAAAACTTTTACATGTCAGATTCCAAAACTCTAGAAGCGATTTCCTACTAGAAACATGTAGATCACATCTATAATGTTAGATATAATACAAAAAATCACAAAAACGAAAAAAAATTATTGGGTTTTTGCTAAGTTGAATTCCAATACGATCGGCTGCAGCAAACATCAAGGGTTTTTAGCAAAATAGCCCTTGTCTTATGGGCTGTATTGCAAAATAGTTCCTATCATGCGTGCTTTTGAAAAATCATTTCTAACTTTTTGTTAACCCTCGCAAAAGATTACCTGAGGTTAACAGCCATTTGTATCCCCTATTAGTAATAGTTAAAAATAGGGAAAATGACGGTTCACCTTAATTGGAGGACCATTTTGATAAAAATGAATAAGCCAGGTACTATTTTGAAAAACATTCGAAAATTCAACATAATAACTGTTCAAATGCTTAGAATTAGGGTACTTATAGTTAGGAACTTAAATAGGGGATAATGGTCTTTTTGTGTAGTAATTGAAACATGGTCAATGCCTGACCATGGTTAGAGTAACTATAACTATTAACTATATATGTATATATGAAAAATATTTGCAACTAATGAACTAGAAATCATAGGTGCAGGTTATATCGACTCAATCTAATCACATAGATATGTTCAACACGGTTTGTTTGCTAAGGATGAAGCCTTGGATCGTTCTTTTCTAATGTAAAAATGTGATTTTTTGAGTCATGAAATTTTGACACAGTGTGGGGCATTGATTTTTTAACCCCACTTAAAAATCTAACTAATGGCCATAATCACATGACTCAATACAAATTTTTTTTTTTTGATAGGCAAGCTGGGGTTAATCTGATCCCTACCAAATATCTCTTAAGCCCCATGTGGAAACCTGGGCCTTCAGCTTGGCACAAGACCCCGCTTACCGCATCGGATACCACCTGGGTGGTGATTAAAAACAATTATCCTATTACACAAACCATGTAGATCACGTCTGTAACATTTGATCTACAAAAAATTGAAATTTTTTGAAGAAAAAAGTGATTTCTTACTCAATTAGTTCCTTACCTTTATTTAGTAGTCGAACACAAATCTGACCAGTCAAATGTATTTGGCATGATCAATTTGTAGCAAACAACACTTGGATCATGTGTTTTGATAAAAATGTGATTTTTTTTAGATTGAATATTTATTGAAATTTGTAGATGGGCAATTTTCAAACCTTATAAAAATCTGCCCATGTATCAAAATCAGATGATCCAAGAGTCCATTCCTATAAAATTCAGCATGTATAACATATTTGTATGGTCATATTTACCATAGGTACGGATTGGAATAAGTATCTCTCTCTCCCTCTCTCTCTCTATCACTTTATATATATATATATATATATATATATATATATATATATATATATATATATATATATATATATATATATATAAAGTGATAGAGAGTAACCTGTATCTTCAAACACATAAAGTGTTCGACGATATGTTGGACGAACCGTCGTCGTTGATCGCATGCGATCAAACAGCAATGATTCGTAGTTTGTTTTTGTGCGCTTCAGAGATTTAGCGGCGGTCTTGACTGCCAAATATCCTTTTTTTTTAATAAAATAGCAAACAGCATTACGCTAAGCATTCAAACGTGTTTGAAAATAAGAATTTTCTTATATATAGTTAATCTACGATTAAACCAGTTACTTTTAACATTAGATAGATTCAACCTTATAAAAATAATTAAAACATTATTAAAATAATAGTATTTTTTAAACTTGAAGGGAATTGAAAAGTTAAACACCTTTTACAAGCTATAAAAGTTACCTTTTTGAACTCAAAAAATAACCTTGCATTTTTAAAAATGATATATTTTTAGTGTGTTTTAGTTATTTTCATAAGGATGAATCCATTTAATGTTAAGCCTAACTGGTTTAATGGTAGATATCTACATATATATGAGTAATGTGCTCCTTATGCCCTCCTCGTTTTGAGATGCTCTACCCCCTCAAAAATCATTATTTTTGATATTTTTTCTCACATCTATAAGTTTTTTTTAGTGGGAACCAGTTTTTGGATCACTGGAATCTGACCTGTATACAGATTTTTCCCGTGATCCAAAATCAATGGCTATTAAGGTATCAGTTTTTTTGGCTCATGAAAACGTATTTTTCATGAGAAAAACATGATCCAATAGTCAATTCCCATTAAATTGAGCATGTTAAACACATATAATGGTTCAGATCTATCATAAAACACTTTCAAACTATCGGGCATAATGGGTAGAATGAGAAATGGGACCTAATATGTTTATGGCATCAAACTTGTTCAAAAGTAATTTAGATCCATGGGATGTGCTCTTTTAGGCCAACTGGGATACACCATAATTAGATAATCTCTTTTGGAGTGTGTTTTTTCCTGCAGGGAAAATAAATTTCACCGGTCCACTGAAATTCAGCCAAATTCCAAACAATTTCATAAAATTAAATCCCACATGTATTTTGTGAGGATTTAAGTGCAGTTTTCTTTCTTTCTTTTTTTGAAAGGCAAGCTGGGGTTAGGCAGACCACCCACCAGTTATTATTCACCAAACCACAGGTTTTGAATCTGCAACGTCCCACCATAGGGAGACGTGCACTTACAGCTCCTACCAACCATTCCCTTGGTGCTCCCCTTTGGTTTTAAGTGCAGCTTTCCATTTGAGTTCTCTCATGCATGAACAAGGATCTTTAATCTTAATCTCGACCATCCATTTTTGTGCTTGCTAAAATGGTAATCTTGGCATGTATTATTTACGAAAATCAGATAGTACACAAATCAAATTAGAAATGTCAAACAGGTTTGCACTGATAGAAGCCTTGCTAAACACGTTTTGCACATTTTGATGGCTTTAGTTGCTCCCCAATTGCTCCAAACATCCATATATTTATTTGCTATGGTCTGTATATGTTTTGTGTATAACTGCAAATTAAGTCCATGAATATTTCAAAGTGTATTAGATTCACTAATGAAGTTGTCCTGTTCTATTTCATGGTTGAAAGTAAGAATCAAAAGCTCAAGCCTGGCTCAGCACGGCTAGCTCATTCACATAAACGAGTCAAGATCAAGCTCTGTATGGTCTTGGAGTTGGCTTAATCATGGCCAGGTTGTGTTCTGTTTGATCATGGATGGCTTAAACCTGGTTATGATTTGGTCCCTAGACGACCATCAGCTGTAGGTAGGGCTGGTAAACGAGCCGAACGAACCGAACTGCGGGTGTTCAAGCTCAGCTGGTTTCTTGTGCTGAGCAAGCCAAGCTTGAGCTCATGAAAATCATGAGCTAAATGATCCAAGCATGAGCTATCTCATTTAGAAAAAAAATACCCGCTCATAATATATTTTTCAGAGTTGAAAATAATAGAATTTAGACCTTAAACCTACTAAGTCAATCTCAAACTGGCTCATTTACAAAAATAAATAATTGTTTCAAACTTATAAGCAATAGGTTTCAACTCTTAACTTATTTCTTTCAAGCTAAACACTTCAACCATCTTTACTCTATTATAGAAAATACATATAAAATATATTTACTATTAATTAACTTGCCTATATATGAGCCGAGCCGAGCCGAGCCGAGCAGAATATTGGTTGCTCGTGGTCGAGTTTGCCAAGCCTGTTTACGGTAAGCACGTAGATAATATAAAAAAATGTTTCCAAAACCCATTATTATCGCATTATTAATGGGTTATAAAAGAGACATTCGAACACAATATTTTCAAAAGAACAATTTACAAAAAACCGCCTCACTTATCAGCTATTTGCAGAAAGCCGCCTGATGTTACAGCTATTAGTTACATGTAAACGATTACTTTTGTAAGTTATGTTTTAAAGACAGACCTGGTCCTAAAATCTGTTAGCTGACAATGGTTTAGTTTTAAAAAGTGACTAAAAATGCCCTCATCTTTTACTTGTTTGTCAGAAGATCATAGACACAAAATGTCCTCGTTTCCAAAGAGAGTGAGAGTGAGAGAGATGGGCAGCACCAGCTCGCTTATAGAGAAGCTCCCAGCCCTGACCTTGCTATGGAGCCTTCTTCTTTTGCACAACCATTGAGTTGATAATGATAAACGAAAAAATGGGCACAACTGTCATTTTACACTCCAGGCAGCTGTTTGAAGTGCATACTAGTAAAGGTAGGTGTTCAAATGTAATAACTGAAAAGTCAGTTGGTGATTTGTGAATAGCTCATGTGTTAGGCACCTTTTTGTAAATTGTTCTTTTCAAAATATTGGTGATATTTATGACATAGGATTGAATATCGAATGAGTGCATGAATGTGGTGAATGAAAGTTGCCGCAACTTGGCAGTAAAAAAAAGCAACGATTTCAACTTGCCCAAGAATAACTAGGGTATGTCTTACGAGGGACAGAGCCCAAACAGGATTTCAACATAACCACAGAAAGGATAAAACAGAGTTGAACCCAGAGAAAGCAAAAGCAAAAAAAAAAAACAGAAACAAGCAGGAGCAAAACAAATGAAAAACTAGCGGCTCAGCCATAAAACTAATAAGGTTCAGAGGGAGCGGAGCGACAGCAAGAGGAGACGTTAGATCGGGAAGATGAATATGCAGAATCGCGTAAATGTCCACTAGTTTTTTTTGCGCAAAATGATTAATGTCGATAGAAGATTCCCGAAAAAATTCATTGTTGCGTACCATCCAAACGAACCATCAAGTGGTAAACAACCACGACTTTCAAATTAACCGCCACCGCTTGCTGCACCGAAGGCCGACCGAACCCAAGATGAGGTCTAGGGCAAAGGGAGAGAGAGAGTGTACCACTGGTTCAGCATTGTGATGCTCACAAGAAACAAAGCCTAGTTCCCTCTAGGCATTAGGCAAGTACCTGTGTCAAAAAATCTGCAGTGCACTACTCTTGTTATCTTATTTGCACTTGTGACAGTAACAACTTGTAAAATGCAAGGTGGGTCCAAAAGATGAGAGGGGCCTCAATTATTGTGCATTGGTGTCCCTTCAATGTCTCCAATAATTGGATGAAAGCACAGGGCTCAAACATCTTTTGAAATTTCAAAAATCCTAGTCTGTAATTCAAACAAAAGATTAGGTGGCTTGTCACCTAGGTGGTTGTGTTGATATTTTTGGTTGGTGCATCTATCACTTCTGATGGATACCTGGGAAAACATTAGGAACACTTTTTTAGTTTTTTGGGATGAGGAGGAACCTGTCCAGGGACAAAGATCACTTAATGAGAAACTGCCCCCAAGATCAGAGACCTAGCCGTGGCTCTGCCCCCACTACACCAAACCTCTTTAGGGCAACCAGGGCCAGCTTGAAACGGCAATGGTTTCAACAATAAAACAGTATCAATCGTTTGCAAGTTATCTCTCTATTTGATGCATAGGACCAGGGGTCCCATAGTGTTGGTCCAAACCTAGGTTCAAACTGGATCTGACCTGAATTATCTGATATTTTTCTCGCCACTATTAGAATTTGAAACATTTGTGGTCAGGTTTGTTCAGATCCAGATCTATGACTAGGGAATAATTTAGCGATGCATATGTGTCGGAAATGGATCTAATATGGCAGATTTTGCATTTTCGAATAAGTAGAGTAGAATTCCCTTTCAGCAGATATGGTACCACAGAAGTCCAGATCATATCTGGATGCACAACCCACTATGCAACCCAAGTGGCATCAGATCCAGGATATAAAAATGGATATCGGATCAACACTGAACTTACCCATATCCAATCTGTTTGCAAACCTACATAAAACAACTAATCCATTTCTCAAAGTTGAGTTAGACACGTTAAGGTTGAACAGCCTTTGGTTGTTCCTACTTTGTCATTTAGCTCGCAAAAAAAAAGGAATAACAAGTTATTTAAGTTTTGGTAAGTGGCATTTGGTTCATAACAAAACCATAAATAAAGTACGATTTAGATGTTGGTTACAGATATGCAGCTCAAATTAAGACTTGCAATGTGTTTGCCTCACATAGAAGGAGGATCCATACTTCCGTGGATTTTGGGGATTCCTGTGGAAACAAAAGCCACTTTCCAAACATGGACTGTGTGGGGCCTGCTAAATGTTACTAGGTTAATCGAATTCGGATATGATACAAGTTTTTTTTCCATTATGCCAATACAAGCCAACTATATTAGGTATGATGATTTTGGATCAGGTAATGCCTACATCCAACCCAATTAGATCCCTATAATGATCATGACATTGTTTATGGATTATCATCTTATCCAAGGCTTTTTAATGTATGAAATGAAAAAAAAATCATTATATACTGAATGCTTTATTTCAAAGTTTTCACATTCAAAAGAACAGCTAAAAACGACATAAAATGAGTTCCAAAAAAAAAACAATACATGCAGGTCTAATTCAGTTTTGATTTTATAAGACAAGGTCAAAAGACAGACCTATATATGAGAATTTTCCTTGAAAAACAAGTTAGGAAACAGGAACAGTGAAATTTAGGTTCAAGAATCGTTGTGATACTGATGCACCCTTGATCTAAGGATGCAGAACCTACACTAGGATTATGCTAACGAAAGCTGGAAATTAAATGAAATAACAGTAACAATGGAAGTCAACAAGGGAAAGAAAAAAGGGTTCAAGGTTTGAGGAAAAGAAAAAGATATCACAACCAATCTACCTACAAAATCCCTATAATAAGCATTTTTTGGTATCATAAGAAACCCTAATCCTAAATTTGATTCAAGATATTCATCATATAATTAAGACTCAAATCTAAATAAAACCTAAACTAAAAAACTAGATCCAAATGGATCCCTTGGACTTGAATTGCTAGTTATTTTGCTCCTGCATCATATACAAACCCAAGAACGTATTTGCAATCCAATTGGATCCATAAGTGAGTTTTTTGAAGTATTTTTGTAATATAAATTTTTGTGTCTTAAATGTCTCTCTAAAAACATTTTTTTTTTTACTGAGTTTTTGAACAAGATGAAGCTTTAAGTTTTTTTTTTTTCAAAGTTTTATTGAAAAAGAAGGGGGGCTTAATCCCCCCATCATTCTCATCCAAAAAAACTTTATTGTAAAAGACAAGTTTAAAAAAAGTTTTACCCAACTGTGGGATATCATCTACCATAGTAGTGACTAGTGACACAATAAGTTAGATGGCAGGGACTGCTTCTATTTTTGCAGACTTTAGAGGTTTCCAAATGGACAGCACTAAGCTATGAACCAATTGCATGGGGAGTGGTGACACCATAAAGAAATGGCCCACTAATTGGGCTTCATCCACTTTATATCATCTGAATCATAAAGGGTATCCTTCTGAGCCCCCACTGCCTAAAAGCGTTTTGTCAAGTTGCTCAACCTGTGGAGTGAGTTGAGATGCATAAGTGGGGCAGTTTCCTCTTCTAGAAGCTTCTTTTGGTAAGATTGATAAATTCCAATACTCTACACAAGTTGGTTTTCTCAAATGGACATATTGTCACTATGTTCATTTGGCTAAGTAAAAGAAGATGATCTTATTAGCTCTTTAGTCTTTATGTAAAATAAAAAAACAAATCAAAATGAAAAAACATATATCACCCTTTTCAGTGGTGGACACCGCTGTCTCTTCCCCTGTTACCATTTTTGTGGTGGGCAGTGGGCCCTGCCTTTTGGACAGATGGCTGCTACCTATTGGTCTAGACCGTAAGGGATTTTTTTTTCTTTTCTTTAAAGGCAGGCTGGGGTTATGCAGACCCCACCAGTTATTCAACGTACCACTGGGTTTTGAACGTGCAATGTCCCACTACAAGGAGACGTGCACTGACAGCTCCTACCAACCACGCGGTGGTTCTTAGTTAAGGGAATTGCATAGACCCGAGACAACTTTTTGAATTCATTGTGGCAAAATGTATGGTGTCTTAATGCTCTTTTAGTTTTGACTAGGCATTAAAAGAAAACAATAATTAAGAATTGTTCATCTCATATAAAAGGTAATATAAAGTATTGATGAAGTCCAACAATAGTATATTAGGAAGCATGTGATTTTTTTTTTTTGATAGGCAAGTTGGGGTTAGGCAGACCCATAGTGACAAACGTTTTTATCGGCAATTTCTCATTTTTCAAAAACTTGTGAGAAATTGAAAAAAAATACATAAATCTCGCATTTGTTTGGCAAAATCTTGGCAATAAAAAAATTAATTAAAAATATATATAAAATATTTTTTATAAGAAAATATTAATAAAATTTATTTAAAAATAAAAATACATGATTTTTTTGCGATTAATAGCCGTTTAAAACATAAATATCGTGTTTAAATCGCGATATTTTATGTTTTTTCATAAATCTCACAATATTTTGTAAATCTCTCGAGAAATTACCGTTTTAAACTTTCAGGCAATTTCTCATGATATTATCGCGAGATTTTCATAAATCTCGCAATATTTGTCACACTGGGCAGACCCCTACCAGATTACAAAAATGCACAAATTACATATCCAAAAAAGAGGGAAACAAATCTGGAGGATTATCCTTCTAGATATTCCCTAATCAAGCTAAGCAGTGAAAATCTGTGAAAATGCAACACCAATTCCGAAACATCAGCATGGACCAAGTGGGCATGGACCACGTCCCTCTAAGGCCAAGGATATGATCTTCACATCTTTCATAGATGATTCAACTATAACTTGAGAGGATGGAGAAAACTCAAAAAGTATCTCCTTCCACCATAAGTCCTTAACCATTCATGCTGACCAGCTTGAATGGGTTTTGAACAAAACAACCAAGTTGCAGAAAAAATGGCCCAAATAATCTCTGGTTGCATACCCAACTAACTACACACTGCTTAAAGCATTTACTGAAAATTGAAGGATGTGATTTGTTTGTTAATATTGCTTGATAGGAAACTATTATGGATCACCCATAAGAGCAACATTCATCTGGCCGGAGAGGCTTGTGAGTGCGGGGATGTCGCGATTCGGGGGTATATAGCTTGTTCTATAACTGGTAGGAGTCGAACTAACCTCGACTTGCCTATAAAAAATAAAACAGAAAAGTTATGGCTTAATGGTAGTAGAATCTAAGATACAAAGTGGAAAACCTATGATTCAATTAGGTCTAATAGGAATCTATCTCGATTCATTTCAATGCCTGGCCTAAAGAATTGCTAACCATGCTGAAACAAGTTATTTCTTTTGAGCTGTTATATATATATAGGGTAAATATTGGCTACTAATGAAGGTAAAGAACTAATGAGTAGAAATCTCTTTTTTATTCAAAAAGTTTCAATTTTTTGTAGATCAAATGTTACAGATGTGATCTACATGGTTTGTTTAGTAGGAAACTTGTTTTGAAGCATGTGATTACTACAAGTAATTGGGTATTTAAAGGCATTAAAAAATTGACGGCCCACAATGTGCCGAAATTTCATAATTCAAAATTCACATTTTTACATTAGAAAAGCACGATTCAAGGCTTGATCCTTAGCAAACACACCGTGCTGAACATATCTATGTGGTTAGATTGAGTAGATACAACTTGCACCTATGATTTCTGGCTCATTAGTTCTTTACTCTCTTTAGTAGAGAGAGAGAGAGAGAGAGAGAGAGATTAGTAATGATAACCATGTGTAAAAACAGAAATCCAAGAACTTCAGTTGATCTCAAACACACAAATTCCTGCTAATAACGATCTATTGTTGCAATTGGGCAGTAGTTTTTTTTCTTTTTCAAAAGAAATAACAGGGCGTAATTAGAAAAATGGGCCTTTGTCAGAAGCTTGGACTTATTGGAGATGCATATCATCAATCATCATGGCAGGAACAAGAAACAAATTCTTTTTTTGTTTTTTTATGATGAGGAACCGATGTCGCCGAGAACCAGGTCACTTGATGGGCCTGCCCACATGCGAGGTAAATCGAGCGTGGGGTAACCGACACCCAAGCCCTCACTGAGCCCACAAGAAACAAATTCTTGAACCGTAGAATTACATGGTCCTACATAATTCGAACCCCATTCTCTCTTTTAGTTATTTCAGACTTTGAATTCTGGATGCACCCACTTGGTTGCAACAGCAATGTATGGGTGGGCCCAGAAGTAACAGTACAGGAGATGCAGTAATTGGATGGCATGGAGACTCCATAATATATTCCTTTAAATAAAAAAAAGAAACCTATCATCAAATATGGATTAGGTAGCTTACTTCACCAAATGTTTTGGATGGTGAATCACATCTTCAATTTCATTTGGCTGGTATGCTTGAGGGTTAAAAAAAAATATCAAATTTATTTCTCAATTAAATTATAATTAAAGGGATGACAATAGGAGTCGAAGGAGAGAGCTGAATGGTTAGGTCACAGTCATAATTGAGGGGTCTCAAGATCGAATCCCAAGGAGTTATCCCCAAGATTGACTATCAAATACAAAACAAGAATGCTAATGTGTAAAACCACCCTCGATGAAGGGGGATAGAGTTAAAAATAAATAAAAAACAAGAAAGACGATTCCTCATTTGGGGGAACTGCCTTCAAAAGACGAGGATAAACCTCACCCCCTCCAATCTGCAGGAGGGAGATGCCCCTCACCCTGCGCGAGTGCTATAAAAACCCTCACGCAACCCCCCCCTCCACTACACATCAAGTGAGCAGTAAAGGGAGAGAGAAAGGCGTGAAAGAAAAGAAAAAAAATCAGATTTTTGGGGTCGACGACGGCAGGTAAGGAGTCTCTTCTTCTTTTCCTCCTTTTTTTTCTGACAAAAAAGAGGGTCAACAGTCATGGTTGTTGACGAGTTGCAGTGAAGAATAAAAAAAGAGGGCATTGTGATGGAGAGAGAGGGGGGGGGGGGGGTGCGCTGGTCGTCCAGCACTGGTGGTCGACCCCTCTGTCATAGGGAGGAAGGAGAGAGAGGGTCGACTCAATGGCTAGTCCCTTTGTATCTCAGTAAACGGAAGGGGTAGAGCCCTTATATGTAATTTCTTAAAAAAAAATCAGATCCTGGGTGTGACCCAGACCAGACCGAGTTGGTCTGGATCGCACCCAAATCGGGTCAGGGGAGTTTAAAAAAAAAATGGTTCAAACCGATTCAGGTTGAAATGGTCCAGACTGAATCGATCTGAACCGACTCAGTCAGACCAAACCAGATTGGGTGTGAACCAGACCAAGTCGGGTCTGACTGGGTCTCAATTTGGATCCAGTCTTATTTAGATCAGACTGATTCTGAATCCAATCAGTCTGGACCGATCCAAATGAAACTGAATCCAGAGAGATCTGGGTCTGAATTCGGGTTTGACTGTTTGACTATGTTGGATCTAGAATATTTCTGGATCTGAATCCAACCTAATGGATCAGTTCTGGATCCAGATCAAAACTTCAAGATTTAACTCATAACTGGATGGACCAGTTTTGGATCCATATCAGAAATGGGTCTAGATTCAGTCAAACAGTTATGGATCTGGATCGAGTGTGTGATTTAATTTTGGATTTTGAGATTAATTTTTAAAATTACCAAAGTAGTCTTGTGTGTACCCAAAATCTATTTTGGTAGAATGAACAAAACTTTGCACTCCAAACTCGGAATTAAGTGAGGTTTGGTGTGTTGGACTCGCATCATAGAGAAAAATCTACTTGTTATCTGATTTTGGTCAAATTAGGAGCATAAAAGTTGAGGTCTCACGAGTCAATTTAAAAGGAGTATTTTGGTAATTTTATTAAAATATAAGAAGTTATGAATACTAATACAAATATGCATGTATAATAACCAAACCTTACTGTTAAAGCATCTTGATACTCAATTGCGACTAGGGCACATTATTCATATTCGAGGTAAGGAATATTATAAGTAATTTTAGTTGTCAATAAACCTTTTTGTGTTGCATGTTATTGTGATGTGAATTAGTACGATTAGAAAAATAGTTCTTGAGTGTAAATATGATGTGCATAAAATGATCATGTATGAAATTATGAGATAATTACATACGCATGTTAGTCGTGATATGTCATGCATATTAGAAAGAGATTATTTTGTAATAGTATATCTGTGTAATAAATTATAAATAATATGCATCATAATGAGATTGTTATTAGGTTTGATTCTTTTTATTCTATTAATATTATGTAAATGGTTATATTGAGATTAATATGCATAATCCCTTAAATCTCAGAAGTGGCGACCTGTGATAAGGGCTACTTGGTTCACAACCAGAGTGTAGCCACCATAGAGAATGAGTCATCGATGATTTAATGATGTGGAGACTCTACATCGTTGCGTACTTAGTATAAGATAAGTGTGAACACTAATGCTATTCTGAAATTGAAGAATGAGATCGGTCATGATCAATTCATGATATCACTCATGAGAGAATGAGTGAAATACGAGTTTATGAATGTAGTTCAATGTCATGAACTTAATTTATGACTTAGGGTTATACTCATACAGTGTTTGGGACTCTAGACGGCCATGGATGGTTAAAAACCATCATGATTAAGATATAATATAAACCATGTTGAGATTGAGTCTGACCTTCCGAGTAATTACCGGTGGGGTCTTCTTTTTGTTTCACTATAGTGCCTGGTGGTTAAAAGATCATTGAAAGTGTATGATTCATTGTCTAGCCAACAAGTAGAATTGGGGTGTTCTACGAATGTTGCTACGCTCATAGATAGTTATGACTGGTATAACCGACTTAGTATTAGTTTGGTATGACAAAGTACTTAAGAGAGTTAATAGGAAATAATTAAAATATACAAATTTGTGTAGTGTGTCGAAAACTAAACTCAAACTAGGGACTTAGAGCCCATTATAGTTGTAAGTTAAAATATTTATTTACTTATAATTATTTCTTACTGGGTTATAGACTCACCCACCTGTATAATTATAACGGTAGGTTAAAGGCACACTGGGCAGGACGTGATTGACTACTTCTTTGGTAGAGCACTTGATATTTTTATTTTTCTTGTCATTAAATATTCATGTACTTGTTATTTTTTTTATTATAAAAAATGAATATTATGAAAGAAAGTGAGTTATTGGCAAAAGAATGAAAAAAATTAACCATGTTTTCTTTGTGTGAACTTTGTATATTTTTTCTCTAAGAAGTAATACCATCCCAAGGTCAAAGATCAGAGTATTACACAATGGTTGTTGTGGCTAACATTGAAGCGGTTATTTTCAAAGTAACAGAAAGAAAAGCAATGACTAAAGTCACTATTTCAACAACAGTACTACTTTATTGACTAAAAAATATCTCGGGATTAGAATGACAAATGAACCAAATAATTGGGGCCATCCCTCGGTTGACCATAAAGAAAAGTAAACCAAATGGTAACGTGGGTTGCAACAGATTAACCAAATTAGAGTTTGATGCTCCTATTTCAGCCTAAACAATCCCAGTTAAGTGGAAGTTGTCTTTTTGCTTTCTTTCCTTTATTTGGAGGTTAATTCCCTTAAATTGCCATTCTTCTTTAAAGAAGATAGAGCAATATTATGGTCATTTATTAAAGTAACCTCTTTGGTTATCAAAACTAGCCTTACATGATATGTTTCTTATACAAATTGAAAGATAACACCATCCACAACAACCCTACAAGGGCTCCACACATCTGACTAGGTAGAACGGCTTAAGGTTTTAAGTATGGATGGCACTGGACTAGGGGAAAATGCGTATCCTTCTGAATCTGCCCCATTTAGGGCGGGGATGGAGGTAAGGGTGGGCATTGGCCCGGCCTACTAATGGATTGGACTGTCCTGGTCAATGCTCGGCACCAGGTTTTGGCCCGGTTCTTAACGGGTTCAGGTTTGAAGAGAAGCCCATGGTCCGGCCCATTGGCCGGGCGGGCTGGGTCCGGCCTAGCCCAATCTTAAAATGCATAAATGCTTGACTGAAATCATGGGTTAACGAGAAAATAGCAAGTTCTCATGCGACTAATTCTTAATTAGTGTAACTAATTAGGTAAATAATAATAATTAACAAATAACAAGTTTACATGCAACTAATTAGGTAAATAATAATAGTTATCTAAGTTACTATGTAATAGTTACATTTTTTAATTTTTATATTATTAAAAAAAATAATAAATAACTCAAGCCAATCAGGCTGGCCCGGTAGCCCGCGGGCCAGCCCATGTATATAATGGGCTGGGTTTCAGCCCACTACCTAATGGGCCCGCACCTAAAATCATGGCCCAAACCCGCTCCAATGGGCTGTCGGGCATGAAAAGGGGGAATGGACCAAGGATGGAAGTGAAAGTCGAAACCCATGCAGGGATGGACTTACGCATTTCGTGCCCCACATCGACTTGCCCTGCTCCGATCTTCGTTAATAAAATGACTAAAATACTCTTATTTATTTTATAAAATTACATATAAATCTTTTATATATAAATATATTTTTATATATGTTTCAAAATTTCAATGTTCAACCAGCTTAATATGTATGTGTGTGTTTCAAAATAAGTTCGAAATTTATATGTTTCCAAATAAGTTCAAAATTCCATTGTTTATTAAATTACCCCGGGTGGGGACAGAGATGGGGACTGGGATGGAGGGAGGTGGAGGTCCAAAGTTTTTTCTGCCATGGGGATGGACCGGGGATGGAGGGCAATATTTTGAGACGGGCCGACGATGGAGACCTTTTCCCCCGCACACGCTCCAGTTCACAAACATCTCTATTTTCAAGTTTGAAGAAGGTGAAGAGTTGGACATGCAGGATATACATCCTTCTCTGCAAAGCCTAAGCCAAACGAGGAACTATCTCTCTCATGGGCAGGGGTTAGTATTCGTAGAGTTTTACATTGCTGACACTAACTCCGGCCATGGTCAATGTGATACTTCACGGCTCATAACGCGACGCCCAAACCATAGAAATAGTTCTGCACCAATTAAAAAAAAAAAAAACTCAAAACAGAAGAATGTTTGTCACTTTGCAATGGGCTAATACAAACCATTCTTTTTGTTCAATAATTGATGTGGGTAAGGTTGGGCTCTTCTTATCTACCAAGAAGCCATGATTTACTTGTTTTTGGAATTCATTTGGCAGACACGATTGAATGGTTAATGAATTGGTAGATGATGATGGATGGAGGGTGTGTTTCATCAACCATGAGGACCGTTGGTTATGCAAACTCGACAACCATTGACTATCTAGGGAATGATCATAGCTTGCTGAATTTATAAAGGCAAATGGCATCAAATGATGACTTCCCCACATCCTTTTTTGGGGTGATAGGACATTTTCTATTGAGCAACCTACACCAACTGCAATAATTGAATGGAATAACACCTTCTAGCCTAAGTATCTGAATTCTTATAATGAAGGAATTGAGTGCAATAGATATTTATTTGAGCTTTGGCTTTTGTAAAGTAAAACGGGCTCTTATCTTATTATTGTTATCTTGCATTTATTGAAGAGAGATGAATGAATTTTTAAATTTGGAAGCCTCTAGCTAGTCTATATCTAGGACTATAGGAGTGGGGAATTGGGAAACCCAAGAATGCAAGATGAGATCTAAGGGTAGACTTATCTTGATCATAGGGAGGAAGCTGCGAAAACAAGGGAATTATTACCAACTAACCACATGGCTAAATAATTGAATGTAAGGAATTTGATGTTGGGTGTTACCAATTCTCAAATTCTCTGTTCCTAAATGGAGAATGGGGATACCAACTTACAACTTGGCCAAATAATTGAAAGAGGTTGGGTCGTTGCCAATTCCTAAATCCTCTGTTCCTATATGGAGAATGTGAAGCCACTTGGCTTTATTAACAACCATAATGAGTATGTATCGTTATGCTTTTATGTATACTATCTGGTTAAGGTGTTCAAGTTGAAGGATGTCAGGTGTTCAATACCCAGAGTGCACGTACCTTGCCTTAAGGCTAAAGCAGCAGGCTTCCTGGTGGACATGCAGAACAGTTGAAGGGTTTTAACCATTTGGGAGTGGGCCATACGAGAGAGCAACAATCGCTTCTGAACTCCACCACCTAGAACCGGTCGGGGTTTCCCCTCAATAAATATAAAAAAAATAGTGTACTATCTGGTTCTTGAGGGTTTGTGAACCAATCGGATGCTTCTACATGTGTTCTTTGGTTCTTGGAATCTGAAAATCAAGCAACTTGGCCCGGTCACTGATCTTGGCATAGTTTGTCTTCAATTTGGTACATGAAGAAGGCCTGCCATCCTGTTACTTTTTTTTCCTATGAATCATGCTGGGGTTTGGCAAGGACCCTACCAGTGTTTTGTAAAAAGATTTACAAGGAACTGTACAAAATTAGTCAACAATATGGTAAGGGTGCCAATATGGTGGCTAGGGGTGGCAATGGGGTCGGGTTGGCGGGTTGGGTCGGTGGGTCAGCATACCTCAACACGAACCCGACCCGTTTAATAAACGAGTCGGCTGTGGCAAACACGAACTCGACCCATTTATTAAACGGGTAACCCGACACGACATGGTTAACCCGTTTAATAAATGGGTCGGGTTGGGTAAACGGGTTGGCGGGTTAGCGGGCGGGTTGGCAGGTCGGGTTCGGGTAAACGGGTTGACCCGCCCACCTAACCCGTTTATTAAACGGGTCAGCCGGGTTGGTGGGTTGGCATACCCCTAACACGAACCCGACCCGTTTAATAAACGGGTTAGGCGGGTCAACCCATTTACGACACGAACCCGTTTAAGCCAAACTCGAACCCGACTAAGAAGCGGGTTGGCGGGTCTTGTCAGATTTTGCCACCCCTAATGGTGGCCTATCCTTTCTATAACCTATCAGATTTTTTAGTGGCCGTATAGGCGATTATGCATACCAATTCATTGCTAGTTTTTGCACAAAAATAAATTCCGCACTACGAGAATGAGAACAGCTTCTTAATAAAGGGAAGGAGGCACCTTAAGGTCCCGACCTCTCCCCTCCAAATGAGAATTGACTGTGTGTCTTGACCCTCCTAAATTTTTGAAAAAATTCAACCGGAAGTGTAAAATTTTTTATTATAACATAGATCTATGATTTCTTTTTTATGATCGTGGGTATTGATTTAGATTTTTTTTTCAGATTTCATGAACATTTAATTAGGGTTTTAAGGTTTTTCGTGATATTTTTCTTTTGAATTAGAATTAAGTATCCCTCCTAAAGTTTTGAAAATTTTCAACCTAATTTTCATTTAGCATAGATCTATGATTTTTTTATAATTGAGGGTATTGGTTTAGATTTTTTTAGATTTCATGAATATTTAATTAGGATTTTAAGGTTTTTTATGCAATTTTTCTTTTCAATTAGCATTAGGCATAATTATATTAATGATTGTTTTGTGATAATTATTTTTTTAACATATTGTTCACACTGAAAACGTGTACAGACGCACAAAAGAAACACAATTTGCGTGGTTTGAATGGTCAGGCCTAAGTCCACAATCAAGATTTCTCTCTCAACATTTTTAAGAGAGGTGGTTCCATTAAATAATGGTGAGATACATGCTTATCATTGGGTTCTTGATGTGAGGAGTCCTTCCTCACCTTTTGCTTGACTTCCTTGAGTAGAGGGACTCTTCCATCATGTGGACCCAATCCATTTGGAGTTGGATTGGATCCAGTTCCTCTAATATGGGTTGGGGTAGGGTTAAGTTCTAAAGTTAAGGATTCCAGAGACACTAAGGGAAAACTAGGGGTTGGCACTACTGTGGAGAACATAGGTGGATCGGCAGAACAACGGTCTTTAAAAGAAAATTGATGCCCATCAAAAACATGTCGATTAATGAAAATTTTCTTGGTGTCAAGATTGAGATAGTAAAAACCCTTGTGTTGGCTGGTATATCCCAAAAAAATACACAATTCATATCTAAAATCAAGATTTTTTTGTCAGTAAGGCCTCAAACGTAGAAACATGCACACCAAAAAACTCTATGTTCCATATAATCAAGCTTTGTGTGAAATAAGCTCTCTTCTGGAGCCTTAGAAAACGTCACAAAGGCAAAAGCATAGTGCCAATAACTTTGTGGAACCTTGTGTGAGCCAAGAGAGACTTGATCTTTGTATCAATGATGTGACGATGCTTTCTTTAAACAAAACCATTTTTTTATGGGGTACGAGGATACGGAATCCAATGGCCAATACCACATGAATCTAAAAATTTGGATGCAAAAACTTAATCTTTCTGTCAGTCAAAATTTTCACCAAAGCCTTAAATTTTTTTTTAAAAGTACTTAAAACTTTAGATTTGTGTGTCAACATATATATCCATGTATATTTTGTTTATGCATTCATAAAGTGCACATAATAACAATATCATTCCTATACATCAAAATAAACCACATCTAAAGGTCTAGAAATAACAGTAGATAACCTAGCAAAGGAAAGATTATGACTTTTTCCTTCCTGACATGCCACACAAATACTATGCTAAGTTTTATTAAAATAAGAAAAATAATGCTTATTTAAAATATGTCTAACTATATGAAAAGAAGGGCGACCAAAACATTGATGCCATCTATCCACTGTGAGCCACTCTCCAACCAATGCCTCTTTACCTTTGACATTAAGATCAATCCTATACAAGCCTTGATTGATTCTACCTGTCATCAGAGTTCTCCCTGTAACTTGGTCCTTCACATTGAGGATGAGATTCAAAGAAAGCATTATTATCGTCAGTAAACTTGCTCACATAAAGTAAATTCTAAGTTATTTCGAGAACAATAAAGGTATTATCCAAACTGAATGAGGAATATGAAGCAAAAACAACAAAAGATCCAGAGTGAGAGATTTTCAAACATGTCCGATTATCAATTTTCATACCATCATGGCCGTGGTACTCTGACTACAATGACAAATTACTCAAGTCATTGGTAACGTGGTTTTGGTTGGTCAGGCCTATATCTATGATAAAGTTTTTTCTCCTTTCTCTCTCAACATTTTGAGAGAGGAGGTTCCATTAAATAATAGTGAGATACATTATTATCAGCGAGGTTGTTTATGTTTGGACTCTTTTCACATATGGACTTCTTGACATACAAGGACTTTACTTGCTTTTCTCTTCTTGATTGGGTTTTGATGAGAGGAGTCATTCCTCACGTTTTGCATGACTTCCTTGAGGAGAGGGACTCTTCCAAACCCAATCCATCAAGAGTTGAATTAGATTCAGTTCCTTTAACACTTCTTGAGAGTTCAATGATCATCTTCAATGTATGAAGGGCCATTAGCAACACTTTCTCCTAGCAGGCCCGTTCTCTACAAGAAAAATTGCTCTTACCATTAACCCATCTTACTACCACAAATCTTCTTGAATAATTCCGGATAGCAAATCCCATAACCCAGCTTTGGATGAATAGTGAGTAAAGATTAATTTTGATCCAACTTACCAAGGAAAACTTTTTACCTCCACAAGTCTTCAGATGCTTAATCCCCCTCTCCGTAATACGGCTGACAAACATCTTGTTAATTTATAAGGTGGATCTTGTGATGATGGTCATTCTCATTCCATAAGAATAGACACATGATTTTTGACAACTTTTTAATGACTGCATTAGAAAGCTTAAAGAATCTCATCCAATGAGACAAAAGACCAAGATAATTGAGTTGATTAAAATAACTCTCATTGCCATGGATATAAGGTGACCTCTGCAAGTATCAAGGCGGGCATGAAATTTTGCTATTAGAGGTTTACATTGAGATTTCTTTAAGGTACCCACAAATACAGGCAATCCCATGTAGGTAGTGGGAAGGGATCTTGGATTCCACCAACTAACCCTTGAGATTTCATAGGCTCAGTTTCTAGATAAGTTGAATATAATAATGCTAGATTTAGCATTATTAACTATCATACTTAAACATTGCTCAAATTCCCAGATACTGGATATGAAATTCTCAATTGATCTGCCTGAATCACTGATGAAGTATCTCAATCATATACAGAGTCTCTCTCTTTGTTATTATCCTTCATGTGATTAGCATGATCGTGAACCTTCATTTTCCTTAGCCTTGCATTATCGAGACTCTTCATTCGATTATCGTTCTTATCATTATTGTGCCTCATCACCTTATCATTATCTTGATCTTTCATTCAGTCATGCCTCATCACCTTATCATTATTGTGATCTTCCATTCAGTTATGACTCATCATCTTAACAGTATCATGATCTCCCATTTAGTTATACTGCCTTATCACCTTATCATTATCATTCCCCCTCAAACTCGAGTTGGGGTGAATCCATATCCCAAGTTTGCTTCAAAGTCGATCAAAGTCAATCCGAGGAAGCGCCTTGGTTAAGATATCAACTACATGTTGAGAGGAAGGGACAAATTTGGTGATGAGACTACACGAGCCACCTTTTTCTAAACAAAGTAGAAGTCAATCTCAACATGCTTCATACGAGAATGAAATGTTGATTTGATAGTCACTTGAAGAGCTAAAAGATTATCACAAAATAGAATATGTGGTTCAGATAAATATATATCAATATCTCGAAGAATAAATGACAACCATGTAAGTTCGATTGTTGTCAATGCCATTGCTTTGTATTCGACTTCAGTACTAGAACGAGCCACTGTATGTTAGCCAATAACCGGGTTCCATACTCAATAGTTCCATGGGCATATCATAAAATTATTTTCATCATTTGAAAGTGAAACTCAATAGGACTTTGCATGAATTGACTAACATAATTTACACTGCATGAGATGTCTGGTCAAGTAAATGTCAAATTCTGACCAGACTTTTATACAGAGTACAGACATAGAATAATCTTTCACTTTTCTTGGTGGGGTGGAGGTTAGATACCATAGGAGTGAAGACTGGTTTGGCGCCTAGCATCTGAGCTCGATTCAATAGGGCATAAGCATATCATTTCTGATTCAGAAATAAGCCTTGAGTGAAACGATGAACCTCTATTCCCAGAAAGTAATGGAGATAGCCCAAATCTTTCATAGCAAACTCATTATTAACTTTGTTGACAAAATCATTTATCATAGTGAGATTATTTCATATGAGAATTATATCATCTGCATAAAGCAGAAGAAACATTATCCCATGATTACTTTGATAAATAAACAAGGATAAGCCAACACTAGAATAAAAACTCATAGAGAATAAGAATATATCAAACCTGTCATGCCAGGCTCGTGGATCTTGTTTCAAGCTATATAAGGCTCTATTCGATTTGCACACAAAGTCGGGTTTATTTTTATCTTTGTACCTAGGTAGTTGATCAATATAGACATCTCGACTTAGGAACTCATGTAAGAAGGCATTCTTTACATCTAACTTCTTGATATCCCAATTGTAGGCAAGATCAACTGTTAGAACAATTCTAATTGATGGAGGTTTTATAACAAGATATAAGGTTTCTGCAAAATCAAATCCAGGTATTTGACTGAATCCTTTAGCCATTAAGTGAGGTTTAATGGGTTCTACGCTCTCATCACTTTTAATTTTTGTCTTAAAAAAAAACTATCTACTGCCAATGACATTCATATTGGGCATGCAAGGAACCAAAACCCACGTATCATTATGTTTTAATGCTAACAATTCTTCTTCTATACCTTGACGTCAGTCAGAACTCTTCAATGCCTTATTAATTGTTTTTTGTTCTAGGGGCAGAGTTAGAGCTAAAAAAATATTTTAGATTTGGTTTGACTATTCCTTCTTTTGATTGTGTGACCATATGATGAATGTTTTGAGCATATGTCCTAGCAACATTTGAGTTTTTAAATAGAATAACACTTTCTTCATTTTGAATATCAGGTTCAAGAGAAACTAGATTTCCATGATTCTTATGGTCATCAAGGGTTTGATGATCATTTTGACTCGCACTAGGAAAACTAGAAGCATTATCTTGAAAGGCACTAATTTTGCAATCATCATTAATGCAACTCTTCTACATAACATTGTCAGCTTGATGACAATGATTCGATTCAATAAAACTCACTAATTCTTCATTGTCAGTTATAAAGGCAAATAGTTTACCAAGAGCTTTATATGAAAAAGTATGTTCATCAAATACAACATGTCTTGATATAAAAACATGGCCAGTAGGAGGATAAAAGCATTTGTACCCCTTGTGAAATTCATTATATCCTAGAAATATACATGGTACAGAACATCGATCAAACTTATTTTTTATTGTAGTCTCTAATATATGAAAAATATTTGCAGCGAAAAGATCTAAGGCAAGAAAAGTCTGATCGTTTCTTTGTTAGCAACTCAAATGATGACTTCATGTGAAGATTTGGAGAATGATGTTTATTAATCAGCCACACAACTGTGGAGAATGCTTCCACCCAGAAATATGTTGGAATATTACTATGAAAAATCATAGTTAATCCCAGTTCAGTAATAGAGCGATGCTTACGCTCTGCCATTCCATTTTGCTCGGGCGTTTTTGGGCAGGCATTAACATGTTTAATACATTTTTCTTTCAAATTTTTTTCCAACACATGGATATTGAATTCTCCTCCTTCATCAGTTTGAAAAACTTTGATTTTTTTCTCAAACTGAGTAATCACCAAATTATAAATTCAATAAATTTTTTTGTGAGCTCAAATTTGGCCTTTAATGGATAAAACCACGTGAATCTTGAATATTCATCAACATATATAGCATAAAACTTGAATTGTTGAAATGAAGATATGGGTGTCGACCCCTATAAATCACAATGAATCTTATCAAACGATTTTGAACAATGTTCATCAATATGAAGATATGATAGCTTACACATTTTGCCTATTTGACAACTCAGGCATATTGAAGGAGATTTATTCTGTGTGGTTACCTCAATAGAATTGTTTTTAACTAGAAAATCAACCAGTTGCATATTGGGATGGTTGAGTCTTGCATGCAAAACATCTTTGCTAACATATCAGAATCGTGTAGAATAATAGACTTACTTATTCTTTGACGTGACTCCATACAGGCCACCAATTCTATTGCCCGTCACCACCACCTTGTTGGTGGCTTGATCCTTCACCAAAAAATCGTTAGACAAGAACTCAAAGGAATAAGGCATGTCAGGCGTTAATTGACTAACCAAAATCAAGTTTTTCTTAATCTCAGTAGCAACAAGAACATTCTCTAGTATCAATTTTTTGCTTTCAACTTTTAAATTTGTCGTCCCAATATGAGTAATAGTAAGTTTAGATCCATCACCAATCATGATTTTTTTTTACCATAATACTTATTAAGATTGTCAAGTTTACCTGCATCTAAAGTCACATGGGCAGTCGCTCATGTATCTAAAAAACACGCATCATCTTGACCATCAAGGAGTTTTAAGCCTACAAGGGCTTGAGGGACATCTTCTGCCTGAAATGCATGATTGAAGCGACACCAACAATTGATAGCGCTATAATTTAGCTTGAAGCAAAATTGACAGATCACGCCTTTCTCTTTATTTTTTGCTTGGATTTAATTTCCTACTTGACCATTGAATTGCTTCTTTGGGGCTGAATTATTTTCTCGATTTATGGTTTGTTCTGCTTTAGTGAACTCACATTATTATGAAGAAAACTATTATTTTTTGTTGAAAGATCGATATTGTTGGTTTCCAGTTCTTTGGCTAAACAACAGTGAGTAATTGTTCACTCCTTAATAAAGGTCGCATCTAGTTTGATGGCTTTACAACAAACTGACGGCTTGTTCATATGACAGGGTTGGTGGCTTTAGCATGGTTGTCACAAATGATTCATAACCAGCTTCAAGCCCGTTCAATAACCAAAATACCTTGGTATCATCATCCATTGGCTTGTTTATGGCTGCAAGCTCATCATATGTATTCTTGAAGCTTTTTATATTGTCGACTATAGACATCTTATTTTTTTGATACAATTGTAAATTTTGAACTAACAAGAATTCTCGTTCTTTAGATGCATGACCAAAGGAGGTTATCAGAGAATTCCATATCTCTCGAGAAGTTTGAAGTCCAACAAGAATTTCAAGGACTTCTTCTACAAGAGTTTCAGTGATCCACCCTTGTAGTAAACAGTCTGATTTCCTCCATGCCATGTACTCCAAATTCACAGCAGCACCAGTTGGAGTCTAGATATACTGAGCCAGCATGAGGTATTCCCCATCAAGAAGGCTTGTCATGTCTTGACTCTCTACAAGACCCGAGATATTGGTTTAATTTGCCACAACAGAAAGTTGTTGTGGTTAAGTTTAATTATCATAAAACTTATGACATTAAGGTTAAACAAATATGGGTTTTTTACCAACGAAGTCGATTCAGTTGAGACAACAGCCATAATAATAAAAAAAAGAGCAATATGAACGCAAACACCATCACCAGACAATTGGCTATGATACCATAAAAACAAAAAGAACTTGACAAAAAATAAATTACTTCACACAAGATATTACGTGGTTTGGCGTTGGGATCACCTACATCCACAGTTCAAGCTCTATACTCAATTTCACAACTTGAGTAGTTTCCATTATCAAAGTTTTTTATATAGTTTTCCTTTTTACAATTAAGTATTTTAATCATATAAGGACTCTCTCTCTCTCTCATTGTTATTATCCTTCATGTGATTAGCATTATCGTGAACCTCCATTTGCCTTAGCCTTTCATTATCGAGACTCTTCATTCAGTTATCGTCCTTATCATTATCGTGCCTCATCACCTTATCATTATCTTGATCTTTCATTTGGTTATGCCTCATCGCGATATGCCTCATCACCTTATCATTATTGTGATCTTCCATTTGGTTATGCCTCGTCATCTTAGCAATATCATGATCTCCCATTCGGTTATGTCGCATTATCACTATCAGATTATTGCATCATCAGTGAAGAAAGGAGTTACCCCAATGATTCAGCTCTGGTTGATGCTCCATTGAACTTCCTCGAAGAATAGGTGTATGCTCAATCGCTAAGGCCTGTACTACCGTGAAAACGAGGGTCTTGTTCTCTATTGATGACTACTAAGAAAGAGGTGGTAGAAACACATCATGATCAGGTGCACTCATTCATTGTAGAAGTCTAAAAAGAGGAGATCTAGAGGAGACTCCTCCAGGAAGCACCACTCCACTCTGCACCTTAGCCAAGTCAGTTTTAAATAGGACATTGACTTTCTTGCTATGATGAAGGGTGTTGACCATCTCGTGAGCTCTGAGCATGCTCTCTTGAATTGTTCCACTATTGAGAAAGTCCCTTTGGTTATGAGAGATGATGCTTTGTAGAATAGGCCTCATACGACGAACTATAATTTTGGAGAGCAATTTGTAGACGAAGTTGCATACACTGATTGAGTAGAATTGACATAAATAAGTTTTTCTCTCCACCTTCGAAATTAAAACTATGCTAGTTTCACTAATGCTTCTAACTAGATGATGAGATGCGAAGAAGGATTTCACTACTTTACTAAGGTCGGGTCCCACTATTCCCTAGTGGGTGTGGAAGAAAGTGCCTAAAAAGTTGTTCGGTCAAGGAACACTGGAGTTTGGAGCTATCCAAATCATATA
Organism: Nuphar pumila; assembly: GCF_984573655.1. Taxonomy (NCBI): domain Eukaryota; kingdom Viridiplantae; phylum Streptophyta; class Magnoliopsida; order Nymphaeales; family Nymphaeaceae; genus Nuphar; species Nuphar pumila. The sequence continues at coordinate 15,318,357 of NC_143259.1, read as the reverse complement.
CAACCCTTTTGATTTTCTCATCATTGATTGGAGACAAGAGTACCTGATTCTCTGTGGGAGTCACGTGGGGATCTGCTATCCCAACAAAATCACGGGTAAAAAGATACTGGAAGTAGGAGCGAGCTTCATTCTGGATATCGCTTTGGGTTACTGCCCAAGTTTTATTTTCTCTGCAAAGGGAGGAGATTTGATTCATATGGTTAACCTGAGGATGGAAAAAAAAGATGTGTCATTATCTCCCTCTTTTAATAATTTGCATTTATCCTTCTGCTTCCAAAAAAACTTCACCATAGAAAAAAAAAGGATTGAAGCTCATCCCTCATATGTAGTTCTTTTTTCAAGGCTCCATGGATCCCTGCATCCACCTTCGACTGAAGCTGGTCTAGCACTTTAGATACCTCTGCAATTATTTCTGGAAGATGCCCTATGACCCATTTATTCTACCTAGACCGTTTAGGTCACAAATCTGACAATTTTCTAACAGGCTTAACATCCGGCATCCACTTGGGCAGGTCCTCCAGACTTCTTGAACTTGGCAAAATTTTAAGAACTTGAAGTCTGACCACTAAGGGGGCACTCTGTTGGTGGTAAGCTTCAGCCCATTATGATCAGAGACTCTTTTGGGAATGTAATCAAGACGAGAATGAGAAAAAATGTCAAGTCAATCCATATTAATAAAGATTAGGTCTAGCTTGTTGGCTTGAAAGTCTAAGCCTTTTTTATTGTTATATATGCCCAGCCCGCATCCAACAATCGTCCGTTGAAGTCCTTTGTATCGTTGATGGACCCTCTTAAACCACTTCTATCTTGGGGCTAGAGGGTTGTGTTTCAGTCACCAAGGACTACCCCTACTATATTCATCTGATGGGCAGACAAAATATGCCATTGTCCCCCTACGAGAAATGTACGTGGTTTGCAGCATAAACACCTAACTGCTCCCCATGATCAACTGTGCAACTGTGATTGCTTGTTCAGTAGACTTCATCCTACTACTTTTAGTTGCACCAAATTTTGTAGAATTTTCGTGAATAGAGATCTTAATTTTTCATGGAAGGGGGTGTTGGATCATTTTTCAGATGACGCAGTTTCACAATCAACATCATTATATAAAACATGATATAAATTAAGATATGCAGCAGAATACAAATCATGATTAACAGTAGATCGAAACAGAAGCAGGGAGCAAACATGTCAGTTTTCGCATCATACCAAAATCCAGACAACAGCACATGAACAACCAGATGCAAAGAACACAATAAAAACAATAAGAACATGTTTAGATTATGTAATAGGTTAAGGCGTACAAAAGTACTCCCCTTAGAGAAGATTCGCCCCCACATACATTGCAAACAGGGTCCGGCATCCTTCCCCCAGGATACAGTAGCCTCAACAATCAAAACTGGTGCACTCTGACAGATCGTCCTTCAAAAACAACCTCTACGAACCGAAGTTACAGAAAATCCCTTTCAGAGAAAACTCAAGAGAGAGCGAGAGCAACAGGGAGAGAGAAAACTGCATAGCCTTTCTTCAGAAATCTGTGTGTCTAGCATGTGCGTAACCCCAGCCCTAACCACACTTTTATAACCCACGAACGGTTATAAAACGTGGAAGGAGCCCGTTATGGAGTTCGAGGCACCGAGACATGTTAACGGACTTCGAAGAGTCGAGATCCGTTACGGAATCTGAAGAGACAAGACTCGTTAACGGACACAGACTACGAGGAGTCGTGACCCGTTATCATTTCTCATAACCCATTAAAGCATCCAAATAAATACAGAAACTTTGGGCAAAAATGTACTTTGGTCTTTATTGGATATGGCCCTAAAGGGCCAAATACCCGAGCCCGAGCCCGGCATGGCTCAGCACGGTGGGCGCACATGCGCACACGTGTATGGTAGTCATCCCAACCTCTTGTTCTTAAGAACAAGTATAAGAGTTTACATGTAGGTTATAAAGCCCAGAACAAACTCAAACCTCATCAATATAGGACTATTCCACATCATCAAGTCTAACCTTTTCCAAAAAGGAAAACAACCCACGTTTTCATATTTGAATTCTCTCACCTCCTCTTTTTACATCCAACATTCCTCCACAAATTCAAAGACTGAAAACAGGAGGAAACCAAGATGCAAAATGGGATAATCTGCAACATGACATATCATGCTTTCAGCAATGGTACCTTTCGGTTTAAACTACTACCTTAGTTGACTAACTTTATCCCTACAGGAACGAAGTGAACTGAAGTCTTGAACTTGAACCTTTGGTGTAGGAGTGTCCATTAGCAACAACACGATAAAGGTTCTGGTTGTAATCTTTAGGGGCGGTGTGTTAAAGGCCATGCGCACGAATCCAGTTTCATGAGTGACCAGAAATAACCCAATTCCCTAAACTGCGGCCACACAGTCACACTCACATAGGTGGGCTTCTTCAGAATTGCACTGCTAACATCTCGCCTAGAAGGCTTTGAACCCATTCAGAGTTTTAACTCTTCCTTAACTTGCAGCTACAGTACATTTCCAGAGTAATCAGAGGAACAGACACAGATACATAGTATCTCATAAATAAAGTATTATCAAGTTCACCCTACAACTTGTTATTACCACATTGAACCTACTTTGTGGGATCTTCACTCAGATAGGTTGGGTTGTTACTGTAGATGAATTATTGATGGGTTTCAGTCACATTCCCTCTCTAAATTTTAGGAGTAATGACTTACCTAGTCCTTTCGTTAATTGATCATTTGTGTTCTCTTTGGATCCAACATAGTCCACAACAACCACTAACTGAGACACCAGTTCCCTTATAGATTTTATTCTGACTTGGATGTGTCTTCTCTGCTTTTGATTATATTTTGTGCTTGTAATCTTTGCAATTGTAGTCATATTGTCACAATGCACAGATATTGCAGGAATTGGTTTGCTCATTAAAGGAAGTTCCTCAAAAAGTCCCTTTAACCATTCAACTTTCAATCTTGTGATATCTAAAGCACAAAGTTCAGCCTCAAAAGTAGACTGAGATAAGATGGTCTTCTTTACTAATCTCCAGGAGACTGCGCTGCCACCCAAGGTAAAGACATACCCTGTCACGCCATAACTTCCAGAGTTCATGGCTATCCAGCTCGCATCACTATATTCCTCAAGAACGACAGAGAATCTCTTGTAATGCAAATTCAAAGAAATGGTTCCTTTCAGGTATCTAAGTACCTTGTCCAATACCTTTTAATGAGTGCAATTTGGACAACTTGTGTATCTACTTAATTTTGTCACAGAGAACGAAATATCTAGTCTCGTGTAATTTGCTAGATACATCAAACTTCCAATAATCAGGGAATACCTTAATTGAGACACAGGAACACCAGTCGTATTCTTATGAAGAAGAATAGAAGGGTCATATGGAATTGCTATAGATCTCCCTTGGTTATAGTCAAATTTCTTAAGCACTTTCTCAACAAAGTGAGATTGAGAAATGGTTATCTCTTGAGTTGAACGAGTCAGCTTTAAGCCTAAGATCACATTTGCAACACTCATATCCTTCATATCAAACTTACTACTAAGAAACGACTTTGTTTCATTCACAATTCTCATATTGGAACCAAACAATAGAATATCATCTACATACAAGCATAAAATAATACAACCATCACTTTTAACTTTTCAATAAACACACTTATCAGATTCATTAATAACAAAGCCAAATGATAAAATAACATTATCAAACTTCCCATGCCATTGTTTAGGGGCTTCTTTTAGTTCATATAATGACTTAACAAGTCTACAAACTTTTTTATCATTACCAGAAGCCACATAACCCTCAGGTTGATCTATATAGATCTCTTCTTCAAGATCGTCATGCAAGAAAGCAGTCTTCACGTCCATTTGATGGACCGAAAGATCATAAATGAAAGTCAGTGCAATAAGCACCCTAATTGTGGTCATCCAAATAACTGAAGAATAGGTGTCAAATTAATATATTCCCTCCTTTTGTTTAAACCCCTTGGCAACCAGTCTTGTCTTATACTTGTTAATGGATCCATCTGGTTTCAACTTCTTAAAGATCCATTTGCACCCAATGGTGGAACTACCACGAGGGAGGTCAACTAGTTCCCAAGTGCCATTAGAGACAATGGATTTCATTTCACTCTTTATGACTTCTTTCCAATGTCTTGCTTCAGGTGAAGTCATTGTATCTCGAAAAGTGGGAGGATCATCATTGATAAGATAAGTGATAAAATCACTTCCCAAATCCTTGGTAATCCGTTGTCTCTTGCTCCTTCTAGGTTCAGCCACTTCCTCAGACTCAATGGATCTAGGATGGGAACAAGATGGTTTCACCCCCACATCTGTCATCTTTTTCATATGTTCGGGAATGAAACCAAAAGTTGAAGGTTTATCTAAAGAAGAAAGATTCTGAGGTACACCAACTTTCATGAAAAATGCATCCTTAAAGAATGTAGCTTCTTGAAGTTCAACAATAGAGTTTACATCTATGCCAGATATCTCAGACTTAATTACTAAGAACTTGTAGACATAGTTGTTCTCTATATAACCCAAAACGACAACATCTACAATTTTAAGACTCAGCTTCTTCCTACTGTGCTATGAGACAAGTACCTTTGCAAGTCACCCCCACACTTTAAAGTATTTCAAGCTCGATTTCATATTTCTCCAAAGTTCAAAAGGGCTATTGTTCTTATGCTTCTGAAGAACTTAATTCAGAATATGGCAAGCTGTATTCAAAGCATCCTCCCACATATAAGTAGGTAATCCAAAACTCCCAAGTAGAGCATTTATCATGTCAGTTAGGGTTCTATTCTTTCTTTCTACAATCTCATTAGATTGAGGAGAATATGGAGCAGTAAACTCATGAACTATGCCAACAGATTTGCAATATTCATCGAGTTTATTAGAGGTATATTCTCCCCCTCTATCAAACCTCAACCTTTTAAGTTTTCTACCAGTTTGTATTTCTGCTTCATTCTTAAAAATAAGAAACTTATCAAAAGCTTCATTTTTTAATTTTAGCAGATACGCGTAACAATATTTAGTGTCATTATCTATAAAAGTGATAAAATACTTTTTTTGATTTTTGGTTAACACTCCATTAAACTCACAGATATCTATGTGCACCAGATCCAATATTTCAGAATCTCTAACAATCGTATGAAATGGTTTCCTACATTGTTTTGCTTGCACACAAATTCCATATTTTTTTAGTTTTATCAATAGAATGCTCAAGAATCATTTTTATGTTCATCATGCGTTTCACAGAATTGAAATTCACATGACCTAATCTATTATGCTATAAATCAGATGATTCTATGTTATATGCAACATTAGACAATGAATCAAAAGAAACATCATTTTCTAATTTATCACTGCAAACATGTTCAACACGAAGTTTAAACAAATCATCATCTAAATACCTCTTGCCAATAAAGGTTCCAGAATGTAAAATAACAACTTTATTACATTTAAAGTTAAATTCATAACCATCTCTAACAAGACATGAACCACTTAGAATGTTCCTTCTAACTATATGCACATGGTGCACTCTGTGTAAAGATAGAACTCGTTCTGAAGGAAACTTCAGATCCACGTATCCAATCCATAACACCTTTGCAGCCGTTGAATTGCCCATAGTCACGAATCTGCCTGCAACAGCCTGGTATGAGACAAAGACAGACTTATCAACACAAACGTGCATATTAGCCCTAGTGTCAACCAACCACTTAGTTGGCTCATAAACGTGATAGATTTGTGGGTTAACAGAAACATACCCAGTACTGGTCCCAACGACCTCAGTCACCATGTTGACTTGAGGCGTTTCATCTGTGGTCCCATGAGCTTTGGCCTTCTTGGAAGGACATTCTTTAGCCTAGTGCCCAACCTGCCCACAGTTTTAGCACGGTTTGTTGTTTTCCTTTTTCTGGATTTTGGCTTTAGGTTTAAACTGGTTTTTCATTGCAGATTTCGGTTTTTGTCCCTTTCCCTTAAAAGATTTGGTCATCATGTTCACCTTAGGTTATTTAGTTGGCATTACGACATATTTCTGACTCCTATGATCTTCTTCAATGGCAATGGCTACCATAAGATCATCAAGGGAGATCTTCCCTCTATGGTGCTTGAGAGACATATCAAAGTCTACCCAAGACTTAGGAAATTTCTCCACGGTAGTCATAACTTGAAACTTCTCAGGAAGTTTCATATCAGCCTTAGTCAAACTATGGAGCAACAACAGAAACTCGTGTGCCTGCTCAGTGACCGACTTGCCCTCAACCATCTGATATTTCAGAAACTTGGCAACCGAGTACTTTTCAAGACCTTGGTCTTCAGTATTGTACTTTTTGTCAAGTTGGTCTCATAGGGCTTTAGCAGTGGTAGACGATGAACAATATACATCGAACAACGTGTTGGACAGATCCAACAGTATGCAACCACAACATATATTGTCATTTTCTTTCCACTCTACAGCCGCAATGACTGCAGCAGGGTTAGGGTCAGTTTTAGAAACTAAAGGGCAGTCGAGTTCCAGAACAGATAACAACCCTATCGTAGTGAACCAGATTTTCATGTGTTGCTGCCAACGCTTGAAATTCTGACCGACAAACTTTTTTGGCATACCGGACATGTCCACTTTTGGTACAGAAGAAGAAGAAGTCGACATGCTTAGAATCTTCTCTAAGACTGTTGGATCATTTTTCAGATCACGCAGTTTCACAATCAACATCATGATATAAAACATGATATAAATCAAAACATGATATAAATCAAGATATGCAGCAGAATACAAATCATGATTAACAGTAGATCGAAACAGAAACATGGAGCAAACATGTTGGTTTTTGCATCATGCCAAAATCCAGACAACAGCACAAGAACAACCAGATGCAAAGAACACAATAAAAATAACGGGAACATGTTTAGATTATGTAATAGGCTAAAGCATACGAAAGTACTCCCCTTAGAGAAGATTTGCCCCCACATACAGTGCAAACAGGGTCTGGTGTCCTTCCCCCAGGATACGATAGCATCGACAATCAAAACCGGTGCACTCCAACGGATCGTCCTTCGAAGACAACCTCTACAAACCGAAGTTGCAGAAAAACCCTTTCAGAGAAAACTCGGGAGAGAGCGAGAGCAACAGGGAGAGAGAAAACTGCAGAGCCTTTCTTCAGAAATCTGTGCGTCTAGCATGTGCGTAACCCCAGCCCTAAGCACGCTTTTATAACCCACGAACGGTTACAAAACGTGGAAGGAGCCCATTACGGAATCCGAGGCGCCGAGACCCATTAACGGACTTCGAAGAGTCGAGATCCGTTACGGAATCCGAAGAGACAAGACTCGCTAATGGACACAGACTACAAGGAGTCATGACTCGTTATCATTTCTCATAACCCATTAAAGCATCCAAATAAACACAAAAACTTTGGACAAAAAGGTACTTTGGTCTTGATTGGACATGGCCCTAAAGGGCCAATTACCCGAACCCGGCCCGGCCCGACTCGGCATGGCGGGCGAGCGCGCGCGCATGTGTATGTGGTAGTCATCCCAACCTCTTGTTCTTAGGAACAAGTGTAAGAATTTACATGTAGGTTATAAAACCCACAACAAACTCAAACCTCATCAATATGGGATTATTCCACATCATCAAGTCCAACCTTTTCCAAAAAAGAAAACAGCCCACGTTTTCATATTTGAATTATCTCACCTCCTCTTTTTACATCCAACAGGGGGAAACACAAATATATAACAAAAGTTGCCTTTTATTGGATTTTCTGGAGCATCCAAGAGTACCCATAGATGTGTTGCTGGTAAAGGAACCAAACAGCTTGCGACTCAGTTCAGTTCAGCTCAACTCATCACAAACTCGTTCACGATTAGTTTGTGTAGCTGGCGAGCTAATCCATGAATAGCTCGTGTAGCTTAAAGGAGACGAGCCAAAACACAGGGTGTTCAACTCAGCTAGGCTCAGGGAATTCTCTCTCTCTCTCTCTTTATATATATATATAGTCACTAGAATATGTGGTGAATTTTCTAAGAATCAATTGTTGGGTCGTGTATTTTTTGACAGAAAAAAATAAAAATTTTGAATGCTTCAATATTTATGAAGATTATGAGTCATTGATTTAAAAGCCTTAAAAAATATCATTTATGCATCATACTTGGATGATATATATATATATATATATATATATATATATATATATATATATATATATATATATATATATATATATATATATATATATATATATATATATATATATATATAAAGAATGCATAAAATACATGTACAAAGACAAAGTTGCATGAAATATATATACATAAAATCTGAACTATTAAGTGTAACTTGTAATATATATATTCCATATATAAATAACATTTTACAAAGGCCGGCACGTGTTCGGCTTGTCTCATTTAGCGGTGAGCCGATTAGCTCTACGTCAATATATAATGGTCTTTTGTATTGAGTGCATATGAAGGTTCAGCACATGGTAAATAGAATAGGTAAGAAACTGCCATCATTGTTAATGCTTTTGCTTGAACTAGTGAGAATGATGAATACCAACTTCACTTTTTGGCCTCCGCATGATCGAGAGAGCCAACACAAAGGCAAATCTGTGCAAGGTACCATTGGGCCTCAAGTTAAACGTGAACCTAATTTTGAGCTCTAAAGCAACCTAGCTTCGTGACTAAGGGACCAAACTTTTTTTTTTTATACTTAGCCGCGCTGGCTTTGTCTGTCCTACTTACGGTTGTTGTCCTGATAGTGTAAAACTCTGTGTGCTTACCACCCTTTGCCCCTTGGATAGGCAACCAAACTTACCCACTTGATTTTAGGCACACGTTTATTAACATTAGTGATTGAGACATATATAGCAACAATAAAATTTAATTATTGTTGTAAAATTTAAACTTTTTGTAATTTTTAATGTGCTAATAATAAAAAATGGCACTCATTTGGTAGGAATGACTTGTGAATGTCACCAAGTTGAGGGGATGTCATGAGTTCGAAAGCCAGGGGTGTGCACCCCTTACCACAGGGCTGAAGTTGGGCATACTTCATGGGAATTTTGGACTTTGGGCTTTTACACCAATCAACTCGTGAGTGAGTGATATGGTTTTCTTAATTTGATTATAAAAAAAAAAGTAAACAATTACATACTCACACAGTAAAAATCACACATATGCATGCACAAATGAATATATTGGCGCATGCTTATCAATATTAACATCAAGACATTTATTGGGTGTGTTGTATATTGTGTGACATCATATTAATGAGTGCAATCCGACGTGTTCATGATTTTTCAAGCAAATTGGACCATACAATAGGTTTACCAAGGTCCATTAAGTACAATCATGTTTTTTGAAAGGCGTACAAATCATGTTTTTTATCTAATAATTTAGATGTAAAAAGACTTTCATAGTTACATTTCGGTGCAATCTAGATAATTCATTTTTATCATTTTCAGATATATTCTAATATTTAGATTCATTCAATTGAAGTATGTTCTAGAGTAAATGGACTATGATAAAATCTATTTATGCAGTCAATTTTACAAATAATGCTTGAGTAATGAGATTTTACTTATTGATACCAAATTATTTGTTAGCGCATTAGCACCAAAACACTTACCGTGTGCTCATATATGTGTACATGTATTGACATGTATCATTACAAGAAAAATGCTAATTAGTGACGGATATTTGCGACAGATTTTTTTCGTCGCCAAGTTGCGACAGATTAGCGAGAGAAAACTATTTGTCGCTAACATTCAAAATATTTGCAAAAGTAGCGACGAAAATATTTCTCTCGCTAAAGCTGTCGCTACTTAGCGATGGATTAGCGACACAATTTTTCCGTCGCCAAAACATTACAAAAAAATACTAATTAACGAAGGAAAATTCTCTCACTAATTCCGTCGCTAATTTTTTATTTAAACCATCTCACCTAGGGCGCAAAATTTTTCCTCCTTCCATTTTTTTCTCCCTCTGTTTGATTTAAACTGCCATTCCTCTGACGACGCGTAGCGGCCCTTCGAGCCGTGACACTTGCGTCGGCCCTCCGAGCATCCTCCTCCTCCCGCTACCTCTCCCCCGCGTCGTCCTCCTCCTCTCGGCGGTGCCCCTCGTCGGTCTCCACCGCCCGTCCTGCCTCTCCCTTGCCTGAGGCCCTCCGAGCATGAATGTCGTCGACCCCCGGACCATCCTCCTCTTCCCGCTACCTCTCCCCCGCGCCGTCCTCCTCCTCCCAGCGGTGCCCCTCGCCGGTCTCCTCCTCCTCCCGCTACCTCTCCCCCGTGTCGTACTCCTCCTCCCGGCAGTGCCCCTCGCCGGTCTCCACCGCCCGTCCTGCCTCTCCCTCGCCTAAGGCCCTCCGAGCGTGACAAGCGTCGGCCCCTGGACCGTCCTCCTCCTCCCGCTACCTCTCTCTTGCGCCATCCTCTTCCTCCCGGCGGTGCCCCTCGCCGGTCTCCACCGCCCGATCAGCCGCCTGCACCTGCCCGCGTCCCTTCTCCCGCCATGATTGGCTCGCTGCGGAAGAGCGTCCCGACGCCGAAACGCATCGGTTCTATGAAAAAAAATTGCTCTCTGCCGGAGAACGCGCCGACAAAGAGTAATTTTTTTTTTTAAATTTAACGATGGATTAGCGACGAATATTATCCATCGCTAATTTAAAATAGCGGACTCACGATGGATCATGTCTGTCGTTAATCTATCACAAATTAGCGACGGATAAGTTCTGTCACTACTTAGCGTCGAAAAATTCGTGATGAAAGTTATTCATCGCTAATCCGATGCTAATCCGTTGCTAAACCGTTTAGCGACAAATTAACGTCGGATTAGCGATGGATTTAGGTCGTCGCTAATCTACAGGTTTCTTGTAGTGTATAGACATATGGCAGGGAGAAACAATTCATATAAAAGACATGATGAAGACGTTTTCAGCCTTCTCATCAAGTGGGAGTAAAAGGAACCAAGAGACTGACCAAATATTTTTCTAAATCCAAATTCAACCGCAATAAGTCATTTGTTAATACATCAAAAGCATAATTTTATAAAGAAAGTATGTTAAGATGGACGATAAGCTCGGTAGGATTTGAACGCAACAGTATCATTGTCATGGGCCTACTTCTTCAATAGTTCAGTACATCACGACGGTCATTCTTACTGTCACAAGCATTTCGGTCCCTCGCTCGCTTGTCGCTGTGAAAGCTTTAATAACTGAGAGTGCAAGAGAGCGAAAGAATAAAGGAGAAGAGGAATCACAATCACTCAAAAGTAATAACAACCAGAGTAAACAAAAAAAAACTTTTCGCATTTGCATTCATTCACATTTTTGCCCAAGAACTTATTACAGTTGATCAAATCTATGAGCTAATCATTCAATGTATTTATCAACCTAAACCAAAATAGTTGGATAGCTTGAAGAAAGTTACAAGTGACTCGACACTTCAACCAAAGCAAAAGTAACTTTAAAAACCACTGTGCAAAGTAGGTTGCACGAAAACAATCATGGTGCACCCCATTATTGCATTGGTAACCGGTACCAGCCTCAGGGGATGTTGGTATGAAACTTAGTTTCAGAAACCATAAAAAGAAATATCAAATGTTTAAAAAAACTCAACTCAGCTTAACAGATACCAACTTACATAGTAACATGTCTGAAGTTAGCTTCTATTTGAATTTTTGCATACAAAGAGCAATTTTATTTTTATACAGATGTTATTTTTAATATTATAATTCATAAAATAATTATTATATAATAATTAATTGATTTAATACTATATTTAACTATTTTAATTTATTGGTATCTTTGTACAAATATACACATCGCGTCAACTTCCTTGAAACTCGTATCAATTCTTTTAAAAGCGGTACCAACGTTGCCTTTCAAATAAAAACGTACTTTCAACTTTTTAAGCCCTCATTTTTTCCATACCGGTACAATACCCGTACCCAATTTTTGGCAACTAAGGTGCAACCTAATCATCTCTTCGTTTATCTATAGCTCTTGCAAGCTATAGGTTATGAGTTAAAAGATGCTTAATTAATGCTAAGGATTTGAGAACATGGTTCACAATCATGGTTAAATTTACCTTTCTCAAAACCACATTAGTTGAAGAAATGAAAGTACAAAAAAGGTTAAACAAAGCCAGATTTAAGATGCCTTCTTAATGCCCACAAGCATTCTATTCTGCTCATCTGGTAGGTGCAACTCCTGAAAGTTGCCAAGCTGAAGGGATGTCAGGAGTTCGAAACCTAGGAAGGGGGCCCCTTGCAGCTGGGTGTACTTTCGAGTGTTGGCTAAGGGCTTCACCAACTAGAGACCTACCAATGTGCGGTCATTGATGGGGGTTTTATCTTGGCTTAGCAAAGAAAAAAAAAATAGACCCTTTTAAACCCTCAGTGGACCAGACATGACCAATCAGTGGCCTTACTATGTGCTCTTTTTGGTTAAAATGCTACCACCAAAGTTAAGTATTGCATTCTTTACGTGACCAAGTTCATGATCTCAAAACTAAAAAAAAAAAAAAAATTGGGCTTAAAACACGTACACGTACACCTTAAGAAAGAAAAAAAAAAGGACAAGCATTTTGATCATTCATCAAGCCATGAATATTATTTGGGGGGCATCAATGCCTTATTTCCATAGGAGGTACTATATGCTATCTCACCATAAATGAGGAGACCCCATTTGGTCCTTGATTGAAGCACATAGCATCATACCCCATTAATTATGGACTTGGTGGGGCCCGTACCGACCATGGGAAAACACACGAACCAGATTCCTCCAACCATGGTTAGAGTCTTGTTCAATGGGGACAATGAAGTATCATGCATCCGGAGAGGCCAAGAGACACTCTTGGTTAAAGTGAACCGTTATAGTTATACCGTGGTTAAGGTTAACCATGATTAAAACTCCTTGTTAAGTCCTTCACGCAGTCACAAAAGAAGAGAGAGAATGAGCGAGGGAGGAAGAGAGAGAGAAAAAAATAAATAAAAAATGGAACGTTTTTCAATTGGGTCCAACTTTTTACCTTAATTGTTAAAAAAGTCATATTTTCTAATTTTTAATATAAGCTGCTCTTTTTTTTAAAACTGCCAAACAAAACCCTACTATGTTAAATCTCATTTAAATTAAGTCAAAATAACTGAACACCCTCAGTTTTCAAATGATTAGAATATCTATACTTCTTCTCTGCAAGGGTAAATAAGTATTTTTGAACTGCTATGAGGAACACTAAAAATTCAAAAGAATCACGTTACTCAAGATGTTGAAGGTTAGGCTAACGTCTCTATTTGGCATTTTTGAGAAAATCTGTGGTATGATGTCAGAAAATTAAAAAAAAAGTGGAGTTAAATTTTAAAATTGACTGCAAAATTTTGGTTCCAAATGAAATTTTTCTTATTAAAAAAACACCAAGAGAGAGAGAATCATGTACACTGGCTGACTAGAGGTTGCATTGTGGCTACCTTTTCTCGCTCTCTCTCTGAGGTATGCTTTGGTGTAAAAATTGCCATTACCTGCAAACCTTTTTGCTTTCTTTCACATCAATTTTAATGGGTTTCTCTCTCTACTTTTTCTTGCTGCATGTTTTTGTCTAGCTCCAATGGGTTAAAACACTTTTTTGAGTACGAGTTATCTTCATTTTCAAGCTGTATGTTTGAGAGTTTGTGAAATTTAGTATTTTAACCTTTTTTTCAGTAATTGGGTAGTTGTGGTTTTTTTGTAGAATTCGTGTCTGGGCATTATTCAAGTGAATTATAGACTAAGTTTGATGGTTGGTGTGCTAGAACAGTATAAGTTGCAGTTAGCATTTTGATTTTCTTCTTGGGTATTTGATTTCATCACCCATTTTTTAAATTGTTGGATTCAACTTATTTTTTTTCCTCAGATTTGGGTATTTGAGTGCCTAGCTGTACTTGAGAAACTTGTTTCTGGTAGGGAGATACTTGATTCATTTGAAGGAATCATATTGGGGTTTGCTGAACTTAGTAGGTCCATAGATTGGTTGGAGGAAACTGTGGTGATCTTCTGAGGACTTTTTGAGTTCAGATTCAACAGAATGGTTTCGAGGTCGTATTCGAATCTCCTGGACCTCGTTTCCGGCGATTCGCCCACATTTGGTAAGGTGGGAAAGAGGCTACCTAGAGTGATGACTGTTGCCGGCATTATATCAGACTTAGACGATGAGAACAGCAACAGTGTTGTTTCGGACGGCCCCTCTTCTGTTACTCAGGAACGGATGATCATCGTGGGAAATCAGCTTCCGCTTCGAGCTCATCGGCAGGGCGAAGGCGGCGGGTGGGATTTCAGTTGGGATGAGGATTCACTGCTTTTGCAGCTGAAGGATGGGCTAGATGAGGATGTTGAAGTAATCTATGTGGGGTGTTTGAGAGAGGAGATCGATCCTAGTGAGCAGGAAGATGTAGCCCAAACTCTGCTTGAGGTTTTCAAATGTGTTCCTGCGTTCCTCTCGCCTGATTTGTTTAGTAGGTTCTATCATGGTTTCTGTAAGCAGCAACTCTGGCCTCTGTTTCATTACATGTTGCCTCTATCACCGGATTTAGGCGGTCGGTTCGAACGATCTCTTTGGCAAGCTTATGTTTCTGTGAACAAGATATTTGCTGATAAAGTAATGGAGGTCATAAATCCTGATGATGATTTTGTATGGGTACACGATTACCATTTGATGGTATTGCCAACCTTCCTTAGGAAGAGGTTCAATCGCTTGAAATTAGGATTTTTTCTGCATAGCCCATTTCCTTCATCTGAGATTTATAGGACTCTTCCTGTTCGAGATGAGATCCTACGTGCTCTCCTGAACTCGGATCTGATCGGATTTCACACCTTTGATTATGCTAGACACTTCCTTTCTTGTTGTAGCAGGATGCTTGGTCTGAGCTATCAATCAAAGAGAGGTTATATTGGGCTTGAGTATTATGGACGCACTGTTGGCATTAAAATTCTACCAGTTGGGATTCATATGGGCCAGCTTCAGTCTGTTCTGGATCTTCCTGAGACTGAAACTAGAGTTTCTGAGCTTAGAGAGCAATTTAAGGACCGAATCATATTGCTTGGAGTGGATGATATGGATATATTCAAAGGGATCAGCTTAAAGCTTCTAGCTATGGAGCAGCTGCTGTTTCAGCATCCGGAGTGGAGCGGAAAGGTTATTCTAGTTCAAATTGCAAACCCAGCAAGAGGTCGGGGGAAAGATGTACAGGAAGTGCAGGCTGAAACTTATTGCACAGTGAGACGCATCAATGAGAAATTTGGAAGGCCTGGTTATGAGCCTGTTGTGTTGATAGACACCCCACTTCAGTTCTATGAGAGGATTGCATATTATGTGATTTCCGAGTGCTGTCTTGTTACTGCTGTTAGGGATGGAATGAATCTGATACCATATGAATACATTGTATGTAGGCAAGGGAATGATAGGTTGGATAGGACTCTTGAAATAAACCCATCTGTGCCAAAAAAGAGCATGCTAGTGGTTTCGGAGTTCATCGGCTGTTCCCCATCTCTAAGTGGAGCGATTCGGGTAAATCCTTGGAACATTGATGCTGTAGCTGAAGCCATGAATTCTGGAATTGTAATGGCGGAGCAGGAAAAGCAATTCCGACATGAGAAACATTATAGGTATGTGAGCACCCATCATGTGGGATATTGGGCTCATAGCTTCCAGCAAGACCTGGAAAGGGCGTGCAGAGACCACATAAGGAGGAGATGCTGGGGTATTGGTTTTGGTTTAGGGTTCAGGGTGATTGCACTTGACCCGAATTTCAGGAAACTGTCAGTTGAGCACATAGTTTCAGCTTACAAGAGAACCAAGAACAGGGCTATCCTCTTGGATTATGATGGTACCATGATGCCACAGACATCCATTAACAAAACACCCAATTCTGAGACCATTGGTATATTGAATAGCTTGTGTAGAGATCCCAAAAACGTTGTCTTTCTTGTCAGTGGGAGACGCAAGACGACTCTTGCTGAATGGTTTTCTCCCTGTGAGAAGTTGGGAATCGCTGCAGAGCATGGCTATTTTCTAAGGTAAATTTATCATAACTCTCTTCCTTTTGCTTTACTGAATTTTACGATAATTCTGTTGCTTATTTTTCCAATTTTCTTTTTTCACTGCCATAGATGAAGTTGCTTGATTTTTTTTGGTAATATAGACTCATAGGTACCTGTTGCACGAAATTGGATAACAGGTAATGACAGCATGCACAATTATAATAACTTTTTGATAAAAAAAAAAACAAACTCGCTTGTGTTATGTGCAAGTTCAGAGCAACTGCTGGATTCATTTGCAGAATGAAGCATGCAATCAATGGCTGCCACCTATATGAAGATAAATGAATTGATGAGGACTATAAGGCCGTTGCTCAAAAAAATCATTTTTAATTGTACATGAATGTCAGCTTGATTTTCAAATGTAAGACTTCCACACCCTCATTTATCACTAATCTCTGATCTTGCAACATGGTAGTATACATTTCGATGAACCTGCTTGCATTGGTTGTTCATTTTTTCTTCGGATTTATGTATTCATGTTGAAATTTCACAATGGTCACAATTCTGTGTGGTACGACCTGTTCATCATGCTATGAAGTGCCTGAATATCAAATAGGACAGAGAAGGTTACATGTCCTTTCCACCTGGAAATCTCAACTCAATCACCAGATTCCTATTCGTCATTTGTTTGAGATAATTCAGAGGCTGGAGATTCAATAGCCCGACTGGGAAGCTAGATTACTATACCAGACTAGTTCAATCACTGGTATTTGTATGAATCCCCATGTGGTGCCTGACCCAGCTTGGGACAATCATGTTCCAAGGCAATTAATTTGGATTTCCAATGGTTCATACAATCTGTACTTTTCAAGTTATATAGAATACACATGCACTTGTATGTGTATGCCTCCCCTATCTTCTGGTTCTTTGATTGGTCATGTGCTTTCTTGTGCGTAATGTCATCTAGTTTCATTTAATCTGAATATCTGTTCAGGTTAAAGCGTGATGCCGAATGGGAAACTTGTGTACCAGTCACCGACTTCGACTGGAAGCAGGTTGCAGAGCCCGTGATGAAGTTGTACACTGAAACAACTGATGGTTCCTCCATTGAGACCAAAGAAAGTGCACTTGTATGGCATTATCAGGATGCTGACCCAGATTTTAGATCATGTCAAGCCAAAGAACTTCTTGACCATCTTGAGAGTGTTCTTGCCAATGAACCAGTGTCGGTGAAGACTGGTCAGCATATAGTAGAAGTTAAACCACAGGTGCAGAATGGGAGTTTTCTGCATTCACCTCCACTTTTGGAGAACTTATATGGTGAACCTGTTGAGTTTTCTGACACTGATATTATTCCACAATGCAGGGTGTTACTAAAGGTCTGGTTGCAGACCGCCTCCTGTCATTAATGAAGCAGAAAGGCATGTTGCCTGATTTTGTTCTCTGCATCGGGGATGATAGATCTGATGAGGACATGTTTGAGGTGTTCACTAGTGCCGTGGCTGGTCCCTCTTTGTCACCTGTATCAGAGGTGTTTGCTTGCACAGTTGGTCAGAAGCCAAGTAAAGCCAAGTATTACCTGGACGACACAGCTGAAATTCTCAGAATGTTGCAGGGCCTTGCCACTGCATCAGATCTAGCAGCAAGGAATTCCAGCACTCATCTTTCCTTTGAAAGCCTTTGATGAAGACACCTCTATCTTGGAAACCCGTTCTGCAAATAAGGAATTGAAGAAAACCGATCGGCGGCGGTTGTGCCTCAGTGCTCAAGTGTTCCGCCATCAATTAATTTGGAGTTTTTTATAACAGTTTGCACATGAAGAAACTTGGTCTAGGAAAAGTGAAGTTTCTCTGTTGCGCATTGCTAGTTAATCCTGCTTTTGATGGACAAGGCGTTGTAAGTAGAGAAATGTATTGTGTGCTGTTCCTTAATGTCATTCTATCTGTTTGTGCATTTGTGGGTCATATGATTAAGAGCTACTGTTAAATTCTTAACAAAGGCCTAATTTTAGTTGGAAACAAGCAAAATGACACCTTTAGCACATCAATGCCCCACGGTGTATCCGTGTCTGCTCTCAAATAGCAGAGTGTTTTCTTCTGCTTGGCGGCTTCAAAGTTGGGAAAAGTCTAGAACAGCCTTCTGTTTTTCTATAATAATGATGGATTGTCTAGCCTTTTATAGTTGAGCTTTCAACTTGTTCATTCTTTCATCCATTTCTTTTATTCACTTGATTGTTATGGACACCATGAGATGACCTTTTCTAAGTGATGAGGCAGCAGGTCATTTTTTTCTATTTATAACCCGAAGAAACTGTACCCAACACGAAGACCTGGTTGCACTGGCTCAGCCTTTCATACCTATGATCGTGATGCCGGCAGCGTAAAACTTGGAGTCTAGGACCCAACATGCTTGGTTTTATAAGGCAGCAGGTCCTTCCCTGTGCTGTTAAGTGCCAATTCTTGCGATGAATGCAATGATAAAGGCAACATGTAGTAACTGTGATTTTGTAATGTGATCAAGGCTGGGTTTTTTCTTTTTAATCAGTACTTGGTGGATTCTCAAACCATATACTAGATTTAGTGTGGCAACTTTCCTTGGTCAGCTCGGAGAAGGATTAACGTTAGCTAAGGACTAACTTAGCTTCAATAAAGATGGGTCAGGCCAAGGATTAAAGTTAGCACATTAGAGAGAGAGAGAGTGTAATATATCTAACGATATTGAAGTAGGTGATCCCTTTCAAGATTTACTAAATAAACAATATATCATGGGAGACCCCAAGGGGTTTCCCACATGGCCCCTCGGGTTTGTGGTTAGGAGGTTTTCTCTCTACCCAAGTTCGAGCCCCACAAACCCTTTTGTAAGGTACAAACTTCTCTGGATTTCTATGTTGCATGTTGTTTCAAGTTAATTGGACCTCATAGATGGATGCAGCATGTCGAAGAACACGATTTTATGACTACGTTGTAGGCCCTTCATTTTTTAAGCTTATTGAAAATCTGCCTACCTGTTGTAATAGGATGATCTAAGAGCCGATTTTTAATAAGAAAAACATGTAGATCACATCTGTAAGGCTAGTTTTATGAAAAACAACAGAAAATGAAGGGGAAAAATGCATTTGTACCTACAAACGACTGTAGTAAATATTTGAAAAATCAATAAGGCATTCAAGTTAATAATAAACCTATAACCATAGTTTGGTGACTCCCTGGGGCAAAGGTCAAGCCCACAGAATTTTAAGCTGCAAGGACAGAGAACTTAAGGACGGCAGGCAAAGCCAGCTTGGCCTGGTCTTTGATCCTGAGGGTGGTTTCTCAATGTAAATATAAAAGAAAAAATCTATAGCCATAGCAATGACTGTGACTGGTTAAAGTGCAGGCCAACAAATATGTAATAGGGTAATTTCAAAAGAATGGTGGATCTTATGCTCCTTGGTTGGTAGCTTTATCAGATTCCTATGGTTTCTTATGTATCTTTTATTTTATTCTTATCTGAACATTAGCAATTTCTTTATGCTAGTCAACTTTTGTACTGCTTTAAATAAGTTCTTTTTCTGGTCACAAAACCAGCAAGCACTTAATTGGACAACGTAACTTTATTTACTTAATTGGATAATGGAAGTTATTGATAAGTCTGGATCGGAAGGTAGATCTACAAAGTTTTGTTAATTTCTATGAATTTACTTTCTAGAGTAAATTACAAAATACCGCAGAACATGCAGCTGTTCATAAATAACACCGAACTTTTTGGTTATTGCATTTGACCACCTGTTTTTATCATGTTTATTTCAAGGACGTTCATGGTCCTAAAAGCACTCAATGGACCATTTTTTGGTGGAATAAAATGATTAAAATGTTGTCAAGCATTTTATTTATTTAACGAAGAACATAGAATGGTTGTTTAATCAACAAAGTACCCAAAAAAATATTCCTTAAGCCGTTATTTGAACTTCAGTGATAAAAAGAAAGCAGAGTTGATCGTAAAAACTTAAAGGTCAAGTGTTCTTTTGAGGTAAATGATAAGTTGGTGGGCTTTGTTGTAACATCCCCTTTCTTTTGTGGATGTTAGAGAACTTGGGCATGTTCCCTTCTAATCCCACCCCCATGCGATTCATAGGAAAGCCGGACGGATTTCGTGAGACAAGAGCCACTTTCCCACTTGTAAAATAAACGTGTCCCATGCGAAAGTTGTCTCTGACACGTGTGACACTATGGTGGGCCCACGTGCCCCCACTGGTTCCCTTGAAAACCCTAACCTATGAGAAGAAGAAACAAAAAGTGCTCCACGGGACCAGTTGATGCTTGAGCCCTTTTCTCAGCGGTGGCCATCGGGCCGGGCAGCCCACGGGCTGGCCTGAATCAGGGTATATATATATATATATATATATATATATATATATAGAGAGAGAGAGAGAGAGAGAGAGAGAGAGAGAATGGTAGCTGGGCACTCCTAAGCTACTCAAACCGAGGTCACACATGGTGGCCGTTGGATCTATATTTAGATCCAACGGCCATCCTGTTGACCTCTTAAACAAAAAAAAAGGGCAAAATTTTTACAGGGACGGATTCTTTCTCCTCTCCTTCTCGCTCTCCCCTCTGCCTGTCGCTCTCCTTCCCCGCCGAACCCTAATCGAAACGCGGACTTAGTCTCTCTCCTTCCCTGTCGCTCTCCTTCCCCGTCGAGACGCAGGCGGCGAGTGCCATCGGAAACTGGTGTGCTTCTCTTTTCTCTCTCTCTTGATGTTCGCCTGAGCCCCCTCTCCTCTCTCTCGCTCCCTCTCTCTCTCTCTCTCTCTCTGTAAACAGTAGGTGGGGGTAGCCTGAGACCCCTTCCCCATCTCACAAAAATTGGGTGAACGGAGAAAGGGTTCGCCGGCCGGAGGCCCTCCCCTCTTCCCTCCTTCTCTCAAAAGAGGAGTTGTCAGGCGATTATATTTTACAAACATGTGAAGTTCATTCATTTTATTGGACTGTATTTCTAGTGTTTGTGGTAGGATTTTTTTTTACATTCTCTCATCATCCTTTTAGTAGTTTCTTTTTTATAATGTTTCTGTGTTTGGAACGAGTTTTTGTTTCTTTTTGTATTAAATTGTTAATAATAATGTGATGTATCTGTCCAAATTAAGCTGGCAGAATTATTTTTTTATTGTCATTGTTAATCCACTGTAAAGAACATGCATTTTCCTTTGTTTATTGTTATTCCATTGTTCCATAAATCTGGAAGATGCCTAAAGAATATTTCCAAAGAACAGAAATCCAAAGCAAAGATGTATGATCTTCAGAAACTTCATCAGAAATTAGTTGAATACCAGCATATGAACAAACCTGATACAGATGCTTAAATATGACATGCTTTCTGCTTCCTGATTTAGACATATATTTTGAATAATTGGTATTTTTTTTGAATAAATGCATACTTAGCGAAATTATAAATCAACATCAACAACAACAGTGTATATAAGCGTATGGTACCTTTGAATCCTGATTTTTGGTGCCAGTTTGTGGTGGGTGTAAGCTTATAATTAAGGTACTGTGCAGTCGTCCTAACTCCTAACTCACAGTGTATATAAGTTGTGGCCTTTGCACCATGGATTAGAAGAAAAATAAAATGAAACCTACCAGCTACCACTAATAGTTCTTCCAAAGTATAGACCAAGTCAAGCTTATATATTTCCATATTGAAATAACTAATTTCATTTTGGTGCTCTATTGGGTTATACATCAATCTTAGTGGAAGCTAGATGCTTATAAAAGACCGTCTAGGCTCAATGCCACTGCTTGTGTCCAATCACCATCTCATATATCTTAATATTGCAATGTTTAAAATGATTATCCTGTTTGGTGGCATTAGTATTTGGTGTTGTAAATAAAAAAAGTACTCATTTTCTTCTATTTATGACTTTTCTTAAACAAGTATGCTTGGCAAATGTTGTGAAATTTATATTATATGCAGGATGATATCAAAATGAAGATGCGTACACAGAAATGAGAAGGAATCTCAAAGAGGCAACAGAAAAGTTCAAAGCTTATAGCATCTTTCAATATGTTGCTATATTTTGAATTGATTCGCTAAGCTCTTAGTGTTATTTCATCACATACTGATGTAATATTGTGTTTTGGTTCTAAAATAATCTCATTTATCATGTGGTTCCTCAAGGACTTATTTGGAACCTTCTTTCTCTCAGGAGGACCACTCATTCAGTGTTACGGCCAGAAATGGGAATTAGCCATCGATGGATTCTGTGGAATAAAATGGCGATAAATTTTAATTGCTTCCTGATGGCCTTTTTGGTGTAACGGGTTTTTATTTCCCCTTCTTTTCGAATTGACTGGATTGTAATTGCTGATGCAATTGATCTAATGCATGTGGTAAGGGGGACTCTTGATACCTTGATCTCTTTTTTTCCTGTAAAGTCCACTTGGAATACTATTTATTATTTCCTTATATAGTGTAGACTGCCTAACACTGTTTTCTTTTTATGTTAGGAAAACTAAGACCATGTAATAGGGCATGGTTGCTGAAGTGAGTAGCAACATACTGGTTTCAGATAATATAGACTTGTATTTACCGATCTGTGATACTAGCCAATAATAATAATAATAAACAATAATAAGGAATAATGCTCATGAGAAAATATTTGACAGGAATAGTGGTCTCTGTCATGTGAATTGCATCCTCCATCCAGTTCATGTTCTCTACAAATTGATTGCCAGGAAACCGTGAGTTTAAGCTGCACAACAACCTGCTTGTGTGGCTCAACAGAAAGAACCCTCATCAAGGACAACGCCTAGCTTGACTACAAAAAGGGGATTTATTTGCAAAACATTGCTAGCTTTTCTTTACGATTCACATGCATGTCCAAGAAATCTTATGATTCAAGAGCACGCCTAGTTTTCTTTGCTTATCCTAGTTTGCATAACTCCATTCTAACACTTTTAATGATAACTTTTAAGGTACAATAAGGACTTGCAGACCATGGACAAAAGTCCCAACAGTATACCATGTAAAAAAGGGCGTTCTCAATGAATTCTTATATTTCTTGAACATGTACCTTTCTCGCTCTCTTTGCGCTTTATGCAAACTTCGGCCCCTGTATGATCATGTGTGCCTTATCTGCTCAGGTATTTGGAGTTAGATTTATTATTGTTGGGGTTTCCTTGTCTGCTCGTTTTCTCAAAAATATTTGAAAAGACAAGCTAGCAAAGATGGATTTAAATAGATATTGCTTTAAGCTGCCTTTGCCCAGGAGAAGGGATGATGCAGGATGAGCTTAAGAGTGGTTCGAATGAATCAATCCTCCTCTCCTGCACTAAAGTATTCAAATGATATTCAGCAGCAAAAACAAAGATGACCAACAAGAAGTGCTTTTTAAACTAAATAGTATCTTCTTGAAGTCTAAAAAGACTTCAATAGGTTTTACATAATAAAAAAGAAAGATCGTCCGCTAGGACATAATCCATGAAAACAATTCATAACAAAATTGTAAAGGTTTTCTTGTTCGTTACATACAGCCATATCGGCAAGGAAAACAATTCCCTAACCACTTAACAAGCAAAACATATACTTGTGATAACGTATACTTAACAAGCAAAACATATATTTGTGATAACGTATCTTGATCCTCATCCGCTAATAACCGAGGCTCCTTACAAATTGGCAAACTGACCTGCCTGTAAAGCTTTTCTCTCAGGAGATATTGTTCATTGAGGAAAACATACCTCATTTGTAAAGCCGTTTCAATCTTCGTGAGTTTTCAAACCCTGACTCTGATAAATCCTTCACCTGTAGGCCAAAACCCACTGCCAGAATTTGTAACTATATTTGCCTTCTCAAGGATTTCGGCAAAAACATCCCATGATTTGCTTCCTGAAAAATGAACCCACACATAGGGTGCATTCTTTCCTCCATACACCTTGTAACCAAGCGATGTACTATAATTTCAGTGTTCTCTTTGTAGAAACCAACCACATCATGCATAGACTGCAAGTCATAGTGAAAACCTTCGAATTAAATCTCTATTTTCCTTTACCAAATGCAAATGGAATAATCACTTCTAGACTACATGATCATACAACAGCAAGGAAAGATGAACATATGCAGAATAATCAGCAGGGAAGCTGCATGATAAACACTTAACAGTCCTGCACCTGAACGGCAGCAGAAATAATTTAACTGGATTAACAGTCCCAGCTACCAATTCATCTGGGCATCCCTCAGCCCCTTAATATTTCACAGCTCAAAGTAAAATATAATCTACTATAATTTCAGAACAGAGAATGGCAAGATCCTAAACTGTACAACTGCCTCAGCTAATGCAGCAAAGCATGAGACATACAGAGCATTGGAAATTCCCAGCCAAAAGGTTGAGTTGCTTTGCTAAGAAAAAGTCAGATAGTATGGAGACTGCATATATGATCTGCACTGCACACACTAATTTTCTTATTGGAATTTTCTTTAGAAAGTGATCATATAACACACTCGTTGACAGAATAAGTATTTGACTAATCACTTTCGATAATGGATGGATCAACATTTAGGATCTGTGTTTGGAAGTAAAAGACGGATCCAGAGAGCACAGGAACTATAGCTGTTGATACCACAGCCCAGGATAAAGGAAACAAAATGCTTGGTTCTCGTATCACTGTAATCAGATCAGAGACCTGTTTTCCCCAAGATGTTACCTGCAAAAAGACTGTATATGTATGCACAATTAGCACAGGAAAAGTTTAGTATTAAACATTTCTATGGCTGCATAAACAGTTTGCTAGAAGCACACACAGTAGTACGAGAACCCACTGGAAACACCAATTGCAGATTTACCAACAAAGTAGCATTTTTGAATCCCCAAGTTTTCAGCCTGTCCTTTGTGAAATTCCCAAATAATGCATAAGGTTTTATAGGATCAAGGGAGGAAATCACACAAACCCAAATCAAAAGCCAGCAGGATGCTTGAGTTGAGATCTTAAAACAAACACAATGCATGGCAATCCTATGATGAAAAGTGATAAACTATCACACAATATTGTAGTAATATGAACGTTCAAAACTTTGCTAAATGCTAATAAACATGAGAAGTGAAACAACATAGTATCTATAACTTTAGAATTCACAATAATTATGTGGTTGCATCACAATAATCATGTGGTTGCAAGATCTTTTGTGATAGAGTTGAGAAGCCACGATAATATCATGTGGTTGCATCGCATTCACAATGAGAACTCCAGAGCACTTTGATCAGGCTGTGAAACAGAACCATCTATGAAGCTGAGTAATATACATAGTTACCATAACAGTAAATGGGTAAACGGATCACCTTCAACCAGATCATAGAAAAAACTCTTATAAATATCACGGTTTCAGCAGGTAAGGGAAGATGATTTTGGGTTTGCCTTGCGTGATAAAGATGGTTATTTTCTTGTTTTGAGAGTAAAGATGGTTGTTTTCACTTTTCACCACTGATCATATATATGATTCACAGAAAAGGATAGCATATACAATACATACAAAAACAAGTTCTCATATCGAAAAAGAAACCAAAAACTTCGCGCTTTATTCATCAAGATAAAAAAGAGACGAGTCTTCACTCAATTCACATATTCATTGGTCATGGTAACATAGAAAGAAATGGCAATATGAAGGGATTTGAGAACCCGATGTGCGCAGATGATGACAGAGAAAAGAGCAAGAGAGGCATATTTTGTAACAGGCCTTCTTCGGGGGGATCTCTCACTTATGTTTTGGATAGATATTGTTGAGTGAGAACCTCTCCTTTAATAAAGGAGAGTTGCTAGTATATCTTGCACTCCTGGGTAGCCGGTACCCAGCAAAAGGAGATCAACCGATTTTCTCTCTAAAAAGAGAAAATCCGTAACGGCCTCACATCATGTCTATCCAGATGAAGCACATTCAAATGTGCCTCATTTGGATAGATCTCACTACTGGGCAGTTCATGCATTGGAGAGAGAGTGGGTTCACCTCTCTCCTCTACACATGAACCTATGCATGAACATGGCCATGCTCGATCATGTATGACCAACATCTTTCACTTGGCCATGTGAATATAATCATGATGCAGGATTTTGTCTCTCACTATTGGAGTATTTCATTTGCATCAAAGTTCTTGGAATGAGTTATACTTTTATTACTCATCCAATCATATGTCTTATCAGACATATCTTAATCTCATACAGGATACATGTTTCTAAAACATTTCCTCTGATACGCTCTTTGTTAAGGGATCAACAATCATATCAGATGTAAGTAAGTAACTGGCTTTGATTTCATTCCTTTCAATCATGTCATGAATATAATGATATTTTAACATTATATGTTTACTTTTAGAATTGTTTGCTCCACTATTCATAAGAGAGATGACAGTTTGGTTATCACAATACATTTAAACTGGCCCGTTAGTTATATTCTGCTTCAAATTATTAATGAAATGACTTATCTAAATGGCAAATGTGGCAGCAACATTGCATGTAATATATTGTGTTTTCTAGGTATGCTGAGCTACACAACCTTGTTTCTTACATGACCAGAAAATTGCTCCTCCTTCAAAAAGAAAAATGTATCGAGAAGTAGATTTACTATCATCTCTACTGCCTACAAAGTCAGAATCAGAATATCCAATCAATTCTAAAGCATCATTTTGAAAACACAATTTTAAGTTTATAGTCTATTTTAAATATCAAAATATTCTTTTCACTGCTTTCTAGTGAGGCCAATCAGGATTACTTTGGTAGCGACTAATGAAGCCTACAACAAAGTTGATAACAGGTCTTGTGCATAACTAGCATACATCAAGCTTCCAACAACTTGTGCATAAGGGACATTTAGTCTTTCTTGTCCTTCAACTGGAATATCATTCTTGCTCAATTTGATACTTTTACCACATGCGTTCTAACAGACTTGCAATCACTCATTCTAAATTTCTTAAATATATGATTTATATACCTTTCTTGACCCAAGCTTAAAAGTTTAGAATTTCTATCTCGAGTGATTTTAATTCCATGAACATAAGATGTCGCTCCCATGTCTTTCATTTCGAATTGAGAATTTAACAATGACTTGGTTTTGACAATCATATCATTGTTATTTTCAGTCAAAAGAATGTCATTCACATATAGTGAGAGGATAGTAAATTTACTCACTTTTTTAAACATAAACACAATGGTCAAATTTGTTTGCCACAAATCCCAATGGAGTAATTGTCTTATGAAACTTTAAGTACCACTGACGTGGTGATTGCTTGAGTCCGTATAGAGATTTTTTTAACCTATATATTTTATCTTCTTGGCCTTTAATAATATAGCCTTCAGGTTGTTTCATGAAAATAGTTTTCTTAAGCTCACTATTTAGAAATGTGGTTTTAACATTCATTTTGTAACACCCCAATTTTTAAATCTTGAAAAAATGGTAAAAAAAAGTAACACTTTTAAATATTTTTATAAAATAGCAGCAAAAAACCTTATCGGTTCTAAAACTTGGCGTGCTACTTTTTGTATCCATTCATAACCATACAATCATGGAATTAAAAACTCAAGCATTCATGAAATAAATTAAATATTCACAATCGTCCATAATTAGTTACATTCATCCAATTGCAAATAAATTGAAATAAAAGATCAGAGTTTCAAAAACTTCGGAAGTGTGAAAAAGATATGGCTCGGTCTCCGTCACAACCTTCCACCATCATATGCAAGCCCTACTCACTTCTTGAAAAACATTAAAACTAAAGAGGTCAGACACATAATGTCTCAGTAAGGTAGACCATACTAAACAAGTAAAATAGAAATGCGAAAACAAAAATTACATCTAACTTTTCATAATAAATCAAATTAAATCCAAATAATTGAACATGCATCTCAATAAATTAAGCAAGCATACTAATTAGAAAAACAAACAAATATGCATCATTCATTTCAATCAAAGCTGGTAAAATGCATGTATAATTAAAAATGCATATACTTACCAATGCAGAAGATATTCATATGCATGAACAAATTCTTATGTTTAATTATATTTTCTTTCTTAAACGATGCATGATATATCTAACTAATGCACATACAATTAAGTTTTACTTCTTATTCTCATGAGTACAAACACATACAGACACCTGAATCAGGGCCATAGTGCAGGCGGTATTTTCATACAGGGGTGGCTTTAGCCTAGCTGGGTACCTTTCACCAGTCCCAGGTGAGGGAAGACAAATGCGAGAGAGACTCCCAACACCTCCATCCCGATGCATCAGAATTCTATTCGTGAGTTTTCTCTCCCTACACTGCAGTTTAATGTAGAGGGTTTCCCTATCTTCATGGGTGGGGAGGAGTAACCTTCTGTACTCAAAATAGAGTTCCACGAAGTCGGATATACCGCTTGCCCTCTCCTTGCAAGACTTTATTTTTAATGTTGCATGTTTCACTTATTTAATTTAATGTCTTGCATGCAATATCATGATTGAACCCGTTAGGAGGATTCAATCACTTTTAGGGCAATGAATGCATTCATTAGCGCATTGCATTCGGTAACACATTCATTTTCATACACTGCAAACACACGTGCATGTACAAAAGCAATGCGATAAACATAACTTGCATGCATCCACACAATTGCATCATCACCATTATCATAAAAATATGCATAAATATATAGCAGGGATAATATTAAAACATTCATATTACATTACGCATGTTGGACCTTCGGTCCCTTAGCACATACTCCCTTAGGCAAACACATCTCATTAATTTAAACATACTTTCATGCCTAAGTATAGGCATCTCATTCCCTACATATAAATAGACTTATGTTGCATATAAACAGTCTGCATACTATTCATAATGGTATGCACATCCATGAAATAAAATTATGCAAGTGTTTGGGGTTCAATCCTTAGACCGGTTCCAATTTGAGAAAGATCCAACTCTATCCGACTGTTACAGAGTTTACACAATTTTTTTTAATTGGTGAATAGCACTGAATTTTTCATAAATTGAAGAAATTTTATTTAGCTTTCCAAAGTCGTAAATCGTTCATAAAAATTCATTTGTATGAGAAAGTTATGAACGTTTTACTACAGACCTATACTTTTTTGTTCTGACTATCACATAGCAACGCTTAATCCATGAACAAAGCCCAAAATTTCATAATAGGTGTAAAATTTTGTTAGCTTTCAAATGCAATAAATTACTCATCAAAACTTCTCTGAATGAGAGAGATATGAGTGATTTACTGGTTAGGTGTCAGGCCAAAAATACGCAATACTGGGTTTATGCATTCGGGTGGGCCAAAACAGGCCACCCGAATCCATAAATCCAAAGTTTTTGGCATAAATTAATTCAAAAAATTCATAAAAACTACATCATGCTAGAATAACATAATATACAATGGACAAATCTATTTTTCTCAACCATTTGGCCAAAAAAGCAAACTTGTCTTACACGTAACATGATTCCTCAGAAATTATTTCTGTAAATGACACATTTTAATAAGTAAATCATGAAATTTTTTTACAAATAAAAATCAAAAAATTATGCAATAATTATATAATATCAGAATGCACATATTCTACCAACTAAAAATAAATTTGCATGGAATTAATTAAGTATTTCATGGTTTTTACTAAATTTACCAAATTTTTTTCTAAGAACCCGATAAGACTAAATACGTAATATCTAAAGATTTCGACCATGAAAATCCTTCAAATTTTTACAGAACATCTATAATAACATATACTACTGACCCAAATCAAGCTTTACAAAAAAAACATAGTGTAACCTAAGTATTTTAAAAATGTATGGTTTTATTTTTTGAGAAACCAGCTTTTGGGAAAAACACATTTTCAAAAGAGGTTTTCTCTTGAAAATCTGTTCTATTTTCATATTTAAATAGTCTTAAGCCAAACCCGCGTGTGTGCTTATGAAAAATCGATAGAATTCATGCTACGAATTTTGTTTCACAAGTAAAGCATAGATCTCTCTACCTTTTTGATGAAATTCATTCCTACGTGCTTAGGTTGATATTTTTACATGATCTGACCATTCTACACAAACCACGACTTCGCACACGACCTCCTAAGGCTCCTCTCACATACGTATCACCCTCCCTTACTGAGCTAAGGGTAAAACACCAAGATCTTGGTTTAGGCAAAAGAGGGAGAAAAGAAGGGGATTTGGGAGAGAGAGAAATTGGAGAAAAATCAAAGAGAGACAAAATGAGAGGGGGGGTGCATGAGCCCCTCCTCTCTTTATATAGCCCCTAGATTAGGTCAAGGGCTGGAGCTAATCTCATCCCTTGATCTAATCTTGGTTTAGTTTCTAAATCTAAATTCACTTAAGTTGCTTTTTTCTTTTTTTGAATTATTTTTCATATTCATATTCATTTTTTTCTAAGCATAGTATATGATATATATACCATATGCATATCATAGTATATTAATTACTATATAATTAAATATATTTGGAAGGGGGTAGGTCGACCCCCATGGGTTGGCCTCCCTTTCCAAAAACATCAACTTGCTTGTTTGGCAAGCAAGTTGACTTTTCTTCTTTTTATTCCTTTTCCTTTCTTTCATTTTTTCTTTCATTGGTTCATCCATTGTTGGACCTTTCTAGAGGGTTGGTGCCCTCTTTATGGGCTCCTCTTTTTGAAAAAGGGAAAGTTTGACTTGTTTCCTCTTTTAATTTCTTTTTGGCAAGTTTTTAATTCCACTTGTTTTTAAAGGTTATTTTTATTTATTATATTTTAAAGTTTAAGTTAGGATGCATAGGATGGGACATTCCACCTATGGACTCCTACCATTTTATAAATTTTGGTTAATTATTTTAAACTCATTCCATGAAATTCTATTTTAATTCAAATTAAATTTAAATAAAATCTTTCATAAATGAAAATGAAAATTCACATGAAATGCTAATAAATAAAATTTAAGTTAAGTCTACACCTAATTATTTTCCATTGATAAATTTTTGAATTTTCAAATAGCTAAATTATTTATTTTAATTTATTCCTCAAGGCTAGTTCAAATTTCTCAGAAACCATTTCTGAAAAAAAAAATCGAACTCTATGAGGCCTTGGGAGTGTATGGGTTCTTTTCGCATATAAAAGTTTTTTTTCTAAACCCTACAAACCCTCTAGTGCATTTCTTAGCTAAAATTTGAAATTTTATTTTAACCCACAATAAGTAAAAATACAAAAAATGTCTCAAAAAAAATTTGGGTATTACATTCAACCCCCTTAAAAAAATCATCGGCAAAATTTGGTTAGGGTTAATTATCGAACAAGTGTGGATATTTTGCTCTCACATCTGCATCGGGCTCCAAGTATACTATTGGAGCTCATGGTGTTGCCATCGTGCTTTCACGAGTGGGGTCATCTTATGTCATAGCACCTGCACTCATCGATCCACTATCTCAATAGGATGCTCCTCAAATATAAGATCTCTATGAACCTCAATCTCGTCGTACTGAATAATATGTGCAGGGTCTGCCATATACTTTCTCAATATCGACACATGGAAAATATCGTGGATGTTTGAGAATTGAAGGAGAAGTGCCAGTCTATAAGCGGTGCCTCCTATCCTCTTGAGGGTGAGAAAATGTCCTACATACCTCAGACTCAACTTCCCTTTCTTTCCGAACCAAAACACATGCTTCATCGACGATACTCTAACAAATATGTGGTCTCATATCTCTAATGAAACCTCTCAGCACTTTGGATCTGCATAGCTCTTCTTATGACTTTGAGCGGTCAGGAGTCTCTTACGAATCAACTATACTTGATCTATATAATGCTGCAAAACTATGGATGATTGGATAGCTCGATCATCAACCTCGTTCTAACAAACTGGGGACCTACAGGGTAGCCCATACAATGCCTCGTAAGGAGCCATGTTGATAATAGAATGCTAACTATTATTATAGATGAACTCGGCTAGCTTTAGATGCGTACTTCAGTCGCCTTTTCACTCTATTGCACAAGACTGTAGCATGTCCTCGAATGTCTGAATAGTCCTCTCTGACTGTCTGTTGGTGAAACGCCGTACTAAACTTAAGCTTTGTTCCCAAAGCTTTCTGAAGTTGCCCCCAAAACTTTGACGCAAATCTCAGATCTTTGTTTGAGATGATCAAAACACATATTTTGTGTAACCTGATGAACTCGTTGACATAAAAATCGGTCAAACTCTTCAGTGTTTGATTCTCCATGGTCAGTAGAAAGTGTGCCAACTTTGTAAGGTGATCCACAATCACCCATATGGTGTCATACTGTTGGCGCATCCTAGGTAGACCTACCACAAAGTCTATGGTAATGTCCTCCTATTTCCATTATGGGATCTCAAGTTTATTGAATTCACATTACATACATATTAAGTTATTCGTCTGAAATCCCACTCAACTTTATTTTAATAAAATTTATCAATTATTTATTATATTTTATCTTTGTTCAGAAAATTGATTTTGAATATGAATTTCACTCGAATCAACTTTAATTTTTCATAGGATGTTTCTTTTATTTTATTTTAGACTAATTTATATTTTTACACTTCTTTCTTGTGAAATTTATCATTATTATTATTATTATATTTATTAAAAATACCCTACAGAATTCATAGCTATTATTTCTAGATTCAATCAAAGGTTCTAAATTCAATTTCAAAAAAATATATAAATTATTGTATATTTCAAACTTGAATTAACATTCAATTATGTCTTAATTTATATTTAAATCAAACTCAAATCTAATTACAATATTCAAGATATTTATTAAATCTGAATTCAAATCTAAATCTGATTCAAATTTGAATTTCTAAATTGAAATTCAAATTCGAATTTCTAAATTGAAATTCAAATTGATAAAAACTTTAGAAATTGAAATCGAAATTCAATAAGTCTTTGAATTGAAGTGTATACTTAATTTGAATCCTGACTAATATTAAAAACTCAAATTAAATTCTAGTTAAGTTCAGCTTAAACTCAGATTAAATCCGATAAAAATCAAAACCCTAATTCAGAATAAATTTTTAACTTGAAATTTATTCTTAATCCCCATTAATACTTGAATTATAATTAAATTTTTAGCTTAATTTTGAATAATATTTTAGCCTTAAGTTTATTATTATTTCTCATAAAATATCAAAAAATTATGACTTTTATATCTTTCCCTCTTTAACGAAATTTCATTCTCAAAATTTAATTAAGGTCATTTATCGACATAGTTCTGAATGCTTTGTGTTTTTTATTTATTTGTTTAATAACTATATAAAATTTATGAGTATTATATTATTACCCCTAAAAAAGAGAATAACATTTGGATCCTTGGGATATCTAATAAAAATACACATGATAGATCGTGTATCGAGTTTATCTCTTGATCACTCTATAACCTTTATATGAGCTATTGAACCCCATCTGCGAAGATGACTTAGGTTAGATTTTCTTTCAGTCTATAAATCATAAAGTGTATAGACAATAGCCTTACAAGAAACCCTATTTAAAACATATATAGTTATAAGTATCACTTCTCCCCATGTCAAGAAGGGTCCTATTGTATCTTTCAGCCACACCATTTTGTTGAAGTGTGCCTGGAGTCATAGTTTGAGGTCTGACCCCATTAGCATTACAATATTCAGAAAATTCATTTGACATATATTCTCCTCTTCGATCGGATCGTAAAACTTTAATATTTCTACCAAGTTGAGTTTTGACTTCTTGACGATATTCTTTAAATTTTTGTAATGCTTCATACTTATATGTTATAAGATATATATAACTATATCTTGAATAGTCATCAATAAAAGATATAAAATATTGCATTCTTTTATGAGTTTAAGTTCTCAAGGGACCATAAATGTCAGTGTGAATGATTTCTAATAATTCATATGCTCTAATTACATTATGTGGAAATGGTTTTCTTTTCATTTTACCATAAATACAAGGTTCACATATGCGAAAGAAAGATTCATCAAAGTCAAGGATTAGATTTAATTCAATCAGTTTCTTCATTTTCTTTAAATTAATATGCTTGAGTATTTAGTATCATACATTCACATCTACATTCAAAACATTATCAATATAAGCATAGATAGATGAAATTTTATTTATCTCAGAATCTGAAATTTTAAATAGACCATATTGTTTATCAAAAACTCTATCAAACAGAACTCGACCGTGTTTTTTCATAATAACCTTTCCAGGTAAAGCCTAACTTCAAAACCCTTAGCAACCAATGCTAGAACAAACACTAGGTTCCGTCTCATGGATGGTACAAATAGAACATTTGATAATAGAACATTATTCCTTGAAGTTTCAACACGATAAGTCCTAACACCTATAACATCAAAGTAGGTGTTATTCCCCATGTACACTCGATGTTTCTCGAGTTTATACTTGACCATGTCCACAATTCTTTCCTTGGTCACGGTGATATCATGTGTCGCCCGAGAGTCTACCCACCATCTAGAAAGAGATTGGCTCATATATGAGCATGATGATATCATGTAGATTATACCACGCCTTTTCTTTTGCTTGTTATTTTTGTTGTTCCTGCTATTGTTGTTATTCGGCTGACTCCAACAATCTTTCTTGAAGTGTCCAGGTTTTCGAAAATTGAAATACTTAACTTAGTAGGCAGCTTGCAGAATATTGAATATATTTTCTTATCAAATTTGCCATTACCTTTAAAAAAGTTTCTTTTGAAATGTAGGTGCTTGGAAGGACTATGACTATTGTTTAAAGTATCTTTAGCGAAATATAATTCTCTCTTCTTGTCTTGCTGCATATGTTGTTCAATTTTAAGTTCAACAAATAGGTTTTCTAGTATCAGGTTTTTAGAGTTCAATCTAAGAGCAGTTTAAACAATCTTTCATGAAGATGAGAGACTATACAGAATAGTGGATATCTGCATACAATTAAGAATTACATTCCCAACAATTACCAAGTCATTTGCCATTACTAACATTTTATTCACGTAGTCAACTACATTGT
This sequence comes from Nuphar pumila, assembly GCF_984573655.1. Classification (NCBI taxonomy): domain Eukaryota; kingdom Viridiplantae; phylum Streptophyta; class Magnoliopsida; order Nymphaeales; family Nymphaeaceae; genus Nuphar; species Nuphar pumila. The sequence goes on along the minus strand of NC_143259.1, from coordinate 15,283,354 downwards.
CATTTTCATGCATCTTACATGAATTATATTGCTCCAAGAGCAATTAATGTGAGTTTCTAAGGTAGTATCATATTTCTTTGAAATGGCTTCAAACATTGACTTTACAGTAGGGTAATCTTTGAATACCCTAATGAGATTATTATCCATGTAGGTGAGCATGTTGGTTCTGACTAACATGTTATCCTTTTTATATTTAAGATAAGCATTTTTATTTGCTTTAGAAGTTTTGTCACCGGGGTTTTTCATTTCAGTAGTCAAGGCATTCTTGATGCTCTCTAAGGTCAAAACAAGCGGAATCCTCCTCTTCCAAATATGAAAATTGATTTCATTCAATTTATCAATTTTGGCTAACTCAGTAGTACAAACCCTATTAGGCATTTTTTTTAAGTATTTTATTTTGACAAAAGTATGATAAAAATATGTCCAACATTTAACAAGAAGATAAATAGTACAACATTAACCATGAACTCATAAAATATCATGCTCATAGTCTGTAAATTCATGATATTAAACATATTTTGTCATGCAAATATCAAAAAAATATGAAAGACAATCAATTTCTAACTTATTTCAATTAAAACAAAGCTTTATGAGATAAACTGTAAACTCTAAGCACTTTTCTATAATTTTAGAAAAGTCAAAGGTTTGTACCGAAAAGCAGAACCCCCAAAGCAGAACTTTTGAAATTAAAAAAAAATCAAGGGGCTTTCTAAAAATTCTCAGAAAGATAGGAGCCTATCTCAAATACTTTCTAGAGTATAGCTCTCCTTCTAAAATTTACCAGAAAACTAGGGGTCTGTTTTATAAAGCAGAGGGTATAAACATCTATTTTAAAATTAATCAAGGATAGAGAAATAAATTTATTGAAGCAAGATATAAGCGTAATTAACAGAAAATGACAAGGGCAAATAAGTAAATGAACTAAGATAGATATGGTTCGTATTATGAGAAAAGACCAAGGGCAAATCTGTAAACTTGCCAGTTTAAGTGTATAAAAGGAGACCGATGGTTCGGAAAACCCTATTCTCGATTTTTTTTTCATTTCGTTTGTCTTCTATAAAATTTTGTTTTTTGTTTGTTCTTCTGTCACCGCCTCAGTTGATTCCATTGCCTTCCCTGTGGGTCTGACATTTATCCTATCGAAGGAAAGCAGGAAGGGGGGTCGACCGTCATTGACAGTCGTCGATGCAGTGATATTTGCCAGAGAAAAGAGGGGTGTGCTGCTGACAGAGGAAAAAAATGGTACTACCGGTGAGGGGATCTTCTCCCTCCTGCCCTTTTTTCCTTTCCAAAGAGCAGGGGTCGCTGGATACCAGTGACCCACTGTGTTTCCCTTTTTTTTTGTATTACCTCTTGACGAGAAAGAAAAAAAATTATAGAAGTCGAAAGTTCACCACCGACGACTCAGACCAAGCATTGGGTGAGGGGTTCTTTAACCCCTCACTTTGTTTTCTTTTGTTTTTTTTTTTTTAAACTGAGTATATGATCCCAGTGACCAAGGTCATTGGAATTCGACGACTTCTGGAAGGTAGATGCAGACCCCAATTTGGGTCTGCCTCGTCAAAAAAAAAATGAAGAAGGGTTGTTTTTTTTGTCTGGACGACAGCAAAAAAAAATCCTTAAATTTTTTTTGTTTTAGTCATTGAAAATTGGCGACCTCCTTGTGGCTAGATGAAGACTCTGATTTGGGTCTTTTTTATATTATTTATAAAAATAAATGGAGCCCCAAAATGAAAGAGGGGTTTTCCCTTGCAAGGGTTTTTTCCAAATCGAAAAATGAAGGGTTTCAAAAAAAATCTTTTTTTTATTACTGTGTTTTTTTTTCAAGTGGCAATAGACTCTGTCAAACTCCAGCATGGGATCGACTCCCCTGATGTCACCTTCGACCCGAACAGTCAAGAAAGAGAAGAAAAAAACTTTTTTATTATTATTATATATATTTTTTGCTATAAGAAAGAAAAAAAGGGTTCGTCAAAATCTGGCAACCTACTTCTTGTTTTTGTTTTATATACAGGGGGCACCTGATAAGAGAGGGATGCTTTTCTTTGTTGATATAAACTGATAGCCTCCAATCAAGTGAGAAAAAAAAATCCTCTGCTCATAAAAAAAAATCTGGCGAGAGGGTGGTCTGCTATCATGCGATATCCTTGAAACAAAAACAGAAAAGAAATACTGACCAATTAAAGTTGCTTTCTTGTTTCAATTTACTGTGAGTTTGAGCGATCGATGATAGGAAACTCTGAGCGGCATTCTGCAACTCTGCATGGCGAATCCGAACGGCGAGTTGAGGGCAAAACTGCGCACTACTCATCGAAATAACCAAAAATATTAAGGCATAGAAACAATAATTTTTCAGGTTTTTGACTTCATGTATACAAATTCATGGCTAGAGTAAGAGAAAAGGAAGCTAAGAAACACTCTTTCTTGAAAGTTGAGGAACACTCTCAACCAGTGTTATTAAAAACGTGCCTCAAGGCGCAAAAAGCATGCCTCGCCTCAAGGCGAGGGGCTTCATGCCTTGAGGCGCATGTGTAAAGTGCAATACCCTTGAGGTGTGCACCTCATAGGCCTTGAGGCGCACACCTTGAGGCGAGGCGCACCTCAGACTGAGGCATACACACCTCGATTTATTTGGTCAAATGAGGGTCAAAACCCTCATTCAACCAAAAAATTAGGGCTTAAACAAAGCCCTACAAACCCCTTTATGTGCTTTTATTTTTTTTTCACCCCCTATCTTGGTTTTTTCTCACAACCTTCTCTCCCTCACGGCAACCTTCTCTCCCTCACTGCTCTCACAGGCTCACAACATTCTCTCTCGCATGGTGGAGCCCCGAAACAAGTATGGATTTTTTTTGCTCTCTCGTTCTCCTCCTCCTCCTCTTCTTCTTCTTCTTCTTCTTCTTCTTATCTCTTCTCTCGTCTCTCACGTGATACAACATTCTCTCACTCTCTCTTGTGCATGATACAGTCGCCCCTCTCTCTTTTTTCATTTTTATTTTTTTCACCCCTCTATTTTTTTCTCATTTTTATGATGGCATGTGATGGATTTTGTCTCTCTTTGTTTTCATACGATGCATTCAACTATTCTAATTGAGAAAATGTTGCAGTTCATGCACAGATATATGATGTTTATCTTTTTTAAAAAAAAAATCTAGTTTTTTTTAATTCAAGAAAGCATGCAGCTGTAAAAAGTGGAACGATTCTACTTTTTTTGTTAATAAACTTGCTTCAAAATGATAATTTGGTTGTTCGGTAATGTCGTATAAATGTATCATAGTTAACCAGTATAATTCTTGGGTCTATTTTTTTTTCAGTTAATATGGAAAACCATTTCCATTTTATGTTATGGACGATCACTTGCTTGACTTTGCTGGTGTACTTAAATGAGATTTTTTGCAGGAAGTAGTTTTCTTCGATCTTCTGTTTATTGTCCAACATTATATACTATACCCTTCCTGGAAGGACAAAAGAGACAGTATTGTCAATGTAGAAAGTATAACCCCACTTTTGAACCCGCGCAATACCAAACAAGTGGTGGAAGCAGAAGACCCTCAATCAGCTGACATCAAACCAACTTCTGCAGATATACAATAGTGATATTGTAATGGCAGAACTGGATGAATCATCCTTGTTTAACAGATATAGCAAAGATATCTCTCATCGGATTTGGGGTGCATTTGTTATAAGATATATTGGCCTGCTTGAACCTAGTGATCATGCATACATATTTGCATTTTACTCATCTTTATTTATGCATGATCCATGATAAAATTGCATTAAAAATTTGTCTTTATCTTTGTTTTTGAGAATTTGCTTCGAAACTCAATTTTCGGAAAAATTTATATTTTTTGATTCAGCCCTGTGTTTTTCGGTATTTTTATTAGATAGAATCTTTCTAGTTTATAATTTAGATTAGATTAGAACTTAATTAATTGTTTCTAATTAGTTTTAGGAAAAACCCCCTTTTGAAAAATTCATTTTTTAAGAAGAGACTTTTTTGGAATTATTAAAAAATTATTGTATCTTTTTTGAAAATCTGGTTTTTAACCTAATTAGGCTTACAAATAGGATTAAGAGGGCTAAAAACATGTTTTTTTCAGTAGCCCTCTTGCTTCCCCTCCTTCTTGCCTCCCTCTTCCCTCTCTCCCTTGCTTCTCTCTCTTTTGCTAATTTCTTTCTCTCCTTATTCTCCTCTTCTTCTTTTTCTTCAAGCTTCGAACTCTTTTGTCATCGGCAACTTCTTCTTCTTCGTCGAGGTAGCATGGATGCAACTGGAAAGGCCATCTTCTTTTCTCATCCAATCCATCGGAAGTGATCCACGAGGTGATCTTTTTTCTCCCCCATTTTTCGTAGTTTAGGATCATAGCATCGTTTCATCGTAGCTTTATATTTGCATATTATAAATCATATCATCATCATTGTTTGCATATTTAGATTAGGCTAGTTCATATCTTGCATCTGAAAAAATAAAAAGAAAAAAAAATACAGATTTTGTTTTGATAGTTCAAGTGTTTTCTTGATTCAAGCATTGAAACATCTTTATTTAGGTAGATCATTAGTGTTAGTTCAAGTTTTTATATTTTTTTGTCTCCTTGAATCTTGGCTAGCTTAGGATTAGATGTAATGTAAAATACTCTGCAGCATATTATTTTTTTATTCGTCATCGTTCTAGATCATATAAACAGAATATATATTTTTTATTAGCGAGTATTGTATTTATCATTGTGTTTTGTGAAATCCGGTTTTGACGCCAAGCAATATGCTATTTTTTATTCAGCCGGTATTGAATCTGTGTTTTCTTTTATTTATCAGTCTTAGTGCTTTTATTTTATACAACCTATGTTAAATCTACGTGCCATTATTTTATCCAGTTAGCGTCTTGTTTAGTTTCAGAGTTTTTTACATTGTGTTTGACACTGTCAAAGAACCAGCGTGAAGAGGTTATGTCAATTAATATAGGTTAATATTAGTTTTCAAAAATGTTTAGTTTTTTTTATTAGCCGGTTCTGCATATAGTGTTCTAAGTTCTTTGTCTTTTATTAGTTGTTTTTCTTTAGTCGGCATGCCTAGGGTACACGGTTTTGGTTTTAATTTGTTTTTAGTCGTTTGTTTTTATTAGCTAGGCAGTAGTTATCCATTGAATTCGTTAGATAGTGATTCAGCAGAGCAGTAGTTGTTATTTCAGTAGGTCTGATAGTATTAGATGTTAGTGTTTATTTTAATAGTTTATTAAAGTAGCTAGTCTATTCCCATGAATTTTGCAACTTACATTTTGGCTTAACATCGAATAGTGTTTTTATTTTATGCATTGCGTGTGGTTGTAGCTTAGGACAATTCTTAATTGTTTTAGTTAGTTTAAAGTATGTTGGGTTCATGTTAGTGATTTTAGAGTTATAAATCTTATTTAGTATGCATAGGTAGTTAATCACCAATAGTTGATTGCCTTTTGTTTTTAATAATTTATGTTTTATCATGCATAGGTTAGATTATTTCATTACATAGTTCTGTAATTTAGTGGGTATTAGGTCCAACAGGTTTTGTTTGACTCACGTTAAGTTAATTCAGTTTAGTTTTATTTTTCATCTCCAAGTAGCATTAGATGTAGTGTGGTTCGGATTAGCCGATTAGCATAGTTACTATTAGCCATTTTTTTTTTAGTTCTTGTTCATGTTATTAACTTGTTAATATTAGTTTAATTAAGTAGTTTGTCATGTTCAACTGAGTGCTTTCTTGATCTTTAGTTTACTTTTGCTTCTTGAAATCTTGCTTTCTTGAATTAGTTAGGTATTGGTTAGTTTGTTATAAAGTTAGTTCTTGAATTCTTGTAGTTAGGTAGTTTTGCTATTTTGTCTTTTAGTGTAGGTTGTTACAAGTTGATTTCCTAAAATAGTTAGTTCATGTTTAGTTTAGTTTAGTTAATCCAAAGCTTGTTTTAGCTGAAATTTTTTTATCATTAGTTAGTAAATTCTTGTTAGTTTTCGTCGTACTGTTTTTTGTTGTATTTTTTGTGTTTTGCAGGGAGGCATTGGAACGTGCGGTAGAGCCCTTTTTGTACCCTCGAAGTACCCTCTGAGGTTCCCTCAGGCTCTCAGAAGTACCCTCAGGGAGCCCTCAGAAAAGCAAAAGTTCAAGAAAACGTACGTTACCTCAAAAAGGGACACAAAGACTCAAGCACTGAAAGACCATTCTTTTAGTCTTAGATTAGGGTTTATTTTATGAATTAGGTATGTAATAAAATTATTTAATTATTTGTTTAAGCCCTTTACATAGGAAATTACTCTCGTAGTATTTATTTAATTAATTCTTTTTATTTTGGCAAAAAGCATAGTTAGATTGTGTGTTGAATACAAAGTATCTCCCATTTCCTGAGATCAACTCGGACTCCACCACTCGTGTGAGCCAATTTTTATTATTTCATGTCTGGCTTTCACATTTTTTTTTCATTAAAAAATATTTTTCAAAACTCACACCACCTACCAGTGTCACATAGGATATTTTAAATATAGGTCTTTTCTCCATTGCTGAAATTCATGTATAAAATACGTATTGTCAGAGCCAAAAGCATCTGGTTTCATAAACTTAGAGTTGTGGATTTCAATCAGAAGTTCATGATCTGCTAGAAAACCATGCCACTAGAACATGGTTAGCAATAAATAAGTTATGTTGTGTTTGTGCAAGTAATTAGCACTCTTTTAAATGTTATTTGCATAATGGGATGGTTTTCTTGATAATTTCCAAGTTATTTAATTAGTTTTCAAGTTGTATATGTTGATTCTTATTGAATATAAATTTAAATGTGCATTTTTGTAATTGAACAATGGGAAAAGATGTAAGATGGGATCATGAAACTAAAGTTCTAAATCCCACTAAAAATCCCAAACTCGTATGACATGTAATTTGCAATTACTGTCATAAAAAAACTACATGAGGCATCTATAGGTTAAAACATCACTTAGCTGACACAAAACATGGTGTAAGCATGTGCGAAGCGGTTCCATCTGATATAAAAAAAAATTTAGAATCATCTAAGGGATCAGAAGCAAAAAAAATAAGAGAAAGAATAAAACAAGTTGAATATCGGAAGGAGTGTTTATTTTGGATCATCCACAGATGATAAAGTGAACAAAGAAACCAGTGGATCATGTAGCGATGCAAAAATAAGTACAGGTGGTCCTATAGACCTCTTTGTGAACAAAGAAGCACGACAAATCATAATAAACACTGCTTTCAAAAGGGATGAAAGAAAAAATATATGTTGTGTCATTGGTAGATTTTTTTATTCAAATGTCTTATCATTTAATCTTTGCAATAATCCATATTTTGGTGCAATAGTAGAAGCTATTGCAAATTATGGGAGAGGATTCAAACCATCTTCTTATCACGAGATCAAAACATGGATTTTGAAGGACGAGGTAAATTGTACTCACAAAATTTTAAAAGAGTTCAAAAATGAATGGCCAAAGGTTGGTTGTAGCATTATGGCAGATGGTTAGATAGATGGAAAATGAAGAAACTTAATTAATTTTCTTGTGAACAGCTCATCTGGAATAATATTTTTAAAGTTAGTTGACATTAACGACATTGAAAAAACTGATGCAAATTTGTGTAAGTTGTTTGAAGAAGTTGTTAAAGAAGTTTGTGAAAGTAATATGGTGCAATTCATTACAGATAATGCACCAAATTATGTGGGAGCTAGGAATATGTTAACAACAGAAAAAATATATTTTTGGATACCATGTGCGGCGCATTATTTGGATCTTATGTTAGAAAATATTGGAAAGATATCAATTTTTAAAGATACAATGAAAAAAGGCAAAAAAAATATAAGATATATTTATAGTCATGCATGGGTATTAAATTTGATGAGAAAGTTCACAAAAAAGAAAGAACTTCTACATTCAACCGTCACTCATTTTGCCACAACATATCTCACGCTTCATAGTATTTAATGTTATAAGAAAGAGTTGAAATCAATGTTCTTATCTTCAAATTTTAGATCATCTAATTACTATAAAAATCAGATGCTAAGAACATTTCTTATATTATTCTTAATAATCATAAGTTTTAGGTTGCCATATCATATGCAATTAAAGCTACACTGATTCTCATTAAAGTGTTGCGATTAGTTGATGCAGATGAACCTGCTATAGGATTTTTGTACGAGGCAATGGATAGAGCAAATGAGAAAATTGCTTCAAACCTTTACAAGGTTGAAAGAAAATATAAACCTATTTGGGATATTATTGATAGACGATGAGACTTGCAACTTCATAAGTCTTTGCATGCAACTGCCTATTATTTAAATCCACATTTTCATTATGCTGACAACTTCAATCCGGATGGAGAAGTTATGAGTAACTTTTATGATTGTGTTGAGAAATTGGTTTCTGATGCAAATGTTCGGTTGAAAATTATAATACAAATTGATGTATTTAAAAAGGCAAAGGGGTTGTTTGGTAGAGAGGCAACTGTTACAATAAGAAAATTAAAAAGTCCTGGTAAGTTTGCAATTATGTTGTTATTTGTTAATATTTTTTATGTTTTGGTTAATTATGACATTCTTAATGTTTTTATCGAATTTATATTATTTTATTTGAATGCAGTTGATTGGTGGAATTCATTTGGGCACGACAATCCTGAGTTGATGAATTTTGCAATTCGAATTCTAAGTTTAACATGCAGTGCATCGGGCTGTGAGAGAAATTAGAGTACTTTCTCATTGGTCTGTGACTTTGTATTTTATTTGTGAAATATATTTTTATAAGTGTAATTATCTTATAATTGATTATCAATGATTTAAAATTATAGGTGCATACAAAACAAAGGAATAGACTTCAATAAGAGAAGATAAATGCATTGGGTTTTGTAATGTACAATATGAAATTAAGAGAGAGAAATATGAGGAGGAAGACTACCACAGACCCTATATGTCTAGATCATATAGACTCAGACGATGAGTGGATTGTGGAGAAGGAAGATTCAGTGTTGCCTAGTGATCCCAATTGGTTGGAGGATTCACGATTGGATCTGAACTTCGACACAAATGCCATTAAGCATGTGCTTATTGAAAAAGTCACTTCACCTCATGATTCACAAACTGGTTCTAGGCAAGACAGGTCTTCAAGAGATCGAGGTAAAGCTAAATTCCTTTTACCTTGCTATGAATATAAATATATTTTTTTAATTACATAAAATAAGTATTTAATACATGATTTTTTATTGCAGAAAAAAAAGTAAAAGAAGTGATCGAGGATGTGGAGGAAGAAAGTGCAGATGATGAAGAGTCAGAGAATGAAGATGAAGGAGAACCTATTTATATGGATTCCTCAGATGATGACATTGAAGAATTAGATATTGATGATGACGAGACACAAGAAGTACATAGGCTCTAATTCATATCATAAAGCTATGGCCATTTATATATTTTTTTGGGTCTTTCAATTGCAATTGTGAATGTTAACACTCTCATTTTGAAGAGTTTTGGACAAATATATTAATTGGTTGTTAATGCTAACATGCATTTTCTAATTATGACATTGTATTGTTAATGCTAAGATGTATTTCGTTGTTAATGTTAATTTTTAATTTAATGAATGCCCATGTTTTATTTTTTAGATACTTACATAGATCAAGTTGTTGCATTAATGTTACTTTTACATGTTATTCTCGTATTTTTTTTAGTATTTATTTGAGATTTTTTATTTTCTGTTGGTTGTTGCTTCATCAATGAAGATTTTTTTATTTATTTATAATTTTAAATATTTTTTATAGTTTTTTAAAGTTAATTTTTTTTTTAGGCTTACACCTTGCCTCACATTTTGGTGAAGCCCCGCGCTACACCTCAACGCTTTTCACAACACTACTCTCAATCGTAGTTCTTAATAGAACTTCCACTGGATTTGGACTTCATTAGCTCTATGACCGCTTCCTACGGATGCAGCATCGGCGTCTCGATGCACAGCTCAAACATCGAGGTCATGGCCAACACAGACAAAAAGCAAAAACACTGGTTTTCATCGAGAATTCCACAATAATCAATAGAGACAAAAAACAAATCAGGAGAGAGAGAATCCTTACCTTAATAAAAACAGGGTTTAAGCTAAAACTCAGAATCAAATTGAAAACAAGGTTTAGGCGAACATAGAGAGAGAGAGAGAGAGAGAGAGAGAGAGAGAGAGAGAGAGACTCCGGCCAGCGAACCCCCTTTCTCCAATCACCCAATTTTTGTGAGATGGGGAAGGGGTCTCCGGCTACTCCATGCCTTCCATGTTTAAATTAGGGTTTGGCGGGAAAAGAGAGCGATGGGGAGAGGGAGAGGAGAAAGAACCTGTCCCTGTGAAAAAATTGCCCTTTGTTTTTGTTTAAGAGGTCAACAGGCTGCACCGTTGGATCATGTGTGACCTCGGTTTGAGTAGCTGGTAGCTGCTCACACGTAAGGTGTGAAATTATCTGTGCTAAATGGGTTGTTCTGCTCTTGCTCTTTTCATGTTTTTTTCATAGTTCCTACCCTATATAAATATCAATTTACAAAGAATTCATGCCCAAATCATGTGTTTTCGACTAAAAAACTGATATTTGGAGCCTAAAAATTTTACAAAGATTTTGGATCGTCTGATTCTTTAACCTTATAAAAACTCATCTATGTGTCAGAATTGAATGTTTCAAGAGCTGATCTCTATAAAATCAAGTACATAGATCACATCTGTAAAGAACTAAAAACAAAAGTAAAAAAAAAGAAGCTATAAAACCTCATATATACATAGAGAGAGAGAGAGAAATTGGTAGGTACTAAATTGATACCAATCACTCTAACCTGTGAACGGCTACCAATCACTCTATATATATATATAGAGAGAGAGAAATGGGTAGGTACTAAATTGATACATGCTAAATGAGTTTTTCTACCCTTTCGGTATTTTTTTTGGAGTTTCAACCTCATAAATTTATTGGGCATGGTCTATTCAAGAGGAATCCACACCCAGATCATGTGTTTTCTAGATCGTGTGTTCTCTTGGCTCAGATCTGATAAGAACCGGGCCTAAATCCTACCCCGATATCAATCTCGTTGGATCAGGAGCAGCCCTATAATCCAATTAAAACCAAAATTTTAGAATGGTTATTAAAGAACATCTTTGTTATGTATTCTGTCAGGACCGGTCTGAGTTTGCCTTGACACTGCCCGATTACCCTTTCTAAATGGTCAAGGCGGATCATGGGCCAAGCTTCATACCTGAACTGAAGCAGAACTTTGGCATAAACCTGGTCAGGCAATTTTCTGGCCCATACAAATCTCAAGAATTTTATGCTCCGTTTGGGAACTGGTTGTCGGATGGAGATTATGCATTTGAAAAAGTGGCAACTGCCAAATCCTGGATTCATTCTGGTAGCTATCAATTCCATTCTTTAGTGTAACAAATGGTAGCCAAGTAGGCCTGTCAATTAGTCTGATATACCCAGTTTTGACCTGATTCAGATCGGGTATGACCCAGGTTCTGTAATAATAATAGAAGTCTAACCCACAATCTGGCTAGCATATGGACCTGGGTATGGTTTATGAAATTTCATATCTAACTCAAGTACTGATTAAGAATTATTTTTTTCAACAAAAAAGAAAAAGAAAGATTTTCTAATCTAGTTTATGTTATCCATATCTGCACCTGGGCATAGTTTTAGATCCACACTTCATTGGAAGCTTACTGGAATCGAATCTGGACCTGAATCATTTTTTTTTGGGGGGTTTCAAAAGACTGATAATGCAATCAACCATGGTTGGCATCCTCTATTTTTTGCTTACTCAAAGCACAAAATCATCTTATTCTATTGGCATGACCGGATAGGCAAAAGAATAATTTATTTATAAAATGCCTGCCAAGTTATCAGTCATTCACAATAAGCAGCTCAATATTTTCGTTATTACATTCCACATGCTTATGAAACATACATTTATATTTTTTTTTACAAGGAACCTGCATAAGAATCTATGTCAGAGGGCTACGCAATTTTGGTGGTGCGTCTCCAGTGAAAGGAGAAGACACGCTTGGACACGTAAACATGAACATCGACACGTATTGATAATATTTTAAAATTTTATTTCAATAAAAATACAATTTTTTAATATTAAAACATCAAAAATTCACTTCTATTGATTAAAAAATCAAATATTTTGTGCCCTCGTAACTTATTTTCCAAAAAAAAAAAATCCAAACTTACGAGTCGAACCCGCATCACATCGTCCTCATGCCCAAGTGTCTTTCTGACATATCTAAGAACACGTGTTTTTTAATAAACCCTCCCCTACTAGCATAGTGACAAACTTTTTTTAGGCAAAATCTGGATTTTCAAAAACTCACGAGAAATTGAAAAATTACATTTTTTCTGAAAAATCTTGGCAATTAAAAAACATAAAAATTATTTTTTATAATAGAATATTAAAAAATTTATTTAAAAATAAAAATACACGGTTTTTTCACAATAAATATCCGATTCAAATGTAAATATCACATTTAAATCACGATATTTATGTTTTTCATAAATCTCGTGATATTTTGAAAACCTCAAAAAATTGCCATTTTAAACTTTCAGGCAATTTCTCACGAATATTATCCCAAGATTTTCATAAATCTTTCGGTATTTGTCACTATACCTGCTAGTTGTAAACTATTGATGAGTGCTGATACTGATACGATATTGATACTGAAGGTGAATTATTCTGAATCTGCTAAAAATATTACATGTCAATCAGAACATGACATGTGTTAAAGCTATTAAATTAATAGTAAAAATAATTTTAAATATTTTTTATGTTTATTAAAAAATAACCGATTCATGGATGAAATTGATTTTCTGCCGATACTGACAACATTGCTCTAAACCTGCAAAGGACACCCACCAGGCAAGGCATTACATGCTAATTGTAAAATGATAAATTTTTTTTATTTTATACATCTTAAATCATTTTATGGTATTTCATTAAACAAATAAACAAAACAAAGATACCAATCGTGTATTTGAAACAGAAATTATAAAAGCAAGCAGTTAATGTAATTTCTGTAACGTTAGTCAGCTTTTTATAAATAAAGATAAGCTATGTAACTTCCCTGTAAATTTACTCGAAAAATGAAAGTTTCTCCTCCAGACAATCAAGTCTTCTTTATTTAATACCAAAATCACCCTCATTTTGTACAACTGGCATCAAGGAGTGACACGGGCGTGACCTTTGAATACTCTCCGTTTCACCGGCGTCAATAATCTTTGGGAAATATCTAATTAGACCCAACCGTTTGCTTATAACTTCAAAAACGAGCTACTCTTTTTTAAATGCCGAATGTGAACTAAACTTTTGTGTGAAAACAGTTAAATAGAGACCTCAGATCAACATCTATCATTAACGTAATTCTTTTTTGGTTTCTTATATTGTCCCTTAAAAATTGAAAAGTACGCATTCATTCTCATAAAAATGAAAAAATAAATAAATTGAGCTTTTAATGAAGAAGGCCGTTGTTGTAATTTGTTACCTGATAAATGTAGGCCCTTGTTTGGCAGTTTTTAGGAAAACAGAGGGGACATATTTAGAATTTCAGAAACTTTAGGCTATATTTGAAAATAGGTGCAAAAGGTTTTCCCTTAAATGAAATTTTCGTCCCGGAGAAAAATGAAGTACGGAAATTACCCTTCTCAAAATTCCCTCAAATTTCGCTCTTCTTTTTGTCTGCGACGCGATTTTATTTCTTCTTTAAATTTTATTTTCTCCTTAATTTTGGCGTCCTTAACCAAGGTAAGCTCGATTCCTGCACTTTAATTTCCTGATTTTCAAATTTATTTTTTTGGGAATTTCTTCTTCTTCGTTTTATGCAAGATAGTTTGATTTTTCCACCCTTTTTTTCATGATCGAAATGGTGGGTTTCCCTTCGTTTCGTCCCCACCATTCTTTTTTTCTTTTCTTTTTGCGGTGAAATTTCGTCAATTCTCGTGGTAAATTAGTCTTAGATATTAACGATTTCTATTCCGTTTTAATTTGTTCTTAATTGCAACGGATTTGGTCGAGAAGTTCGTTTTACGTTAGTCCATTATATGTTCATTCTTGTGCGGTTAGGGTTTGGGATTGATTGCTTGATCTTAATTTTATTCGTTTCTAGGGCGTTTACTCACCGAATTTCCTTAAGGAGATGCCTTTCTTGTAGTTGTTCGTTGGATTATTATCGTGGGCGTTGAAATTGTATAGCTGTATTTTTTTTATAGTATGATATATAATATTTTGTTGGGTGTTGGTGGTTTATGGGAAAAGCATGGATTGAATTGGGGAATGCTGTTTGAACCTGTTGTTATCATTATTCATTTGATACTCGCACACCACATTAAAGTTTCACTGAATCTGGCGTTTTCTTCTTCATTCCGATCATTTATTTGATGATATGTGATTATGATTTATGTTTGTTCGCTGCTGCCAATTTGTAGGAATTGCGCTGTCGTTGAGAATATGCAAGGCCATGTTCAGTACGTTTTAACATGTTCCAAGAGTGCCCTTCAGATATCCAAGGATCCTTTTAATTGCTTCAACGTGATTAGTTCGTGGACAATGCATGAATTGAGAAACTTGATTCACTGCATATACAACATCAGGACGAGTAAAAGTGAGATATTGGAGCATACCCACAATGCTTCTATATCTTGTAGGATCGGTTAGAGACCAGTAATGTGCAAAAGGATTGGAAATGTGATGTTTTGTTTGTGACTCCAGATTCTTTCCTTCTCACCACACAACAGTTAGAAATGGACATCTTAGGAGCTCCTGCGTCTTGATATGTTCTTGGCAATCTTTTCCATGTTATTTGTATCAATCATCTGCATCTGGTATATCCCATAAGATGCTTAGTGGAAGCGAGCCCCTTCAAATGATAACAGGAAATTACCATTCCATGATGAGTGTTCTGTATCGTGCTAAGGTGTGCAGATAGAAAACTTCAAAATAAATGACTTCACGAAAACATGGGATGCTTGGTCATAGGCATGATGTTGTAACTGTTCATAAAGAGTTTGCTTTTTTTCTTTTTTATCTTTGGAAGGTTAGGAAGGAAATGACAAGGGAAGGCACATAATGACGATTTGTCCAAAGGTTTGGGGAGAAAGGTTGGGTGGTGAGGATCATAAAAATAGAAGGGCATTGCGTATTCTTTTTTAAATGCTGGAAATTTGTCCTGGTCTTATTTGAAAAAATATTTTCTATGATGTTTTGTTGGCTGGAGCTTTCCAATGATATTAAGAAGCATCCCACGGACTCTAGAGCGGATTTGGATGTGATCTAAATGATCACATTGTTGGCATTGTTGTTGGTCTCTCGGTGGTTTTTACATGGCATATCTTTCAATTGCTTTGGTAATGTAGTGGGGAGTCTATGTGCATCCAACGTAGTTTGAATTCAAATGCAGTTAATGCATCAATGTTGGACCAAAAACTTCGCAAACTGACATTAATCAGGATGGTTAACTATAATTTTTTATGCATGTTTATTCTTTCTAGGATGACTTCATGTTATCCTGGCAGAAACTGTCATGATATTTGGTATATAATATTGATTTGAATCAAACTATCTCAAGGTCTAAATATATGGTCTGAAATATTTCAAACAACTTAAGAACATTATTCGTAGATAATACAAAAAAGATATGTGGTACTTGGTTCATCCAGTAATTGGGTGTTTATATCCATTAGGAAGTTACTGTTGACAAACTTGCTTCTTTATCAAATGTTCTAAAAAGAAAAGGCTGTTATGTTTTACATAGTTGCTTCATACGTGTTTTGGAGTTTTACAAATCATCATTTTTCAAATACTTATCGGTGCAGTGTTTTTTTTTTATGTTATGAGTCCTTGTAGAATTAAGATAATCAATTTTATATGTTATAATATTATTGGCATAAATTTCCTTGGCTCCTTTCTCAAAAAGTTGCAAGGGTTGATGAAGGGAATGGTGGTTTTGATTAGTTACTCAGGTAAGCCACACAGGTGAGCGTTCCCCATCTTTACATCCTAATTATAGAAACTGCTTCAAACAAGGGAAAAGTTCCATTGCAAGAACGTACTATCTACAAACATAGAATCTGAAAAGTCCTGTCAAATTTAAGATCTAAGTAATAGGTCTATTACCCATTCTTTTGCACTTGGATGAACATGCCTATAAGCAGTAGTAAGACTTGTATCTCCATAAGAAAGAATGAAATTGGACTCACGTATTAGATATAGCATTGCATCTGGCGTAAATTTTAAAGGTGAAGAATATGAGGAGCTTGCTTCAATATGATTATTGAGAAAAATCTTAAAATCATGTTTTAATGCATGATATGATAGTCAATTTAGGTTTTGATGAGGAAGCTTCTTTTGTGGTCCAAGCCATTTTATACCTGGACCTCTTTCGGAAGTTTGACATCATTAGTTATTGTGTTCATACAGTAATTGCATCTGGCAGAGCTGAAAGTCATTTTCAATTGTAGACCATAGTATGAGTGCCCGTCTTTGATTTGTTCCATCTCTGATTATGATGCAAGGCTCAAACAGTGTAGATGTTTTTTCAATATAAGTTGAGTGAATGCTTGAATATGAAGACTTTGATGCATTAATAGATAGAAGTATCTGGTTTTTCATTAATATTTATGGGTGCCTCAAAAGTAACTTTTCTTGTTGTACAATGGATGTTGGACCATATAGTGGCTGAGCATCATCAGTCTTTAATTTTTATAGAGAACAGGGTTGCATTTCCCAACTGAAATAAATCTGACATACACAAACTCATTATGTTCACTATATTGTTGAGCCTATATCCCTTCATATGGTGCAAGAGAATTTACTCAAATTGAATTACATATCATTTATATGTTGATGAATTAAATAGCCGACTGGTTTGTTCTGCTCGAGCGGCATTTGAGAGCTTTTTGCTCTGACAGCTGTCAGACAGGCACTTCACTTAGCTTGCATATCCCATGTCATGTGTCGACACAAGATGACACTGCACACGATACTGGACATGCCATGGCACTTCATGGACAGGGTTAGAAATGTGTTGGACACAGTCAACACCATGTCCTTAACTTTATCTATTCCTTTTTGTGATCTTGATTGTTTATGTTAGAAAGTTACACAACGGAATAAACACGAGAGAGAGAGAGAGAGAGAGAGAGAGAGCACACAATGACACAATTTACAGGCTGCGGAGGAGCAAAGATTTTCACTATGTCAAAAAAGGGATTACAAAGGTAGATGAGAGCTCTCTGTCACAAAAAACCCTAAAGCTGCACAGAACCCCTAAACTCACAAAATAAGTTACCTTAGCAAGAAAACCCTAAAAGAGTATTTATCATGGTTGCCAGTTGAGGAAGCGGGAGCGGGAATCGATATGGGAAGCGGGAGCGGGAAGCGAGGCACTTTCAAATTTTATGAAGCAGGAAGTGTGAGACCACTTAGGAGCAAATCGGGAATCGTCTTGGAAGCGAACCGGAAGCGAACCGGAAGCGACCTAGGAAGCGAGGGGGAAGCGAAAAAATAAATAAAAAATGGAAAAACTGATAAAAATGGGGGAAGCGAGGGGGAGCATGATGGGAAGTGTGCTTCCCATGAAAGGGAAGCGTGCTTCCCATTAAAAATCTTGCTTCCCCGCGCATTTCGGAAGCACGATGTTTTGCGCTTTCAAAGTGTGCTTCGGGGAAGCGTGCTTCCCCACTTACCTAGGCGCTTTCGTTAACTCTGGTATTTATTGGACCTTGTTACAAACAGATCGGGTCCATACCATGGGGGATATGGTTTTCTTCAAGTGACATGTGTCAAGGTTGTAACATGGAATTCAACGCACATCTCAACAGTTTATTTTGTATTTACTTGTGTGCTTTTTCTTTCAAGTTTGTCATTGATTACATTGCATTTCACTTTTCAACCTAGATTTATTCTTTAGTGTTTTTAATCATAGTGATTTAGAATTGTTGTTCAAGAATTTGCACTTAAGCTATTCATGCTTTATTGCTTTAGATTAAGAATTTTGAATGTGCTCTCTCTCTCTCTCTCTCTCTCTCTCTTACACACACACATACGTGTACATGATTGGAGAATGCCAGACAAATTGATAGTGCTAATTCATTATTGTATTATCCACAAAATATTGCAGCATGCTGATTTTTTTTCGTTTGTGTTATGACTGATTAATTTCATCAAAGGCACACTTATTAACTCTTGCTACTTAGCTCTTTGAATTGATATTTTATAGGTTCTTTTTGTATTGATCATTTTCCTTTGAGTTATGCAGGTTTTACATACGGCACATTCAGTAATCTTCTATGGAAAGAGTTGCATCTATTTCAAGAAGAGCTGTCCAAAGGTGGCAGATATGTATGGCTTGAATGGGCAACATATCCTCAATAAATGTCCTCCAAACAACACATTGATAAAGGCTGTTCATATTATTTAGCACCTTCAATGATAATCCAGAAGTCTGAACATGGCCAAAATATTTATTATAGGCCTATACGGCCATCCGATCTTAAAGTACTTGAGGAGTTGCATTCATCTTTATTTCCTATCAGGTAAAAAAACTCATTTATGGTTTTTGTTGTACAAAAAGGACCTTTCTTTGTCACTACTAGCCTTAGATGAGCTCTTATGCTTGTTCTTGGCTTGGTGTGGTAGTTGTTATAAAACAGTGGCTTGATTGTATGTACACTTGAGAATCCTTTTGCAGATACGAGTCAGAGTTCTTTTTGAATGTGGTCAATGGTCGTGATATTGTATCTTGGGCTGCTGTAGACAGTAGACGTCCTGATCAAGAGGGTGATGAACTAATTGGTTTTGTCACTGCACGTGTTGTGATACCGTCAGAAAGTGAGGTATAACTTAAACTTTGGTATGTCGCAATTATATCGATTGTGTTGTACTGCTTTGGCAAATTGTGAACACCCCAAATTTTTCAAAATTTTGTAAAAATGACCCTTTTGCCCCTAACCCTGTTTTCTGAGAAAATCAAGTCATTTCTTCAGATTTTCTGAATTAAATTCCATAAAGCTATATTCAAAATTAATTCCAGATCCGAATCCAGTACTTCAAATCCATATTTCCTCCAAAATCCGGATCAAAACCCGTTTCTGAAGAATTTTTCTCAAAATAACTTTTAAATTCTCAGAAAAATTCCCTTTTGTAAATATTTTTATAAAAACACAAAAAATTAGTTTTAAATTTTTGTTTTCTCGTGAATTTTAGGGTTTTATTCTAAAAATACAAAAATATGGAAAAACAACAAAAAAACCAAAAAAATTGGAAAAACTATGCGAAAAAATGAGTAGTTTTAAACTTCTTAAAGTTTGTTTTACCAAAAAACTCCTTTTAAAAACATTTTATAAAATTTGTCTAAAAGGGACCTTCTTTTTGAAAAAAAAAAAATGAAAACTTGCAACGGTCTTTCTCCCGCCCTCACGCAGGCCTCCTTCCAGAACCATCCACCATCGCTCAACTGTCGCCTCCTTTCTCAATCATTCATCGCCAACCGAATCTCCATCAGCCATTGGATCATATCCTTCATCCCCTCTCGAACCCTCTACATCACCTTTAAGAAGAGGTCTTCGAGTTTCGGAAGGGTATCTACGTTCATGCATCCATCTTTCTCTCAAAATCATCCATTGTTCTTCACTTCATCCAGTCTTCCTATCTATCATCTGCAAGCAATATCGGGTTTTCCTCTTCAAGCACACATCGCATCCCTGGTCTCCGATTCCCCTTCACAAGCTTTGAAGCTCCAGAACGATCAATAAGGATTTCCTCCCCTCTTCCTTTTCTTCATCAGAAAAGAAACTTAAGAGGAGAGTAGAAGGGAAACTCCATCAGAACTCTTGCCAATCCGGTAAGTTCTTTTTTTCTTTTCTTCCCCTCCCTCTGTCATTCCTATTCTTCCTTGATTTCTTTCTCTCTTCTTTTCCATTTAAGGCACACTTTGTGGTATTGATTTGCTTCTTGCAATATCAATCCACATATGTGCAACATCAAATAGAACGATTGGGTTCTAATATTTTCCTTTCTGTCTTTGTGATTTATTTCTGTTCATACTATTGCAAATTTGATATTACTTTATATTCCATATGGATCACGATCTGACTTCCTGTTTTATTCTATCGTGTATTCCTTTTACTTCATGATCTTCAATTTATTAATTACTTTGTAAATTTTCTCATAAGACATCTTCCCGTAATCACGTTATCTGCTTTGTCTTTATATTGATTCTTTTTTTTTTTACAGTAGATGTTCCTACTTAGCTAAAGAGCATAAATACATATTTTCTGCAAATTCGTTGTAAATATCTGTTCATGCTTTGCTAGAACGTGAACCCATGCTTTCATTTCATTACAATATCCGTTCATGCTTTGCTACAGCATGAACGAGTGTTTCCATTTCCTCCCCGAATCCCTTTGTATTGTCCCCTTGCAGTTATGGAAACAATGAGGCCACAGATGGCCCCGTTCATCCCCATGTGCTTTTCCTGGTTAATCCCATCCATCTATTTAATTTGTCTTTCAATATCATCCGCACGATAGTACTTAGTTCTGATTTAAATTTTTTTGTTATTATTGCAAGTATTGGATCGTGTTTATATCAGTTCGTCTTCTGCTAAAATCATCCCAATGCTCATTGATTTCGGGATTGATGATTTTTGAAGATAAAATGCCTAAGAATTTATGGGTTTTCTGCTCATGGCCACTTGACCTACATGGTAGTATCATTATCAGAAGTTTGGAGATCTTACAATGATTGTTTCAAACCAGTTGGACTGCCTTCAGCAGACCTCTTTTGATATTTCATTGACTGCAGGAAACCTTACCTGCAATAAGTCCAATGTTGTTAGTTCAAGATCCCTTGATCAACAGCGATGTCGTTTTAAGTTTTTGTACTTCTCCAGCATATTTTGTTTGAACTCTGGAGAATGGATGAGCTCCATATTGAATTATATAACTAATGTCCAAAATGATCTGGAGGGATGTCCTTGAGTGAGAAAAGGGAAACATAATTTCTCGTCCAGGTTGAAGACAAATGACAGCTAAAAAAATCTGGATGGAATATCCAAAGATATGTTGATTCATTGGTATGCAGATGCAAAATATGTAAAAGGGCGGATACATCAAAGATCAATAGAAGGTCAAATTTGCAATCTCATGGTTGATCACCCCAACTAAACAAGAGATCGCAGTACTGATGGACCTAGAGAATCCTCAAATTCCTGTACATTCTACAGGCAGTAGAGATAACGGGTGATAGGGTAACCTGTATAGATCTAATCACATCCCATTTTTTTTTTTTGCAGATCCAATTGATCGATGCAATGGCCTGGAAGTCCTGTTATTGTTGGAAACAGTAACTCAGTATCTTCACATAAAACTCACTGCTGCATCACATTTCATTCAATCTTCATGATTTTTTTTTTTTTTTACATTACCTGCACCATCTTCCACTTACCACATTTGCTAATATCAGCCCACACGCACTTCATTTCCTGTAATAAGCACTATGTACATGCTGCCTCAACCCCTTGCCACCCTCATACACAGCGGCACCTCGCTCATTGTCCTTTGTGTTTCACATGCTTGTTAGTACCCTTCATCTAGTAGCATTCTTTATTACATATGTCAAACTATTGTTGATATTTTTAATCCATCCCTGTTGCCATTAGCTATATTTCAACTCATACACCCACAACACTTCTATTATATTCCCTCATCATCACCTGTGACATCTACCTGCTGCAAATCACGCTACTCACATTCCCTGTATGTCTCCACCATACAGCACTGATAGGTCCACATTCACCTATACAGCCATTTATGCACTGAAAAGCATTTGCTATAAGCACTTTGACATGATAAAAGCAGTAGGATCAGAAGATGTTTCTCTCCAAGTCAAAAGGACATCTTTCCATATGTTTCTGAATTTGGCTTGAATGATAATTAAGTGGGTCAAGGTTCCAGGTGAGTTAAATGGTTTTTTTTTTTTTTTTATCATTGTTTCCCTTAGAAATTTTATTTTCTTAAAATGATCATGGTTTATGTTGTAGGTCCTTTGAAACTCGGCCTCAAGGAAGGCACCATCCCCTGTCTTACTTTTGATTATGTTGCAGTTGATCTCAGTGTGGTGTTCATAACATTACATGTTGTATATGTTTGGTAGTATGTATTCCCCTTGATGGGGTGGTGTGGGAAAATCCTGTGATCATATGAATCTGACATAAGGCCTTCTTACCTTCCTAAGTTGTCCAGGGGTAGCTAGCAACAAGGAATGTGGTAAAGCATTACGCAAGCACCTTCACACTCAATCGCCATAGCTTATGCTGGTTATATCTCCTGCAACCACACGGTCATACAGCCCCTGCATGCTTCATTTATTCAAACACCTACACCCATTATGCACAGACTCATCACCATTGGCGTTTGACAGCAATTTTCCCTTTCCTTTCCTGTATGTATACCATCTGCATACCCTGTTATACAACCTGTTACCACACTCAGTGCACTTGTTAAACATTTTTTTTTAGCAAACATCACCATATTTTACCTTTTATCGGTGCATCTTAATTATCAATATCCATTCCATTATTCATAACCTTTGTAGCAGTACATATGCATCTCACTGCATTATGCCACAAGTATCACATCTTCACAGTGGTTCACTGTGACCACATCTGTTATGTGATTTTCTTACATATTCACAAGTGATTCGCTACGAACCACTTTTTCTCATTTCCACAAGTTACGGCAATTCACAGAATTACCCAAGATTTATTTCACCACCTTATTGTCATGTGGCACTTCAACCTTTTACAGCATCTAGGTACACCAATAGAGGTGTGTCGTCATTACAACACTATATCTCTTCTCATCCCTGCACTTGCAGCACATACATACGTGCAACAACATTCCATCGGCATAACTTCTGTTTTTCCTTCTGTTTAATACCAGCACCTTCCCTGTCAGGTATTACCTGCTATTTCCCCTGCAGCATCCATTCCAAAGGTTGCATTAATTTTACAACCCACTACCAGCATCCACTATATTTTTGGTGGCTGCCCACTGTTTCGAAACCATTATAGCACTTCTTTGCTGTATATACATTTTGACATCTCTATATCATTCACTATGTCAATTCTTCACATTCACTATCTCACCTATATGCCTATATTCATATATATATATATATATAATCATTTTCATCCTTCCTCACTTTAGATCTTAAATACCGTGGCATGTGAGTATCTCATATTTGGCATGTTTGAGATATACAATTTTTCTTTTGCTTTCATACTAACTCTAAGTGTCTTATAGGAAATATGTGGGAGATATCGTTATTGGGAGTTGTAAATTCGATTTTATGTCTTGTAATAATTAGATCTTAATGAGAATTTACACTTCCTATCTTAGATAGAATGAATGAGCATTGTAAATATCATGATTTACTTGTTTTTCATGCATTTTGCTTTTATTTCTCAAATTCTCACAAATGGCAACACGAATGACACGTGCATCATTTTGTAAGAGGTAAATTAATCCTAAGTTGATGATTTACATCAATGGCCATAGTCAGGATGTAAACAAGACTTAGTGTTTTTATCTTTTATAAAATAACACTGGATCCACACTGGATTCTTTTTAAAATTCATCATATTTTCTTAAATATTTTCCTCTTTTATCATAATTTAATTTAAAATTAATTCAATATATATACCAATGGCCATAGTCAAGGTATATTGAGAATTAATTTCATTTTAAATTCTATAAAAGCACAAAAAAATGTATTTCATTCTTCACTTGAATTTAAATGTGGTTATTATATAATATATTCAATGACCATAGTCAATGATATATTATATCTTCAACCCCATTCTTAATTCATTTAAAGAATGGAATAGCTTTTCAAAATCCAATTTCAAATTCTTTAAATTCATTCATCATTTAGGATAGAATTGCATCATATTTTCAAAATTCTTTTTTTCAAAATCCAAGTGATTGTGAATATCTCTTTTTCAATTTATCAATTTTATCTCATTTCTTAAAATCCAAACTTTGAAATCAAATTCAAAGTTTAAAATTCAACTTGATTCATTTTATAAATTCCAAAATCAAGTTCAAAGTCCAATTTGACTTTGAAATTCATCCTCAAATCAATTTTGAAATTTCAAAAACCAAAGTTAAAATCTCAACTTGGATCCAGATTTCCAAGTATGAATCCAATTTCACTTTGGATCTCAGATTTCAGATCCAATTCTATTTTTAGGATCCAGAATCCAACTTCACTGTGGATCTCAGACTTCAGATCCAAATCCATTCTAAGATCCAGATCCCCATTCTACTTTGGATCTCAAATTATAGATCCAAATTCCATCTAGGGTCCAGAACCCAATTCTACTTTGGATCTCAGACTTCAGATCCAAATCCATTCTAGGATCCAAAACCCAATTTCACTTTTGATCTCAAATTACAGATCCAAATTCCATCTACGGTCCAGAACCCAATTCTACTTTGGATCTCAGACTTCAGATCCAAATCCATTCTAGGATCCAGAACCCAATTTCACTTTGGATCTCAAATTACAGATCCAAATTTCATCTAGGGTCCAGAACCCAATTCTACTTTGGATTTCAGACTTCAGATCCAAATCCATTCTAGGATCCAAAACCCAATTTCACTTTGGATCTCAGACTTCAGATCCAAATCCACCTGAGGATCCAGAATCCAACTTCACTTTGGATCTCAGACTTCAGATCCAATTCCATTTAAAATTCAGAATCCAATTTCATCTTGGATCCTAGTGTTCAAATCCAATTCCCATTTTTCAGATTTTAAATCCAGAATTCAAATTCAAAATCTCAACTCTATTTAGAATCCATACTTTGGATTCAAATTCCATTTTAAAAGTTCCAGATGTCGAATCAACTTCTATTCTCAATTCCAAATCTTAAATCCAATTTCATTTTCATCTCAGATTTCAAAATCCGATTCTTATTTTCGGATTCTAAATCCAGAATTCAATTTTAAATCTCAACTCTATTTAGAATCCAGACTTTGGATTCAAATTCCATCTTGAATTCCAACTTTCAAATCAATTTTATTTAGATTTCTCACATTTCATTTTTTTTTTAAACTTCAAAGATAGAATTCAATTCCCTTCCAAAATATTCATCCAAGTTCAAACTTCTAATTCAAAGTCCATTTATAACTTTGAAAATTCATTTCTTCTCCTTTTTTTTCATTTCTTTCAAAATCCAGATTTATTTTTTTCAAGCTCTTGATTACTCCAAAAACTTAGAAACTTTAAATCTCAAGTTCTAAGTTAGAGAACATTTTCTTCACTCTATCATCATTCATCTCAGAAACACTTGGGAAATTTTCAAAATCATTTTCGAAAGAGCATACATCTCTGCATTGCACAAGCATGATTCTTTGTGCATTTAGACTTAGGATAAAATTCTTAGATAATTTCTTAGCAAAGCAAAAGGCATAAAATTCGACCCTTGGTTCGATTACCCCTGATAAAGGCGCCAGGAACGGTCGAACCTCGTACCGACAAACGGATCTCGTCTCCCAGTTTTCCCGCAAATATTTCAAAAACGGAGGGAGTTATTTTTAAAATAATTTCAAAATTAAGGTCAAGTGAGACCCCGCGAAAGAGTTCCTCTTCTCTCTATTCTTTTCTCTTCTCTTCTCTCTTCTTTTCTTTCTTCTATTTCCTCCCTTCAAAAAGGAGGAAATAGAGGTTGGAAAGGGAAAAGACAAGGAAGAGAGAAAATATTACGAGAGGAAAATTTTTGCGATGATCACACAGATTTACTAGGAAATTATACCTTGCTCTGCAGTTGAGAGATATTCTGGATTATGATTCTTCAAGAACAAACCAAAAGTTAGTTTATATCCTGGCACTTGGTGTAGCAGAGCAGTATAGAAATCTTGGAATAGGTCAGTCGTACTGACCTGGTGTGATTTCTTTGTCGATTCTTTTTGTTCCTTATAGTAGAACTGATATTTGTATATTTCTCAGCTTCTTCACTTGTTCAGGAGGTTATCAAGTATGCTTCAAGCATTCCTGAATGCGGGGCAGTTTATTTACATGTGATTGCCTATAATGAACCTGCCATTCTACAAGAAGATGACTTTTTGATGTTTGCAGAATTTTCCTAATTTTTATTATATCAAGGGTTGGCATTTTGATGCATATTTATGTGTATTATGTAAATGGTGGACGATCTCCTCGCCCTGCTCTGTAAGTACCTACACAGGTAACATGCATGCATATGAGCACAAGTGCACAAACTCATGAACAAGCAAACATATTTATCTATATCTGCCAATGCATGCGTCACAGGTTTTGGTATCAGAAGGTTTTGGCATAATTGATATAGTTTGCTTAGCAAAATAATCTAAAAGTAAGTTGAGATTCACTTTGAAAGAGTTGTAATGATTTTCAAAGATCCTCCTTTTTCTGGTGCTCTCATGTTTCTAAGTGATCCTAGCTTTTTGTAGCTCTTGTTTTTCCCCATTATCCTACTTTATAGATACGGTACTCTGGGAGCACCTACACCCACCTACTAGAAATCATAGGTGCAGGTTGCATCTTCTCAATCAGAACTTGTAGATGTATTCAGCATAGTTTATTTGATAGGAATCATGCTTTGGATAAAATAGGATTTTTTAAGTCATAAAATTTTGGTACATTGTGGCGGTTGATTTTTAAGATCTTGAAAAAACTACATGTATGCCATAATTACATGAACAAAAACTTGTTTTCATCTAAAAAAAATGCACGTAGATAATATCTATACAGTCTGATCAACAAAAAAGGCACAAGTTCGAAAATTTAAAACATCTATTAGGTGGGAGTAGGTGCTCCACGAGCACCCTATCATTACTAATATGTATGTATATATATGTACTAAATGAATCATTTTATTGGATTTTTGGGGTTTTTTCGGAATTTCAACCCCATAGATGTGTTCAGCATGATTGAATTACTAGAAATCGACACTTGGATCATGCAT
The DNA here is from genome assembly GCF_984573655.1 of Nuphar pumila. Classification (NCBI taxonomy): domain Eukaryota; kingdom Viridiplantae; phylum Streptophyta; class Magnoliopsida; order Nymphaeales; family Nymphaeaceae; genus Nuphar; species Nuphar pumila. The sequence goes on along the minus strand of NC_143259.1, from coordinate 15,256,316 downwards.
TTTGGATGAAAAAAATGGTATTTGGAGCCTCAAAAATGTATGAAAATTGTAGGCCATTGACCTTTTAAACCTCATAAAAACCTAACCATGCACCGGAATTAAATGGTCAAAGAAGTGATTCTTATAAAAACAAACATATTGATCACATCTGTACGGTCAAAATTTTGAAAAAACCCTGAAAAACCAATAGCATGTTTCATTTAGCACCATGCCCATTTTGTAGGTTTTCATTATATATATATATATATATATATATATATATATATATATAGAGAGAGAGAGAGAGAGAGAGAGAGAGAGAGAGAACTCTTTCCCGCTGTTAAGGGGGAGCAAGGAAGAAAAGAAATTGTTTTTCGACTAGTATCGTCTCGCATAATTTTGGAGTTATGGGTGCCTTTATAACCCCACAATTGCGAGTTCTCACCTTGTGTCATGAATGTTTTTTTTCCTCGGTAGCTACCACCACTTTATTTAATTTTCCTACTATGTGCAGGGACCTTGTGACAGTAATTGCAACTTATTTAAGGAGTCTTTTTACGTCTCTGGCGACACGACTGTGGAAGCATGAAGAGAACATTTCTGGATGGCCAAAATGTAAAGGAGCTAATTCCCTGTTGTTTAACTCAAATAGGAACAAGGGGTGCTGAGAACAGTGGATGCCAGTATGTCTAGCAGCTAATTGTTAATCCGGAAGACATCAGATCCTACATATGTCGAGAAGGTGGAATACCATGTTTATATATGTATTTGTTCAAAGAATTGACAATAAGTATACTTTAAGAGCAAAATCATTTGTTCATGTGAAACAATGGAGTCTGTATTGCAGATAAGTGATCAACATTGCAGAACCATCCATCCAAGTCCCTTTAGGAGTGAAAAGGTACCAGCTAGATGACAATCTATTCAATACTCTTGGTAAGTTTTTGTAGCTGTCTGCAAAACCATAGTCCAATTACAATATTAGACTACATAAGTATCAAGAGATATGACGCATCTCTCAACTTCACCCAGCAGGGCTGGGTCTGGCCACCCATAGGTTCGAACCCTGCTGTGGCTCCTTGTCTGGATAAACCGGCAGTGATTCAGGTTAAAGAACAGATCAAGGGTAGCTTGCTGATTGGAACCGGTGCTAGATTGTGCTGGGAAAGTCAATTGGATGCTTGAGAAAATTAGGGCCTTCCACATTTTCAGTCTTATGGGAAATAGCATGATCAAATTTGAAAAGTTCGCAAATGTTCAGAGAAACAAGAAACTTTAGCTTGCTCAGAGTCGAGTCGATGAATGTGTTCCTCCTATTTTCACCCTATGTCACATGGATACAACTGCAGATAATAAGATTCCGCCATTTTTATTAAGTTCCTTACATGATTAATATACAAGGGGGATATTGAACAGGAGTTAAAAATGGAGTATCCCTGTGACAAGTTTCACCTTAATTGGTATGATGATTCTACCATGTCTGATTATATTTGCATGGCAAATCCTACTCATTCATAGTTTTTTCAAATTTTAGCAGTATTTCCAGTCAAAGAATTTGGTTTTTGCAGAACGGCATGAGCTCATATTATTGGTCAGTAAAATGCTAATGTTGGAATCAAGAAGCCTCCTTATAGTGGTTTTGGGTGGAGTCGTTAAATCATGGGGCGTGTGCGGTAGGATGAGGGTTTGAACCTCCAACCTTGTGAATGATGCATGCTCTACCCAATTATGCTATTCCAACCCTTCTCCAAGTATTAGGATTTCTTTTTTTTAAAGACAAGCTGGGTTAGGCAGACCCCTACCAGATATCTCTTAAGCCCCATATGGCAGAGGGATTCGAACCTGAGCCTTCAGCTTGCCACAGGACCTCGCTTACCACATGGGATACTACCTCGGTAAGTTTTAGGATTTTTACCATACTCCCATAAAGCTCATTTCTTGCTTCGTATCTAGGGGTGGCAATCAGGTCAGGTTGGCGAGTCAGCATACCTCAACACGAACCTGACACAATCTTTCTCATTTTTTCTACTTGTCCAAGGGCATGTAAATGCTAGAGTCAATGATATCATATGCAAAGACAAGGATATCCTCAGGATTTGAGCATTGATATCCAGGACAAGCGCAAATCATCCAATGCATTGATGTCCATTACTAACTTATCAGCCAGCAAGGGCAACTTATGAATGTCACCAAGTTGATCATGAGTTCGAAACCATGGGAGGGCGTCCTTTGCCGCAAGGTCGAAGCAGGGTGTACTCTCCGATGGCTTGGGAGGACCTCAAGGGTTTTACCAACCAGAGACCATCCAATGTATGGTCTGTGATTGTGCAGGGGGTTGTTTCTCCTTGGCCTATCATAAAACAAAAAACATAAATGGCCAATACATTATCATGGAATGCACTTGGTCAAAATTGTGCTGGACACAACCAAAACGAGGTCCTGGACAATCTTCTCACAAGTCAGAAAATATTTCTCCAAAGGATAGAAAAATGCACCTATCTTGGTGTGACTTGGATGTCCTTGGGCAGGAAAAAGTAGAGACAATGGACAGACGGATTCTTGTCCTTGATGCTACCAAACAATTGAGGAGATTGCTAGGTCAAACTTTTTTTTTAAAGAATTTCATGCACATCACCATCTAATCTTTGGCGTGTGAATAAATCTTTGAACTTTTTAACATTTTAGCCTTTACATTGTCTTGCTAGGCAATTGTAGGTTCATATGGAATTTAGCTTAGGGGTCCCTCACTTGAGAGAGAATGTCAGGCCACCAACCAGCCATTTGGAATAAGACGCGATTGAAGATCAGAAATTTTGTGGAAATGCGGTAACTGAATCATTCTCTCAGGATTTTTGGACTATAATTCTCAAGACAGTAATTTTCTAATGTTCTTGTAAATAGGGCTGGTAAACGAGCTGAACAGAGCATGTTTAGGCTCAGCTCATTTGCCAGTAGATCGAGCTCGTGATTTGGTTCATGCTCGTGCTTAACTGAGCCAAGCTCAAGATCAGTTCGTCCCTGAATGAGATGACCCGAATATGAGCTGGCTCATGTATAAAAATTCTAGCTGTACATGAAATATATAGACTTAAAATATATATTTTTTATATATTAAACTTAATAGTTCAGATTTTAAATGTATATGTTCCACACATTCTTCTCTTTATGTATTACACTTAAAATGTATATCAAACACACACACAATATATATATATATATATATATATATATATATATATATATATATATATATATATATATATATATATATATATATATATATATATATATATATATATAGGAAAATGAGAGTCTACCCATGCCCGACCTGTACCAGATGGGTCTTTTCCAAAAAATTTGGTGTTTTTTTTTAAATTCTAACCTTACAGATGTGTTTTATGTGTTTGTTTTCATAGGAATAGGATCTTGGATCATTTGATTCCGGTGCATGGATAAGTTTTTATAAGGTTTCAAAATCAATGTTATGAAAATTTTTAGAACTTTCGAGGCTCCAGAAACCATTTTTTCATCCAAAATGCATGATCTAAGAGTCAATTTCTAGTTAATCGATCACGCAGAGCACATCCATAAGGTCGGATTTTCGAAAAAAATCCCAACAGCTACGCGGACCCAGGTCTGATATATAATTTCACAAACCATACTCGGCTACTAATTAGACCCTTTGAGTCTGCCCTGGATTCTAATCAGATCTTCCTCTTTATCACCAAAGCCGGACCCTATAGGGGGTTTAGCACGGGTTGGATCTGGCTCAAACCCGATCTATTGGCACCCCCTAATTGTATCTTCTGACCAACGAAAAATCGATATTTTTCTTTCTACCATCCAAAAAAATGGAACTTTTCTGTATATTCTAATGCTAATATAATAAATAATAACTGGTCCCACGACAAATGGACGAAAAAAACTGGTCCCATAAAAACCCAAAAAAAAAAATGCAATTGGGAATTGCAAACTGGGAAATAGTGTGTCCTATTTCCAAAGCAAACAAGAAAAGGGAAATGAGAACATCCATCCCCTAGCCTCCTCACCCGTTGAATTAGGGATGGCAGTGGACCGGGGGAAAGCGGGGCCCCGCCCCGCCTTGCCCCGTTTGGACTGGGGATGAAGGGTATGAAATGGGGATGGAGGCGGGGACGAAGGTTAAAATCCATCCCCGTCCGGGGGTGGAGGCGGGGATGGACGTACACTTTTCCCCGCCCCGCCTCATCCCCGCCCCCACCCACTTTTCCCCGCAATATCCCCGCCCTGCCCCGCCTCATCCCCGTTTGAACCGGCAAGGAAGGACATGAAACGGGGATGAAGGCGGGGGTGGAGGATAAAATCCATCCCGGCCGGGGATGGAGGCGGGGGTGGAGGATAAAATCTTGAGGCGGGGCGGGGATGGAGACCTTGTCCCCCCGCCCCGCCCCACTGCCATCCCTACGTTGAACCCCTAGATTCTAGAATAAGGTATATACTCCAATAGGGCATCTTTCCCAAAGGCCCTACTTTTCCTTCACGCCCTACAATGGTTTGATGCCTTGGGTAGAGTGCACTACCCTTCGTTACACCAATCCAAAGGATGACATAAGTGTCTTTGATTAGCTATGCAATTGCAAATTAGTTTATCTCGCCCTAAACATGCATGTTCACTTTTTTTTATGAATCACGAGAGTCTGGATCCGGTGCAATCACATGGCACAAAATTTGTGCATTAAGCACCTGATTGCCCTCCATCAGGCCTTGGGCCCCACAACTGACAGGTGATGTCCCTAAGATGGAGGGTGATCAGGTGCTTAATGCACAAATATTTGTGCAATCATATTGCACCTGATCTTTTTCAGGAATGACGACACCAAGAGGTGCTCTTTGTGGCCCTTTTGTTGTTTCAACTTCGCTAGTGCTACTCTAACAAGCTAGTGCTTAATTAGCATAAGGAGCATTATTTTATTGTCATGTTCTCATTTGCTGATTTTATTGTATCTCTTTAGGGCAAGTTTGAAAGTGGGAATGACGTAGGAAAAGTGATACAAATTGGAAGATCCGTACAGCTTTTTCCACACTTACGAACTGAGAAAATTTTTCTTTGAGAGAGTTTTTCCAAATTATTATTTTTTCTATAGAAGTTATTATTGAAGATCCGTACAACATTGTCTTCAATCCATTTCTTTTCCCCAAGCAAAATATGAAGAAAAAAAAAGAGTTAAAGCAGTATGAGTTTCAAAGGTGCTTAAGAACTACAATTTATAGTGCTTGAATTTGGGCTCTTCATTCTTGGTCATATCTTGAAGTATTTATATGGTTTGTGGAATGATTACTGGAAATACACTATAGAAATGACAAAGGAAAACCATGCTCTAAGAAGGTGGAATTGATCAATATACAAACGGTGAAGGGGTGCTAGTTTTAGTGGAAACTGATCCCGCAAAGACTCCTCCTAATACACGGATATGGGTTGGATTCAGACCCAGAATTACAACCGCACCAAAACCCTGCAATCTTTTTTCTTTTCTCTTTTGACCATATCATACAAGAGTGAAGCAGGAGCGGGTCTGTGGGTCCCACAGGGCCGGCAACAGGTACTTCCTCCCGTTCAGCCCGACCGCGTTGTAGCTCCCGCCGGAAGCGGGGTCCACCAGCAGGTTCCCTGCGTAGCCCGGGTAGGCGCCCTTCCCGTACACGCCCGGGCAGGCCGAGGCGGCCTCCAGCGGGGCGCCAGCGTTGCCCTGGTAGTAGCCGTTGCCGAGCGGGTTCGTGACGGTGGCGGCAAGCATCGACGCGACGTTGATCACCATGCCGTCCATGCCAACGTCACCGTTGGGCGCGACGAGCGGCGGCACCTGCGGGCCGTAGATGGGCTGGTGGAAGGGCCAGGCGCAGGTGCCGGGGCACTGGGAGGCGGAGTTGCCGACCCAGACGTAGGCGGCGGTGGAGGGGGGCCGGGCGCCATGGGTCCCGCAGCCGCCCATGCAGAAGCCCTCGACGGCGACGTCAGCGGAGGTGAGGACGAGGGTGAGGGACCTCTCCCCGTGGGCCCCAGGAGCAGCGTGGCTGGAGGCGAGCTGTGAGATGTGGCCCCGGGTGAGGGTCTTGCCCAGGGAGCAGCCCGAGTCAAGGGTCTGCCTCACCAGTACCGGAACGACCGCGCCGGATGAGGAGGAGGGTGGGCTCGACTTGGTGAGCGCGGCCGAGTACTTCTCGACCGTCATCCACCAGGTGGAGACGGTGGGATACTGGCCCTTCGGGAGGGCGGTCGGTGGGTGCAGGGAGTTGAGGAAGTCGATGACGATGGCCCTCTGTGAAGGAGAGAAGGCACCGTACCACACGATGCTCAGGGGGAGGTTGCCCGTGAGTAGGGGACCATTGTGGTATTGGAGCACGAGGGGTGGTGGGGTGTAGAGGGAAGCGAGCTTTCTCGAGACACCCATCGACCGGGAGAGCTCCGCCATGCAAAGGAGGAGCACCACCATGACAAACAAATCTCTGGAGAGAGAAGACATTGCTAGAGAGAGAGATTTGCTTCCTTGTTGATGGAAGGAGAGGGATGGGTTTAAATAGTGAGAAAAGAAGTAGGAGAGAGAGGAGACTGTCATGTGGGGAAATGCGCCTGACGTTTCCTGGAATAACAAAGGTGCCACAGTGGTGTGAAAATGATGGACGTGACCGTTTTTCCCACAGTAAGGGTGCAGACAGAGGGGACGTGATCTTGCTTCTTTCACCATGATTTTCCCAAACTAGTTAATCGCAGCCTACGTCACTGACGTGACCCCTTCTTCCCACTTCATGATTTTCCCAAAACTTTGTTTCAAACACCAACGAGGGCAGTTAGTGCAAGTCACCTGCAAGTTCAAAACCCAATGGCAGCTTTCTTCATCAAAAAAAAAAAAAAAAAACTTAGTTTCAAACACACAAGTTGACAACCTATCCAGCACATTTCTTGACTGGGCTTAGATTTATATAATAAGGGTTGCTTGAGAGTATACTTTGTATGCATGACCCGTTTGGATGTATAAGCTACCTTTACAGACCTACTTACTGTGTGTGTGTGTTTTTAGAAAGCCCTGCTTACTTTACTTTCATATAGTCTCTTTGGAGACCTTCTTTTCAAGTCTTTAATGGTCATATACATGAAGATACTATCGAATCCATTAGAATCGATTAATCTTAATTAGCCAGACAAATTGCTCACAAGAGCTTTTCTCATCTGATAAGACCGACTTGTAAATATCACACCAAATTGACAAGTGTCGCCAGTTCGAAACTCCAAAAGAGTGTCGCTTGCAGCAAAGTCGAAGCTAGTGTGTTCTCAAATGAGCAGAGAGGATTCCCAGAGTTTTAGTAACAGGAGGTCTGTCAACGTGCAGTTAGCAATGGGGGCAATTTTTTCCCTTGGCATACTTTAAAACTATGCCAAACGACACCAATAATAGATATTCCTGCAAGAGATTATTGCCAATTCGGAAACAAGAGGAATCAACATGTCCCGACGATCAAATGTTAGCTCCCTACAATCCAAAATACAAAAACGCCAGACCAGATTCATTGAGCCAACCAGAGGTACATTTTTGTTCACTTTTGTTCTTAGCCGACGTGCTCAACCAGTGTGAAGCCCACATGGGCTCAAGCACGTGGCGAGGATGGTGACATCGACAGTAGGTAAGATAAATGTGGGTGCATGCACGACCACAGGCATAGACCGGCACTCATCATGAGCCTTACCCACTCACGCCAATAATGTGGGCTTCATTTGGCCATGGCCATACTCAAGATAAGCACAAAAAATAAGCCACATTGTTCATTCAAAATTACAAGGGGTATGCTTAATTACTTTTTTGTGGGGCATTCAATGCAAATCCATAAAGCCCTTGTCAACTGGCCGGGTACTCGACCTATGATCAGGCTATACTTGAACCCACCTAAATAACAAATTATCGGGTTTGGGTTTTGGGTTATGACAGGTCACTAAAATAGAATTTCAAACCAATGTCCCCATGATTTTAATTTATTTTTATTAAAAATACATAAATTACTAATGGGTTGAATACTAAAAAAAAGCCAAGTAGAGTCAGCTACCCAGCAAAAATCATGACCCAAAGATAGGGATGGCAGTGGACCGGGGGATAAAAAGGCCCCGTCTCGCCCCGTTTGAATCGGGGATGAAGGGCGCGAAAGACAGATGAAGGCAGGAATGAAGGTTAAAATCTATCCCCGTGCCGGGATGAAAGCGGGGATGAACTTACGCTTTCCTCAACCCCGCCCTGTCCCCATCCCCAATCCTTCAAGGGATGACTATAGACCGAGGGGAAACGGGGCCCCACCCTGCCTCGCCCCTTTTTGGACCGGGGATGGAGGATTTGAAATGGAGATGGAAGCGGGGGTGGAGGTGGAGGTTAAAATCCATCCCCGGGCGAGGATGCAGGTTCAGATTTTGAGACGGGTGGGGGTGGAGACCTTGTCCCCGCCTCCGCCCCGGTCCACTGCCATCCCTACCCAAAGAGCATATTGCTCGAGTGGGGTTTTGGGTCAACCTGAATATTATTCGGGTAGACACTTTCATTGCCAATACAAAAAAATCTAGGTTGAGGTTGGGGTCGAGTACCCGATACAGACCCGACCCGTTAACAGCCCTACGTAAGGGTACCATTGTCATCTAATGCAGCTAAATATTTCAAATTTGTCGTTCAACGAGACGTTTCTTGGGTATTAAATTTTTGGGTCATGGTCATTGGTTATGACATTGACGTGAAGCGTCATGTTGGTTGGATCGGCCTATCTCTTGAGGGTGTCCAAGTCGGCCGAGAGACAGACAAATGAGGCCATCTGGACGCCATGCCCTATGTAGCTAAGCCCATGGGGGAGGAGTAGGGTGGGTCCCATTGAGCCACTGCTGACGTGGACCTAGGGCAAATTTGAAATTTGAATCGTTTTAGTGGGGTTTCCTTTCTTGGAAGGTCACTAGCAAGAAGATAGAGAATGCAATGGAGAGTGCCAAGCTGCAAAACCCTAATCGAGGAGATTCAAAGGGTGGGTCCCACCAGTCAAATGATTTTGGTCATTGCCTGATGATATTGTGAACCGAGTTAGGAACCGTTGATCATCGAGATCAACAGCTCAATGATCACTGGTGACATAGGGAAGCTAGGTCCTAACTGCACAATCAAGACATGGTGGTTGGCAATCAACTGTGAAGCCATTAGTGGTTAAATGACCAATTGATGATGGTTGGGCTTTCCCATCATGGCCTATAATAATTGCATAGTTTGTGGGGGGGAGTTGTGTATGAATTGTCCTTCGTTTGCAGCTTTTATGAATGGAATCCCTAAACATTAATCTATCTTTTTTCAAACAGAGGTTTAGTTATTGTTAGGTTTAAACTAATGTTTTGTTTAGCCGATACAATAATATATATTTACTCCCATACTTTTCAATATACAAGCCTTTTTTTAAATTCTTTTTAACGATAGAAACCCGCCAAGATCGATCCCAAATTGAACCCACCCAACCCAGTAGTTTTATTATTTTTTAATGCTTTATAAAACATTTTTCATTTTTAACATTAGAATAAATTGTCGAAAAAACGAATTCACGGCACCCATCCTTGTGTCCACGTGTCTTTGGACAAGCCCCAAAGATCAAAATTAATGGCAAACGATTATAACATGTCCACTTATAAGGGTGCCAATGCACTTTATGTGGTGAGAATAATAGCAATATATTTTAGGGCTTTCCAAAGTCCCATCGGCTAAGACCAACATTCACAAGATATTAATGGCGTACAAACACTATAACCCAAGCCCACCCCCATTCAGATCGGACAGCACTTAATGATCCTGATGATGGGCGTCCATAATTAATGGCCAAACCATACACTAACTTTGGACCACTCTGGCTAAAATTATTACTTATCTCTTTATTTTGGTTATATATATATATATATATATATATATATATATATATCACTCTTGTCCAGGTCAATCGAACCATCCCATCTTCTAAATAGAAATCATAGGTTCAAGCCTTATCTACTCAACCTAATCGCATACGTGTATTGGGTATGGTTGGTTGTTTCGTCCATGTCAAGCACATTTGAAGCAGATTTAAGAGAAAGATTTGAAAGCACAGACTCGTTACCGTATTTATACATTAGAGAGAGAGAGAAAGAGTAAATTGGATTTAAATTTAACAAACCTTGATGGTACTTTTAATCATGTTACTATTCTCCTTTATCGTGAGTATATTATTTCAAATTTCAGAAATCTCAAAAGCATCTTCTTAGGTACGTACAAACTACTCAATGAGGTGCATATCTAATACAAAATACTGATCATCCGTTATATATATATATATATATATATATATATATATATAGAGAGAGAGAGAGAGAGAGAGAGAAATGGGGCCTAATATGTTCGATTCTCGTATATACGAGTAATGCGTTCTTTAGGCCCCTTTTTTCGTTAGGTCTCATTAGGCCCTTTCAAAAATCATAGTTTAAAGTATTTTTTCTCGCATCCAACACCGTAGATGTGATCTATAGGTTTTGTTTAGTGGAACAGGCTTTTGGATACCTGGAATTTGACCTGTATACATGTTTTTCCAGTGATTTAAAAATCAATGGCTACGAAGGTACTAGTTTTTCTCGGCTAAAAAAAACATCTTTTTTCATTAAAAAACATGATCCAAGAGTTGATTCTCACTAAATCAAGCATGCTAAACGCATCTAACCGATCAGATCTATCATAAAATACTTAAAACCTATGCGGTAGAACTAGAAATGGGGCCTAATATATATATATATATATATATATATATATATATATATTGATGAGTAGCTCATAAATAGTTGAGTCTTAAACACTTCTAAAAGACATAGCAGCATGTGTTTTTGCTTAATCAGTTTTCTTTTTTTTTTATATACTACAAAGGAAAGCCCTCACTGAGAACCAGGTCACTTAATGGGCACGCTCAATAAGAATCTACATGTTTTTCTTTAATCCTAACATGTAGATGGGTTCATCATTGCTAATTATTCACTAAAAATCACTGTTTAGATGGAATGACTTGATTAGAAGCCATCATTTCCATTTCACCAATTTAATTTTAGTCCAACATGAGTTGTTGATTTCCAACTTTTCTAGTAAGCAAGCTATAGAAGAGACCCACCCACGCACTCACACACACCCAATGACCTTGCTAACATTACGCCTTAATCATTTCTTCAGGTCTGACTGATAGCTATTGCTGCATGCACACATTTTACCAATCAGTAGACCCCATTTCATTGTTTTTAGGACTAACGTTTATAGCCATTCAATTTGAGATGGATGCACAATGTTTAATTAGAGGTGTCAATGGGTCAGGTTTGGTTGGGACCCGGTAAAACCAGACTTGGATTAGATTTTCGGATATGGTATCGGGTCCAAAGTATAATTGGGTCTACTATAAGAGAAACCATACCCGGTGTAATGCCCCAAAATCATAACCTGAAATTTTAATTTTTTTAAAAACTTTGAAGAGTGGAAAACAATATTTTCATTAGGGGTTGAAAGACTTAAAGCGAGTTACAAGTATGAATCAACAACATAAATTTAGAGAACCATTCACGAATCGGTTCAATTATGAAAACCAAAATTATTTATATTTCTAAAAGCATTCATTCACAAAATGTAGTAAGATGGATAAGACAGACAGAGTTGCAATTACACAATCACTTAAAGATCAAAATGAAACCAAAATCATAAGTTTAGCCCTAGATCCTCAGATGTCCTAGTTCTCGATATTGCCCATGTATCTCGTCATCCACTTTCCAGCATATCAATTATAATCCTTTTAAAAGGGTCAGATTCGTGAAAGCTTGGTAGGTATACACCACTTTTAGGTAATTACATAACATTAAAATATACACTTTCATATAAGATATTATTGTTCATCAAGGCATGATACAATTCTAACCTAGTTTATCAAGCCATGTAATAGTTTAACATAAAATAGTATGACATGTTTCAAAGTTAATAACTGTGAAAAAATATTCAACTTTATTCAGAATATAACTCTGGATTATCAGAGCTTATTTTCATTTCAAGACTATGTGAATAACAATGTCTTTGTTTCTCTTTATTATAGTTCTCTCGGGTACACGAAGAAAACGATCACCTTAAACGGTCATGATAATCCAAGGGTATATTATTCATGAGTTGTACTTTACTCGAGTGTCAAACTAAGCAAGACCCAAAGCCGAAGGTTTGTGACCAGGAGAAAAACCCACTATGTTGTATACTTGATATAGAATGCATCTTTGACCAACTGCAATAATTGAGAATTTATCACCTAAGATACGTTTATAGCCTCAATCTCTTAACCTGCGAGAGACTGAAGACCATTGAGACGTCTTACTCTCATAAAATATAATATTATTACTAGAGGCTTGTATCATCTACCTCTCAAGGTAATCCACATATATGAATGAAATACAGGGTTTTTATTATGGGATTTTATCATTTTATGTGTTTCATATCATTAGAAAATTTATGGTTCAATAACTCTACTACTCATCCTGGGTAATCATGATTCATTCGTAAGTAACTCATTCAAATGTTACTCGAACACCTTTACACCAAATGAGCACTTTGCCCGTGAATGCGAACATAAGCGTGTGTATTTATGTATCTCTCGTGGTATGGTGCCCCCTTCACACCTCATGGGTTCGTAGCAGCCCAAGCTCGTGTATCAACCAACATAAGTATATGAATGCCTATATTATATCATATGTCATACACACCACATGCTCAATGGCACTCTACAAGTTCTTTGAACCCTCAACTTCAATATGAGCCAACATACACGTAAATCATATGTCATTGCATGTGTCAAAAGAAAAAGACAAAATCATGTTTCTTGTTCTAACAGGTTCCATGAACCTTCAGCTCCATTAAGAGTCATGCGTACATCGTCTCACGGTTATTTAATATTTTAACATGCGAGCATAGAGTTCGTAAAGTTTGCATAAGCTCATAAATATGGGAAAGCTCGTAATTATGCAAGAGCTCATAAATATTTTAAAAGTTCATAAAAATCTCAAAAATATTTCAAAAACTCGTAAATCTTTTAGAAGCTCGTAAATATTTTAAAAGTTTGTAAATACTTCAAAAGCTTGTAAAAGCTCATAATTTATTCAAAAAATTTATCCATTTAGCATAATCCAATTGGATCTCCAATTGGATTCAATGTTTTATTTTCTTAGTGAAACACATTTGGGTCTTCCAAATGAATCCAAAAACTTTATTCACTTAGCAGGATCCAATTGGATTTTTAAGTGGATTCAAAATACCCTTTTCTCAGTAGGATCCATTTGGGTCTTGCAAATGGATCTAAATCTCTCCTATGTTCGATTTAAACCCTGATATGAGTCTAAATCTTACCCAAATTCAATCGAGACCCAACTCATTCAGAGATCCAAATGGATTAGATCGAAGTTTTGTAAGCCGATACATATTCGTTTGAGTTTAGACCTCCTCCCAATTCCAAAGTCAATGGTTCAAACCTTGGATTGGGTCCACCAATAGGATCCAATTCTGATCAGATGGATTGATCAATTTGGGATCTTTCCTGGGCTTCAGATCTAAATACTTTATTTGAAACCTCATAAATTTCTAATTTAATGTTTAAATAAATAATAAACTGCTAATTCACCCGTGTATATTATTTTTGAACTATAGATCCCTCAATAATATATTAAAATATTTGCAAAAAATCTTGGATATTACACCCAAACCCGATAAAAACCCCATGAACCTGATAAAATAATATTTTTTATCATTTTCACATTGAAAAATTATGAATCTTAATCAAAACTCAGGTTGGGCCAGGGTCTAGTATAAAATTTCACAAATTATACTTGGGTCTATGTATTAATCGGACCTTCGAGTTGGGACCGGGGTCATAATCGGGTCTTCTTATTTGTCACCATACCCAAATTGTATAGGGTTTGGTTCGGGTCGGATCCGACTAAACCCGACCCATTGACACCCCTAATTTTAATTAAGGTCTTATCGACCACCCTTGTTTGTCCATCTTGCGATGATGATCAAAGGACCCCTGCCACAAATATTGCTGGTATTTGAAAAATATCCTAATCTTTTGTGCTATTCAAAGTCTAATACAAAACCAAATAAAACAATATTTCAAATTATTCATTCTTTTGCAAATACCGTGTGTTGTTTATCACATTGGAATCTCATAAAGGTCTCTCTCTCTCTCTCTCTCTCTCTCTCTCTCTCTCTCTCTCTATATATATATATATATATATATATATATATATATATATATATATATATAAGAAAAATATTTGGTACTAATGAAGGTTAGAAACTAATGAGTTAGAAATGATAGGTGCAAGTTGTATTGACTCAATCTTACGTGTTCAGCATGGTTTGTTTGCTAAGGATCAACTCTTGAATCATTTTTTTTTATGTAAAAATGTGATCTTTTGAGTTATGAAATTTTGGCACATTGAGTTTTGAATTTTAGACTCTTTATAATCTAATTACTTGTCAAAATCACATGATTCAAAACAAGTTTCCTACTAAACAGTAGATCACATCCGTAACATTTGATCAATTAAAAAAAAATTGAAAACAAAATTATTTCTACTCATTAGTTTCTTACCTTCAATATTAGCCAATATTTTACCCACATATATATATATATATATATATATATATATATATATATATAGAGAGAGAGAGAGAGAGAGAGAGAGAGCAGTTTGGCTCCTCCTACCAGGAGGGTGTGGACAGTCTTAAATTTTTACTTTTTACTTTTATTTTTTTGTGAATTTAACGGTGCAAATGTGATCTACTTTGTCTGCTTAGTAGGAATTGGTGTTTTGATCTGATCATGACAAACTAGTAGATGTTTGTAAGGCTTTAATAATCAACTACTCTGAATTTTTATAAATTTAAAAGATTCAAAGATCATTTTTTTTCATCTAAAAACACGGTCCAACAGTCAATTCATAACAGATACAATATGCCGGACATATCTGCGAGGTCAGATTTGTCAAATATGGCTTGAAAAATAAAAAAATTAGCACTGTTCTGATCGTAAGGTTGATTAATAGAAAATATATATATTCCTGAATTTTTTTTCAAAAAAAAGACAGATTTTCCTGGATTCGAGATTTGTGACCATGAGTTCACCCCGAGGCTGTACGGAGTTTGAAAGGGCAGCCAATTTACAGTACTCCCAAAACTTTGGTGCCTAATCCCAAAGAATGAGAAGGCAAAGAATACAGGTAGCTGCAGCCATCTTAATGTTAGTGACATCCAAATCTGACTAGTTGGGAATGACAATTATGTGGTCCAAAATCCATCAAAAATTTAATTTCAATCACATCACATATCACAGTCTGCCATGCAATTTGGTGCTGTCAGCAGGTCTGTCATGAGATATCCATGACAGAACCAACAAGACTTTTCCAATACCACACACCCACTCAGTGGAAGAGCACAGAGTTTTCAGTTTTCACATACCATACACAATGATACAATTTGCTGTGTTATTGTACCCTAATTGGTACCATGCAAGGAACCTACTTCCACTAGTCTTTACTGAATAGTTTTCACATACAATACATATGAAAAAACAAGTCCCTTTAGCCACTGTATTCTTTTGGTAGCATGCAGAAGACCTACTTGCAGTTGGCTTTGTATTCAATCTTCCAACCCTATAAAAAAAATACAAATGCTATGATAAGTGTTTTCTTTCACTTTTTTTTCTTTTTGGTTGGTGGGGTTTGTAGTAAGGTAAGACAAGGGTGTACCTATTGAGGGTTAGATAGACATTCTATTGATGGATCCTCTGCAATCAAGCAAATGAGAAAGATGGGGAATTCAGAACATATCCTACGCCCCTAGACTACACCTATCTTTTTTCTTTTTTTCTCTTTTTTAGTTAAATGAGCTTGGATCTTCTCAAATCTCGATATTGATTGATCGTGAGGTGTATGAAAATGTTGACAAGGGGGATAAGTGGGGGTTGCTACGTTGCATTATTGAGGGTGTGCTGGCGCCTGCACACGGGTGTTTGGCGTTAGCTGGTGCAGTCAACCTCGGCGTCCCACTGATATTAAACTTACCTACACCTGCTAAGCCTGGCTCTGCGTGTGCCTCTTGGCCTTAACTCAGTCCCACCACTCTTACATGCCATTGAATTGACCCAATGCCTACTACCCATGCGGCCATATGAAGCTTAAAATTAGGGATGCAAACAGCCCGGACTCCGGTCGATTCTTGTCTGATCCAAATCTAAATTTGAAATTTAAACATTACATCTGAATCTGAATCTAAAATATTGAATCTCAAAATAATAGAAAAAAACAAGCTATTTACATGGTCTGTTTTTTAATCGAATCAATTTCATATTAAACTAAAAATGTTGATCTGAATCTGAAAGTAATTTGATTCAACTGATGTAACACTCCAACATTTTAACATGAAAAATACTTTTTTTTTTTGCAATTTAATGCAATATCCCATCAATGGCATTCCTTAACTGAATTAAGCTTTAAAAAGGCGGCATGTGTACATCTAATAGCTCTTTAGAACTGAGTTCGAGAAAAGACATTCAATTGACAAAATTCTTTATTAAATAATTTTAAAATCAAAACGAAAATCATTAGTTTAAAATTGATTAAACACTATGCAACAAAAATCATTAGTTTAAATGTTAATCACATAAATAAAAATGTAACTCAATTGATAAAAAGTATGTCACAAGAATCTAAATGATTAATTCACATGGCATCCCTGCAGCAACCTGCAACTCACTACCTGTATTTATATAAAAGTAAGGGATCGGACTTCAATAAGTCTATGTAGGTTACACATTAATTATGTATACACAATACTAAGTATACATGTAAACAACATTAACTCAAAATAAGATCATGATAATTATAGCAGTTAAAGTTGAAAACTCAGGTAATACTTTATTAGGCATATCATCAATTGAACATTAACCACATCCAATGTATGCTTTCAATAACAGATACTATATGAATATAATTGTACAATTAAAAAGTGTTCATACTCAATTAATTCATGGTTTCTTTTATTTATCAACCCTATCGGATACTCGAAGGGTGCCATACAAAACAGACAAAATCACTCAGGTTTTATTATGTTATGTGTTTTAATTTTTCTCGAGTGACTGACTGAGTCAAATTCACTAGGAGCGGTCTCAGACCGAGAGAAGCTCCTCTAATAGCTACGGCTAAACATGATCGGTCATACACTTCTGCAAAAGGACTGGATATAATGCCTAGGACTAATAGTTGGTAGTCTTGGATCCCCTAACTCCAAGGACCTGAGGACCAACCAAGTCATTGTCACTTGAAGTTTTTTTAAATAATTCAATGATCTAGAAAGTTTGTACCACCTGTCATCACTAAGGTAGACATGGGTCTTCCGATATAGCATATCCTTGTGAGGCATGCCCTAAAATTTTGAATTAGGGTTATCTTTATTAGGTCATAGGTCAATGTAGCTATCTCATAAGGACATCCCATTGTATAAAGTATATTCTGGTTCTCATTTGGAATCACAACTCAGCATGCAATTATGAGTAACCTTGTGCACACATGTGGTTTTTCACAGTCTAATGCACAAACACCTACATGACATAATTATTGGCATTGAAATTATGTGTCACGTGCAAAAATTATAACATAAGTACATTATGGCTACATGTTACACAATACAACACTATATGCAGGGGTGTCGCTAGGATTCATGTGAGGGAGGGGGGGGGGGGGGGGGAACAAGGTTGTAGCAAAAAAAAATGGGTGTGATAGTCTAAGGTTCGAGGGCAAAGCCCCCAAAAAAAAATTTTTGAGATAAAATAAAAAATGGCTATAATTATTAATAAAAAACTATTTCATATGGACAAATCAAACTATTTGCTGCAGTCAGGGCTGGGCTACAAAAATGGATAAAAATCTATTTCATATGGAATCAGGGTTGGGCTAGGACTAGGCTTTAAAAAAAAAAATTAACTACTCTGTGAGGCAAGACTGGGCTACAGCCCAGTTCTTCCCCCCCACCCCCACCCACCCCCAGCTCTGCCTATGATTGTATGCATTCATAACACTGTATGCATCTCATATACACATGTTGCATGTCATAGCATTATATGCATCCATAACATCATATGGACATCATAAACATGTTATACATCATAAACACATAAAATTTATATTAAACGTAGGTTGATCATTAAATCATAATAAGCATATCATTCTCAATCAAGCATGTAAACACTTTATATGCATTCAATTTAGCCTTATAACAAAAAATTATAATGTTTGTATAAATACATGACCATAATCAAATATATGTGCATTCAACACCATTAGAACCACACACTATACTCAAACAATTAGTGTGTTCCTATGGTTTAATCATGGACATCATCCATGTCCGGTTGATTTACCTTCTAAACCATGACATATATGTGACCATAAGTTTTAATTTGGAACAGCATAGACAGAATTTATCAGTTGATATAAATTCCGCTCTAGCTAGAATACTTTGCAATTAAATCTAAATTTTTTATAGTGTATGCTCAAATATGTTAGCTAACTACAATACAAAACCTTGCCTCAAACTTTTTTAGAACAGGAAGAAATAAATTATTTATCGAAACTTGTTTTTTGTTCACTGAATAGAGTTGTCCGGTTCGGTCTTACCAAAGAAGCATCAACCAACAAAAATCTAGAAAGAGTAAAATTCTACAATTTTTATTGTAGTTAGATGGACATGTCTGACAAAATCTTCTACATAAATTAGGTCTAAACTTTATGTTATCTAAGAATTAAAATTCATGCACTGCAACGTATTCATGTTCTTAGACAAACTGTAGTTCAAAAAATTTAAGTTTCTAGAAACAAATTTCATAATTTTTTATTAACAAACCAAAATAACTCTGTACCTAAAATTTTTAGTGTCATCATCAATATGTAAAATAACACTGATAAAAGTTTTGGCAATAAACATGGAGCAGATTGTGAGAAATAAAATCAACAATCACAAGTAGTCATTACAGAATTTCTCTCTGGACAAAATCTTTATTTTGACTTGCAAAGGTATTTCTCAAACCGAAATTCAAACAGACCCAATTTTTTTAAAAAACTTTCTCTGTGTCTAAAATATCTCTCTAAAATTTAAGAATTTTTAAATTTACCATTGAGTAGAACTAGTAAATTCTTTTAAACTAGTAGAAAAAGAATTTACAAAATTCAATGCATTTTAACTATATATAATTAAATTCATGTGTTTCATAAATAAAAAACATAAGCATGCACCCTATTGATTTTTATACAACATAACACCTTACACATAAGCATGCATATATCAATCTTAGATATCACATTCTTAATGAAATTCAACACAAGATCCAATTCAAAAATCATGGATTTCATATAACCAGTTTTTCAAAAGAATACTTTCATAAATCAAAAATCATCTTTTTATTAAAATAAATTATATTCTTTAAATTTTTAATTCATTCAAGCACATCTAGTATCAGATCATCAAGAATCTAATTAAACACATATTGTACATGAATAATCTAATACAAAGTATGGATTAAAACCATATAAATCGATTTTAGTAAAAATAATTTTCTAAAAATAAATATTTAAAAATCGAAGAATCATTTTTTATAAAAAACATGTGTCAGGGGTTGGATCAGACATACATATCAATATAAGCATGGATCTGATATAAAAATACAAATCTCTCATGCATATATGCTTATTAAACATTCAACTCGAAATCGATTCCAAGAAAGAGACATGATTATCTTCAAAACTGATTTTTTTCAAAATCAAATTTAGAGAATTTATCTTCGAAGAACCTTATGTATCAACCCCACCAATATGATTGGCTTATATATATATATATATATATATATATAACTTAGCATATATGAATCATCCACAATATACACATGCAACCTCATATCATGCAAATAAGTACCTCTAATGGAAGCCTTACCAGACCTCTAAGGCTCCTCCAAGGGGGTGTGGGTTTGGAGGAAAAAGAGAGAAAATAAACAAATAGAGGGAGAGAGAGAAATAGATGGAAAAGGGGGGCATGAATAGTATTTTTATATAGCTTCATGGGTTTTCTAAACCCATTAGGTAATCCAATTCACCTTTCATTGAGGAAAATTCTAATTGGTTTAGAAAGTCTCATCCAATTTAGAACTTCCAATTCTTTAGGATTCTCATATAGATAATTATATATTTTATGTTATTTATTTATTTTTTTTAATTGGTAGGTGAGGACGTCCCACCTCTTTTGAGATTCATTTATATATGGGTGGAGTCCATTCCATATCGACTCCCTCCCATATGGGTGGGCCTACTTATTGGGGCATCCCACCATAAAGTCCAAGTCAATAGAAATATAACAAGATCTCTTAAGTTTCTTAATTAATTATACTACTTGAATTATGTAACTTATTAATAACTTTTGACTCTTATCAAGTTAAAATCTTATGTGATTTAGAAGTTTAGAAAGTAAAAAATTTCATCCAAGTAGGATGGACCCACAAGGGGGCACGTCCCACCCTCTTTGAATTTTTTTCTAAATTAATTCTAATCTAAATTTAAATATAATTAAATCCATATTTCTAAATCCAAATCCACATTACTTCTAAATCCATTTTAGATTCAAATTTAAATGTTGGATCCTAATTCACACTTAATTAGATCCAAATTTGAA
This sequence comes from Nuphar pumila, assembly GCF_984573655.1. Lineage (NCBI taxonomy): Eukaryota > Viridiplantae > Streptophyta > Magnoliopsida > Nymphaeales > Nymphaeaceae > Nuphar > Nuphar pumila. Next base: position 15,235,551 of record NC_143259.1, on the reverse strand, counting down.
TTCATATTCTAATTAAATCCAATCTCAAATTCACATTAAATTCGATCTGCTTTACCTTTAAATTTCCAATTCTTATTGAATTAAATTCAATTGAAAACCAAATTCACTCATGTTTGACATGCATACTAAACTCTAATTTAAATAAAATCAAATGCATAATTAAGACATAAAAATTTATTTTATTGATTTAATATTTATCAAAAATTTGCAGGTATTACAACAAATCCTAATCCAATTTGAATCTACACTTGGATCTTACTTGAAGTATCCATATCCGAAAAAACATGTTGGACTCAAATGGGATGTCCGACCATACCTTATCTGTTTTCAGCCCTAATTAAGATACCGCTATATGTCATTCATTTAAACCAGTTGATCTCCAATGATGCAAACTTGTTTGGAATTTGAAATTTTTTACCTATGTTCACTCTAAAACTTAGCTTGTTTATATTGGCTTTGAGTAGGACTAGTGAGATAGATTGACTCAGTCAAGTTGGCTCGACATGGTTCAAAGCAGAATTAATTACCAAAGTAAGAAGTGGGTTTAAGAAGTGATATGTAAAAAGGGAAGAAAGATGTGGTTATTTAAAATATAGTTATCGAAAGCTTCTTGCTACATGGGAAAACTTGCTTCGAAAAGGGAAAATTCCTCACTTCCTTGAAAGGAGGGAAAGTTTTGGGAAACCTGCTTCCGAAACTTGATTTTTTTTAGTGGGAAACCAACTTCATCTTTATTTCCTAACTAGATTTTCTTTTGCTTTTTTAACATTTCCCTCTTGCTTCTTGTCATTTCACTCATTTTCCTCACTTTTCCATGTTTTATACTAAAAATTTATATTTTTTATTAACAAACTTGCATGTTGATTTTATATCATTTATACTTGTATTTGTGTTGTTTTTTATTTTTTTTCACCCATGTTTCATATAGTTTTCTCTGTGTTTACTTTTTATTTTTCATGCACTTTCATAATCACTTCATACTACTTTGTAACACTTATTTTTTATTTACCCTTATGCATTGCTTCTCATATCCATTTCATTTTCTGGTACCTATCATTTAAGACATGTTTTCATGTGAAAAATATTTAAGAAGCATAAGGGTAAATAAAAAATAAACTATAATGGAAGCATGCAAAAGCTAACAATTTTTTTTTTAATAAAACAACTGTTTTTACTAAAATGCATCCTCAAACTGCTTTACAAATAAAAATAATTTTAAAAAATATCATGAAAATTACATTTCCAACATTAATGAAGGTTCTTTTTCATATTTTGAGAAAGCAAGTGTCTTACAAAGTTTCCAACGAATGGAAAAAACACATACTTTTATGTTTTTGAATCATGTCTCTTGTGAAGCAAACTTTCAAGGTTTGAAAAAGCTTACGGTAACGATGGCTCAAAGTCAAGAGAGGTATTAGATGCTAGTAGTGCTTGGTCAAGTCAGGGATGTCAATGAATCAAACTTTATCTGATATCTGACTGAATTGGACTCTGTTTAGTTGCATTTGGTATGCCAAAACCATATCTAATTATAAATGGATGTGGATATGGTTTTGATTTTTCGCATCCAAATCGATAAATATCAGAATTTGATAGATATTTGAATTTTTTTAACTGTGAAAAATCTGATTTAGTATAAGCCTTTTTACCATATGAATGTGAATTGTTTACATCCTTAGATCCAGTACTGGGATGCCCATAAGTTATCACGAACTTGGTCACAGATGCACAAACAAGATCCAAGTATCTGAGATACTATAGTTTTGTTCTTGTAATATCGGAGAATGATTATATTGTACAAATAATTTGATATGTTTTTTGAAATACTCTACAATTTTCGCTATTCTCCCCATGTCCAAAATTACAAATACCAAACTTTGTTACGACCTTTTTACCCCTCACAATTGCTAACTAATAGGTCAATGCAATAAAATTGTACTATTCGCAGGGTAGTGCAATCTCTTACTTAAATCTAGAATGACACATTTTTTTATGCGGACAAATTTGCATAAATTTATTTGTGAACATTTAGTAAAACTAAAACCATGAATATCACAAATATCTTACATATTCACATATATAATACCAACCTCGAGTAAATTTATTTGCGCACATTAGGTTAGACTGAAACTACTAAAATTTAAGTTTTTTATCAATTTAAGTGACAGATATGTGCACATATAGTCCATGTTTGTCAAACATCCAAAATATTGCAACTGATGGTTTCATTATTAAAAGAGTTTTAAGGTATCGTCATCTAAAGAGTTTTACATGAAAATGGTATCGCTGACTGAAGATAAAGATTATTTTGGTTATCTTGTGAAGATAACTTTCTTATCTTGATAATCAAGTTGATCGATTCAATGTGAAGATAGAAAGATAGACATCAATAATCAAGACAATGGTTTCCTTGATTATCGATATTCTAGAGACAAATGTGAGATAACGATAGACAAATATGAGATAACAACAACATTTATATAATGATTTTTCTCCCTTTCTTAAATAGTGTGTAGCATCTATATATACTTGTTGTAACCGTTGTATGAGCTATTTATTGTAAGCTCAATAATTCAATAATATTTTTGTATTTTCTACTTTGTTTTCTTTCATGGTATCAGAGCGAGTAGGTGATGCATCGACATGATGGACAACAGAATTGAAAGTACATCAAGTCAGAACCTTAAAGAAATCGAGATCTCATTTTTCCTCCATCATTCAAATAATCCCAGCATGGTGCTTGTATCGCAACCAGTGACCAATGACAACTATACCAGATAGTGTTGTGTCATGACCATGACACTATCTACGAAGAATAAATTTGGATTTGTAGATGGATCCATTGAAAAACTGACTTCTCCTCCAAAATCTATTGTCATCTAGGAACGATGCAAAAATATGATGTTATCATGGCTACTCAACTCATTGCATCTTGATTTATCCTCAAGTGTCATCTACGCTAAAACTGTGGCCGAAGTATAGACCGAACTCTTCTAGTGATTCTTTCAATCAAATGCCCCGCGCATATACCAGATTCAGTAAGAGATCATTAATCTCAAACAGATGCAAACCCTCATGACAGCCTACTATACCAAGATGAAAGGTCCATGGGACGAGATGTCCACATACACGACCATTCTGCCATGTATATGAGGAATGACAAAGGCCATCCACGAACAACACGATCAGGAAAGACTTATGTAGTTTTTAATGGGTTTGAATAAGAGCTACAAAATCATAAGGAGCCAACTGCTTTTGATGACATTGTTACCAAATATATCTAAAGCTTTTGCACTACTCATGTAAGAATAAAGACAACGTGACCTTAGAATCACGTCTAATCAAGAACATGTGGTGACGATCATAAAAGGTTCTAATGCTAAAATCAATGTGGATCATATTAAAAATTGATAGAATCATGTCTGCCCAAAGTGTGATGATTGGGGAAAACTAGGCCATGTAAAGGCCAAATGCTTTCACCTCCATAGTTTTCCAAATAGATATGATGCCCCGCTAATGTTTGCCAATGGAGTCAGACTAGCGCCAGTTTTGTGACTTCTAAAGGCAACAAGTCTGCCCACAGCCCCCAACAATTTACTCAAGAACAACTTGATCAAATATTAACTGCAATAAATCTAGGTAATCTCAAACCAGCACCTGCAGTCAACTTAACAGATAATCTCGATGTTTCTAATGTTTGCTCCATAGCACCTGAAAAATTGATCATAAACATGGGAGAGACAGGCCATATTACTAATTCTTTGTCGAATTTAATGTTCTCAAAGTCCACCATTTTTCCTCCTATTGGATTGCCAAAATGGATCTTCTACACATGCGACTCACATGGATAGCGTATGATTGGCACCAAATTCTCTTCTCTCAAATGTCCTCTTTGTTCCAGAATTCAAATTTAATCTCATTTCTGTAAGTAAATTGATCCAAGATCTCAAATGTGACATTTTCTTTTATCATGATCATTGTATTTTTTAGAACCATCTCTCAAAGATGAAAATTGGAGTGGGTAAGTGACGTGATGGACCACTACAAGAAAATACGTTGTTAGCGACGGACGTTAGCGACAGAATCTTTCTGTCGCTAGTTAGCGATGGATTAACGAGCGACAAACATCCGTCACTATAATTAATGAAGTTTACGAAAATAGCAACGGAATATAGTTCGTCGCCCAGTCTGTCGCTACTTAGCGATGGATTTTGCGACGTAATGTTTTGTCGTTACGGTCGCACCATTTGCCGACGAAGTTGGCAATCGAATCTAGTCTGTCGCTACTTAGCGACGGACATGACGACGGAATATAGTCTGTTGCTCTTTTCGTAAATTTGATTTACGTTGGCTTAGCGACGGAATTAATCTGTAGTTAAGCCATCGCTAATTTTTGAATAACCCTAATCCCAGACAGCTTTTCCTTTTCTTCTTTCGCTGCTCCCGCCGTTCGCCGCTCCCGTCGTTCGTCGTTCGCCGTTCGTCGGTCCCACTCCCGTCGGTCCCCCCGTTCGCCTGTCCCAACCCCCGGAGACAGGTAAAGGAAGGCACCCCCTCGCGTTTTCAGGCAGCGAGGCAACCCCCTGCCAGAAAACGCAGGAGGTTAACCCCCTGCCGGAAAACGCGGGAGTTAACCCCTTGCGTTTTCTGGCAAAGGGTCGACCCCCTGCTATTTCAGCAGGGGGTTAACCCCATGTCATTTTCGGCAAAGGGTTAACCCCCTGTCGGAAAACGCGGGGGTTAACCCCCTGCGTTTTCCGACAGGGGGTCGACCCCCTGCTATTTCGGCAGGGGGGTAACCCCCTGCCAGACGGCAGGGCGTTAACCCCATGTCGTTTCCGGCAGGAGCTTAACCCCCTGCTTTTCCGGTAGAGGATTAACCCCCCGCTGTTCCGGTAGGGGATTTAACCCCTGCCTTTCCGGCAGGGGGTTAACTTCTTGCCTGTTCCGGCAGGGGGTCGACCCCTTGCCTTTCCGGCATGGATTTAACCCCCTGCCGGAATAGACAGGGGGTCGACTCTCTGCCTGATCAGGCAGAGGGGCGACCCTCTGCTGTTTTGGCAGAAGGTCGACTCACTGGCGGAAAGGCTGGGGGTCGACCCCCTGCCCGAACAGGGTGTCAGTTAACCCCCTATGTTCCGTAAGGGGGTTAACCCCCTATGTTCCATAAGGGGGTCGACCCTCTGCCGGAACAGCAGGGGAGTCGACCCCTTGCCAGAACAACCTCTCTTTTTTTCGTGGTGACTTCATTTTAAAACTGTATTTTTTTGTGTAGATTTTTCAACGGAACCAGCTCGTGCTCAGCCACCTGTGGTAAGTAAGTGACAAAAACAATGCAAATCGAGTAAATACCCGTGGTAAGTAAGTGATGCAAGTGTATCGCATGTTATTTAATTTATTATATGTAACACTCACTTAGTTGTTGATATTTAGGGTTGCTTTGTTGGAGTTCGGAGATCATGCTGAGCATGATTTTAATGTATGAATATTGAAGTGTTCTTATTTTTTGAGTACGGAGTTCATGCTAAGCATGGTAGTAGTTAGTGAAATATTGAAGTGTGTTTGCTGCAGGTACATGTTTGTCATTTATTTGATATGAATGATTATGATGTATTGCAATGTTTGATGTAATCGTATCCATGCTTGCATGTAGTTACTTTCAATTTGATTATGACTTCCATGTGAAATTGTATAATGAATACATGTTTCAAATGATTGTATTGTGTCAATAATAGTTTGCACATGAAAATATTAAGTTATCAATGCATGCATCAAAATTCTTGTTATTGCATGACATCATATATTGCATGATAGAGTTTTTTGCCTGCCTTAGAGCACATATGAACATGCTATAATCACATATAAAGTTTTTTGCCTACCTTAGAACACATATGAGCATGCTATAATTACATATAAAGTTTTTGCCTGCCTTAGAGCACATATGAGTATGATAGAATCATATATAAAGTTTTTTTTACTACCTTAGAACACATATGAGCATGCTATAATGACATATTCAGTTTTTTGACTGCCTGAGAACACATATGAGCATGTTATAATCACATATTCAGTTTTTTGACTGCCTGAGAACACATATGAGCATGCCAAAATCACATATAGAATTTGTTTACTGCCTTAGAACATATATCATTCATGATATATTCACATATAAATTTTTTTGCTTTGCCTGCCTTAGAGCATATATGAGCATGATAGAATCACATATAGAGTTTTTCTGACTGCCTTAGAACACGTGAGCATGCTATAATCACATATTCAATTTTTTGACTGCCTTAGCATACATATAAGCGTGATCGAATCACATATATAGGTTTTTGCCTGCCTTAGAGCACATATGAGCATGATAGAATCACATATAAAGTTTTTTTATTGCCTTAGAACACATATGAGCACATGATAGAATCACATATAGTGTATAATTTATTTCATTATATTTTGTTTATCAATATTGACTGTTCTTTTCTTGTGTAGGCTGCTAGCGATAATCAGCGTGGCGGAGCTGAAGGGACAGATAAAGGCAATGAAGAAGAAGACGCATAAAATCTTGGCGATGATTAGAGAACTGTGTTGAAGTTCTATTTTTTTTTTGTTTCTTAAATGTAATTATTGAATTATAGTTAATTGAACTTGTTAATTTTAAGGTGAAACGATTAATTGTTGTAGAATCCTTTTATATGGAATTTTTTGTGTGGTTTGTTTTTTATTTACAGGAAATATAAATTGTATCGTTCTTGGTATTTAATTCTCAAATAATTTTTTTATTTTTTTTTGTGTTTGCGACGGATTAGCGACGGAACCATCTATCGCTATGCATATAAATCTAGCGACGGACGTAAATCCGTCGCCAAGCCATGGTCGCCGTTTAGTACCGGCGGATTGGCGACGGAATATATCGCTCGTTATTCCGTCGCAATTAGCGACGGACCTGGCGACGAATTTATTCTGTCGACAGTTAGCGTCGAAAAAATCGTGACGTAAGCATATCGTCGCCTAGTCGTCGCTAATCCGTCGCTAAGCCTGTTAGTGACGAAATAAAGACGGAATGTGGTCATCGCTAATCCACGGCTTTGTTGTGGTGGACTTTACATTTTTGAGATTGATGATAATTTTTTCTTGAATAGTTCTTCTTTTCACTCTAACATCTGGCACTTAAGACTTGGACATCTTTCAAATACTAGATTATAAATTCTTATAAATAATAATAAATTGTGTAGTTGTTTTTTTCACGATCATTGTGATATGTCACATGGCCAAGTAAACTTGTATTCTCTTCCCTAGAGAATCTATTTTCTCATCAAAGCCTTTTTCAACTAACTCATTATGACATTCGGAGATGATACCAAACCACCTCATTATCTGGAGTATAATATTTTTTTACCATAGTAAATGATTATTCTAGAACCACATAGGTTCACCTTATGCGACATAAATCAGAAACCATAGTTCAGATCAAAAACTTCTTTTTAATTGTTGAAAATCAAATCAATAGTAAAATTTTGAGTCTCAGATCTGACGATGAAACTAATTTTTTTTATCAAATGACATGCAAAAATTTTTAAGAGAAAAGGGTATTGAGCACCAACATAGTTGTGTTGCAACCCTTCAACAAAATGGCGTAGTTGAGCATAAGCACAGAGATCTGCTCAATGTTTCAAGAGCCTTGAGATTTCAAGCCTCTTTACCCATTAAATTTTGGGGAGAATGTGTTTTAATATTATTAATCGTATTTCTTTCAAACCATTAATGGGCAAAACACCTTACGAGTTATTTCATGGGAAGAACCTAGCTTATGACCATTTTTGCATTTTTGGATATTTGTGCTATGCTCATAACATGCATTACTCTCATAAATTTGATAATCGTGTACATAAAAGAGTGTTCATAGGATACCCATATGGTCAAGTGGGATATCGTGTGTATGATCTTGAAACAAGAAAGATTTTTGCAAGTCGAGATGTAAAGTTTTATGAAAACATTTTTCCCTTTCAAAATTACAACACTCTAGATGAAGGGAAGGGACGTATCTTACCCATTTTTCATATTTGAGCCTCAGTCTTATGAGATTCAAGAACCCAGTGAAAGTTCAGTCAATGAGATCCCTGGTCCCATTCACCTCGATCTAAATCTTGAAACTGTTGAGCCCACTCAAGTTCATCTTTGAAGATCTGAAAGAAACCGTCAACCATCACGGCATCTCAAACACTACAGTTGCTACATGGTTGCTCCCATACTCCAATCAACCGACACCAGAGAGAAGATCCACAACATGAATCATGAGCTATCCAAAGTTATAAGGTATGATCATTTTTCCAAGGAACACCATGCTTTCTTAAGTGTTATTTCTTAACATCCAAAACCCAAAACCTTTTTTCATGCCATGATGTTCCAGTATTGGCGTGATGCCATGACTGTAGGGATTAGGGCATTGAAAGAAAATCACTCCTGGTCGATTATGGATTTACCTATGGGAAAACACCCAGTTGGATGCAAATGGTTATACAAAATTAAATATCATTTTGGTGGCTCTATTGAAAGACATAAAGTATGGCTAGTGGCCAAAGACTACACTCAAATTGAAGGATTTGATTATAATGAGACTTTTGCCCCCGTTGCCAAGTTGGTAACAGTACGATGCTCGATAGTTGTTGCAATGATAAAGAATTTGCATTTATATCAAATAAATGTCAACAAGGCTTTTTTGCATGGGGACCTGAATGAAGAGGTATATATGGACTTGTCACCAGGTTTTTCGATTCAGGGGTAGCATAAGGTTTGCAAGTTGCATAAATCATTGTACAGACTTAAACATTCCTCTAGAAAGTGGTTTGCCAACCTTTCGCACTATCTGCTTCAAAAAGGTTTTGCTCAATCTAAGGCTGATTATTCTCTTTTTTCAAAGGCTACTAATAGAGCACACATTTTTGTTCTGGTCTATATGGATGATATCATCATTGCAGAAGATGATATCACATACATCGAGCAACTTAAATTCCATATTAATCAGCAATTCTGATTGAAGGGCCTTGGATGTTTAAAATATTTTCTCGACATTGAAATCGCAAGATCCAAAAATAGTATTTTCTTATCTCAGCGTAAGTATGCTCTTGATATTCTCTAGAATATGGGCTTCCTTGCAGCCACGCCAAGCCAATTTCTCATGAAACCGCACATCAAGCTCAGTAATGAAGATGGCAATTTATTTGAAGGCCTAGGGTTGTAGAGACGTCTAGTGGGTCGGTTGTTATATCTTATTATAACCCGACTAGATATCATCTTTGCGGTCAATATTCTAAGCCAATTTAGTAGTCAACTGCGACAATTTCATATGAATGCCACAATCTGAGTCCTTCGATACATCAAAAGTTGCCCAAGACAAGGAATTCTTATGCCTTCCAAAAGCAAGATCCAAGTTGTTGGTTATTGTGATTTCGACTAGGCTTCCTGCCCGATAACTCGCAAGTTCACGTTTGATTATTGTATCATGATTGGGGATAATCCAATGTTCTGGAAGACTAAAAAGCAATTCACTGTGTCACGATCATCGGTTGAAGCTGAGTATTGATCCATGGCCTTAGCATGTTACAAACTTACATGGATCAAGTACCTGTTGATGGACTTTGACATCAATAACTCTTAGCCTATGACACTCTATTGCAATAACCAAGAAACACTTCACATTGCTACAAAATTGGTTTATCACGAGCACACTAAACTTATTGAGATTGATTGTCACCTCGTGCGGGAGAAAAATCATAGTGACCTAATTCAAACATGTTTTGTTCTCACGCACTCTCAGTATGCAAATCTTTTCACCAAGGCGCTCTGCATTGATCACTTCTCTCGTCTTAAAACCAAGTTGGGTGTCCTCAATCCGCATGCTCTAACTTGAGAGGGAGTAAAAGAGTTTTACGATATCGTCATCTAAAGAGTTTTACATGAAAATGGTATCATCATCTTTAGATAAAAATTATCTTGGTTATCTTGTGAAGATAACTTTGTTAAGGTTGATTGGTCCAATGTAAAGATAGAAAGATAGACATCAATAATCAAGGAAATAGTTTCCTTGATTATCGATATTTTAGAGACAAATGTGAGATAACAACACCATTTATATAATCGTTTTTTTTCTTCCTTTCTTAAGCAGAGTAGCATATATATATATATATATATATATATATATATATATATATATATATATATATATATATATATATATATATATATATATATATATATATATATATATATATATATATATATATATTATTATTATATATAATAATTAATATACTTGTATGAGTTATTCATTGTAAACTCAATAATTCAATAATATTTTTTGTATTTTTCTACTTTATTTTCCTTCAATTATTTTATGAAAATCTCGTTTGGTATTAATTATTGCCTTGGCTTTGGACCACTGAAGTGAAGACACAAAGGAACGGCACAGTTGGCGGCCTGCGTTATTTTCATGATTGGTCGCGGATAACATCAGTGGTACAGGCTCCTCATGCATTCCCATTGCAAGCTCATTCCTGTGGTGTCCCAGCTGGACCAAGGTCCAAGTCTTACGCTGACTGAAACTGACAAAGGAATCTTTTTTTATTTCAAATACTATTTTAAATTTTCAAATTTTGTGCGATGTAAAAGGAAATTTTATTTCAAAAAAATGGAAAATGACAATTAATGTTGTGGGTGTCTTGAATCCTGAACCTGATTTGATCCACGACTCGATCCTAAAATATTTTGGACACCATATGGAGGGACTTTTCAATGAAGTTTGTGGTAGTTGGGGAGGGCTTGGGCAGATAATTTTATAATTTTTCTTTAGCCAGTAGATTTTTAGCTTCTTCGCCCCCTCAGTACCGAACTACATAAATCTTGTGTCCTCTCTTGCTTTTTTTTTCTGTTTATCTTATGGTTTGCTTCATTCCAATTGTGGTTTTGCATAACAGTGGATCATATTAAAAAGAGAAAATAAAACCTTTAGGGTGTGTAGTCCATTCCCCCCTCCCCTCAATTGGACTAGAGATCCTACGATTTGAGGGATTTTTTTAGTTTGTGAATAGAAGGTGTCAACGGTTCGGGTTTGGTTCAGACCCAGGTGAAACTAGACCTGGCACTGATTTTTGGGTATTGTATCGGGTATACGTTCGAACTCGTGTCTAATCGGACCCAGCATAAGAGAAATCATACCCAGGCCCGATAAGAACTACGTGAGCCAGACCCATGCCTACCCAGTAAAATAAAAAAAAAAATTTATCATTTTTACATTAAAAATTTGCAAGTCTTAATCGAAACTCGGGTTGAGCCCGTGTCTGATATAAAATTTCACAAACTATACCCTGATCCATGTATTAATCAGACCTTCGGGTCTGGACCCATGTATTAATCAAGTCTTCTTATTTATCACCATACCAAGACCTTATAGGGTTTGGTACGGGCCAGGTCCTAGCAAACCCGACCGGTCGACACCCATACTTGTGAGAGGACCTTAGATCCTCAAATCTAAGACATCCCATTTGATGGGGTCAGATCAAGGCATAGGCCTGTGTGTGGATCTCATCAAAGACCAACAGCATTAATTTAACGTACCCTTAGGGTTGTGCATGTGTATCTAGTTACTCGGATCTTGATTTGTGGCTTTGCCCAAACTATGAGCTCAAAACTTCAGCTAAACCCCACCAAGAGCATGAAGTTAGGAAGCTAATAATCACTACATAATCAAGGTGCTTAAGTATCTTCAGTCAGCCTTGGATATTCTTGGTCTAACAAAATAGTTCTTAATTAATCTTGATGTGGCATTGCACCTAACCTGCTTGGGAGCCCCAAATCACCTATGCTAGAGTACAAAGCTTCTTAATCTTTCTAAGGTAGGACCCACCTATGTGTATGAGAGAGAGGTCTAATTAAATCGATGATGGGAGCTTGATTCAGTACTTTTTTGGATCATGTGACCATTCTGGATGCACAGTATGGATCCTGATTGTAGGTCCATATTATCCGTTTGCTGAGTTGATGCTTAACAAGATTGGCTCCAGCAAGTGGGACGAGCATTGCCCTATGTAGACACATCTCAAATAATGTAATGACACTTTTGGCAACAAAGCAACATTTAGAAGATAAACCTCACTAAAAATCCAGGCCAAAAATATCAATAATAATAATAATAATAATAAATAGATATTGGAATGAAAATATGTGATAACTACTTGTAATAGATGAGAATTAACGTTTCATTTTTATGGTGAGTCCGTAGTTAACCTTTCCATCTATCAATGCATTGCATGGCCAACTTTGGGTGCCGACATAGTATGAGGCTCGAACTTTTTAAACTCGATACAGGTCTTCCTTTGATTGCCACGTACTAAGACAGGACAGAAGATGCACTAATAATGATTGTTTTGGATTAAAGACTTCATGGTACATTATTTTCCATGCGGGGTCCATAAGTTGGATGAAAAAATAGTCTTGCTATAGTCCTACAATTGGACTGCCCCCACAAAGCAGGGGTAAACTAGGTGTCTTTGTCACAAGGATACTTCTACTTTGTGCATGTGTCATGTCTCCTTTGTTAGATCGATTTTCAGATCACGCAGTTTCACAATCATTATCATGCTATAAAACGTGATATAAATCATAATATGCAGTAGAATACAAATCATGATTAACATTAGATCGAAACAGAAACAGGGAGCAGGTATGTCGGTTTCCGCATTACACCAAAATCCAGACAACAGCACATAAACAACCAGATGCATAAACCACAATAAGAACAACGAAAGCATGTTAATGCTGTGTAAAAGGCTAAGGCGTACGAAAGTACTGTCCTTAAAGAAGATTTGCCCCCACATACAGTGCAAACAGGGTCTGGCGTCCTTCTCCCAGGATACAATAGCCTCGACGATCAGAACCAGTTACGAACCAAAGTTGCAGAAAAATCTCTTTTCGAGATGACTCAAGAGAGAGAACGCGGAGCCTTTCTTCCTCAGAATTATGTGTAAAGCATCTGAGTAACCCCAGCCCTAACCACGCTTTTATAACCCACGAACGGTTACAAAACATGGTAGGAGCTCGTTACGAAATCCGAGGCATCGAGGCCCATTATCGGACTTCAAAGAGTCGAGATCTGTTACAGAATCTGAAGAGACAAGACTCTTTAATGGACACTGACTACGAGGAGTTATGACACGTTGTCATTTCTCATAACCCATTAAAGCATCCAAATATACACAGAAATTTTGGGCAAAAAGGTACTTTGGTCTTGATTTGATATGGCCCTAAAGGGCTAATTACCCGAGCCTGAGTCAGGCTCGACTCGGCAAGGCACGGCATGGCACGACGGGCGGGCGCACGCGCCCGTGTGTGTGGTAGTCATCCCAACCTCTTGTTCTTATGAACAAGTGTAAGAGTTTACATGTAGGTTATAAAGCCTACAACGAAGTCAAACACTGTCAATATAGAACTATTCTACGTCATCAAGTCCAACATTTTCCAAACAACCCATATTTTCATATTTGAATTCTTTCTCACCTTCTATTTTTCACATCCAATATTCTCCCACAAATTCAAAGAATGAAAATGGGATGAAACCAAGATGCAAGATAGGATAATCTACAACAGGACATATCATGCTTTCAACAATGGTACCTTCCGGTTTGAACCACTATCTTAGTTGACTAACTTTACCCCCACAGGAACGAAGTGAACTGAAGTCTTGAACTTGAACCTTTGGTGTAGGAGTGTTCATTAGCAACAACATGATAAAGTTTCTGGTTGTAATCTTTAGGGGTGGCGCGTTAAAGGCCATGCGCCTGAATCCTGTTTCATGAGTGACTTCAGGAATAACCCAATTCCTTAAACTGCGGCCACACAGTCACACTCACATAGATGGGCTTCTCCAGAGATGCACTGCTAACATCTCACCTAGAAAGCTTTGAACTCATTCAGAGTTTTAACTCTTCCTTAACTTACAGCTACAACACCTTTCCAGAGTAATCAGAGGAATAGACACAGATACATAGTATCTCATAAATAAGGTGCTATCCAGTTCACCCTACAACTTGTTATTACCACATTGAACTTACTTTTTTTAGAGCTTCACTCAGATAGGTTGGGTTGCTACTGTAGACGAACTACTGATGGGTTTCAGTCTCATCCTCTCTCTGGATTTTAGGACTAATGACTTATCTAGTCCTTTTGTTAATGGATCAGTTGTGTTCTCTTTGGATCCAACATAGTCCACAGCAACCACTAACTAAGACACCAGTTCCCTTATAGATTTTATTCTAACTTGGATGTGTCTTCTCTGCTTTTGATTATATTTTGTGCTTTTAATCTTTGCAACTATGGCCATATTGTCACAATGCACAAATATTGCAGAAATTAGTTTGCTCATTAAAGGAAGTTCCTCAAGAAGTCATTTTAACAATTCAGCTTCCAATCCTGTGATATCTAAAGCACAAAGTTCAGCCTCAAAAGTAGACCGAGACAAGATGGTCTGCTTTACTGATCTCCAGGCGACTGCGCCGTCACCCAAGGTAAATACATACCCTGTCACGCCATAACTCTCAGAGTTCATGGCTATCCAGCTCACATCACTATATCCCTCAAGAACTGCAGGGAATCTCTTGTAATGCAAACTCAAGGAAATAGTTCATTTCAGGTACCTAAGTACCCTGTCCAATGCCTTACAATGAGTGTGATTTGGACAACTTGTGTATCTACTTAATTTTGTCACGGAGAACGAAATATCCGGTCTCGTGCAATTTGCTAGATACATCAAACTTCCAATAATCTATGAATACCTTAATTGAGACACTAGAACACCAATCGTATTCTTATGAAGAAGAATAGAAGGGTCATATGGAGTTGCTACAGATCTCTCTTGGTTATAGCCAAATTTCTCAAGTACTTTCTCAACAAAGTGAGATTGAGAAATGACTATCCTCTCAGCTGAACGAGTCAGCTTTAAGCCTAAGATCACATTTGTAACACCCATATCCTTCATATCAAACTTACTACTAAGAAACGACTTTGTCTCATTCACAATTCTCATATTGGAACCAAACAATAGAATATCATCTACATGCAGGCATAAAATAATACAACCATCACTTTTAACTTTGCAATAAACACATTTATCAGATTCATTGACAATAAAGTCAAATGATAAAATAACATTATCAAACTTCTCATGCCATTGTTTAGGGGTTTGTTTTAGTCCATATAATGACTTAACTAGTCTACAAACTTTGTTTTCATTACCATGAGCCACATAACCCTCAGGTAGATCCATATAGATCTCTTCTTCAAGATCGCCATGCAAGGAAGCGGTTTTCACGTCCATTTGATGGACCGAGAGATCATAAATGGAAGCCAGTGCAATAAACACCCTAATTATGGTCATCCGAGTAACCGGAGAATAGGTGTCAAAGTGATCTATTTCCTCCTTTTGTTTGAATCCCTTGTCAACCAGTCTTGCCTTGTACTTGTCAATGGATCCATCTGGTTTCAACTTCTTCTTAAAGATCCATTTGCACCCAATAGTGGAACTACTACGAGAAAGGTCAACCAGTTCCCAAGTGCCATTAGAGACAATGGAGTCCATTTCACTCTTTATGACTTCTTTCCAATGCCTTACTTCTGGTGAAGCCATAGCATCTCAGAAAGTGGGAGGATCATCCTCGATAAGATAAGTGATAAAATCACTTCTCAAATCCTTGGTAATTTGTGGTCTCTTGCTCTTTCTAGGTTCAACCACTTCCTCAGACTCAATGGGTCTAGGATGGGAACAAGATGGTTCTACACCCACATCTGTCATCCTTTCCACATGTTCGGGAATGGAACCAGAAGTTGAAGGTATATCTAAAGAAGAAAGATTCTGAGGTACACCAACTTTCATGGGAAATACATCTTCAAAGAATGTAGCTTCTCGAAGCTCAACAATAGAGTTTACATCTATGTCAGATATCTCAGACTTAATTACTAAGAACTTGAAGGCATGGTTGTTCTCTACATAACCCAAAAAGACAGCATCTACGGTTTTAGGACTCAGCTTCTTCTTGTTGTGCTCTAAGACAAGTATCTTTGCAAGGCACCCCCACACTTTAAGGTATTTCAAGCTCGATTTTCTATTTCTCTAGAGTTCAAAAGGGCTATTGTCCTTATGCTTCTGAGAAACTCTATTCAGAATATGGCAAGTCGTATTCAGAGAATCCCCCTACATATAGGTAGGTAATCCAGAACTCCCAAGTAGAGCATTTATCATGTCAGTTAGGGTTCTATTCTTTCTTTCTGCAATCCCATTAGATTGAGGAGAATATGGAGCAGTAAACTCATGAACAATGCCAACAGATTTGCAATATTCATCGAGTTTATTAGAGATATATTCTCCCCCTCTATCAGACCTCAGTCTTTTCAGTTTTCTACCAGTTTGTGTTTATGCTTCATTCTTAAAAATAAGAAACTTATCAAAAGCTTCATCTTTTGATTTTAGCAGATATACATAACAGTATTTAGTGTTATCATCTATAAAAGTGATAAAATACTTTTTATGATTTATGGTTAATACTTTATTAAACTTACAGATATCTGTGTGCACCAGATCCAATATTTCAGAATCTCTAACAATCGTATGGAATGGTTTCCTACATTGTTTTGCTTGCACACAAATTTCTCATTTTTTAGTTTTATCAATGGAATGCTCAAGAATCATTTTCAAGTTCATTATGCGTTTCACAGAAGTAAAATTCACATGACCTAATCTATTATGCAACAAATCAGATGATTCTATGTTATATGCAACATTAGACAATGAATCAAAAGAAACATCATTTTCTAATTTATCACTGCAAACATGTTCAACACGAAGTTTAAACAAACCATCATCTAAATACCCCTTGCCAATAAAAGTTCTAGAATGTAAAATAACAACTTTATTACATTTAAAGTTAAATTCATAACCCTCTCTAACAAGACATGAACCACTTAGAATGTTCCTTCTAACTACAGGCACATGGTGCACTCTGTGTAAAGATAGAACTCGTCCTAAAGGAAACTTCAGATCCATGCGTCCAATCCCTAACACCTTTGCAGCTGTTGAATTGCCCATAGTCACGGATCTGCCTGCAGCAGCCTGGTATGAGACAAAGACAGACTTATTAGCACAAACGTGCACATTAGCCTAAGTGTCAACCAGCCACTCAGTTGGCTCATAAACGTGATTGATTTTCGGGTTAACAGAAACATACTCAGTACTGGTCCCAACAATTTCAGTCACCATGTTGAAATGAGGCATTTCATCTGTGGTCCCATGAGCTTTGGCCTTCTTGAAAAGACATTCCTTAGCCCAGTGCCTAATCTGCCAACACTTATAGCACAGTTTGTTCTTTGCCTTTTTCTGGATTTTGACCTTAGGTTTAAACTAGTTTTTCATTGCAGATTTTGGTTTTTGTCTCTTGCCCTCAAAAGAGTCGGTTATCATGTTCACCTTAGGTTGTTCAGTTGGCATCACGACCTGTTTCTGGCTTTTATGTTCTTCTTCAATGGCAATGGCTACCATAAGATCATCTAGGGAGATTTTTCCCCTACGGTGCTTGAGAGATACCAAAGTCTAATCAAGACTTAAGAAATTTCTCCACGATGGTCATAACTTGAAACTTCTTAGGAAGTTTCATTTAAGCCTCAGCCAAACTATGGAGCAACAGCAGAAACTCGTGTATCTGCTCAGTGACCGACTTTCCCTCTACCATCTGATATTTCAGAAATTTGGCAACGAAGTACTTTTCAAGACTTTGGTCTTCGGTATTGTATTTTTTGTCAAGTTGATCCCATAGGCCCTTAGCAGTGGTAGACGAGGAACAGTATACATCGAACAACGTGTTGGACAGAGCCAACAATATGCAACCACGACATACATTGTTCTTTTCTTTCCACTCTACAGCCGCAGTGATCGCAGCAGGGTCAGGGTCAATATCAGAAACTGAAGGGCAGTCGATTTCCAGAACAGTCAACAACCCTATTGTAGTGAACCAGATTTTCATGCGTTGCTGCCAACGCTTGAAATTCTTACCGGCAAACTTTTTTGGCATACCGGATATGTCTACTTTTGGAACAAAAGCAGAAGAAGTCGACATGCTTAGAATCTTCTCTAAGACTGTTAGATCGATTTTCAGATCACGCAGTTTCACAATCATCATCATGATATAAATCATAATATGCAGCAGAATACAAATCGTGATTAACATTAGATCGAAACAGAAACAGGGAGCAGGCATGTCGGTTTCCATATTACACCAAAATCTAGACAACAGCACATGAACAACCAGATGCATAGAACACACTAAGAACAACGAAAGCATGTTAATACTGTATAAAAGGCTAAGGCGTACGAAAGTACTCCCCTTAGAGAAGATTTGCCCCCACATGCAGTGCAAATAGGGTCTGGCGTCCTTCCCCTAGGATACAATAGCCTTAACGATCAGAACCGGTGCACTCCGACGGATCGTCCTTCGAAGACAACCTCTACGAACCGAAGTTGCAGAAAAATCCCTTTTCGGGATAACTCAGGAAAGAGAGAGAGAGAGAGCAACAGGGAAAGAGAAAGTCTTTCTTCCTCAAAATTATGCGTAAAGCATCTGAGTAACCCCAGCCCTAACCATGCTTTTATAACCCATGAACGGTTACAAAATGTAGTAAGAGCCCGTTACGGAATCCGAGGCATCGAGATCCGTTACGAAATATAAAGAGACAAGACTCTTTAACGGATATGGACTACGAGGAGTCATGACCCATTGTCATTTCTCATAACCCATTAAAGCATCCAAATACACACAGAAACTTTGGGCAAAAAGGTACTTTGGTCTTGATTTGATATGGCCCTAAAGGGCCAATTACCCGAACCCGAACCGGCACGGCACGGCGGGCAAGCGCATGCGCGCGTGTGTGGTAGTCATCCCAACCTCTTGTTCTTATGAACAAGTGTAAGAGTTTACATGTAGGTTATAAAGCCTACAACAAACTCAAACACCGTCAAAGGTGTGCCATATCTCCTTTTGGGCACGTCAATGTTACATTTCTTGGTGGCATTTAGAGATGATACGTCAAAGGCGCCTTAGATGTTGTTCATCTTAAAACTGAACGATACCCATTAAAACAATGAACAGGCTCATTGTGAGCCATTCATTTTAAACCCCCAATCCATCCGAGACATGAACGGCATCCGAAAAAAGAGGGGGGGGGACCCAAGTGATGGGCATCTCATTCATTCAGGTTTTGAATGTCGTTCATCTTGAGATCAACCGCATCCAGAGAATACCGTCAGAGAACACTCTGACATGATCCCATCTCCATGAAAACTGGCCGTAGGTTTGGATTGTATGTCTTGTTAAATAAATCCATTTACGCTCTGTTTGGGAACCGACAGTTGGAAGGAGTTTAGGGATTTGAAAATGCGGCAGCTGCCAATTCTTGGATTTGGCAGCTACCACCTTCGGGTGATGGTGGTTATCAATTCCAGCTTTTAGTGCAAATACAAAACGGAATTGGTTTTACGTCCTTTCCTAAATGCACAAACTCCTTCCAAGTACTATCGGTTCCCAAAAAGGAAATGGTTTTACCACAAGGTAGTTTGACCAAGCTTTTGCCAAACATAAATTCCCATCCTAACTACCAGTTCCCAAACATAGCCATAATTAAATTTGAAGAACAACTTTGATATCTGATAAGATATATTACGGGGTTTGGCAAGGGGATTCCATGGAAAAAAGGGATGTATCCAAAAATAGGGATTTGTTAACTAATTTTACATGTAATAATACTCGGGGTCAGATTCAAAGTTGAATTGGAAAAAAAATATCACTAAATCCAGATCAGTTATTTATGCTAAATCATAATGCATTTTACACATAATAGAAGTTGTATGTCAAATGGATTTGGATTTGGATGCAAAGCTCAAAACCCTTTTCAAATTTGACTATTAGATGGATGTGGCCTCCCTTATGGAATCCTTTTAAATCGTCTCAGATTCAGTTGGATATTCTAGTCAAACTAGAGATATCCCTAGATCCACATTGGTCAAGAGCACAATTCTATGCAGATTCGAGTATCCAAATCCAGTTATGCTGGCTCAGTAGAAACAGAGTCCACATTGATTAGTAGGAAAAGAAAAAAAGAAAAAAAAAGGGGCAGCCAAAAGTGTTACATTTATCAGGGTCTAACTTGGGTTGGTGCTGCTTGCCTTGAGTCTTGGAAACTCATGAGACTCCAAGGGAAACGGAACCCATCATTTGAAATAGGATGAGTTCCATCGTACATCCAATCCTAGCCATCCAGCAAGACCATCTAGCCATTGATTGGATGGCTAGGATCGAATGTATGATGGAACTCATCATATTTCAAATGATGGGATCAGTTTCCGACTCTAAGACCCTGTTTGGGATCCAGTGTTGGAGTCGAAATGAGAGCAGGAGTGGCGTTGTCAACTGCATCTTTGTGAGGATGTACTTGAAATGGAGAGATAGGAGGCCATCACAACTTTTATCTTTTCATAGATACGAGAAGCACAGTTCCAAAGTGAGAAGCACCATGCTTCTTTCAAAGAAGGAGATGTGAAGGGAAACTCCCTTTTGATTTGCGGAAAACATGCTCTCTATATTATAGTAAACACACATTCTACTAACTTTCCCAAACATCTATTGTTCACTTCCTGTTACTTTCTACCAGAGTTACCAAAAATGCCTAGGTAATTGGGGAAGCGTGCTTTCCAAAAATGTATTTCAGAAGCGCGAAATATTGTGCTTTCAAAATGCATGGGGAAGCATACTTTTTATGGGAAGCGCTTCCTTTTTATGGGAAGCGCGCTTCCCTCTCACTTTCTCCTCACTTTCCTTCGCTTTCTCTATTTTTTCATTTTTTTGTATTTTTATTTTTATTTTTGTTTGTTTTTCTCTTTTGTCGCTTTCCCCTCTCTTCCTAGGCCGCTTTCGGTTCGCTTCCTGATTCGCTTCTAAGTCATCCCACGCTTTCCGCTTCCTAAAATTTTGAAAGTGCCTCATTCCACTTCCCGCTCCCGCTTCCCTGACTGCTTTCACTCTATTCTTTCTGTTTTTTATGTTTTTAATATTATTATTTAATATGCATCACTTCTCTTATTCATTTTATATCCTGGTTAATATGCATCTCCCTATACGCCCTCATAGGAAAGTACACCATATTTCATATAAAATGGCGTGGTTCAGACTTCACACCCTGCATGCCTGTAACAAACGCCCCCTTAGAGTAAGTTTGATGGCATGCGGCGCTAGACAAAAATAAAAAAACTAACTGAATTTTTAACAAACGTTGCCGCTTCCATAAAACTGTGTTATGTTTTATATATAAGAAGCATGCTCCTTTATATAGAAAACATTAAAGCATTTAGTTTTTAGAATTCAGTAGAGATTAAAGTATTTATATATATAAATTATTGATTTTTATTTTTTTTCAAATTATCCAAATTTTAAACATTTTTGAGTTTTTAGATTTAATCCGATGTCTATATCCAAAGTTAAAATTCATAATAAACATGTTAAAAGACTCATATGATTGGACAAATCAGGTCATAAGATCCAAAATGAAGTAATCTAACCCATTATCCATGAATGTCCAAGTTGTTCGCTAATTGTCATCAAACAATGGACATTTAGAACACAACATCCGAATACAGTCCAAACAAACATTGAACTTGGTACAGTTGTTACAAAATGAACAGAACCACTGCACGTACCAATTTTATGTGTTTTGTGCTATGTTGTCAGTATCGGTGTGTATCAGCTGCAGAAAATCGATACTCATCACCTCTAAATCGGTTATTTTTTAATAAATGTAAAAATACTAAAAAATATCTTTTAATAATATTTTAATAGTTTTAACATGTGTCTCATTCTGATTGACACGTAATGTCTTTTTATTATTTTTTGGCCGATACAGAATGCTTGAGTATCGGTATCAGCCGATACAACTGAATCGTTGGTCAATCGATTCAGGATGAATACCGACACTAACAACATTGGTTTTGTGCTGCCTGAGTATTTGGTAAAGTACTCAAGCCTGATCACTGGAACATGCATGCCTCCTTAAAGGACATGAAAACCACTCTCAGACCAAACCCTTGTTGAGTCTGTACTGTACACTAGGCCACCCTATGTCTTGTGTCTCTTGACTTGATCCATGATAATTTACAAACTGGCAATCTCTGTATGATATATATATATATATAGCTTTCTGAAACCCAAAATATGTTTCATTTAGGCCCTGTTTGGAAACTAGTAGCTGGGATAAGGAGTGCCATATGAGGAAATGAAAACGCTCAAATCGTGGATTTGGCAGCTACCACCTCTTGAAGGTGGTAGATATAGATTCCATTTTTTGGTGTAAATACTAAGGTGAGAGGACCTCACTTTCTATCCCAAATGCATAAACACCTATCCCGCTACCAGTTTTCAAACGACCACTACAAGGTAGTTTTGACAAATGCATTAACTCTTGTCCCAGCTCCTAGCTTCCAAACAAGATAGTTTGACCAAGTTTTTGTTTGAATGTGTTAACTCCTACACCAGCTCCTAGTTTCCAAACAGGGCCTTAAGCATAAGTCTGCCTATGTGTTATGCCTACCACTACGAGCCAACAACCGAAAAACCCAACTTTTTTTTGCATGCTGACAACCTTTTTCATATCAACGTGAACAATATCAAAGCAGGTTATATGTCCCCCCCCCCCCCCCGAACAGGGCAGTTAGCTACATCTCATGTTCGGGGGTCCCAAAGAGCACCATTTATGTAAGCATGTGCGTCTCGTATCCCCATGTTTGTCAGCATTAATTAGCATTGAAGTTTGATGTGATTGCAAAGACTTAAGTACCCTCTCCTCCATTGGTGCAAAAAAAAAATGACGATTCTTGAAAAGGAGTGGTTGTAAAGACTTAAGTGCCCCGAAGATGATTATTTAAGACCTAGTCTCTGCACTGCAGGATTATCCGAGAAAGAAATCTCCCCTGGAGGAGGCCATGAACATCAATCCTCTCACTCTCTCTCTCTCCCTTCTATTTCTGCTTCTGTGCACATCCATTAGAAGATCATACATTGCTCCATCAAGCACCGACTGACCTGCACATTGACTGTTGTGGAGCCTGATTCAGAGTTTTTACCCTTACAGGAGGAGGGTTTGGGGGCTCATCCCAGCGTGGGTAGCATCATTCAACTCTCACTCTCTCTCTCTCCCTTCTATTTCTGCTTCTGTGCACATCCATTAGAAGATCATATATTACTCCATCAAGCACCGACTGACCTGCACATTGACTGTTGTGGAGCCTGATTCAGAGTTTTTACCCTTACAGGAGGAGGGTTTGGGGGCTCATCCCAGCGTGGGTAGCATCATTCAACTAAATGAGTTGTAAATCCTGATTCAGAGTTTTTACCCTTACAGAAGAGGGGTCTGGGGGCTCCTCCCAGCGTGGGTAGCATCATTCAACTTGAAGAGTTGTGGAGTCTGATTTAGAGTTTTTACCCTTACAGAAAGGGGGGTCTGAGAGCTCCTCCCAGTGTGGGTAGCATCATTCAACTTGAAGAGTTATGGAGTCTGATTCAGAGTTTTTACCTTTACAGAAGGGGGTCTGAGGGCTCCTCCCAGCGTGTTCATGGCCTTTTGCCCTTACAGGAGGGGGGTCCGGGGGCTCATCAACCCTCTCACTCTCTCTCTCCCTTCTATTTTTGCTTCTGTGCACATCCATCAGAAGATCCTACATTGCTCCATCAAGCACCGACTGACCTGCACATTGACGGTTGTGGGTCCTTACTGATGAGCTGCCTCTAAATTTATTCGACTCTGGGTCCTTACTGCACTTGAAGTTGAGTCGTTGTATTTTTTGTTGTTCGGTGGGTGGTGAGGCCCTCCTCTACTCTCTCAAGACTCTTAGCTTGAGCAATCTTTCTTTTGATGATTGTGGTTGTAATGTATCATTGAAGTTAAAATAGGGAATTAAATGACAATAGAAATCGCTGAAAATTTACAAAAATAAACTAGACTCAATAACGAAGACACCACTTTTTACGGATTTGAAATATGATCTCCGGTTAGGGAGATATGGCCCTGACAAGTTGGTCCTAATTCGGTTAGCGATTTGCTTACTGAATAACACTACAAATCGCTATAGCGATTTGCGGAAGACACTACAAATCGCTATAGCGATTTGCGGAAGACACTACAAATCGCTATAGCGATTTGCGGAAGACACTACAAATCGCTATAGCGATTTGCGATTTGTAGTGTCTTCCGCAAATCGCTGTAGCGATTTGTAGTGTCTTCCGCAAATCACTATAGTGTTTCGTTGGAGACCCGAAAATACTACAAATTGTTGTAGGAAAGCCCGATAATACTACAAATCATTGTTGGAAGGCCCAAAAAAAATTGGTCCGGAGGGCGCTGCCCCCCGAGCCCCCCGTCAGGGGCGGCCCCCCCTGGACCCCCGCCCGCTGACCGCGCAGCGAGATCCACGCCGGGGGGGGAGCCCCCGAACCCCCCTCCTGTAAGGGCAAAAACTCTAAATCAAACACATAAGTAGAGAGAGAAGGGAGAGAGAGTGAGAGGGTTGGTGTTCAAGGCCTTCTCCAGGAGGAACTCTTTATCTCCCTTGATTTCTTCTCTAGAGAGAGAGAGGGTTTTACAGTGTTTTACGAAGAAGGAAGAAGAAGAAGATGGCGATAGAGCAATGTAGGATCGTCTGTTAGATGTGCACAGAAGTAGAGAGAGTGAGAGGGTTGATGTTCATGGCCTTCTCCCGGAAGAACTCTTTGCTTCCCTTGATTTCTTCTCTAGAGAGAGAGAGGGTTTTACAGTGTTTTACGAAGAAGGAAGAAGAAGAAGATGACGATAGAGCAATGTAGGATCGTCTGTTGGATGTGCACAGAAGTAGAGAGATAAGGGAGAGAGATTGAGAGGGTTGATGTTCATGGCCTTCTCTAGGAAGAACTTTTTGCTTCCCTTGATTTCTTATCTAGAGAGAGAGGGTTTTACAGTGTTTTACGGAGAAAGAAGAAGAAGACTTTGAAGAGTCAACATCATCCTCGACTTTCTGGATAAAGGACATGTTTGTCCTTTTTTTGAACAGAGAAAGAAGAAGACTTTGAAGAGTCAACATCAACCTCGACTTTCTGGATGGAGGACATGTTTGTCCTTTTTTGAACAGAGAAAGAAGAAGAAGACTTTGAAGAGACAACATCATTCTCGACTTTCTTGATGGAGGACATGTTTGTCCTTTTTTTGAACTGTTTGTTTTTTCTTTTTTGAATGAAGGGCATTTTTATCATTTTCTCAAACCATCACTTTATGAGAAGAATAACAAGAAAGGGTACTTAAGTCTTTGCAACAACACCAGAGTTTGATGCAAAGTTATGTCAACATACACGGGAATACGAGCCCCATGTGCATGTATACGTGGTGCTCATTCAAAGCCCCGAACACAGACGTGGGATTCAGTGAATCATCGGGGGCGAACATACACCACCCTCTCTAACAATATGATTCTTCATTCCCTCACAATAAAAGGTGCCACACCAGCTAATAATAATGAGTGGTCAGAAAAAGAAAACTTGGCATCCACTTGAGGCATAAAATTCAGATCGGGCCCAAACCCAGTGGCCCCACTGGCATTTCCTCTATCAAAAACGCATACCGTGGGACGGTAGAACCAGCTCCTTCTATATAAACGACCCCTTTCCTCTCCAATCTCTCTCTCTCTCTCTCTCTCTCTCTCTCTCTCTCTCTCTCTCTCTCTCTCTAGAGCCCTATTGGCCATGGTGGTGCTCCTCCTCAGCACGGCAGAGTTCTCCACCCCACCACCCCTCGTGCTCCAATACCACAACGGTCCCCTACTCACGGGCAACCTCCCCCTGAGCATCGTGTGGTACGGTGTCTTTTTCTCTTCACAGAGGGCCATCGTCGTTGACTTCCTCAACTCTCTGCACCCGCCGACCGCCACCCCGAAGGGCCAGTACCCCACCGTCTCCACCTGGTGGAGGCGGTCGAGAAGTACTCGGCTGCGCTCACCAAGTCGAGCCCACCGTCCTTCTCCTCGCCCTGCGTGGTCATTCCGATGCTGGTGAGACATACCCTCGACTCGGGCTGCTCCCTGGGCAAGACCCTCACCCGGGCCCACATCTCACAGCTCGCCTCCAAGCACGCTCCCCCTGGAGCCCACGGGGGGAGGTCCCTCACCTCCGCCGACGTTGCCGTCGAGGGCTTCGGCATGGGCTCCTGCGGGACCCACGGCGCCCAGCTCCCCTCCACGGCTGCCTACGTCTGGGTTGGCAACTCCGCCTCCCAATGCCCCAGCAGCTGCGCCTGGCCCTTCCACCAGCCCATCTACGGTCCGCAGTCACCGCCGCTTATCACGCCCAATGGCGATGTTGGCATCGAGGGCATGGTGATCAACATTGCGTCGCTGCTAGTTACCGCCGTCACAAACCCGCTCGGGAACGGCTACTACCAGGGCGCTGCCAGCGCACCGCTGGAGGTTGCCTCGGCTTGCCCTGGCATGTATGGGAAGGGCGCATACCCGGGCTATGCGGGGAACTTGTTGGTGGACCCTACGACCGGCGCAAGCTACAATGCAGTCGGGCTGAACAGTAGGAAGTACTTGTTGCTAGGGGTGGCAATTTCTGACACGACCCGCCAACCCGCTTCTTAGGCGGGTTCGGGTTGGGCTTAAGCCAACCCATTTAATAAACGGGTCGACCCGCGTAACCCGTTTATTAAACAGGTCGGGTTCGGGTTGGGGGTATGCCAACCCGCCAACCCGTCTGCCCGACCCGCCAACCTGCCTACCTGCCAACCCGATCCGTCAACCGCCAATCTGACCCGCGAACCTGAAAGCCCGTTTACCCGACCCAACCCATTTATTAAATGGGTTGGCGGGTCGTGTCGGGTTACCCGTTTATTAAACGGGTCGGGTTCGTGTTTGCCACAGCTGACCCGTTTAATAAACGGGTCGGTTTCGGGTTGAGGTATGCTGACACGCCAACCCGCCAACCCACCAACCCGACCCGATTGCCACCCCTACTTGTTGCCGGCTTTGTGGGACCCCGTGACCTCTTCGTGCACCACTCTAGTCTAGGTCATATATGTATATATATATATTCTTGACCTTGAGGAAGTTAAGGTATAAGATTGGAAAATGTAATACAGATCTTGTTTAACCTCATTAGAGGTTAGGAGGCAAAAATAGGGTTAGGTTTTCAGTATGTGGATTACCATGAAGTGAAACTTTCGGGGGTCGTGTATTTGTATGCATACTTGGCTCTAGTTTGTTATATAGTTTGCTCTTATGGAAAGAATGCTTTTTTTTTTAAAGATAAAACCTTAGAGAATGCTTTTATGCAATCTTTAGCAATGTATTATACTTCATTCTATTTGAACCAATGTTGTCAGGTATCCCACGTGGTAAGCGGCGTCCTGTGCCAAGCTGAAGGCCCAGGTTACAATCCTTCTAATGTGATGCGGACACACATGGGGATACATGCCGGTCTGCATCTTATATGTGGCGCTCTTTGGGAACACCCGAACATGAGATGGACCTACCGGCCCTGTTGGGGGGGGGAGGAGGCTTAAGAGATATCTGGTAGGGGTCTGCCTAACCCCAGCTTGCCTTTAAAAAAAAATTTGTTGTCAATCAGCCGATTCCGATTCAGAGATGAATCTGACTGAATCCGCCAACTTTTAACCAGAAAATGGCACGTATCACAAAATATTAAAATAATATTTAAAATATTTTGACCATTTTTAAAATATTATAAAATAAGCCGTATCATCCCTGTACACTATGGATTTCAACATTGATTTGAAGAGTATCAAAAGTGTGTTGAGGCAATTCTTTTTTTTTAATTTAAAGGGGGTGTCCTTGGCAAATTTGTTAATTTGCTTATTTGCGTCCTTTATTCTTATTCTCCTGCTATTCTGTACCAGGAGATACTACTTATCACGTGGTCTGAGGCTCGTCATGAATAGGGAGGTCACCCCTTACCTCGAGTTTGAATTCCCACATAAGCAAGAGTCTCTAGGGATTAGGCCCCACATGGAATATTTTTACGCTGTTCCGAAGGCAACTGTAAGTACAACATACTAGGACCAGCGCAGTCAGGTTTTCAATCTTGGTTGAGGTTTCTTTGTAAGGATCTAAACGATTGATAACCTTTTAGTACAACAATACTAAAAAGGTTATCAAACACTAATGAAACTCTCAAATGCTCACTTGTCCGACGTGAGATGAGAGAGCATTTAATTATATAGAAAATGTAGGTTACATACAGAGAATTCAAGTTGGACGTTCAATAAGCGATAAGATAAGGCAAGTAGGTTACATTTGCATAGAAAACACTAAGTAGTTAATGGTCACCACAGTCCGTGATTTATAGAGAACCGCTAAGTCACGACCTTTTCCTTCTCTTTAGAATGGTGTGTGACCGGTCTGTTTCAAGAGAACAGAGATTTTTGGATTCTCTGAGTTCATTTGACTCTTTAACCTGATGAGGTTTTGAGTCTTTGAATTTAATGGACTCTTGAAATTCGGTAGATTCAATTTCCTTAACACGCCCCCAACAAGCTCAGCGTGGGGAGCCCTCACGTTGAGCTTGGTTCTGACATCAACGAATTTAGCTATCAAAAGTGGTTTGGTTAAACCATCAGCAATCTCATCGGCAGAAGATATGAACTTATAAACCTGAAGATGCCCTTTGTTAACATGATCGTGAACAAAATAATAATGAATCTCTGCATGCTTAGTTCGAGCATAGAACACTGGATTGGCAGTTAAGTACAGAGCTTCAATGTTGTCACACCAAAGAACCGAAGGTGCTTTGGTCAATAACCCAAGTTCCCCAAGAAGAGCTTGTAGCCATAGAAGATCAGAAGCAACATGCTGAAATGAGCAATTGCCTTCTGTTTATGGAAAAACTAGAAAACAATGTTGGGACTTTAGAAAATGACAAAGGCATCAGTAGATTTGCGGCCATCGAGATAGCCAACCCAATCAGCGTCAGAATAGGCACTGAATTGGAGAGATGTGGACTGTTTGATGCAGAGCCCATGATGAATAGTAGCCTTGAGAAATGCAAAATGTGTTTGACTACTAATCAATATGCAATTGTAGGTTGATTCATGTATTGACAAACTTTGTTGGCTGTGAATGTTACATCGGGTCTCATAATAACGAGATATTGAAGGCCACAAACAATGTTGCGATGAAGGGTGGCTTAATGAAAGTGAGGAGAACCATTTCTAGTAAATTTGACATTGGAGCTCATTGGAGTGGAGATATGCTTGGCTTCAGCCATACATGCCTTTTGTAAGAGTCAGAACATAATTTCGTTGACGTAGCTGAATTTCAGTAGGGGAGCAAAGGAGCTCAATACCTAAAAATAACTTAGTTTTCAAGATCCTTAATTGAAAATTCTTGTCCCAAATGACTAATAAGATGATTAATAGTTGTAGACGAGCTGCATGTGATTATGATATCATCCACATAAACCAAAAGATATAGAATGATACCATTCTTTTAAAAAATAAAGAGGTAGGTGTCAGACTAAGATATGTGAAAACCGTGAG
Source organism: Nuphar pumila (assembly GCF_984573655.1). Lineage (NCBI taxonomy): Eukaryota > Viridiplantae > Streptophyta > Magnoliopsida > Nymphaeales > Nymphaeaceae > Nuphar > Nuphar pumila. The sequence continues at coordinate 15,205,899 of NC_143259.1, read as the reverse complement.
AGATAAGATATGAGCTTTGCCTTTGGTACCAAGCACGAGGAGCTTCTTTGAGTCCATAGATGGCACACTTTAGTTTGTATACAAATTTAAGAAAATGTTGGTCATCAAAACATAAAGGTTAAGTCATGTAAACATCTTCAGAAAGAAGATCATTGAGAAAGGCATTGTTAAAATCTAATCAGTGGATAGGCCACTGAAAAGAAACAGCAAGAGCAAGAACTACCCTGATAGTAGTAAGCTTGATAATTGGATTGTAGGTATCAAAGAAGTCATCAACTCCCTCCTCTTAATGGAACCCATTTGCAACTAAATGGGCCTTGTACCGAGATATGAATCCATTAGCATGGTGTTTGAACCAGTAAACCCATTTGGATTCAACTATATTAAAATGACATTGTGGTGGAACAAGATGCCAAAATTATTTTTGGATCATTGCTTTATATTCATTCTCCATAGATGCTTGCCATTTGGGTATGAGATTCGCTTTTTTGAACGAAGTTGGTTTAGATTCAAGTAAGGTTGTGGTAAAGCAGGTTAGGAAAATAGGATACAGATCGGTTGAAAAAATTTTGGGTTTAATAGATCCAGTCATAGAGCGGGTAACTATTGGGTGTGTGTGATAGGGAGGACGAGTGACAGACAGACCAGGGTCTGGGCGAACAGAGTCACCACCCAATTAAGACGGTCCAAACAAAACCGAGTTGATAGGAGATGAACTAGAATCAATATGGGAGCTAGGTAAGTAGGACAATCCAAACAAAACCTAGTCACCACGCAATTCAAATAGGTGAGACAGACCAAGAACAGTTGGGACAAGCACGATCTCAATGAAAACAAAACTTGAATGATTGGGATGTTGGTTTCTTTGGGCAGTAGTGTTAGTCCTAGCACAAGAAGGGTCTAGAACTATGGGAGATGACAGACTCCATTGAGAGAAGTCAGGTCAGTCGAGGTGAAAAAGCTTTGTTTTGGGCGAAGGATGATTCATCAAAGAGCACATGGCTAGATATATAGGTTTGATTTGCATGAGGGTCATAGCAAATATATCTTTTGTGCCTGAAGGCATACCCAAGAAACCAGCATGCTTTGGTTTTTTATTTACTAATGGATATCAGAGAGATGCAAAGACATGAAGATGTTGGTAATTTGGAGGTTGTGAGAAAATTAGTTCATAGGGTGATTTTCTTTGTAGAACCAAGGTTGTGAGAAAATTGATGACATAGGTCATTGTTCCCAAGGCATCAACTCATAAACCATAGGATAGAGAGGCACCACTTATCATACTCAGGATAGTTTCCACCACATGCCTATATTTTTGTTCAACTAAACCATTTTGTTCCAATGTATGTGGGCAAGAAAATCTATGAAAATTTTTATGATCTTGAAGATATTTCAACCACTTGTTTAAATCTCTTAAAGTAATCAGACACTTGAGACTTGAATTTTATAAAAAAAAAACATAATAACTGAGAGAAGTCATCAATTATTAAAAGATAATACTAAAGCCTTTTTAGAGATAATTGGGACTGGACCCCAAATATTAGCATGCAATAACTCAAGAGGACAATAGGTGCATGATTGTGATTTCCTAAAAAGAATTTTATGAACTTTACCAATCGGGCAATTGTCACACGTCTTAAATTGGTTATTCCTACTAAAAGCAATAGCATTATTAGAGTTTAAAAAGAAAATAATCTTTTTATTTGCATGTTCCATTCATTAATGCCATAAATCAAACAACGCTTTCTTTCTTGCATAGGTTGCGATCATATGAGAATTCCCTACTTTAATTGGGTAGAGACTTGCACTGGATTTTGGTCTCCTAAGATGAATCTTGCATGTCTGCTAGTTATTAACAAGGAATTCAGATGGTGTAAATTCAAAAATATAATTATTGTACTCAACAAATTGGCCTACATATAATAGATTTTTAGCAATATGATGAACATGCAGTACGTTCTTTAAATCAAATTCAACACATTTAGATGATAAAACTAGATCACCTATGTGACAAATATGCAGTGTCTTACCATTGCCAATCATGATTGAGTTGTTCTCTTGATATAGAGACTCGTTGGCAAGTTATTGATCATTTATAGCCAGATGATTCATGGCACCAGTGTCAGGGTATCAGTAATCACCTGTATTTTGTGTTGGAATTATAAGCTAGACTCTTCGTATTCCTTTCTCATTTTTGGGAAACTCATTTTACTTTAAGGCTTGTTGGAATTATAAGTTATACTCTTCGTATTCCTCTCTCATTTTGGGAACTCGTTTTACATTAAGGCTATTTGCAGTTTTATATGCAACTCTTTGGGTTCCTCTCCCATTTATTTCTTTTCCCTTGAAAATGTAATAGTCTTTTAGTTTTTCTATGACAGGAATTTATTATGTAATTAAATTCTGGTTGGACTTGAATGCTATATATATATAGCAGCCATGTATCCTCATTTTGACAAGTCATTGGAATGTATTGAAGCTTTTTGTAGCCTTCTCCTTCTCTTGCACCATTTCTGTGTGTTTTTCATTCTAGAGAACAATCTTTTTCTCTAGTTTATTGCTTTATTTCCAACATTTTGTTGTTGCAGAGACATTAGTTGTGGCCAAGTTTTTCATAATATTGGCATGTGATATGACCTCTTTGATTCTGAGGATTTGAAGACCCTTGATTAGATTGAGTTTGGTTTTCTTGGAAGTTTATGCCTCAATTGCGACCCTCCTATAGAAGTTGTGTCCTCTGCATCGGCCCCTGGAGGCATTGAAAGCAGTGTGAGTCGATTTGAACTTTAGGTTGCTTTGGGTGGAACATAAGCACCCGTTTTTCTTTATTTATGAAAAGATCATAAAGATCAACAAAGGAATGATTGATTGGACCTGTGGTAATGGACGTGACAAAGCTCTCATATTCGACTGGAAGGCCATTGAAAGCTATTTGGACAATATCACCATCACTTACTAAGCGGCAGCAGCAAGAGAATCTGCTAGAAACTTGAGCTGATCTAAGTAAGACAACATATTCATATTCTACTTCTTGATGAATGTAAGATCTTTCTTTAAGATCATAAGACTCAATGGGGATTATGGACTTTTTTCAGGATGTTCCAAGCTTCACAAGCAGTCCTGGTGCTCATGATCTGCACAAGGACGGACTCCGAGACAGTGGCCTTGATACAGCTAAGTGCCAACTAATCTGAACGATGCCAAAAAAGAAAATCATGATTTTCCTTCTTGGTTCCATCTTTACGAGTGAGAAACTGCACAAGCTGGGGAGAAGAACCATCTACGAACTTCAAAAGGTCTTGGCTTAACATCACGGATTGAAGTTGGGACCGTTAGAGAAGATAATTCTCATGGTTCAACTTGACTGAGACCAAACTCGCTATGGTGTTCCATTGAACAACTGAGAGAGAAGCTATTGATAAACTCGTTAGAGAGAAGTTCCGATACCATAAAAGGTGATCAAACAATAATGAAACTCCCATAACTCACTTGTCCACCATTAGATGAGAACATTTAATTATATAGAAAAGTAGGTTACATGTTACATGGATAGAGACTCCAAGTTGGCTAGGTTTTGCATAGAAAACACTAAGTAGTTAATGGTCACCACAGCCCATGATTTGTAGAGCACCGCTAAATCACGGCCTTTCCCTTCTTTTTAATGATGTAATCAAGTCCAAATGGATAAGATTTATCTGTTTCAATAGGTCCAAATGGATAAGATTTATCTGTTTCAATAGAGCTTAGATGTTTGGATTCTCTGAACTCATTGGAACCTGATGAGGTTTTGAGCCTTTGAATTCGGTGCTCCTGAAATTCTGTAGATTTAGTTTTCTTAACAAATACCATATTCCATTAATCTAATCGGATGTTGCCTAAAGGGATTAAAATTTAGATTCAGATTCAGATGTTAAAAAGCTCATACCAGAGATATCTGGTTTTTTACATGTAAACAAATTTGGATATCTATTAACTTTGGATATTCTTCGGATTTAGCAGCAAAAAATTAAAACTATATCCACATCCCATTATAATCGAATATGGCTTTGGCTTACCTAATGCAGCTAAACAGAACCAAATTGGTGAGATGTCGGATAAAATCCAATTAATTGATATCCTTGTTTCTCTGTAAAAAAAGGATAAACTTTTGGTTAACAGGCTATAACACAAGGACAATTCGTTATCACATATAAAGTAAACCAATGATGCATTTTTCAAATGAAAGTTTTTTTGATATGATAACTTTTTAGAATGAAAAATTTTTGCTTGTTTCTGTAGTATGAGAATAACGGAATGAAAAAATATGTGAGAGAGAGACATAAAAATGGTGGAGAGAGAGAGAGAGACCTGAAAATGGTGGGTGGGTGGGAAGATGAAGATGGAGGAAGCTCTTGTGACAGCCCTTCAAATGAGATGTGTCGTGGGTGAATGGTTGCCTCAATGTAAATCCTCCTCTGCAGGTGGAGGATTTTTTTTAGCAAAAGTCATAAGTTTTAAGAAAACTTTCCTTTAAAAAAATCTCATTTGGAACTGTTGGAAAAGATATAATTTTTTCTTTCCTACTTTAACTTTTCCTACTATTTTCTCACTTTCAAATGCGCCCTTGAAACTTGTATAATCATGCTATTAATTCAATTTTGTGGGAAACTTTTGCAATCTTTGAGTTTAAGAATGGGACCTCATTATGGGATCTGCTTAATGATATTTTTAGATGACCTTGAAAATTCAAACATGTTTTTTCCCTTTCAGGTTGGTGTTTTCATTTTGCTATTCTTTTTTTTTTCAGCCCTCTTTCCTCCAACCATCATTTTGCTATTCTTTTTTTTTTCAGCCCTCTTTCCTCCAACCAACTATACATTGGCAAGCCTTTGTCTGGTAAAAACATTGAAGTTGCTGTAAGAAATGCCCTCCCTGGGTTTCGAACCATGTTAGTCTCATATCAGATGACAAACTACAACCGGCACTTGCCAAAAAAGACTATATCGGCAGCTAACTTTATTTGAATAAAGGTAAACTCACAAAAAGAAGCTCCACTCCTAGATAAGGTAAAACTATTTACCTTTTGTTGGTCACCTTTTTTGTACTTGATAAGTCTTTCAGTTTTAAACAACCTAAGAAACTTTAGCCATCAACATATTGCCACAATTGCAATAAAAATATTTACTATTTTCTTATGATTATGCCATGGTAAAAAGATAAATAACGTTCACCTTTGCCTAAAACAAGAGGGTGTCTACAAGAGATGTTCAAACGAATGCAAAAACCAAATATTTTGGTATAAAAAATGTCTCTATAATCAACAACTTATGTCAATCGCCTTTAACTATAGGTTGTATTAGCAAGTTGCGAGCTATTGATACAGTACAAAAACCCTCTCTTCATATAGGTTCTAGTGGCAAACAAGGCTCTCACTTGGTTAGGTGTCACTGTCTTTAGCACCTTCTTCATTTTTCAAAGGGTTGAAAAAGGGTTTATGTGTTTGGAATGTCGGGACCATGTAAGGTGTCATTAATCATCATCATAGGGTTGCAGATGGACCAAGCCAAGCCCAAGACTGAGCCTAACGAGTTTGGCTCATCCAAAAGGTATAAGTCTCAGGAGGCATGAACAGCCATGTTCAAAGTCAACTTTAGTAAAAGCTCAAGTTGACCTCGAGCCCATCTGGGCTTAGCTCAGTCGGGTTGATTCTGTTTTTATTAAAAAAAAAAAAATTGCATATGCTTTGAGAGGGACGGCGCCTCCTATTTAAAAGCCCATCATCTAGGACCGTTTCTTTTAGCACCAATGATAGACCCTGTATATGTCCATATTTGCAGAGCTTAATCAAAGCTTGTTTGCTCAATCAAGCTCGGCTCGTTTAAAAGGTCGAGCCTAGACTCAATGTCCCGGCTTGGCTCATTAATTTGCACTAAAGATGCACTTGGGCAGAGGCTTAAACAAGCCGGGCTTTCTCTAGGCATAATCATACAACTTTCGAAAAAGTTTAACGCCAAATAATTGAAATAGAAAGTGCACCATCAAAGTCTCACATTATATCATATGGCCTTACTTCTCATATTTTGATGTTGGACAACAATGTATATTACAAGACAATCTTGCATAAACTAGTCCCATAACAAACACAAAAAATAACGTTTACTTAAATTTCCCAAGTCTTTGTCATACTTTCTCTCTCTAAAATTGACAGCTCCATCATTGCTCTCTCTCTCTCTCTCTCTCTCTCTCTCTCTCTCTCTCTCTCATGATCGATAAGAGATACATTACTCCATCACAAAAATTCTGTATATCTGGAAAAGAAACATGATTATTGTGAGAGAAGCAGCTTAGGCAAAAAGTGATGCATGCCCATAACTATACATTATGACCTCAATTTAAGCTTCTGGCCGACATCAAAAAATTATTTGTCTGTTATGTTTATAGATCATATAATCGTCTCTCTTTTCAGTAATTAATTAGGGAGGTAGGACTGTTTGGACAAGCATTAAAGGGAGTCCTCTGGTTTCTCAATTCAACGAACATAATGTGTCTTTGCATGCCACAGAAAGTACGGGCAAGCACACGCATTTCTACTGGCACCACCATGGCAACGCAAACATGGCACTCTCTTTCCACAAGGATAGCCTTGATTTCAATGAGACTGCCGCCCCTCCCTTCCTTTTCTGTGGTAACGTTTTTCCTGGGAGGGGTTGGTTACAATTTTCTTTCCACATAACATTGCCATGAGTTTTTTCAGTTTAATTTCCATAACTATGCTTAGTACCCAAGCATTCTAAGATATTGGTACCATCCAAACGCTGATTAAATGTTGGAAACTAATTAAAAGTGGCAGGAATTACGAAAATCCAATATAATCTTGAAATTTTGATGGCGTCCACCTCATATACAGCAGTATAAAAAAGCTAAACTCAATATAAGGATCTTCGAGCTCAGCTGAGTTGAACTAAGCTGTGCTCAAGTGCACGACAAGCTTGAGCCGAGCTTAGAGTAGACAGAAGGAAAGGAGTTCAACAGCAAAGCGGCTTGGGATATAGTTGGGAACCAGGGCCAGGCCTACCCTATGCATCATCTCATCTGGGCCTAGAATTATTACCCGAAAGCAGCTTATTATTTGAGAAGAAGCTTCGGACAAGAGACTCCTTACTATGGATAGGTTGCAGAGGTTTAGTTTTTATATGGCTGCTGGAAATTTTATATGGCTTTGCATAACTTTTGATGAAACCTATGGATATTTAAATACGACCTTCATTATGTTCATGGATTGTTTTTTAGTATTGCCTGCAATTATGACTTATACAAGATCTTATCATGTTTTTGACAGTTTTGGTTGTAGAATGAGCTCATCTAAACACTTATATAAGTATATCAATTTGGACATGAAAAAATACTCCAACCTTAGAACTTTAGATACAATGTTTTTGATGTCTGGCAAATCAAGTTAAGGGTATAAGCCTAAGTGAGTTGGGGTGACTTAGTATATCTTATTCTTTTTTTGGGTCTTTTGAATATTAGGCCTTCAAGGGATAAACTTACTCATGGCGTTAGTACGAGAAAATCACTTGAGGATCCGGCAGAGACCATGAAGCATGTAGCACACATGCTTACAGTAAACTCGACATTGTCTCTCAGTCAATTAGGCAATTTGATATGTGTAGAGCCAAGTAGCTCTATTGAGAGACAATGGTTAATAACCACACTCGTTACTAGTATTTAAGGTAGGATTGGCTATGTGAACGTTGGTCTTAGACAATCAGTGTGTCATATATCGGTATTGTATCGCTATGTACTGATGAGAAAAGCTTTTCTAATGCTTGTAACGGTAACTAGCGTGAACACATTATATTAAGGTGAGACATCTAGTAGGTCTTTCAATATGGTTTCAGATAGCATACTAGTAAATATGAATATATTGCATAAAATTTATGATTTGCCAAACAAGTTTTTTGCAAATCTTGTTTTCAAGACATGTTTGCAATTATTATATTTATTAAATTTTGTTTTGGTATCCCTGAAATTTCTACAACTTTTATAGTTTTATTTTAATTAAAAATATTAACTAATCAAAGATGAGCTTATCAATTAAGAAAGTGTGGTCGAAGGTTGGCATCAACTGAAACATTTTTTCTTAATGGAAGACTGGAGTCTCCATAATCTATAAATAGAGTGTCTCACCCTAATGTAGAATAATGGAAAAATCCTTCTAGGTAGTCATGTGCTATGTAGCCAAGAGGCATGCCTAGGTCTGCCTCATTCAGTGTGCTCCTAAACCTAGTATGAACATAAAAGCTTACACCTGGTTCTATTTTTATGATGATTCTAGTTAAAGTAAGTTGATCTATCTTTGTGCTTTATTTTTTTCTTTCTTTTTCAATCAATATGGATTTGGGAGTCTTTCACTGGTGAAAGGTATATTTTCTTTTCTTCTTTTTCTTGATGTTATTATTAATTTATGCATATTATTTATTCAAATTCATGCTTAAATCCTATATATCGATTGGGTTGGATCATACCTAAAATTGGATAGCACTTGATATGGTTAGCTTAAGAACACCATTACTTTGCAAACATATATCAGAATTCAGTGACTTTTGATGTGTTGAAAAGCTTATTCAATTCTCTAAATTATCTTTTTAATCCAAAAGCACAACTAAGACAATAGCTCGATATAATATGATGAAATTATGGTGCAATGCATTAGGTATAAACAATGAGATATGATGTGACACGTCCACGGTGGGCGATACCTAAAAGGGTGTCAATGACTATTAATTGGTTCCATCTAGAAGAAGAAAAAAATGTTGATGGACTAAGTCAGTTAGACAAAGTCACTCGGTTCTATATATATGTTACACGCAAAAAAATCATATGAAAAGGGAGTTTGCAGACCGATCATCAATCAATATTTAAGTAATGTAAAGTTATAGCATTTGACTGCAACCAAGTAACAATGCATTAATTAAAGATGTTATATCATATGTTTTGTATATAAGGCCTGAAAATTTTTCTTGCATAATTATATAAATTAGTAGTAAAGTCATTGAGATAAGTTTTTTACCCTTTTATTCATTATATATATTTTTGTGGTGAAGGCACATGTTCTTGCAATCTAATATTATTTTATCTACCATAAGAATGAAGAATCGTGTATTCTTTAAATTATAAAAGCATCTACTTGCATGAATTGAAAACTATATGATTGACATGACTATCTATGAGTTGTATTTATATACATCATTTTTTTGTGATAATTCATATGGAATTTTCTCTCGAAAAATAAATGTATGAACATCATCAAATTTAAAAGATGTCACATGTTTGAAACTTACAAGTGAATGCTCTTTGTTGGGACATTAAAGTTGGGAATACGCTTTCATGGATAACAGAGACTTATAATTTTTTCCCGATAAGCTTGCGAAAGAGTAAGGTGGTATTTATGAAAATTTGTGATTGCATGTCAAAATATATGAAAAGTTGTTATTCGTTAATTAGATTTATATGAAATAAGTAACCCTACTTTCTTTGGGTACAAAAGCAATGCTTACAGTTTGTTAACTATAGAAATTGTTGTATGTATTTCATATGTATGTGAAATTGCATTGTCTTGAAAAAGTTATTTAGGTCAAATGGGAGATGTTGAAAATTTTATATAGCTTTGCATAACTTTTGATAAAATTCATGAATATTCAAATATGGTCAAGATTATGTTCATGAACTTTTGTTATGTTATTGTATGCAATTATGACTTATGCAAGATCTTATCATGGTTTTATCAGTTTTGGTTGCAGGATGACTTCATCTAAACACTTATATAAGTAGTATCAATTTGGACACAAAAAAAAGATAGCCTCAAAACTTTGGATACACTACCTTTGATGTCTCACAAATTAGATTAGGAGTATAAGCCTGAGTGAGTTGGGGTCATGTAGTGTATCTTTTTTTGTAGGATCTCTTGAAGATGAGGCCTTCAAGAAATAGACCTACTCACGATGCCAGTATGGAAAAATCACCTGAGAACCTAATAGAGACCGTGAAGCATGCAACACACATACTTCAATAGACCCGATATTGTTTTTATGCCAATTAGGCAATTTGATATGTACGGGAGAAAGTAACCCTATGGAGAGATAATGGTTAATAACCATACTTGTTAGTAGCCTTCGAGGTAGGATTGAATATGTTACGGATCATTTCATGCTCCGAGTCCAACCAGCTAGATTCACCCCAACCAAGACCTCGTTCAGCTGGGACTGTGCAGAAGGAGATTTCTTTTATCCCAGGACTTTTAGAGAAACCTGCCCAACCTGGAGTCCTACCTAGGTTTGAATTCTAGTGGGATGCCCCCTAGAGTCTTCTCTAGGGTAGAGAATTGCATGTATTTTTACTCTTTTGCTCTCTGTAAATATATATATAGATGTATTCTGCTTAGTTTATTTCCAATGAAGTTTATTCAGAGATTTCTCTAAGGTTTGTTTTAGTTTGTGTTCTATATGGAAATGTATTTCTCCTTCGCCTTTCTTCCACGTTCATCATCTACTCGGAGAGAACATCTTTTCTCCTTCTTGCTATCGACCCCCCATCCACCTGACACTTTTCGGTATAGTCAAGCAGGAGAGATGACTCTTTCTCTCTCTACCAATATTGCATGTCTCTCATGTTCGTGGTGTGTGTCTCTCTATGGAGTTGTGCCTTATATAAAACTTGTCAGAATTCATAGGAATATTCTTTATGGGAGTTGGGGTCCTAATAGTGGTATCAGAGCATCATTCTCAGAAGCCATGTCATCCAACCAATTGCCTTGGACAATGCAGCAAGGGACCATGCCCTTCATGGTGTAAACACCCCAAATTTTTCACCTTCGCTCATAAACTCTTTTCTCTTGCCACTGGGGTTCGCTCTCTAAATCTTTCAGAGAACCGGTTGGTCGATACCTGAGCCAGAGCTATTTAGAGCCTGAATTTTACCTAAATTCAAATATTTCAAAATTCAATCTCCATTTTGGCTCAATTTCAGTCATCAATTTTTGCTTTTGAACAAAAATATTCAATTTTTTGTCTCTGCCAGGTGTTCGAGACTTCAAATCCCTCATCCCGGGTCTGCATTTTGCATATCATTTCATGTCATCTCATATTATTTCATATCATTTCTTGTCATTTTATCATATTTCATGTCATTGCATATCATTTTCGAGATCCAGCACTCTAGTTTTTCAAAATCTTCAATCCAGAATTGATTTTAAAACCCTATTTCAAAATTAATTTCAAAAACCTCGGTTTTTAGATCAATATTTGCCTTTTGTCAACCCCCAGAATTTTATATTTCAAAATATTTTCCTTAGAAAGCGATCTGGATTCGTTTTAAACTCAATTTTTAATTGATCACAGATGAGACCCATCTAGGTAGTGTCGCTTTTGAATTCCTTCATCTCAAATTTTTCACATTTCAGAGTTTTAGTTGACTTAGGACTCTGTCTTTTTACCTTTTTAAACCTTTTTCAAAACTCCATTTTGGTTTTAAATCAAAAGAAGTCTTATCCCTAGTCTATTTTCTTCATTTTGGCCAAAATCTCAGAGTTTCAGTCGGACTAGAACTCTATCCCAGAGTTTTAGTCGGATTAAGACTCTATCTCGATTTCATTCTTCATCCCCGTTTTTTCACTTATTTTTAGAAACCTTCTCATCTAACGTTCAAAAAGACAAAAAATCTTAGAGTTTCAGTCGAACTAGGACTCTATCACAGAGTTTCAGTCAGACTAGGACTCTGTTTTCCATCTCTATTTTACTTATTTTCAATAAAATCTGTTAAAATCTTTTATTTTGTTCAAAATTCTAGAGTTTTAGTTGGACTAAGACTCTACTTCAGAGTTTTAGTCGGATTGGGACTCTATCTTTCATTGCTATTTTCAACTGTTTTCAAGGAAATCTTTCAAAATCTTTCGAACGAAGTCAAAATCTTTCGAACGAAGTCAAAATCTTTCGAACAAAGTCAAAATCCTAGAGTTTTAGTCGAATTAGGACTCTGTTCCAGAGTTTCAGTTGGATCAGAACTCTAACCCTGACTTCATTTTTTAGAAAACCTTTCAAAAAATTCTTTATTTATCTTTTCAGAAACCAAATTTCAAAGTTTTATGATTTTATCACAGAATTTCAAAATTCTGGGACTCTATCCTAGAGTCCCAGTTGATTAGGACTCTAACATTGATCTCATCTTTCATTCATTTTACTAGTCTCTGAGAAAATCTTTTAAATTCTCTTTGTTGGCCTTCAAAAACCAAAAATTAAGAGTTTTAAAATTTCAGAACTCTGTCCTAGAGTCCTAATCGGGTTAGAACTCTATTCTGAATATTATTTCCACTTTCAATTCTACTTGTTTTGAAAACCTTTTCATTTGTCTTTCAAAAATTAGTCTATTTGCAGAGTTCTAGTTGATTTAGGACTCTATTTCAGAGTTTCGGTTGATTCAAGACTCTAACCCTGACTGCATTTTCTGACTTATTTTCACCAGTTTTGGGAAAATCTTTCAAAAATCTTTTCATTTGGTCTTTCAAACACCTAAATTTCAGAGTTCTAGTTGGTTTAGGACTCTAGACTAGAATTTCAATTAGTTTAGGACTATATTTTTTAAACTTCTAATTTTCACTTCATGATTTTGACTTTGTTTTAAAACTTGTTTCAGTCTTTATTTTAACTTTTTCAAAACCCTAGAGTCTTTCAATCCATTTAGGATTCTAGTTGATTCAAAACTTTCAATTTCAAATTCATCTTTATCTTCGTTTGAAAACCTTTATTTTCAAGTTTTTAAAATCATTTTCTAAAAAACTAAATGGGGCCCACTCTGGGTCGCACCACATTTGAGAGTGTTCGGGTTAGTTAGTGTCCTAATTAGGTTTAGGAGTTTGAAAAAGTCCAAATTGATTTTAAAACTTTATTTTACTTTATTGTTTTCAAACCTCATTTTTAACTTTTAAATTTAAGCTTTAAAAAAAATAAATGTGGGCCCACAGGAGTTGGCGCCACATTTGGATTGGTGTTAGGGTTTAATTAGGACTCAACTAGGTTAGCTAGAGTTAGATTAGGTTAGAATTCTGCAAAAAAGTCAATCACCTTAATTGATTTAATTAGAAACCCTAATTAAGGAGGTTTTGAAAAACTATAAATAGGGGACTCTAGGGGGAGGTCAACCCATGTTTTTTTCACTCTCTCTCTCTTTTCAAAATTTCATGGTTCTCTCCTCTCTCTCAGCCTTCCTCCTTCCCCAATTGGTGCAACCAAAGTAAGCCTTCCTTCTTCTTCCTTTTCTCCTTTTTATTTTTATTTTTTATATATTTTTGCCATTGCCGCCCCTTTTAGCATGTTTTTCCTTTTCTTTTATTTCAAAAAAATTATGTGAGAACCTCAAGATGATGATCAGATGATGTTTGATGGTCTCTTATATGTTTTTGATCCATTTATAATATTTATTTTTTGTTTATTATGTTAAACACCCAAAAAAGATCGAGATTCAACCGTTTGATGGGTCGAATCCCTCTTTTAGAGGCTAAATCAAAACCCAACCATGCTTTCTCTGAATTTTTATTTTATTTCATCATATTAATGTTTATTTTACTCATTCAAGCATTAAATCTAAATTTGTCATATTATTTATTACTTTTTCTTTATTATTTTTCATGTTTAGATTAGGTCATTTATGCCTTTATCGATAATCTGTGGATCTCAATTCCGGGCACGTGCGAACCACGTTATTTTATGTTTAATTTTCTGTCATAAAAATATAAATTTTTTTAGTTAATTCATACATTTATCAGTGATTTCCTATAAAAAATTGGATTGTTTTGGGTTATGTAACCCTGTCAAAAAATCAAAAACAGAACTATGCTTTTTGAACCGTGAAAACGCTATGTGGATTCAAAAATGACTTGCCAAGGCAATATCTCCCTTGTCGAAGATTCAATTGATGATCTGTAAGTTGCAGTGTGTTCGTTATTTTGTCTAGTATTTCCTGTAAAAATTTTAGATTTTTCCATGGCTGATTTCTATTTTTCCTTTGTCAGAAATGAGAACATGTTTCTATCAATCGTTATGCATTATTCGAACTCTAGGCCGACTTGCGTGAATCGTATTTACCTAACCAAAGATTTTATTGATGATTTGTAAAAAGTCACGGATTCAGCAACATGTCTATTTTTATCAGTATGATTTCTGTAATTTTTTAATATTGTTTGTTATTTTTAATCAAGCTGAAATCATAACTGTGTGTTTTTGAGTTGTTATGTGTTTGCCGGAATCAAGCGTGTATTGTTGGAGCAATATCTCCCTAACCGGAGATGATTTTTTAGATCTTTAAAAAGAATTTTTTTTTAAATCTGTCTAGTATCTCTCTGTAAATTTTTAAAAATTTCTATGGTGGTTTGATACCCAATTCAGGTCTGACACTGTAACATGTTCATGATTGCAGGTAAAATCACTTATTTTTCTTATTTTTATTTAATTTTCATATTAAAATAATCCCAAAAATTATGTTTTTCAATTCCAGTTTAATTTTAGGGTTCTCAAAAGTATCCATGTTAATTTTTACAGATTTTGGAATTTGTTTGATGCTTTATTTGATTAAATCACAAAAATAGGATGCCCGCGGAGTCCCGATTCGAGTAAAACACTGGCAAAAATTTTTAGTTTCATGATATTTCAATTTTTTTAGGAAAAGTTTTATATTTTTAAAGTTTTATCATGCTTATAATCATGCTAGGGTGCTTCACACCCGATTTGGTGTTGATTTGAATCTGTTTGAGCCTCTAATTAAAAGTTTTACAAAAATCTTTTTTGAAAACCCTGATTTCAAGGCCATAGTCTTATTTTAAGGGGAATTTTGGTTATTTTTATCAAAATTTTGAATATCAAAGTTGTTTATTTTTATTATTTATTCAATTTTATATAATTTTTTATTATGTTTATCTCAGAAAAATATGGAAAAAGACTTATATTCGGATAAATTCAGCAATTTCTAGATATTGTTGGATAAATCTCGAAAAGCTGACATATCTTCACTAACAACTTTGTTAGTTTTGCAGGGATATTCAAGACTATATTTTCTTTTCTTTTTTTTCTCTTTTGATGTAAATTATAATTGTAAATTTGGAATAAGAACTTAATTTCCTGCTTAAAATAAGGTTGCATTGCATATAGTTTATTTATTTTTTTTAATAATGTTAATGTGTGATGGATGATGATTCATGCATATTCAAATCTATCATGGTCTACACAAATGACACGTGCACTAGCTTCTAAAGAGTTGATAAACTCGATGGGTTTCGTATTTGTGGTTATAGTCAGAATACGAACAAAACCCAGATTTATCATCTTTTTCTAAGCTACAAGCAGCCTACACTCTTAGGCTATCTTCAGAAATCATTGCATATTTCAAAACTTTTCTAAGTATTTACCCATTTTAGAATCAAATGAGGTATATTCAATATGTATTCGTGGTCATAATCAAGGATATGTAAAGAATTTATTTCATCTAAGTTCTATAAGGCACAAAAATCTCTTTTTCAAAGATTTTTCTCAAATTCTTCAGAAAATACTTTCTCAAAATTGCATTCATACATCATCTAGGTTATATTGCATCATGAAATGGATTTCATAGGGCCACATGCCCATCATTTTTTATATTTTTTCTAATTCCAACTCAGAAAAATCAGTTTTCTCAAAAATCTTCAAGTTTCTTCAGAATTCAATTTTTCTAAAAAGATCTTTTCTTCAGAAATCGATTTTCCTTTCTTCAAAAATACTTCTCTGATGTGGCTCATGATTTTCCAAGTGTCTTCTTTTTTCAAGTATTTCTAAATCTTTGAAGCATACATTATATTTTCAATCTGCATTTTTCAAAGTTCATAGCACATGCCTGATTCTTTGTACATTTAGAGAATAGAACATCGATTTAGACAAGTTGAGAAAAGCAAAGCAGTTGATTGATCCTTGGTTCAATTACCCCTGGTTATGGCGCTAGGAATGGTTGAACCTCGTACTGTCAGGTGAGTCTCATTTTTCAGAATTATCCTGCATTTTAAAATGATGGCGAGTTATTTTCAAAAACTTTTTCAAAGGTTAGTTTGACTTGCAAAAGTAAAATTTTGCAATGATAACACATGGTTTTCATTTAGGTTTGATTTGATGCCCATATTTATTTTTTGAAACATATTTTATTTAGTTGCATCAAATTTTTATTATGAGTGAAGTTAGATCAGAACCAATGATGATCGACCCCAAATCTTGAGGATTTGAGTTGATTCATGTCCCCCAAGACGTTTTTGTCTGTCACCAAGAGCTTAAGGATAAATAGTCTCAATGGCTTAATAGTTGTGTGGTTGAATTTTTTTCAGGCCTGCATCCAGTTTTGGTCTTTAAAAATTCATCCTGGTGGTTTAACAACCCTAAAAATTCCTAAAAAATTGCCCTAGTTAGTCATATATGTTCTAAACTGAATCCAATTTACATATCAAAAAAATCATATCTTGGTCTATAGATATCATTGTTTTACATAAATCTGTCATATCCAACGACTGGATCGTGATGACCTAAATTTTTTAAACTTCAAAAAAAATCCTAGGATTGATCATTGATCCAAAAATCTTGAAATTTTTACCCTATGAATGTAAATTTGTTAGCTTTCAAACTTAATTTACAGATCTCAAAAATTTGACTGGGTCACTGAGATCTGATTCGATCTTTAGAACCTGTCAAAACCCAGAAAACCGAACTGAACCTATAACGCCCTGACCTAACCTAGAAATAAATTAATCTCAACCTTAGAAAAATCTTGAAAAAATCTAAAAAAATATTTTTACATACCTAATACCCCATACCAGATTATCAAACCTAGATTCAGCCTTAAACCCTAGCCTACCACTCTACACCATCCAAACCTCTTGCAATATTATAGTACAGTACTCAGTCTAGCACAATGGAATAGTGATCCTTGTCAATCTGTGAGGAATGTGTGGCATAGTTTGTTGCATTAGATTCAAAATTAAATTTCCTAGCCAACCACGTAGGCCGCAGCCTCAAATTTGGTACATATTAAGCACAAAATATAAAATACTTAAAACTGAACCTTTGAGCATGGATGCCAAAAAACTCCAACTCATTGATTACATAAAGGAGTGTTGTGAATGCTTCAAGGAGGAGCATGAAAGGTGTAAGATAAATAATGCCTTGTGGCAGCGCAAATTTGTTGAGTGAATGAAAAGAATTGATTTAGACTAGATTATTTATTTTGTAAATCTTTCATCATTCTTCAAGGGACCATGTGAAGATTGTCAGAAAATGGATCTAGTTTTCCATGATATGAATCTTGTATCATTCTTCTAAGAAGTCATGGTTTAAGCACAACCCCTCATTGCCCGTTGTGAATTTACCAAAATACAGCAAGAGCTCGATTAAGTTGTGGGAAGAATGAGTGTTGATCTGACCTTGTTGATTGTTGCCTTTACCGAACATCCAAACCAGTTAGTGAAGGGCATCATTCATTCAACGTTTGACTCACAAAGCCCATCTTTGTTATTGTTCATGCGTACCACTACTTGTAAGTAGGTTATGATGGTTGTGTCTCAGTGTTTTCATAGATCAACCACACAGCCAACACGCCTCCATGTTTCGGTAGCATCTTGCGCTCGTGCACTCTTGCATTATCGTAATGCTAGCGGCATGTGCATCCTTGCATGGTCGCTATGACCTGTGTTCATGCGTCTCTTATCACCAATTCTCACCATACTACAGTGGCGAGTCATCATTGCAACACGTCACTGATAAGGCTACAATAACCTGATGCACACGATTTATTCAAGGCAATGTTTGGTATAATTGATAAGCAATTACTTGAGCACCATGTGTGTTGCCACTTAGATGGTTGGTTCACGACAAAGGAGGAATATCCTACCTTTTTGTTTGATCCATGAGGGGAGGTTGATTACAGAGATACTTAGGAGGAAGAGGAAGACCAACTAGCGGCTCAGTATCCAGAGATCTCGTCTTGAGGGCAATGCGAGTTTAAGAGAGGGGATTTATTACAAACCTTTTCCTGCTCTAGGTTCGACCAACCAAATCCACCCCATCAAGGACCCCGCCCAGTTGGGATTGCACAGAGGGAGTTTCCCTTTATCCTAGGACTTTTAGATAAACTTTCTCAGTATGGAGTTCTACACAGGCTGAGACTCTAGTAGGATGCCCTCATAGAGTCCTCTCTAGGGTGAAAATTGTGTGTATTTTTATTCTTTTGCTCGTTGTAAATCTATATACAGATGTATTCTGCTTAATTTATTTTCAATAAAGTTTATTTAGAGATTTTTTAGGCTTCATTCTGATTTGTGACCTTGTTCTCTAAGGGAACGCATTTCTCTCTCGCTTCTCTTTCACACCCGTTATCAACTCAGAGGGAATGCCTCTTCTCCCTCCTTAATCATCGACCTCTCATTTAGTTCATGCTTCCTGATGTAGCTGACCAAGAAAGGCAACTCTCTCCCTTCCCCCCCCCCCCCCCCCCCCTTGTTTCACGTCCCTCCTCTCATGGTGTGCACTGCTCTTTAGAGTTGTGCCTCACCTCCAACTCGTCGAAATCTATAGGACCATCCTCCGTGAGAGTTTGGGTCCTAACAGGCTATGCGAACTTTGATCTTAGACAATCAATGTGTCATGTATTGGTATTGTATGTCTATGTACTGGTGGGCAAAGCTTTTCTAGTTATTATAATGGTAACTAGCATGAGCGTATTATATTAAGGTCAGTGTAATACCCGTAATTTTTTGAGGATTTTTCTTAAAATTTTTGCAATTCTATTATTGTGTGATAAATCAAAAATGATAGTTTAAGTTAAGCATTGTGCTATAGGGTAGGTAAGACTTATAAAAAAAAATCAAAGTGTATGGAATACACCCACACGCCCAAGGGTCTCATCGACCCTAGTGAATTCCCTTTCTTCAAAAATTATTTTAAAGAATTCGAATTATCTTTAGAAAAAAATTTATATATAATAAATAATATATATATATATATATTCAAAATCCCAATAGAGGAAATGCACCTACATTTAAACCTAATTTGGATTTCATTTAGTGTCATTTCACTTATTTCTACAGTTTAGTTTTGAAAGAATTAAATTTTAAATTTCAATTTAATTAATTAGAAATTTAATTTAGTGGAATGGAATTTGTAACTAAACTAGATTTTATAAATGAGTATGAGTCCATAAGTGGGCCATCCCATCCTATGTGGCACTCCATTTTAACTTTTAAAAAAGATAAAATAAAAATAAAGCTTTAAAAACAAAGTTAAAGCAAAACTTACCAAATTACAAGACAAGTTTTGAAAAGTCAAAACTTGATTTTCCTCTTTATAAGAGAGAGCTTCCATGAGAGAGGCAACCTCTTTTAGATGATTCTAGCAGGGGTTGACTAGAATAAGGTAGGAAAGAGGAAATACAATGGAAAAAGGAAAGAAAAAAAATAAACAAGACTGGTTAAACTTGCTTGCCAAGCAACCAAGTTTGACATTTCAAACTTGAAAAGGGTTGGACCATGGGGGTCGACCAGCCCATGTCCACCCTTATTCTATGTAGTATACATTACATAATAGGTAATATACATAACCTAATCTAAGCTAATTAAAATACTAATAAAAAAAAGAGAGAAATTAAAATAAAGAAAAAAGAAAACTAGAAAAATTTGAGAAAACGAAAGAGATCTTGAGAAAGATCAAGGGCTGAGATTAACCCAGCCCTTGACCACTTACTCAACCTCTATATAAGCATGGGAGGGGCGCACGCTCGCACCCCCTATTTGCAACTTTGAGATTTTTTCCCTTCTTTCTCTCTCTTTTCCCCTTTGCTCCCTAATTTCTCACTTTTTTCTCATCTTCCTCCCTACGTATCCCTTGCGCATTCTCCCTTGGTCCAACAAGAATGACACCCACGTGCATGTGAGGAGTGAAAGAAGTTTGTTAGCATGGCCATCACAAGTATTGGTCGGCTGGTTTATGCTTGAAGTCTAATTTCGCAAGCGTAGGACTCAATTTCGCAAAAGCGGTAAGGAATTCTATTCTCTACACGTAAATCGAAACTCACAGGTACGAGTTCTTCCAATTTTTCATAAGGACAGACCCTAAACCATGCCTCACACATGTGAGTTTGGCTTAGGATTGTCAAAATATATGATGGAGAGGGTTTTTGAAAGAAAACCCTCTCTAGAATTCGATTTTCCCAAAATCTAGTTTGAGGCCCGATTCAAACTTTTGTTAAAAAAATAAAAAGGGAATTTATGAAATAAATTTGTATTGGACTTAATAACAAGGGTCTGATTTCTATTTTTCTTAGAAAAAATAGATTCACCCCCAAAAGTAGTTGAATTATTGAATAAAAAACAAAAAAGAACTATGTATGCACGCTATCGATAAAATCAGTAATTTTTATAAAATACATGCAATGCCTATTTATTTTCCTGCAAATTTTAGTTAAAAATTGTAGTTAATATTCATGTGAGTGTACTGAAAAGATTAGCATCTTTTTCTTTATTTTTGTCATAGAAAGATACGTGTTTCGTGCTATCGACTTTCTTAGAAATAAAATCTGTAATTTTTGAAAAATACATGCAATATCTATTTGTTCCAGCAAAACTTTATTTAGAATTTTTAGTTAATATTTATGTGAAAGTATTGTAGTGATTTTCATTATTTTTTTTATTTTTATCATGGATAAATACGGGTTTTCATGCGCTTTATTGCCAAAATCACTGAAACTATTTTTGTGGAAATAGGGTTCGGGAAGACAGGTCTATTTTCTGGCCTAATAGTTGCGAAAACAAGATTTGCACATTATAGATTAGTTTAAAGTAATATAGAGTTGCTTATGTGATTTTACTTAAGAGATTCATGTGAAAAATTTTAGAAAATATGAATTTGGGTGGCCTGTTTTGGGCCCACCCAAATGCATATACTCGTTAATATGTATTTCTAGCCAAACACTCGATCGGTAAATCGCTCATATCTCTCTCATCCAAGGAGTTTTTATAAGAAATTTGTTGCGTTGGAAAGCTAACAAAATTTCACAGTTTCTGTGAAATTTTGAGCTCTATTTATGGACTGAGCACTGTTTTGTGATAGTCGGAACAGAAAAGTATAGGTCTGCACTAAAATATTTGTAACTTTCTCGTTTGGATAAATTTTTATGAACGGTTTGATGCATCGAAAAGTTGACAAAATTCTTTATAAACTGTAAAAAATTTAGCTCTATTTGACGAATATGAAATTTCTGTAACCTCTGTAATAGTCAGACGAAATTGGGTTTTTGTAAGTTTGGAACCGGTTTAGAACCCAACTATTGAATACTTGCAAATTCTATGTGTGTACACATGCCTTTACGAATGAATGTCAGAATATGTATGGACTATAAAAAGTCAGTTTGCTACAAAAACTAAGTGTCCATTTATGAGGCACGAACTGAGTAAGAGGTAAATGCAAAAGCATGTTTTCACGGTCTTTCGCTAATGTATGGACCGAGGGGTCCGCTTTGCAAATTAAATATGAATGTTTCATGACTCAAGCATGCTGTATTTTTTCTTATATGACTGTCATGATGGTGATGATGATAATGATGATGTGAATAAATGGAGGAATACAATGTTTAAGAAAATCTATTATTTTGTTGATACATATGTGCATATGTTTGAAAATAAAGAAGTATGAGCAATGTTATCGAATGTAATGTTTTTAAAATATGCATCCATTGGATCTGAAGTGGCAGAATCTCTCTAGTGGATTCTGATATGGTGTTGCATGTAAAATAATTAATTTAAGAAGTTAAACATATAACACTAAAGAATGATGCTTGTAAGGAGAGGGCAAGCAATACTTTCGACTTCGTGGGAAATGTCTTAAGCATGGAAGGTTGCTCCTTCCTAACCACAAATATAGGAAAAACCTCTTCAATAGAATGTAATGTAGTGGAAAGAAACTCATGAGTGGAAATTTGATGCATTGGGATGATGATGTTGGGAGCGCTCTCTCGATATGCTCTTCTCTTATTCGTAAGACTGATGAAAGGTGCCCGGCCAAGCCAAAGCCACCTATGTTTAAAAATACTGCATGTGCCAGTGTTAGTACCCACAGGGCTAAGAAGTGAAATTTAAATGATTATGCATTAGATAGGCATGGCATGCATTATATAAAAAAATTAATTAAAGATAAAAAATTGCTCATGCATAAAAATCGACTTCTGCAATGGTAAATGCATGCATTTTTAACTGTTCATGCATTTTTAATTATTCATGTTTAAGTGGATGATTGAGTTAATGTAACTTTATAGATATATGCTTGAATGAGATATTAGAAATCCATGTTTATTTTGTGTTGAATTTAATCTTGTCGAATGCATAAAATATCAAAGTAATTCCTACGTACTTGTTTTAATTTATGTGTTCTTAATAGTTCTACCCTACTGAGATATGTTTGATTGACTCTCTTGATTTTAATGTTTTCAGGTAGCGAGTGAACTCATAAGTGATGGTGGAAAGTTGTGACGGGGACCGAGCCAAGACTTTTCCAACCTTCAAGTGTTTTTGGACTGCAAGCATTTTAAATACTCAAGACTTTAAATGGACTATTATTATTTATTTGGAGATGTATGGACATTTATTTAATTTATGAATGTTTAAATTTTCAATTTATGACATGTATGGATGTAAATATAATCGGGAAAGTAACACACCAATTTTTTGTCCCGTTTAGTTTTTCGCTACAATTTTATAAAAATATTTCAAAAAAAAATTTATGATTTTCAGGATACAAAATTTTTGGGTGTTACAATCAGACCTCTAGTACGCCTTTTAATATGGTCTGGAATAGTATATTAGTAAATATGGATATATTTCATAAAAGTTATGATTTGCCAACTAAGTTTTTGTAAATCTTGTTTTCGAGACATGTTTGTTATTTATTTTGGTATCCCTAAAATCTCTATAACTTTTAGTCTTATTTTAATTAAAAATATTACCTAATGAGGGATGGCCTTGTCAATTAGAAAGGTGTGGTTGGAAGTTGGCATCAAATGAGACTTTTTTTCTTAATGGGAGTACTCTATAAATAGTGTCTCGCCTTAAGGAGGAGCAATGGAGAAATCCTTATGAGTAGCCGTATGCCATATAGCCAAGAGGCAAGTTATGTCTGTCTCATTCAGTGTGCTCTTAAACCTAGGATGGACATAAAATCTTGAGCTCAATTCTATTTTGATGGTGGTTCAAGTTAAATTAAGTTGATCTAGCCTTATGCCTTATTTTTTTAGGAGTCTTTTGTTGGTGAAAGGTATGCTTTTTCTTCTCATCTTTCTTGATGTTATTATTAACTCATGTATATTATTTATTCAAATTCGTGTTGGAAACTTATACATATATTTGTGTCAGATCATACCTAAAATCGGATAGCACTTGATATAGTCATCTTGTGGAAGCCGTAACCTTGCAACCGTATATTAAAGTTCAGTGATTTTTTATGCATTAAAAAAACTTATTCAATTATCTAAATTTTGTATTTTTAATCCAAAAGCAAATTTCTCATTTATTATGTCTGAAATTGCTTAACAATAAAACGGTTTTTGTTTAGGCATATTTGGTTGCTTATGTAGATAAGTTTGATCTTATTTAAAATCATATTTATGATTGTTGATTATGATTACATGTTTTTTATTATAAGTATTTATTATTTGAAATTTGATCCCTTCAGAAAAGCTTAGATATTTTAATTTAGATTATTTATAATCATATATACTAATTTATAACACTGATTTAGTCATGAAAATTTTATTTGCATATTTAAATTGACATGTCATATGGATCATGTATAGAAGTGTATAGCTAATTTCATTACTATGATTATTTTAAATAAATAAATAAGAAAAAATATTTGTTTAATGAAATTATATACTTAATTGCAATCATACTCAATTAATAATATTCTTTCCAAGTTGAAGAAATCCATAATCATTTGTTTCTTCATTGTTAGGTTTTTGGCAAGTGTGGACTCAGATGTGTCATCTATTTGGTGTCCGCTGGAAATCTAAGGAGAATCTGAAGGAATCTCTGCGACATTGGTCTGGGATCAGACTTCCCAATAAATGCATTTTTATTGGTGGTGGAGGTTCATCTCGGAATAATATGGTCTTTGATGATGGAGAAGCTTTGGTGGAGGCTCGGGTGGCAAGTATTTTAAGTAAATCAGTATTTGATTGATCAAAATTTATTGGAATTCTTCAAGTTTGAGAAGCTCAAACGTGTTTGGACCCCAAAGGAGTGCATCCACACTCCAGGGGCGTAGCTAGGATTCATGCGAGGCGGGGGGGGCAAACAGGGGTGTAGAAAAAAAAAACTGTGTGATAGTCGGGGGTTTGGGGGCAGCGGCCCCGACAAAAAAAATTTGAGATAAAATAAAAAATGGCTACAATTATTAATAAAAATCTATTTCATATGGAATCAGGGCTGGGCTAGGACTGGGCTTTTAAAAAAAAAAAAATGTTTTGGGAGGCAGGACTGGGCTACAGCCCAGTCCTGCCCCCCTCTAGCTATGCCTCTGCACACTCCTATGCACCTTGAGAAACTTGGGGCCCTTGGTCATGATCAGAGTTGGAAGGATAAAACCCCGGATTGGTTTTCCTTTGTGATGTAAATGTCATGCTGAATTCTTGATGTAACTGGTAGGGGTTTGCTTAACTCCAGCTTGCTAATCCAATAAGGAAAAAGCTTGAGGCCAACTTAGTCATGTGCTTGAATTTAGCTCATCTGAGTTAGGTTGACAGCTCAGCGGGGATTGAACTCAAGCTTAGGCCTTTACATATTACAGATGAGTTACGCGTCTCTGATTAATAAGTTGAACCAAGTCTGATGTTGCTTGCCTATAATGGCTCTGTCCATCTGGTAGGGATGACTCCTGCATGTCACCAAGCTGAAGAAACGCTGCGAATTCAAAATCCATAGGTGTCCCTTGCCACAAGGTTGAAGCTGGGTGTACACCTTGGTCAGTAAGGACCTCAAGAGTTTTACCTACTGGAGGGCTGCCAATGTGTGGTCAGTGATGGGGGATCTAACCCAAAAGAAAGGTCTAGTGTTTGCTCAATCCAGCTTGAATCACAAAGATATTCCAACTTAAAAATAACTCTAGCTCAAAGGGTTCAGTAGCAACTTGGTTTGTTTGCCAAACCAATTTGAGGATGGTCACCATACCACCAGGGTTATTTTAGTCTCATAAAAGCAAACAATCATGCTACTTTTAGAAAGAGATGCTATGCAGGCCCCTGTTTCAAAGGGGAAGACATGGGAAGTCTAGTGTTGCGCAAGCCAGCTTGTATCACAAAGATACTCCAAGTTAAAATTAACACTATCTTAAAGGGTTCAGTAGCAGCTTGGTCAGTTTGACAAACCAATTTGGGGATGGTCACCTTACCACCAGGGCAACTTTTAGTCTCATAAAAGCAAGCAAACATGCTACTTTTAGAAAGAAAAATGCTATGCAGACCCCTGTTTCAAAGGGGAAGACATTGGCCCCAAGGGGTTTGGCACAGTGGGAGGGGACCTTGACCACTAGAAGGGTGGTCAGGGTTTTATTCTCATGAGTGCAAAACCCCTTGCATTATTGAGGGCAAGGGATAAGCCCTTGCTCAGCCGAAGTCAGGCGGCTCCCTGGAGGCAAGGGTTGCAGCACAGGTTTACACTGTCAGAAGGCAACCATAAGTACTACAGGCCGAGTCAGCATGACTAGGTCTCCGATCCCGATGGTGGTTTCCCGGTCCATGAAAAAAAGGGGGAAGACATGGAACCCATTCTCTTGCTCACTATGTTGACTCTTGAAGAATACCAACTTGATAGTAATTGGGCATGGACTCACCAAAGCAGATCCGACTATATAGTTGGATTGAATTTGCTGCATCCATTAATGACCAGATTTGGAACTGATGAAGAATTCAGATACCAATTTATGAACCAGAGTTACTGGATCTCAAGTTTGAAACTGAATCAGATTAAGATCCAAAAAACTTGATATGAATTCTTCTGAAAAGAAGGGCTTTAAGAGCTGATAGATGTGTGGAGGGAGCCAAGCATAGCATGTTAAAACTCATCTAGCTTTAGCTCAAGGCAGCTTGAGCTTGGGTTCAGACCAAGCTGCCTCAAGCTCAATCCAAACCCGAGCATAATGTTTGAATAAAAAGATATGTACCTTAGTATGGTCGGAGGCAGGAAATAGATCCATGAAAACTACATGCTATCACACACACACACTGTCACAGTCTAAAAGTCATACTTCTCTATTCGCTCATGAGAAGGTGCTTGGCTCACTCTCAACCCTTGATCAGCACGCAACCCACCCTAAGATGAACCTCTCTCTCTCTCTCTCTCTCTCTCTCTCTCTCTCTCTCTCTCTCTCTCTCTCTCTGTATGATAATCTTACATCTTGGTGACCCTTTTCTGGTGAGCAGTAGATCTCTTAGTCAATGGACTTCAAATGAGTAGACTGCTGCCTGTTATCAATAATGGAAACCAATAAAAGTTAAATAGAAAAGGGTGATTTCGTTCTGTTTTGTACAAAATCATGCCCACTTACGGCCTCCTAAATCAGCTAAAGATATCTAAAGTAGGTCACCAGTCATAAACCGATGATTCAAAACAGCGGATGCGATCGGCCTTCTGCGAAAATCTGGGTTCATCATAGCCTATAAAAAATAATATAGTGCTATTAGTTTCTTGTAAAATTGACAATCAAAAAGTGAACTCAGATCTTGTGAAACTAATAATCAACAAAATAACTCGGCATTCACAAACTTCACAGATAGCATCAACATTAAACCAGAATCAGGTTGTGGCATTGGGATACAAGTGATTTCTGAACTAAGAACATTGGACAACCACATGTAATAGCAATGAAACAATGCTTACTTAGATTGAAATCCAATTTGGTCAGATGTGGAATGGATGCAGTGGATCCAACCTACCACATCAGATTTGAAGCAAGATTAAGTCGAAGTCATGACTTCAAACGCAATTCAGAATGGCAGCTCTGAGTTTCATCCAGATCGCACTTCGAACACTAAATATTCGAAGTAATTACTTTTCCTTTTTAAGAAAAATAATTATATAAATATTTTATAAAAGTTCTCCACGAGTTGCTTATAATCCATTTCATATATAGTCGCTCTCTTGATGGGCCATTTCTTCCGATCATGTGAAGATCAGCCAAGATTCATGCCCACATAGACATGTAAAATTGGTTCAAGATCAAACTGTCTGCTGCTAATTATTGGGGATCTGACAAGAACCTGATTCCAACTATGGGTTAGAAAAAATGGATCACATCCAAATCTAATTCAGTTTCTGTTCAGAACACAAGATGTACACTAACGCCAATGAAAACCAGGTCAGAATGGGTTAGATATCCATCTTATTTTCAAAACGAATTTAGAGGTTGACATCCTGTTGCTTCAGCTTTGCTCTTGCATTGCTAGAAGCTGTCATCAAATACATTTCCCCCATCTAATAAGTTGTTTCATGATTATCATTTCAATATTAGCATGTCTAATTTCTTTTTCCTGATTGTTAGTAGTTGAAGCTCAAAAGAATATAGGAAAACATATGTTAAGTAGCGGAACTAAATGCAAAAAACTTCTCATATGTTGGTCATACATAGACCTGTAGCAGCTCCCAACCAGCACAATCACCAAGGTCCAAAAATTTCACAGCTGCTGAGAGGCGTTCATCTGCTTGACAATACCTGCAATAAATTAAACAAAATGATTCAGCACAATTGCTAAAATATATACATTTAGATGGCCATAGAGTACCTCTATGTGCCATTTCTTTTAATGAGTTGATGACACTGAACCAAATATTGCAGACACTAGACTCAAGTTATGTTAGGTTTATGCGCCCTCGCACACCATGACAATATGGATCATAAAGCCCCATTTCATTATTTTAGATCTCACCCAAGGAGAAAAAATTATATAGAAAGAGCAAGGAAGAAAGTGTGCCCTAAGAGGTTGAAGAATTTCCATCAAGATTCTAACTGCATCCTTAAGTGGATGCAAGAGCTTGTCACCACATGAACTGTGATGCAGGTGTGGGGCATGGATATAGGTCCTGTTAAGAGCCCAGTAACTAATAAGGAACAAAATGAAAAGGAAACAAAATTAAGAAGATCATGGGGTTTCAAATTCTTAAGGCATTGTGAGTCCCACTTAGTATTGTAAGTATATCAAAAGAATGTTTATGATGACATATCATTTTTCCCAAGAATTGCCACAAAACAATATTAGTTCATAAAATAAAATAAAAATATTGTATATACGGTAAATTTTATAAAAAATCTGACAGCGACTGCCAAACTATTTCAACCATAAAATTTTAAGATTTAAGTTTTGCTCTTAAAAGACAAAATTTAGGACATTATTAATTCATTGAGCCAAAAATCACATAAATCTGATAACTGAACGGAGCTAGCGAGCCTTTGAAAGTGACTTGTGTTCATTGACCTGAACCTGTTGCTTCAAATTCAAAACTTGGTCACCATAAATCCACTTTTCCATTTCTCAACTAATATTTTTTGTTGCAATTCTTGGTTAAAATGATATGTCATCATAAACATTTTTTTGATATACTTACAATACTAAGTGGGACTCACAATGCCTCAAGAATTTGATACCCCATAATCTTCTTATTTTGGTTTCCTTTTCATTTTGCTCCTTATTAAGTAGTTACTGGGCTCTTAACAGGACCTATATCCATGCCCTAATAGTAAGATAAACTTCATCATAAATCCACTTCTCCATTTCTCAATTTAAGAAATATCTACATGGTAATTAAATTCCTTATCCCTAAATGATAGTGCAATACAATATCTAAGTGTGTAACTATCGCCTTCCAAAATTACCTATTTTCTTCTCATTTAACTCCTAAAATTGTAGAGTTTTGCAATGACCTATTCATTTCTTAAACTAACCCTTTTATTGCACTCTAATGGCAATTGTTATATTGTCATTGTGATTTCTTGTTTTAGTTCCTTATAACTAGGAACTGGTCTATGGAAAACCAAATGTGAAACCTTATTTGCTAGTTGAAATGATTGTGACCCTACATGAAACAGCCTTTTATTAGATTTAATTTGGTCATTAATAATGGTAACAACAATAAATTTTAAAGATCCTAATGTACCTAGGCATGAAAAACCCAAGTTAATCATGTTGATTTGTTCAAATAAAACATCAAACCATAAGGCAACTTAAGACATAGTGTATAACTATTTGCTGGAGCAACTTATAACATGTCATTGTTGTAGAATATAAAATGGTGCGGTTAAAATCATGTATATGTCAAATCCTTTCTTAAATAGAATGACTTGGAAAAAACATGTAATGCTTTAGTTTTTACAAGGAAAAAATTCTCATCAAAAATTTTAAGTAGATTATTTTAGAACCTTTAGACTTCTATGTGAGTCCATTAAGATTTAAAGTTTTTGTCATGACTACAGCGTCATTCCTTTCAAGATAATCACAAATAGTAGCTCATAAATAATTGGAGATTAGATAATCAAAAAATCAAAAAGCCCTATGATGAATAGGAGCCCACTAATAATTGGAAATACAGATGCTTGAGTGAAGCATCCAACTTTTAACACATGTTATACATAGGACTTAGACATGGAAATTAGTGGTGTTCCATTTCAAGTATCTTATCATATTCAAAAGATTTCTTGCCGAGCATTCAGAAACTGGTGCACAATTGGCAATATTAGAAAGCCTTTTAACTGATCTATGGAATGATTTGGGCACTTTTATGAAATAATGGAATATCTTGGATTCCACTTTGTTCAAAGATCTTAACATTCTCTACATGAGAATTTTGACATATATGTAAATGGAAAATTCTTTACAGTTCTTTGTTGAGAAGTGTAGGTAATATGGGGTTGTACCATATGTAATCTTAGCCTTTTATGTTACCCTCAATCATGTTTGTATATATGATTATTTATGAGGGGTAGTTTTGTATTTTTGGAGGAAGTTAAGGTAGTCAACTAATTTTGTCTTGTTGTGCAACCAAGAGGGGTCGTCCCCCTTAAGTTGTATTGCTCTCATTTTGCAAACTAATGAAGCAAAGGTTTTCTCATTGTGCCTCCCTTTGTTCTTGAGCTATCTTCCTCACGTTTCTTTGGCTTCCACATGTTATCAGAGCCAAGAAGGGAGGATTAAGATCAATGTGAGAAACTCATCAGCCTTCATTCAGTCATCTAAGGGTGATGCAACAGTGTGCTCATGCAAGGAAGGTGACGTCATCAGTCCTTATAGGACTTTTTGTTTTCAGCAATCTGAGGTAACTGTTGAAACATATAAGTAATTTAGTTTTTGCTTTATTTTTATTCTTTCGTACATAGTCTTATAGGTAAGGGGTAAACTTGTAAAATAGTTCTTTATGTTACTTTTCTTTTGTAACCCTTTAGAGAGGTCGACCCAAATATAAGAGGGCACTCTCTCATTCACACAGTGTGGAATGACATCTTTTGCTTCAAATATGAGTGCTTTTATAACCCTAGCTCTTCACTTTGTCTAAACCCTTATATTTCAACATGGTATCAGAGCTAGAGGGTGCAGGGAAGGAGCAGCTCCTTCTAGAAGGAGGAGAAGCTTGGTATTGTGCTGACATCAGCTGATGTCATCAAGAGTGGAACAACTGGTCTGTTTAGACCAGTTTTGGTTAGTTTAAATCCACAGTTTGTTAGGGCTTGATTTTAGAAGTTCTACAAATCAAACCCCATTGGATTTGGAGTTGTTTTGGATTTTTGGTGAATTTTTCAAGAATTTCTGAGTTTTTTGAAAATTTCAAACCAGTTTTGAGAAAACCCTTAAATCTGTCTCGTTTTCTGGTTAGTAAGGGCTCAGATTGTTCTATTCAAGTCATTTTTTATTTTGGAAGACTCCTATCTCATTTTTGTGCTTAGCTTTGGGATATATACTGAGTTTTGATAAAATCCCTATAGCAGCCTCTTTTCTGCCTTTTTGCATTGTATTTTGGCCATTGGGTGAGTTGATACGTGGTGCCGTATCAGCTGATTCAGTTTGGGAGTATATTCACCCCCATTTGAGTGGATAATGATCTATTGGAAGTAATTTGGCTTGGTTGAGTAAATATTTTAAAGTTTTTAGCATGTTTTTCATCTTCAGTTGGGGGGCGGTAACCCTAGTTACAGGTTGTTTTGGCTTGGGCAGTGTGCTGCGTAATTGTTGGCAGGTTTCTGTGTGTAAAAGTAGTTTGGGAATCATATTTTGTGGAATTGCTTTGTGTAGAAGGGTTTCTACTTGAAATGTATCCTAGTTGTTGCGTCATATTGTGGTTTATTTGATATAATTGTGAGAGATGAAGAAGGATGGAATCTATATTGTTCCAGTAAAACTGGATGGGACAAACTATGCGTATTGGGATGATTTTATGTCAGCCGTAATAATAGGAAAAGGGCTTGGAGGGTACTTGGATGGTTCAAAAGCAAGACCCAAGCCCATGGATGCAGATTTTGACAAAGCGATAGAAGATTGCATTGTGAACAATGCAAGAGCTAAGGCTTGGATTCTTGGTTTGGTAGAATAGAGAATAGCTATGAATCTGTCCAAGTTTCAGGAAGCCAAAGAAGGCAAGGCACTATCAACTCACTCAAGAACTGAGGAGCATGCGTCAAGGGAATAAGTCGATTGAAGAATTTTATTCTCATATGTAAAGAATTTAGGATGCTCTTGAGCTTATGGAAAACCAAACAAATGAACTTGTCTGGGACTCCTTGACCAGCATAAGGAAACCGATAGGGTCATTGAGTGATTGACTTCGGTTACCAAGGTTATAGCAGATTGATTGTAGAAGAGACCAAGATGAAGTCTCTTGGAACTTACTCATCCGGAGACCATGTCATGGAAGTTTCTAGACACTCGAATTGCAGAGGTAGAGAAAGAACTGATGGATGAGGTGATTTACACTTTGGAGGGAGAGATGACCTCAGCTCTATTCAATGTTACTATTGCAAGAATTTTGGTCATATGAAAAATTATTGTCCAATACTCAAGAAAAAGAAAGGTGGCGTGTTTGCAGCATCCTCGAATGGTGAAGGTATGCAGGTTAAAGAGGATTATTCTGACATTGGTACTCAGTCTATGTGGCTATCAGCCTCAAAAGGATCAGCTCAGTCTATGTGGCTATCAGCCTCAAAAGGATCAGAATTATCAGGTGGTGGTCAGCTCCAACTACTAGAAAAGATGCAAAACATATCCAACAACCACAACTTCTTGCTCAGTTCATTGTAGCTTCTTCCTCTGTTATCCTTAGTTCTTCCTCTGGTATCGCTTTCCAAGGTATCTCAGGTTGTTCCTCTGGTTGGTTAATAGACTCAGGAGCTTCATGTCATATGACCTCTCATGAGTTTATGTTGACCAACTGTCAATCTTGCAGTGGTGTTTTTTGCATTGCAAATGGTTCCTCTATGTCTGTATCAAAAGTAGGTTTCATTACTTTTAAGTTTTATCATGATAGTAAAATTAATTTGTCTCAGGTTTATCATGTCCCATCCCTTGCTATGAATTTTGTTTTTGTTGGTCAAATTACCAAACTTAACTGTAATGTTACCTTCTCTTCTTCTGACTATGTGGTGCAATATCAGTTGTCAGGGAAGAAGATTTGCATTGGTCATAGAATAGGAGACTTGTACTACTTGGATTGGATTGATATGGGTAAGCAAAAGCAGCATGGGATCATATTGGGAGCTTCTGTCATAGATGAATTTGTTTTGTGGCACCAGAGACTGTCATATTTCCAGCTCTAGGTTGTAAAAGTTAATATCTTCAAGGAGTTTTGGTGAGTTAAAGTTAGTTGTGTCAAATCATGTCAAAGATTGTGAGAGTTGTAGGTTGGCAAAGGGTAATGCCTTGTCATTCAGATCTAGTGATAGAGAATCAGAAAATCCTTTTGATCTAGTACATTCTGATGTATGGGGTTCTTTTATTTTGTCATCATATTTTGTTACCTTCATAGATGATTGTACAAGATTTACATGGTTATATTTTATGAAAAATAGAAATGAACTCGTTGAAATGTTTAAAAACTTTTGTGTTATGATTGAAAATCAATTTGCAGTTAAGATCAAGACTCTTCATACGGACTCTGGAGGTGAATATGTTAGTAGTGTATTTGAAATGTTTCTATGGATATCTCGGCAAGTTGTCTTCCATGAAGATGTGTTAAATTTCAAAACATGTAGAAGAGACAAGGAATGAGTATGACTTGTCCTTTTTTGTTTTGTTTGATGAAAAGGAAAATGTAAATGAGAGAGCAGAGGTTCAAGGGGAGCAAATTCAGTCTAAAGAGGGAAATGTAAACGAGAGAGCAGAGGTTCAAAGGGAGCAGGGGAAATGTAAACGAGAGAGCAGAGGTTCAAAGGGAGCAAATTCCGTTTAAAGATGGTAGATTTGGGCAGTCCTACTCAAGAAGACAAGAAAATTTAATTGAGATCCCATTTTTAGAACAAGTGGAGGAGCAATCGCAGAAAAGAGAAGAGGCCAATTCTGATCATATTCCATGGTTAGCTAAATCTGATCACCAAAGGTTAGAGTTTGTCTGAATTGTCATCTTCTTTCTCTAATCCCTCTCAGTATAAGTACTAGAGCTTCAGTCCCTCCTCATTTTGTATCCTATGAGTCTTTTTCCTCAACATCGTGCATTAATTCATTCTTATGATGAGTCTGAGTCTTATGCAGAGGCAACGAGCAAAGAGGAGTGGCAAAGAGTTATGATTGACGAAATGAGTGCACTTTGAGAGAATGCAAGCATGGAAGTTCATAAAACCTTCACCAAGAAAAAATGTTGTTGGAAGCAAGTGGGTCTATAAGATAAAGACTAAGCAAATGGGTCAATTGAGAGATGCAAGGCAAGATTAGTAGCTAAGGGTTATAGTCAGTGGTTTGGAATTGATTTTACCAAAACCTTTGTTCATGTTGCGCATAATGACAACTATTTGTACTTTACTTGTTGTGGCTGCAATTCAACATTAAAATCTGTGGCAATTAGATGTCAAGAATGCATTCTTAAATGGAGACCTAGAAGAGGAAGTATATATGGAACTACCTCAATGATACTCAGATCCAGAGGGTAGGGTTTGTAGACTTTGTAGAGCATTATATGGATTAAAACAAGCTCCTCAAACATGGTTTGAGAAGTTTAGCTCAGCGATAAAATCCCTTGGTTTTGAGCAGAGTCATCATGACCCTGCTTTATTTGTGTCGTCTTCTATGCTTAAAAAATGTGTACTACTTCTTTATGTAGATGATATGATACTTTGAGAAGATGATATGGAAAAAGTGAAGGAGACCAAAAAGAAGTTAGCTAACATGTTTGAGATGAAAGACTTAGGGCGTTTGAAGTATTATTTTCTTAGGTTAAAGATAGCATAATCTCCAAAGGGCCTATATTTGTCTCAACATAAGTATCCCACACACTTGGTGGTGAAGGCAAGATTGGTAGATGACTAAAAAAGAGTCACCTCTTCTATGGAAACAAATTTGAAGATACGAGTCACTAATGGTGTTGAGCTAGAAGATCCAGTCAATTACAGGCAATTAGTTGAAAGCCTTGTATATTTGACTATATCCAGACTAGACATTATCTATACAGTTCATGTGGTCAGCCAATTTATGAGTACTCCCACAACAGTTCATTTAGTTGTTGTACTCAAGATTATCAGGTATGTAAAATACACAATGCACTATAGCATATTCTTCTCATCTTCATCTGATACAGAGCTACAGC
The DNA here is from genome assembly GCF_984573655.1 of Nuphar pumila. NCBI lineage: Eukaryota > Viridiplantae > Streptophyta > Magnoliopsida > Nymphaeales > Nymphaeaceae > Nuphar > Nuphar pumila. The sequence continues at coordinate 15,171,053 of NC_143259.1, read as the reverse complement.
CTTTTTGTGATGCTAACTTTGGAGGCTCTACTCGAGATAGGTTTTTCACTACTAGTTTCTGTGTTTTTCTGAAAAGTTTCTTGATCTCATGAAAAAGCAAGAAACAACAGAGGGTTGCTTTATCCACTGCAGAAGCAAAATACAAAGCAATGGCTCAAGTCACAGCTGAGATAATTTGGATACGAAGTTAGGAATTTCCAGTGCAGACAAAACTCAATTATATTGTGACAATATGAGTGTTATCCATATTGCAAAGCATCCATAATTTCATGAGCGCACCAAACACATTGAAATAGATTGTCACTATATAAGAAGGAATTATGAAGATGGGATCATTGCTTTGAATCATGTGAGCTCAAAGAATCAGATTGCGGATGTGTTTACAAAAAAGTTTGGCACTTACGCATTTTAATACTTTCCTTTCCAAACTTGGAATGATCCCTTTACATCACTCCAAGTTTGAAGAGGAGCGTTAAAACATATATGTAATTTAGCTTTTGCTTTCTTTTTATTCCTTTGTACATAGTCTTATAGGTAAGGGGTAAACTTGTAAAATAGTTCATGTTACTTTTCTTTTGTAACCCTTTAGAGAGGTCTACCCAAATATAAGAGGGCACTCTTGTGAAAGTATCTTCAACAAGATACTATAAGCAAGACCCAATATTCTTGATGAAGGACAAGTGCACACATGCACAGTAAGAACACTTGTGCACAAAGGCACAAACCAATCAATCTCACAAAAGCACTAAAAGAAAGAATATAATATTTATTGAACACTTGGGCTTTGACCCAAAGCCATAGGAAAAATACAAGGGGAAGACCCCCATTTATATAGAGGTGGAGACCTTGGAGGGGCTCCACTTCTAGTCGTTGGAGCCCCTCCAATGGTCACAAATGTGACCGTTGGAGGGGCCCAACGACTAGATGTTGGGACCCTCAAGGTACACAATAACCTAGATAAAAAGAAAATAATAAAAAGAAAAAAATAAAAGTAAAAAATAAATAAAAAGAAATTACAACATATCCAAAAATGAATATGCACAAAAAGACTAAACTACCCCTCCAACTATTACGAGAAATAAATATATATATAGGTAGATATATGCACATATATATGAAATATATATGTGCATGTATCTTCCTATATATATATATATATATATATATATATATATAACAATTACATAGAATTGGTATTACAATTTAACAACTCTCTCGTTCACGCAGTGTGTAATGACATCTTTTGCTTCTTCAGATATGAGTGCTTTTGTAACCCTAGCTCTTCTCTTTCTCTAAACCCTTATATCTCAATAGTAACAACATAGCAGTTCTTGGTTTTAGAGAGATTTAGAATCATGAAACAGTATCATCAGGAATATATTGGAATTTCTGGACATTTTTTTGGATTTTCTGTTAATGGGTCTGAACAGTGTCGAGATTTGTTTTCCTTGCTTGTTGAAGCCCTATCAGTGGGTTTAGATACCTCCGTAAGGTATCTTTGAGGTCGTTTTTGTGTTAGAAGTGTGTTGTGGGCAGTTTTGTGATGAAAAGAAGCACATTTGATTAGGTGTGCTATGAAAAAGTTTAGTGCTCTATGCATGTGGCGGTAAACTGAAATAGGGTATTCTTATTGTCGACTGCATTTGTTTGTGCTTGGGTCAGCATGTTGTGTTATTGTGCCATCTCTATCTCACTTTTATTGAGATTTGTGTTTGCACAGTGAATCCTAGAGTGTTTTCTCAGTTTATGGGTAGAAATTGGGGTATCGGCTGCTAGTTTTGTTTCTTACTTGGAGTCTTGTTGTGAAGAACAGCCTATTTGAAGTGTGTGACTGCCTCTTTGTATTGGGGCTGCTGCTGTTTCATTTTGGTGATTTAGCTTGTTGAATGGTTTTGTTGCTAGCAATATCTTGGTGTTGCCATATTGTGGTCTCATGATTTGTGCAGCCTGATTTGTAGTTTGGGGAATGGATAAGTATGGAGAAGAAAGAGAATATTCACATTATTCCCATTAAATTTGATGGGACCAACTTTGCATATTAGGTGGAGTTTATGTGAACTGTTAATAAGGGGTATAGATACATTGGGTTCTTGGAAGGCACCAAAGTCAAGCCCAAGAAATAAGATGACAACTATGAAACAAGCATAGTAGATTGGGAGAGAGACAACACCAAAGTAAAGTCATGGCTCTTGGGATCAGTGGAACATAACATTTCAATGAATATCGTGAAGTATGAAAATGCAAAGGATGCTTGGGCGTATTTGAAGCAAGTGTATGAGCAATCTAATTGGGCAAAGAGATACCAATTAGAACAAGAGTTGAAGTCTCTCAGGCAAGGGTAGAATCACAGATATCGGTGATATTTTTAAAATATCGTGATATTATCACTGTATTTTCAGAAAACGATATTATAGGTAAAATATCGTGATATTATTAATTATTGTTACTTTTTTTACTTGTTTTCTACATCTTAAATGTGTTTTTCTCTTTTATTTTGTATTTTGACTTATTTTTTATTATCTAAACATGATATTTTTTTACTTATTTTTGTTATTTTTATATATATTTTTATGCCCCAAGATTTTTTCAAGATTTATCATCAAACCTATAATATTGCGAGAAATAGCCTTGCCAAGATATAGCCGACACCCATATTTGTGACTATGGGCAAAGGAATGAGTCCATTCAGGAACTTTACGCTTGATTTCAGCAAGCATCAGATGCCTTGATAGCTATGTTGGCAATTATGAAGTGTGATAAATATAATGAGTGTGTTGAATGCAAGACCTGGAATAGAGGTCAAGGACCAAAAACAAGTAATTGATTTTCTTATGGTGCTCCGTCCCGAATTTGATAGCGTGTGCAACAATATTTTCCATCGGTCCTTTCTCCCCACTCTGGTACAGACATTGGGTGAGCTTCTTTCAAAAGAGACTAAGTTGAAGTCTCTTGATAGCTAGTCCCCAACAGAGTGTGCTTATAGAGACCCGTCAATTTGGGGGGAGAGGTGGAGGTAGAACAAGAGGTCGTCTAGTGGGGGACATTGAGATATGAGCTTCATCCAATGCCACTACTGAAAGAGCTATGGACATATGAAAAATCCATGTCCTGTTCTCAAAAAGAAGAAGGGTGGAGTTGTAGTTGTCTCTATTAGACTGGGTATACTTGTGTTTGTACTTAAGGTTTGGATCCGGACCCGGATCCAAACTCCCCTTATGTAATATGTCTAATTGATATTAGACAAACTTGTAAATACTGTAACTTATTAGGGCTATTTGTGTCATATAGCCATGTATTAGGTCATGTATTATGCTTTACATTATAAGTATTGAAGAGGTCACGATTTTTCCACAATGGAAAAACGTGATTAGTTGCAGCCCATTCACTTTCTCCTTTGCAGCTTCTTGTTCATCAATTCTGGGCTTTTCTCACATGGTATCAGAGCAACTCTGATCCAAGGGCTGAAGGTTTTTCCAGCAGGTACGTACCTAAGAGACCTAACTCTCCTTCTTATCTCTCTTCTATTCATTTGTTGTTCCCTTCTATTCTTCTCCAGTTTTCTCTGGATTACGATTTTGCTCTTCAGATCTGTAACTGAGTTGGGTTTGTGCTGTATTGATTTCACGACAACCCTAATTTCACGACAACCCTATTTCTTGCCCCAAATCAGTTTCACGTCTTCTTTGGGTTTGCGTCAAATCCATTTCACGACAGCGTCAAATCAGTTTCACGTTTTCAAAAAGGTTTTATTCTTGCCCCTATTTCCTGAAACTGATTTATTCTTGCCCCAAATCAGTTTCTCTTTCTTTGTGTTGCTTTGTTTGATTCTTCTCACGTTACTCTTGCATATCAGGTTTGTTGGATCGGGTTTTGTTTTCCCAGATCTGTGCATCAGATCCGATAACTGGCTAGAATCAAATCTAAAGTTCCCTTTTAGATTTACCTTTCTCTATCTATCTTCCTTAATCCTTGATTTAGCCTGTTGTCTCTTTACATTTGTTACTGCTGTGTGCAATCTTACGTATGCAACTTTGAAATCAGATTGGATCTGTACACCAGATCTATTATTTCTCGTTCAAGTTAAGTACTCAAGTTAAAAAAAAAAAAAAACGAGACTTACTTGTTGCATCGTGATCTGTCTACAGATACTCTCATTCTGTTCTACTGATTGCACTTTTCAAAAAAAAATTTAGCCATGGATGCTTCTTCTCAGTCATTTCTCTCATCTAATTTTCTCGGTCAACTACAACAACAACTACGCCTTCATCCCAAAACAATTGGGGTCAGCGATATGAACCAAAAAAGAAATTCATTTTGGGTCTTCCACATGAATTCTAATTTTCTCGGTCAACTCATTTCTGAAAAACTTACCAATCCCAATTTCCTGATTTGGAAAAGACAAATTCTTCCTTTTATTAAAAGTCAAGGTCTCTCTGGACATCTCACTGGATCAATCCCAGCTCCTCCAGAATTTATCATACAGGAAGCTAAGAATGTAAATGAGGCTGATCTCATACCACAAATTCCAAATCCTCAATATGAGATTTGGATGAAGCGTGATCAAGCTGCAGTTGCCTTTATCATCTCCACTATCTCTCAAGAAGTATTGGTGGGGATTCCAGATGAATGCTCAGCAAAAGAATTATGGGACAGACTAGTGAAGACGTACTCTCAGATATCAGAAGCTAGAATCTCCTTTCTTCAGCGTGAATTTCAACTCCTGACTAAGGGTTCCTTGCCCGTCATGGAGTACTTGAATAAGGTTAAGATCATCACTGATCAACTTGCAGTTGTTGGGTATGAAGTGGCAAATAAAGACAAGGTCAGACAAACCTTGAATGGATTGGGACCGGAATTTCATGTTCTCTCGACTTCCTTGTTATGCCTGCCTGATCTACCATCATTTGAAGACTTGCAAGCCAAATTACTTCAATATGAGATGACTCTGAAAGGGATGTCTCATGAGACTGGTGGACAGGTTCTTGCTACTGGGGTTTCTTTTGGCCCGGGACGTGGTGATAATAATTTTGGTGGTGGCAGAGGACGAGGTCGAGGTACTCCAGGGGGACGTGGGCTATTACCTACCCCAAATGCTTCACCTCTCTATAATGTAAAAAACGTACCCACCTGTTATCTTTGCAACAAGCGAGGCCACATTAAAGCCAATTGTTGGCACAATCCGCAGAACAAAGGAAAGTTCCAAAAGGGTGAGAGCTCGTCAGGACGAAAGGAAAACTCTTCAAAGTTCGGTGGCGATGTGAAAGAGCTTCTCTTGGCAACGCTGTCTGAACTTGATCTGAAGCGTGATGATAAAGGAGTGTGGTATATTGATTCTGGAGCAGCTACTCATGTCACAGGTAATGCGGGTAAATTCTCTACTTTAACTCCCTATTTTGGAAAAAGTAACATCGTTACTGGAGACGGATCCCACCACCCCATCACCCACATTGGAAATGTTTCTATCCCCTTGCCTAAATCCTCACTTCATCTGTCCAATGTTCTTCATGCCTCAGATATTACAAAAAATATTGTTTTTGTTTCTAAGCTTGTTGATCATACCAATTCTTCTGTTGAATTTACTCTATCTTCTGTTTATGTCAAGGATCTACAAACGAAGGAGACGTTCGCTAGAGGGGAACGCCGGGGAAATATGTATGTCTTCCAGGAAGATCCTTCTACTTGTGTTCAACCTACCTTGAAGACATCTCCTAAGTCTATGTCGTCAAAGAATATTCATGTGTTCAGTTTGCAATCTTCAAATAAATGTAATAAGCCTGATTTTTGGCATCTGCGTCTTGGTCATTGTGGTCGAGTCTTTGTTGAGCGACTAGTGTCTGATGGTCTTATTCCTGAGTCTAGCTTGATTTCTAGACCAGATAATAAAATGTGTTCAAGTTGTCAAATGTGTAAGAGTCATGTTCTTCCTTTTCATTCAATAAATGAGAGAGCTTCAAGGCCTTTTGAAATCGTCTATTCCGATGTATTGGGACCGGCTCCTAATCCCTCTAATTCTGGTAGCAGATATTATGTTATTTTTATTGATCATTTCTCCCACTTCACTTAGATATATTTCATGAAGAATAAATCCGAAGTCTTCTCTATTTTTCGTTGTTTTCATGCATTTGTCAAAACTCACTTTTCTTGCAATATTTTACATTTTCAAAGTGATGGTGGGGGGAATACTTCTCTAGGGATTTTATCAATTACCTCCAAGATAATGGGATAACTCGTAGAGTATCTTGCCCGCATACGCCCCAACAGAATGGAATTGCAGAACGGAAACACCGTCACATTGTGGAAAGCGCTATGAGCATGATGCACGGCAGTCGCACTCCCATAGGACTCTGGACAGAGGCTTTTCACTCTGCTGTTCACCTTATTAATCGTTTGCCCATGAAGCTTTTAGAAAATACATCCCCTTATTTCATCCTATTTGGGAAACATCCTGATTATGATGAATTAAAAAATTTTGGCTGCATGTGTTATGTTCATATTGACTCTTCTTTGCGAAACAAGTTTCAGGTTAAGGCATCAAAGTGTAGGTTTGTCGGATATGCAGATCATCACAAAGGGTACAGGTGTTATGATCCTGACAGCAGACGAATCAAGATATCTAGGAATGTAGTTTTTGATGAAAATGATTTTGGAGAAGGAGAATATGTTTTTGCCCAAACCAATATGAATGCGCTATTTTATGATCCATGGCTCAGTGCAAAGCTATTTCCTGCAACCAACAATGAGTGTTCTTCTTCCTGTGCTCAAGGAACATCCTGTCAAGATGGAAATAGTAGCATACAAGAACTTGAAGTAGAACATCCTCCAGAGATTCACAAGTTTGCTGGGCAAGTTTATAGGAGAAGAGAAAGGGACTCACCCTTGACTCCGGATGATATTGAACAATAAGAGCATGTGTCATCCAATGACATTACTTCTCCAATTTCTAATCCAGTAGCCATTCCGATCAGACGATCTGAAAGAGCTCGGCATCCCATTGAAAGGTGGGTCAGTTATGAGAATTTCACCATGGATTTTCAATTGTTTTTGTCACAGATTGAGAAAGAGACTGAGCCTAGACACTTTCATCAAGCCATTAAATCCAAAAAATGGATTCAAGCTATGAATGAAGAGATGGAAGCCTTGTACCAATGTCAAACATGGACAGTTGTCCCCCGACCTCCAGATAAGAATGTTGTTGGGTCACGATGGGTCTACAAAATCAAATACAAACCGGATGGGAGTGTTGAACGATACAAAGCTCGTCTTGTAGCAAAGGGATTCACCCAAGAGTTTGGACAAGACTATGATGAAACTTTCAGTCCAGTTGTCAAAATGGGCACAATTCGCATTGTTCTTTCATTGGCGGTAGATTATGGTTGGAGAATAAGTCAGCTAGACGTGAAGAATGCTTTTCTTCATGGAGATTTGAAGGAAGAAGTATACATGGAACAACCGCCAGGCTATACAGAAGGAGATTCAAAGGAGTATGTATGTAGACTAAATCGAGCACTCTATGGATTGAAACAAGCATCTCGATCTTGGTTTGAGAGTTTCTCCCTAGAAATTCAAAAATATGGTTTTTATCGATCACAATTGGATCACTCCCTTTTTATTCTTCGAGGCAAGGAGTTTACTACCTTCTTGTTGATATATGTGGATGATATAATTATTACAGGAAGCAGTGAGAATCATGTTCAAGAAACTAAAGATCTTCTGAGTCAAAGGTTCAAAATGAAGGACCTTGGAAACCTTCGATACTTTCTTGGGGTAGAGGTGGATAATCAAGGAAATAAACTTACTTTGACCCAACATAAATACACCCTAGATCTGCTAGAAAAGGGTGGAATGCAAGATTGCAAGCCTCTTGCTACTCCTAGTGCGCTTAACCAGAAACTAAGTGTGCAAGACGGAGACTTGTATCATGATCCCACCAAATATCGGAGTCTAGTGGGAATGCTTCAATATCTTACTTTTACCAGGCCCGATATTACATATTCAGTCAATCAAGTTTCCCAATTCATGCATGAGCCAAGGACGGGACATATGGATGCAGTAAAAAGGATACTGAGGTACTTGAAGAGTACTGTTGGAGATGGACTCTTGTACACCAAAAGCAGATCCATGAATACTGCTCATGACATCATTGCTTATTCAGATGCGGACTGGGCCGGGGATCCTGATGATCGAAAGTCAGTTTCAGGGTATTGTGTTTTCATTGGTGCCAATCTTGTTTCTTGGAGTAGCAGAAAACAGAAGGCCGTGGCTAGATCTAGCACGGAAGCAGAATATAGAGTGATGGTTGCTGCTACGGCAGAAGTGACATGGACTAGACATTTGTTAACAGAATTAAAGGAGCAGATTGCTGGTTGCTTTCTTTTGTGTGACAATCAAAGTGCTATTCAAATATCTCTTAATCCTATTCATCACAGCAAGACCAAGCACATTGAGATTGATCAACATTTTATCAGACAGAAGATTGAAGAGAAAGAGATGGAGCCTCATTATATTAGAACAGAAGACCAAGTGGCCGATTTGTTCACCAAAGGACTCACAAAGTGCCGGTTTTGGTTTCTAAAAGGCAAGTTGTCCATGATTCAAAATCATGCACAACTTGAGGGAGGCTATTAGACTGGGTATACTTGTGTTTGTACTTAAGGTTTGGATCCGGACCCGGATCCAAACTCCCCTTATGTAATATGTCTAATTGATATTAGACAAACTTGTAAATACTGTAACTTATTAGGGCTATTTGTGTCATATAGCCATGTATTAGGTCATGTATTATGCTTTACATTATAAGTATTGAAGAGGTCACGATTTTTCCACAATGGAAAAACGTGATTAGTTGCAGCCCATTCACTTTCTCCTTTGCAGCTTCTTGTTCATCAATTCTGGGCTTTTCTCACAGTCTCTACTGAGGAAGATGGTTCTAAGGTCAATTCTAGCTTGTTTGTTGTGAGCAGCTTTGGTTCTTAGACTAGTGTATCCCCTATGTCTAGCTCAGCTGAGATTGTGAACAGTACTCAGTATTAACTTTTGGAGCAGATTCAGCAGCTTCAACTCCTCACATGGTCTGTCACTGCCTCCTCTACCTCCGGTCCTTCTCCTTCTTCTGGTACTTTTTACGTAGGTATATTTAACAGTCCCCATGGTTGGTTGATAGACTCCGGAGCATCTTGTCATATGACAGCTCTATCCTAACCATTTCTTACCCCTGTAGTAGCATCTTTCATACTGCAAATGGGTTTTCTTTGTCAATTTCTAAAGTTGGTATTGTGTCCTCTACCTCTTTTTCTATGAGTAAGCTTAATGTTTCACAAGTTTATCATGTCCCTTCATTAGCCATGAATCTCATTTTTGTTGGCCATATAACTATACAAAATTATAATTTTTCATTTTCTCCTATTGATTCTGTTGTGCAGGATCAACTATCAGAGAAGAGGATTGGGTTTGGCCATAGAAAGGGTGATCTGTATTATCTGGATTGGTTGGACATGAACGTAATGAAACAAAGAAAGGATGTGCACACACACAAGTCCACTAAGAGATGTACACATAAGCCACTAAGGGCTAGAAAGCAACACTCAAGAACACACAAGCCACTAAAGGGCCAAACTCACAAGTTAAAAAATATACTTTTATTAATCCTCAAAATGCTCAAGTGAAGCATGGTGGAGAGAGAGGATTAATCCCCTATATATACAAATGAGAAGAGAGAGGGAGGAGTGAGAGCTAGCCGTTGGGCTATTCTCAATGGCTAATTGGCTATCCATGATGCCTAAAACGAACCTTATAGAAGGGGAAATACCAAAAATAAAAACAGGAAAAAATAACAAAAATAAAAATTACATATATACCTAAAATACATTTTATATATATATATATATATATATATATATATATATATTAACAATGACCAAGCACAGGATATGTGAAGTTGGTATGGGGTAGCTAGTTTGGATGAGTCCTTTTTGTAGCACCAGAGACGGGGGCATATATCCAGCTCTAGGTTAATACTTGGCTACTTCAAGTAGTTTAGGAGAGTCAAAGCTCGTAGTTTTGAATCTTGTGCAAGAATGTGAGAGTTGTAGGTTAGCTAAGGGTCATGCCCTGCCTTTTGAGGTTAGATAGAGGGAAGCTCAGAGCACTGCCTGGGGTTGGCCAGCATATTTGAAATGACTGATCAAAGGAAACTTGAAGTATTGCCTGGGGTTGGAAGTTGCAAACTCAAGGAGAGATCTCTATTTGTCACAACACAAGTATAACCGATCTTCTGATAAAGGCAAGATTAGCAAATGGTAAAGGTTTCTACTCCAATGGAGCAAATGTTAAGTTGAGAACTACAGATGGTGAGAAGCTTGAAGATCCCATGGTGTACAGACAACTTGTGGGCAGCCTAATATACTTGACAATCACTAGACCTCACATCACATATGTAGGCAAGTAGTCAGCCAGTTTATGAGTATGCCTACTTCAGCTCATCTTGTTGGTGTACTTGGAATAATGTTGTACATGTGAGATACTATGCACTTTGGGATGTTCCTTTCAGTGTTATCCTCTACAAACATTAGAGGCTATTGTGAGTTGGATTTTGGAGGAACGACTAGGGATCGTCTCTCCACTACCGGATTCTGTGTTTCCTTTGGGAGCTCTTTGATTTCTTGAAAAAGCAAAAAATAGCAGTGTGTTGCCTTGTCCATGGTAGAGGCAGAATATAGAACCATAGCTCAAGTCACTGCAGAGATCATTTGGATTAGATGGCGCTTGGGGGAACTTGGTATGGCAAATTCTGGGAGGACACCCTTGTACTGTGACAACATGAGTGCTATGCATATTGCTAAGAACCCAGAATTTCATTAAAGGACGAAGCACATTATTGATTGTCACTTTACTAAGAGAGCCTATGAAGATGGGATCATATCATTGGAGCATGTGAGCTCAAATGAGCAAATTGCAAATGTGTTCACAGAGACTTTGGCTTCCTTACACTTTCAATATTTCCTTTCCAAACATGGGATGATTCCTCTAACATCATCCCAAGTTTAAGGGGGAGTGTTGAGAAGTGTAGGTAATATGGGGTTGTACCATATGTATTCTTAGCCTTTTATGCTACCCTCACTCATGTTTGTACATAATCATTTATGAAGGTGGTTTTGTATTTTTATAGGAAGTTAAGGTAGTCAATTAATTTTGTCTTGTTGTGTAACCAAGAGGAGTTGTCCCCCTTAAGTTGTATTGCTCTCTCATTTTTACAAACTAATGAAGCAAGGGTTTTCTCATTGTGCCTCTCTTTGTTCTTGAGCTATCTTCCTCTTCTTTCTTTGGCTTCATATTCTTCTCAGGCTCGGCTCTGAAATTTTCACTTATACGCCCCAGCCTTAGTAGTGTATAAGCTAGAGCTTTTGTATTGCAACCTGCCCTTCAGAATACAGTGCAGTTATATGGCCCAGCCCACTGGTACCTAGACTTGGAAACATAGTTCAAAAGAAAGCACAATAGCACTTGCATGCATAAGCATTCTGCCAAAGAGGCAGTAAAAATGCTATGACAATTCTACTCATGGTTCATCAAAAGCTATGCACACTTTCAAAATACAAATATATCATTGGGCAAAAGATGGAAAAAGGCACGCCTGTCAAATGTATTTATAATCCGCTAGGGAAGGGAAACATACTCTCTTGCTGCTTTGACATTCAGTTGGAAAGTACTCTCAAAAAGCTTCTGCAAGCACAATATGCTAGTTATAAATCCACTAAGGATAGGTAGCAACATGGCAACTGAGTGGAGATGCTAGCTCAATAAATTAAGGGACAACGAGAACGAACAATGATCTGCAATAAGCATTTCAATTACTTGCAGTGAAGGCCCATCCATGATACCCGCTTCACAAAATGGGACAAAAGCCAAGTATGCAAGGAGAAGCCCAGCTTCAAAGCTGTTCCCAGATATGACCAATAAAGAGAAATATGAAACATCAGTCACAAACTATATATTAGCCATCTATCCCACAAAGAGTTAAGAACTACTAAAATAAACAATATAGGAATTAGAAGCTCTAGAGTTCTTTACATATCATCTGCTATGCCAAAAGCTCTTTTCTCAAAGGAGTTAAAAGCGCCTGCTGCAGTTGCCCTGTGCCATAATGCATCTGAGAGGAGGGTAGGGCCTGACTCTAGGGATGAGTACCTGAAAATGCTCCAGTATGTTATTGTCAAAAGTCTAGGAAATGTTCAGTTAGAAGAATCAAAATCTTAACTAACTTTGTACAATTCTTTAAATGTAATAAAGAACTCAACTAATAAAAGTGCAGATCATATTTCAAAGCAAGAAAAAGTTCTCTCACATATGTTTATTGATAAACTACACAATGCATCATTATTATCAGCAAAAGCTTGGAATAGTGCCTCATAATTTGTGTTCTAAAACCTTACACATAAAGATGTATTACTTGATGCAACACCATCATCAATAAAGATGTCCTACATAATAGCATCTCAAACACGTTAATACGTACATATATATATACATGTAAATATGTGTGTGTGTGTGTGTGTGTATATATATATATATATACATTGTTTATATATTGTTGTAATATTTTGATCATTTCAATCATTGTAATAGGTTGTGCCCATTAGGGGTATATTTGTCTATTTTATTTATTTTTATATTTTTCTCTCTTTTGACTAAGGGCTAGTTGGTCATTGACCAAATAGAGAGCTGTTGGGGGCTCCCCACGGCTCTATTTCTAGCCATTGGGATGCTCCCAACGTCTAGACTCCATTAAGCCCATGTTGTGCATATAAAGGGGATCTCCCCCTTCTCTCTTGTTATGCTTTTCTCAAGCATGGTTCTAATAAAATCCTATATTTTTTACTTGTGTTCTTGCCCATAAGTGGCATGTGTACTGGTATTGACCCATAAATGTGTTAAAATATGTAATCTCATATATGTAATCTCCTTTTTGTTTAGTTATGTATTTTAGTTAAGTTAGGTTAGAATTCAATTAGGATTAGTCTTATTTTTCATTTTTTGGACCTTTTTAACCATCGCAACTTATAACGACAAGACAAGGATCTCGTTTTTATAGGCTATAAACCTGCAAGCAAAAAACAGAAAATTAATTTCAATTTTTCTTTTACACTCAACAAAAACAAGTAAATCCCTCTGAGTTTAGAAACACATTTTAAATAAAAACCCGCTACACCCCCTACATCCTCTCCAAGCATGCAACAAACATATACACTTCTAATATCCATGTAAACAAGAATTGTAATAACTACAATTTTTAAATGTTACATAAATTCATATGGATCTTTTAATAGATATGGATATTATCCAAATGGATATTTTTAACGAGTCTGGATATTTATTTGGATTCATATTTCAGAGACATGCTTGTAAATATTTAAATTATCCAAGGACAAAATAGTAATTTCATAATCAGAGATATATTCTGAGAAATAATTAAATTGTTCAGGGGTAAAATGGTAATTTACCAACCAAGGGCATATTTTGCTAAATACTTAAACTACAACAACAACTATGCCTTCATCCCAAAACAATTGGGGTCGGAGATATGAACCAAAAAAGAAAATCATTTTGGGTCTCCCACATGAATCCCTCTCCTCCAATCATTTATATCCAATGCCATGTCCTCGGTGAGATTCAAAGCATTCATATCCTTTCCTATCACCTCCATCCATGTCTTCCTAGGCCTACCCCGACCTCTTTTAACTAATATATTTTCCCATTTCTCCATCCTTCTAACTGGAGCATCATTAGGCCTTTGCCGAATATGTCCAAACCACCGTAAACGATTCTCTCTCATCTTATTTTCAATGGGTGCAACGCCTACCTTCTTACGTATCTCCTCGTTCCGAATCTTATCTTTTATTGTATTTCCACACATCCATCTCAGCTACACTCATTTTTTGAATATGATGTTTCTTGGCAGCCCAACATTCCGTACCATATAGTAAAGCGGGCCTAATAGTCGTCCTATAAAACTTTCCCTTCAACCGCAATGGCATTCTACGATCGCACAACACTTCAGTTGCACTTTTCCATTTCATCCACCCAACCTTTATCATATGATTTACATCTCCATCAATTTCTCCATACTTTTGAATGATAGATTCCAAATATTTGAAACAATCATGCACCGATATTTCTTGCTCACCAAGCTTCACTATACTTCCATCACTACTTTGTTGCTTACTAAACCGACATTCCATGTATTCTGTCTTACTCTTACTCAACTTAAAACCTCTTGCTTCCAATGTCTGTCTCCATAATTCTAACTTAGCATTAACCCCAGCTCTAGACTAATCAATCAAAACAATATCATCAGCAAACAACATACACCATGGCACATTTTCTTGAATTGATCTCGTAAGCTCATCTATCACTATAGCAAATAGGAAAGGGCTTAAAGCAGATCCTTGATGCAACCCAACCGTTATAGGAAAATTGGTTGTCAACCCTCCACAAGTGTGGACATTGGTTACTACTCCTTCATACATATCTTTAATTATACTAATGTACTTGAGAGAAACACCTTTCTTCATCATGGTCTACCAGAGAACGTCCCTAGGTACTCTATCGTATGCCTTCTCCAAATCAATAAAAACCATATGCAAATCTTTGTTCCTCTCTCTATTTCTCTCAATAAGTTGTTTAAGAAGATATATAGCTTCCATAGTTGATCTTTCAGGCATAAAACCAAATTGATTCTCCGATATCATGACAATCTTCCTCAACCTAGACTCAATCACCCTCTCCCAAAGTTTCATAGTATGACTCATGAGTTTTATACCACGATAGTTTGTGCAATCTTGTATATCACCCTTATTCTTATATAGAGGCACCAAAGTACTCTTCCTCCACTCATTAGGCATCTTATTTGTCCGCCAAATCTTGTTAAAAAGATTTGTCAACCATTCTAAACCTTTCTCTCCCAAGCACTTCCAAGCCTCGATAGGTATACCATCTGGGCCAACTGCCCTTCTTGATTTCATTTTCTTCAAAGCCTCTGCAATTTCTTTCTTTTGAATCTTGCGCATGAAGTCACGATTCATCTCATGAAAAGGAATGGAGAAGTCTCCAAGATTCTGAACATGACTTTCATTAAATAGCTTATCAAAATAATCTTTTCATCTCTCCTTAATCTCCTCATCTTTGACTAAAACCCTTTGTGTTTCATCTTTGATACATCTAACCATACCCAGATCCCTCGATTTCCTATTTCTCATCTTTGCAAGCCTATAAATATCCTTCTCGCCCTCTTTGGTATCCAACTTGTCATAAACCTCCCTATATACCTTATCCCTCGCGTTCTGAACTACTTTTTTAGTTTCCTTCTTTGCTATCATATACTTCTCCAAATTCTCCTTATCACGACTCTTACTTAGATTTCTATAACACTCTCTTTTAACCTTAATAGCTAATTTGACATCCTCGTTCCACCACGATGTATCCTTACCTAGCGGTGCACCGCCTTTAGACTCACCCAATACCTCCTTAGCCACCTTTCTCATGCCACCCGCTATCTTATTTCACATTGATTCTGAATCCTCCTCGAGACACCAATCAGCTTCCTTAACTACCTGCTCTACAAACATTCCTTGTTTAGCTCCTTTCAGTGCCCACCACTTAATTCTAGGATCTATCATATGTCTATCCCTTTTGCGGCATTGTCTAATTCTAAGATCTAAAATTAAGACTCTATGTTGTGTAGCTACACTTTCTCCCGGTATAACCTTACAATCGATGCAACAACCCCTATCTCTCTTTCTAAGTAGGAAAAAAACTATCTGACTCGTATTAACCCCACTTTTAAATGTTACTAGGTGAGACTTCCTCTTCCTAAACCAAGTGTTTGCTAAGATCATATCATAGGACAAACCAAAATCTAAAATCCTTTCTCCACTTTCGTTTCTTTCTCCTATACCATATCCTCCATGGATACTCTCAAATCCATCCCTACTAATGCCTACATGCCCATTAAGGTCACTGCCGATGAAAAGCTTTTCTCCATAAGATATCCCTTGTACTACTCCATCTAAATCTTCCCAAAATCGACGCTTAATAGAATCATTTAAACCTACTTGAGGTGCATAAACACTAATATATTAATAATATATGTATCTAATACTAATTTAATAAGTAAAATCCTATCACCCTTCCTACGGACCTCAACTACATTATCTATAAACTCACGACTCATAACAATCCCTACTCCATTCCTATTCTTATTCCTATTTATTCCTGTATACCAAATCTTATATCCCCAAGGTTCTATCACTTTTGCTTTCTCACCTACCCATTTGGTCTCTTATAGACATAAAATATCATTTTTTTCCTACGCATAACATCTACTAACTCTACCAACTTACCAGTTAAAGACCCTATGTTCCAAGTGGCTAACCTAATTTTATGGTCTTGGACTAACTTCTTTACCCCCACCCGTCTAACAAAGTGAGGGAACCCTTGCCTATTTGACACCACACCTGGGCTCCAGTGTGACGCGTCGCTTCCGGGCGACGACCTAGCAACCCTTGCCCATTTATCACTGCCTCCGGGCCTATAGAGTACAGCGCGTCGCTCAGTAGGGAACGCCCCAACGAAATTCTCATATTGGTTCATATTCATAGGGTATGACTAAGTTTTTATGTTGGCTGTCACAGGCCTACCGCAACCCTCCTCCTTTATCCGGGCTTGGGACCGGCAGTGTATAACTAAATACTTAAACTACAAAAAGGGAAAATAATAATTTGATCGGAATGCATTTTGCTATATTTTAAGGAGGTTCTTTTGAAATTTTGATAATTCAAGGGTTTTTCAAAAATATAGGACATGGTTTACAAAAAACCACCACTCAAAATCAGTGGGAGGTCATGATTATTGGAAAATCATGTCTCCCTCTCTCTCCTCTCCGGTGCTGACACCCAGAAAAGAGGGCGGGTGATTTTCACCTTATGCCAACACATGGCAGGGAGAGGGTGAGTCACCCCTCTCCCCTTCCATTTTGGCGACACAGGGGGGCCGACCCACCCCCTCCCCTATAAACTCGCCCCTCCCATTGTTATAAAATAGGTTTTGGCAAAATTTTCAGAAATTATGACTTGTTATAAAGTAGGTTCTGGCAAAATTTTCAGAAATTATGACTTGTTATAAAGTAGGTTCTGGCAAAATTTCCAGAAATTATGACTTATTATAATGTAGGTTTTGGTTAAAATTTCTATTTATAAATTAATACAGAGGAAGTTCTGTCAAAATTTTCAAAACAATTTATGGATTTTTCAAATTAAAATAGACAAGATACTGTTCAAATTTCAATAAATTCATAGGCATTCTTGCTAAAAAATAGAGCAGGTGTTGTTCAAATTTTTAAATAATTTTTTACCTATAATCTGATTTAGGACAGGTATTTTTTGATATTTCAAAAAATCCCAAAATGGGAAAAAGAAACCTCAAAATGAATCCTATGAATTTATTTGAATTATCGTTTAATTTTTAGAATTTAATTTTATATACTCTAGAGGATGTGAAATTAAATTGTAGGCCCTAAGGTTGACACTATTTTTCTAAGATAGTTGAAAATATTTGGCCTTCTTATTTTTAGGGATTTTGAGTTTAGAGCCCTAATTATATAAAAGAAAATATGAGACTTGTATGTGATATGTAGGTTAAAATCAACATACATATATAAGATTGTGGTTAAGCCATGAGTGCTAACCTAGGATTTTGGAATTGTCCAGAGATCCATTCATGATTTAATGATTAAAAAAGCATGATATGATGTGTTAAATTATATTGATACAAATGTTGCATCATTTTTTATAATAATTTATGTTTAAATGATTTGAAATGCATATTGTAATGCATAAATATGTGATAAAGTAAAAGTACTTTCAGTTGTAAATTCATGTTATTCATGGTTATTTTGAAAATGCATATTGCATAGCATGAAAAATTTTATGAGTATTGACCCAAAAAGTGCAACTTATTGTAAATTTTGAGTATGTTGCATTTATTTTTAAAAATAGCATGCACTGAGAAAATGTTCTTAGAAAGATAAGAAAATTGCACTAATAATTTGGAGCTTGTCAAACGTGAGCGAGCAAGTTAGTCAAATGTGAACTGGCATAAACACCAATCTCGTGGAATATGTGTTAACATGGATACGTTTTGGCGGTAATGTCTTGGGTCAACTGTGAACTCGTCCCCTTCCACGGTGAATTAGAGGACAACAAAATCTAATATTCGAGGCGGAGGTAGAGTTGTGAACATATGCCTAGTGGTGCACTACGTTGACTATAGATAGAGGGATGAAATGTCTCCCAGACTCTTAGTCCTAAGGAAAGGGATGTCTTGACAAAGAATCCTGGACACTGGTGCAAATATTTTAGTGTTCCTCCAGAGGTTCAAAATATAAAATGAAATGTTTGAATGAACACCCTTGAGAGACCTACGAACCCAAAGTAGCCTAAGAAGTGGTGTCTCGAAAATTAAATCAGGATAATCATTTAAATTATGATGGTTGCAAGCATGTCATGTAATTTCACAAGTAATTTAAATAAAAAGATATAAATTATTTTATATCATACAGGTAAGTCATGCCATATGCATAATTGTTATGTCTCAATTACGTGTTACGATGTAATGTCATATAAATAATGACATGTGATTAAAAATGTTCTCAAAAACCCCAAGTCAGACATCAAAATTTTCCTTTAAAACAGATTTAATTTTAATAACTCCATGTTTGTCATTTTCTGTAATGATCATGTCATCAACATACAGTAAAAGTATCATAATATTAGCACACGTTTTCTTGACAAAGAGAGCAGTGTCAGTATAACAATAAATAAATCTCAAACCAATCGTAACATTACTAAATTTATTATACCAAGCCTTAAGGACTTGTTTAAGACCATACAAAGACTTTTTAAGTTTCAAAATTTTACCATTAATATCAACACCCAGTGGAGAATCCATGTAAACTTTCTTACAAAGTTCTTCATTTAAAAAGACATTATTAACATCTAGTTGATAAATTGTCCATTGTTAGACAAAAGCAATGGCGATTAAGGTTCGGACACTAGTCATCCTAGCGACAAGGCAAAGGTTTCATCATAGACCATGTCTAGCTAAAATCTTTTCCTATTTCCAACCCAATTCCTACAAACAAGTCAAAAGTCACTTAGAATGGATAGAAGTCATGAACATTGAACTTGAAGCTTTAGAAAAATCTAACACATGAAAAATAGTATATATCTACCAAAAGAAAAAAAAACATAGGTTATAGGTGGGTTTACAAGGTTAAAACCCAAGAGTAATGGTTATTTATAACAGTATAAGGCTAAGTTGGTAGTCAAGGCTTATTCTTAAGAATATGGTATAGACTACTAATGAAACATTTATGTCAGTAGCTAGGATAACCTTTGTTAGAACCATGATAGCTATATTTTTCATTATGAATTGGCACATTTATCAAATGGATGTCAAAAATGCATTCTTTAATGGTGAATTGAAAAAAGAGATTTACATGGATCCACCACCAGGATATGAAATTCCTAAAGGAAAGGTTCTTTATTTAAAAAAGGCTTTATATGGTTTTAAAGAGACACCTAAGGACTGGTATGATCGGTTTATTTTATTTATGGTTAAGCTTGGCTTTAAATCTTGTTATACTGATACAATTATGTTTGTTAAGAAGTCTGATGTAGGTATTGTCATTTTACTTCTCTATATTGATGATATGATCATTAGTGGAGGCGATAAACAGGGAGTA
Source organism: Nuphar pumila (assembly GCF_984573655.1). NCBI lineage: Eukaryota > Viridiplantae > Streptophyta > Magnoliopsida > Nymphaeales > Nymphaeaceae > Nuphar > Nuphar pumila. Next base: position 15,151,258 of record NC_143259.1, on the reverse strand, counting down.
ATTTATATTAAAAATGTTCTTAAACAAAATTTTGAAATGACTGATCCAGGGCTTCTTAGATTTTCTTTTAGGATAGAAGTAGGCTACTCCCCTCGTGATTATTTACTAACTCAGTCCAAGTTTGCTACATAGATCATTGACAGGTTGGGAATAACTGATGATAAGAGAGTACACACCTGAAGTAATAAATGTGAAGATGAAAATTGATGATAGAATGCCCCTTAGATGACCCCAATCTTTATCGATAGATGATTGAGGCATTGACTTACTTAACTATCATCAGACATGACATTTTTTATGTCGTACACAATCAGCCAGTTTCAGCATTCTCTTACAACTGTGCATATGAGTGTTGTCATGAGGATTATTTGATATTTGCAAAAATCTTTCTCTAAAGGACTTTTCTTATCTTCTTCCTCTCCACTCGAGTTAATTGCATATTCTGATTCTGACAGAAGAGGAGATCTCAATGAAAGATGCTCAACTATTGGATTTTGTATTTTTATAATTAATTCATTGGTATCCTGAAAATATAAGAAGCAACAGAAAGTGTCTTTATTATCAACAGAAGTTAAGTGTCGTGTCATGACTACCACAACATCTATGGAGGTGTAAATGTCTTCACCTTCCAAGTTGTGTTGTGATAGCAAAAGCATCATCTACATAGTTGGCAATCATACGTTAAATGAACACACCAAACATAACGAAATGGATTGCCACTATGTTCGTGTAAAATAACTTAAGAAGACTATCGTCCTGTCCTATATAGCATCAAAATTTTAGTTGGCTGATTTCTTCACCAAAGTGCTTCATTCTCCCCAATTTTATTTCTTGACAAGCTTTTAGTGATCACACTGTAAGTTTGAGGGAGAGTGTTAATATGAATATATAAGTATAATATGTGTTATATATACTTATATATTTGTGTATGTACATAATATATATACATATAAATATGCATATATATTTTATATTGTTTGTACATTGTTGTAATAGGTTACACACATTAGGGGTATTTTGGTTACTTCAGTCATTGTAATAGGTTGTGCACATTAAGGGCATATTTGTCTTTTTATTTTCGTCTTTTCCCTTTTGACTAATGGCTATTTGGTCATTGACCAAATAGAGCGGTTGGGAGCTCCCAACAACTCTATTTCTAGTTGTTGGGATGCTCCAACAGCTCTATTGAGCCCATGTGTATATAAAGGGGATCTCCCCCTTTTCTCTCTTGTGCTTTTTTCAAGCAATTGGTTCTAATAAAATCCTATACTTTTTACTTGTGTTTGTTAAAATATATATACATCTATATGTATATATATATATATTATATAGATTTATATATATACATATTTATATGTATATATATATACATTTTATATTGTTTGTACATTATTGTAATAGGTTATACTGTTAGGGATATTTTCATCATTTCAGTCACTGTAATAGGTTGTGCCCATTAGGGGCACATTTGTTTTTTCCTTTATTTTTATGTTCTTTTTCTTTTTTCCCTTTTCATAGGGCTATTTGGTCAAAGACCAAGTAGAGCTGTTGGGAGCTCCCAACGGCTCTATTGAGCCTCCTTCTTGTATATAAAGGGGATCTCCCCCTCTAAAATTATGCTTGTCTCAAGCATTTTTAATATAATATATTTTTTATATGGAAGAGTGAAACTGGAGTGTTGTGCGATCGTAGAATGCCATTGTGGTTGAAGGAAAAGTTTTATAGGACGACTATTAGGCCCGCTTTACTGTATGGTACGGAATGTTGGGCTGCCAATAGACATCATATTCAAAAAATGAGTGTAGCTGAGATGTGTATGCTGAGATGGATGTGTGGAAATACAATAAAAGATAAGATTCGGAACGAGGAGATACGTAAGAAGGTAGGCGTTGCACCCATTGAAAATAAGATGAGAGAGAATCGTTTACGGTGGTTTGGACATATTCGGCGAAGGCCTAATGATGCTCCAGTTAGAAGGATGGAGAAATGGGAAAATATATTAGTTAAAAGAGGTCGGGGTAGGCCTAAGGAGACATGGATGGAGGTGATAGGAAAGGATATGAATGCTTTGAACCTCACCGAGGACATGGCATTGGATAGAAATGATTGGAGGAGAAGGATTCATGTGGAAGACCCAGAATGATTTTCTTTTTTGGTTCATATCGCCGACCCCAATTGTTTTGGGATGAAGGCGTAGTTGTTGTTGTATTGTGTTCTCTCTTCTCTCTCTTACTCTTGTGAGTGGATTGTATTAGCCATTGGGGCTGATTGTATTTAACCCATTAGAGGCTTTTATGTGTGTGTGCTCTTTGTAGCCCGTTAGTGGCATTGTACTTGTACACATTTGGTTTCATTACATGGTATCAGAGTCCCTAAGTTGCTTATGTGCATGTGTTCTTGTATTGACCCTATAAGTGGTCTTTGTGTTTTTGTAAGCCCATAAAAGGCACACTCCTGTATTGTTTTTCCCTCTTTCATTACAAAACAATCAAAAAAACAGGTTCATAAAGATGTTTCATATTGAGGATTGTAGACTATTTGATAATCAAATTTTAGATGCAGAAATAAGTTACAGGCATCAACTAATATATAAACCCCTTACTCATGACCAAGCAAGGTACAGGCAGGATGCATGGGTAAATCCAAAGGCCGTCTTCCTGTCAATCATGAGCAATTTGTAAACCGTGGATATTGGGGCTATTGCCCCGGTGCTCACAGAAAGTGGTGGCAACTATTGGGAAGTGACGTTATGCCGTGATTTGGGTCTGGACCCATATTCAGTCCATTGACCCACATTTGTGAAGTGATTTGTTTCCATTATATGCCCCTAATTTAATTGTTTTATTTGTGTACTAGACATGGGCATTATTGGCATGTAAAATAATATTGTTTACAATATATAAAGAAGAGATAAAGGGCACTATTTTTCCTCATTGAGAAATTTTGCTAGATTCAGCCTCATATTCCTTGCTGCTGTCCTCTATTTCTGCATCTATCTTCTGGTAAAATCTGATTTTTCTCAGCAACTGACCATTTGATTTTTAACAGCAACACACTTTTAGTTTAGCATTAGATAATGTTTAAAAAACAAAAACAAAAACTAAATAAATCTGATGAACAAGATCAGGAAAACTCTCCATACGCAACCCAACATTAACTAGGAATCCAGCCAATGCTTCATGTAAAAATATATGCAAATATCTTAACTGAGAGGACTTGAGTTTGAATGCCACTTGTGTCTGTCCCTCAGCATGCCTATAAAAGAGAAGACACGCAAGCCCATTCGATGGTACATAAACAAAGAGCAAACAGCAAAGGACAGACATAGCCTGACCTAGATCCTTGAGGATTTGGAACAACACTTGCCTTTTTTTGTTCAATTGATCCACATCAAATGAACAAATGTTATAGTGGTTTAAGCCTGCTAGCAAGGGTGAGATTATAAAATTCAGTTCTGCATATACAACTGTTTCTAACTCTTTTTTCTACTTTAACCAAATAAAACAGCTGCCCTTTGACAAAACTTCATTCTTGAAATATAGGGATGAATAACTACTTGATTAGTGACAAGATAATTTAGATGCAAAATTCATCTGCTGCAAAGCACAAGTCAGTGTAACTGAAGAAAGAAGGCTGTGTAAGCTAGGTGGACATGGCAGCAAGAAGCAGTAAGCTTGCAGCTATATTTCAAATTTTTCAAAAATAGCATTACCTTATATCAACAGAAAATGCTAAATCACGAACTCGTGGCACCAAGTAAGCCACATCTTTCTCTCTTATTGTGCTGCAAGAGAAAGATAATGTTGCAATTACAAAAATCCACCAAAGCGAACAATCGAAAAAATGTTAATGGTTAAGTAATACTTGAGAACCACAGAAGCTGGTCCAAGACTCTGATGTAGCCTGTCATGGTCATGCATGAATGCAAGACCACTTATAGCACCCCGAAGTATCTTAATAACAAAAATTTGCCTGAGTTTGATGGTTTGCTCCAACTCAAAAGGATTCCATGACTTCCACTCCCTTTCGGAACGATAGTTTGATACTGATTCACTCATAATCTTGGCATAGTCTGCTGCACTATACCTTCCATCATTCTGGAATGCAAGCCACTGTGAAAGAGAAGAAACATTAGCCAAATGTCACTGGAGAAATTATAAGTAAAAGAGTTATGGAGTCAAGAGTGTATGACAACACCTGTTCACCTGTACTTGTTTCAAAACCACCTAATAGTATCTGAAGATTTTGACAGGCATCTTCAGTAACATCCTAAATCAAAGAACATATTCATACTTCAATTTTTTTCGCCAAAAACGCTAAGATTAAAGAAATTTTGGAGACAGCTTCAGAAATACCACAAATTTCTTACTTGGAGCAAGACATGAGCCTTAAGCTCATTTGAGGACATCATGTCAGCCTCTATTCCGCCATTCCATTTTCCAGGATAAACCTTTGGAAAGGTCATAGAAATAGTTAGCAGTGAGGAGATTGAAACTCAGGGAGCTCAGCAGTGCAAAATCATAATATTAATAATAGTATCCAAATATTGTTTTCAAATGCTTCAAAAAATGACAATTCTGAATGTACAGCACGGACATGGAAAACCACACACATGCAAGCATACATGTTTATGCATACACATGCATGTACTTATATATCTATCTACCTGAGTTTGAAATCCACAACCACATTTACATATGCATGCATATACACACATGAAAATATGCTTATATTCATCTCTTTGTCTGTGTTGACATTCATAAATTTGAAAAAGCGTCAAGATTGTGCAAAGTCTTGAGAGAGAAACTTTAGCAACTTGGCAAGAGTGTTTTTCTTTTTTAGTCAAGCTGGGAATGCCCAAAGTATGAATCTTCCTCTAACATCATAAAGAAAACTCATAATGCATCCTGGATTTGACAGAGCTTGAAACTGAGGTATGCATATAAGGCAGTGCCAACAGCTATAAGAAAACTATGTTTGTGTGTGCTGTTACAAGGAGAAAGCTATAAAGCAAATATACAACCAATTTCTATCATATATTCTGTTTGAGATAGTATATGAAGATGCAGGCACAGGACTGGAAATGGAACACCCGTGTGTCAAAGGTTGTTTGATGTGTGTCTAGATTCAGGTGGAGAAACCAATGTCAGTATTCTCTATATAAATTCAAAATAGTATGAGGCAATAATGATGATCAAAGTGCCTACAGACAAGAATGACAAATTCAAGACTTCATGAAGGTGTCAAGCAGATGTTCTTCAAAGAATATCCAGAAAGTGGAAATGTTGGATACAAGTGCCCCTTGTCTTCAAGGATAACTCTAAAAGATTTTTTTGGAACACAGCACAGTGGTCCTAGGAGCATCCTTGAGTTAGGGATGAGCCTGTGATTTGACAGATATTCTTGGTAGGCCTCGTAAAGTTTTGCATCTATGTTGATTTCCTGGTGTTGCAGGCAGGATGAGGTGAGTTTCAGAGGCTCTCAGAAGCATAATACCCATTATCAGCTTATGGATAAGTCAATGTAGGTTATCAATCACATGGGCACTTATGTTGTTGGTGACCTTGTGGGCAGGCAACAAACAGATGACTTAACACAACTTAAAGTGTATTACTGTGTTAAAAAATGCATTCCCTATGAGATAAATGACCTAAATCTTTATCTCTCCTCACAGAATCTCAAGATGGAAAATGGTCTGTAATATGTGTCTTCTTTCAACCCAGTGGAAGAAATATTCCTAAGATACAGAACGCATAAAGGGCAACACCTCCATCTTGACATTTGGTTGTATCATTCGGTCAAATGGCTTGGTGAATTTTTTTTCTGGAATAAATATCTGTATGAAGATGGGCTCATTCCAATGTGTAGTTCATAAATTGGCTTACGCAGAAATCTCCTTTGTTTCTGCATTTTGTTTCACATCCATTTGACCCTTGTTTGATATGCAATTTTCAAGTGCTTTCTAGGGATCAAATTTGTACACTTAAGTGCTTAGTTTATGCTAATCCTAAAAAAAAATACTATTTCAGGGAATAGGTTATCAATAGATGATAACAATGTGGCTACTCCTATCAAGATATTCAGATTCAGATTAACTATTGAAAGGCTCTCGCTATAATCAGTCCTCATTTTCAGCTTACTTGTGTTCTCACATACTGACCTATTCAAGCATTACTAGTGCAGCTTATTCTAATTATTATTTTTCTTTCATAAAAGATAGCATTGAGGCATAGCCATTATGTTGAGCAACAACTTTTCCAAACTTATAGTTGCCAGGAGATATGACCAATAGAAAGTGAATTTTATGTCAATGACCTTGTCAAGAACATACAATTTCATGAACTGCTACCAGGCATATGTGTTAATATTGATTTTGATGTATTGTTGTGCCCTTGTACAAACTATTTAAATCAGTCATTACCCCATAGTAGCTCCTTCCAGTATCTTCACAACAAAGATTCCAATGAGCAGCTTCCTATATATAATTATAGACAGCATACTCAACCTGCTAATATCTACACAAAACATTGAGGATACTAGAATAATGAATAGATAAATAACCCTGAATGCTAGATGGACCACATTATATATGAGTAAAATTCCCTTGAAAGCAATAACAACATGCTTGAAGTGATATGAGAGAAGGGAGCTAAACCTTAAATACAACTCGAGTTCCTTTCTTGGGTCCCTGAGTTACTCGGCCATCATAAAGCCTGCATTAAAACTGCCAAGGATAGTTTTAATTAAACGCATGCACCAAAATAGAGAAAATTACAGGAATCCATTTATCTATAAGATTTTCACCTGATCTTCACAGGTCCCTCTCGAACGTCTTGGACTCTCAACCGCTCGATGTCACTCTGATAATTCCGAAGATTCACGTCTTCGAGTCCCTCAGCATCAAGAAAGTTTCCTGATTGAAACGAAGAGTAGCTGCAAAGTAAACTAAAAAGTCAATGCCAATCTCAAGTTTACCAAATGTAACAGAACTAATCACAGTTTTGCTCCCAATTCCTGCACCACTGGAGAAAAAAAGAAAAATAGACATATACAAAGCTCAAGAAAGTTAGTCTGTAAACTAATGGCTCTTCAATTTACGTGCTTCCTAGAGAGGCACTACTTGGCGGCGGTGGACCAACAAAGAAACCCATTGTGAGATTATTTCATTTCATCTCGTGGAATTGTAAGAAGATTTACAGCGGAACTCAAATGGTTATCAATTTTTGTGATGTGAAACAAAGTTTTCACAATCTAAAACACCAAAAATCCACAAACCAACAACAGAAACAATACACCACCAAAAATACACCGTAACAATGCTCCGTACGCAGGAAAACACCAATTGGTAAAATACAAGAAGACCCACAAAAATTTACCTGGTAATATTCATATACCCATAACTCCCAATGAACCTTCCGACCTCAAAATCATCTGGGTCGGTCATCAAATTAGCAAAAACGCCGTTTCTTTTTGGATTCTTGTGGGAAGGGTGACGTTTTCGCAAAGAACTCGTTCTTTCTGGATGGAAGTCGAGTAGCAATACCGAATTTGGTGATGAAGAACTTCTGGCTTTCCCTGAATGAAATAGCCTTGGACTCAAAGAAAAAAAGACGCCATTAATGGTCACAGCCATCGTTTTCTAAACGAAGAGATTGGTGAGTTTTCAGAGCGGATAGATTACATGCAGAGTGAGGGAAGGATTCACTGGAGGGAGGGGGTGGGAGATGGGTTTATGATGTGAAGAAATTTACTAAAATGGATCTTTAATCTTGGTCATAGTACAGTTTTAGACATCTTTGTTGGGTGGTGGAAGAGCTGGGTAGAGCTAGGTCTTGGTTGACTTGAGTCTGGTCCAACTTAAAAGGGTGCATTTGAATGCCTTGGAATTCAGATCTGTGTATTGCATTAGCCATGAACTCCGCGTCAAAGAGAAAGGTAAATAAATGCTGAATCTCAAATCCTTTTAAAAAAAAAAGAGGATGTAAATTTCAAATTTCAGCTCAAATTTGTGAATGTGTACGGTGTATCCATTAAAGAAAAAGATACATGCATTACAACTAAAAGAAGAATTTTGAATCCATGTCTACAGAGGATTTAAAATTATAGTCACCAAAGTTTTAGCTTCAAACAGACAAGAATGAAGAAATAAGACTGGTAAAGCCGACCCCATAAAGTTAGGACAAGGCTTGATGACGATGCTCACATAGGATTTACTCATTTGGTAGGGTCCACTACTGAATGTCATCAAGTTGAAGCAATGTCATGAGTTTGAAACCTACAAGTGCACGTCCCTTGTTGCAAGACCAAAGGTAGGTGTACCTCTTGGTTAACTAGAAAAGACTTGAGGTTTTCTTTTGATAGGCAAACTGGGGTTAGGCAGACCCCCACCAGTTACACAACATACCATTGGGTTTTGAACTAGGAACTTCCCAACACATGGTGACCTGCACTAACAGCTCCTACCAAACAAGCTTAGCCCCATTGATAAAAGATCCCCGGTTTTTACACCAATGAGCTCACGAATAAGTGATGTGGCTTTGCCCCCAGTTATCAACAGGAAATGAAGACAACATGGACTTTGGCTTTAACAGGCTTAGTTTGTGGGGGCATTACCCTAACCAACTTGACCTAGCATAACAACATTCAAGCAAGGCTTGTTTAGGTACTCAATGTACAGATTGGTGCGATGTGGCTAACATTATGGGGACCTAAGTCACAGGATTACCCAATTTAGTCTCGTGTCGTGTCCTTTCATATAAGCACGTTCGGTTGGATCATTCTGGTTTACTTTCTCATTTAAATGAGAAAGTTAATCTGGTTTGTATAAGCAGCCGAACATAAAAAGTTAAGTTCTAATTTGCTTGCGATAGAATGACATAGGTCTCATGTGATTCTGATTCTCAAGCAAATTAGAAAGTGGTTCTTAATCATGTTTCTTGAAAGGAGCAGCCGTTGGCCAAGAGTTTGATGTTGAATGGTCGATTTAAAAAATCTGATGGGCCTTTGATTGGAAAGTTGTGTGCAATTTGGTAAATTACCCTTCCAATCTCTTAACCACGGCGTGAGGCATTCGGAGCCACACGTTTGCTATCCAGTGAGCTGTTTGAAGAGGATGGGATGGAACATCTCTGTCTTTCAATTAGATTGGATAGGGTAATGTCAATGAGTTCGGATCATGGCCTGGCAGTTTCGAATACAGGCCTGGTCCAGGTAACGCTGACTAGCAAATCTAAGACTTTTGTTTGTTAGTATAATATGTGAGATAAATATCTGGTGAGGTTTTCTAATTTTAAGTTTTCTAATGTTTTTGCCAGCATCAAATTTTCTTAAATTGTCTTGGCATCATATATAAACTACCACCTCGAGACTTTCTTTCAATTGTCACCATCATGTTCTTAGCGGCTACTGGTCATGCATAATATTTGTATTTTATTCATCGGGATCTTATGCTTTATCCAATGATAAAATTATTTTAAAAACTCATTTTTATGGTTAGTTTTAAGAAACCGCATTGAAATGGAAATTATCATAAAAATCATGTATTTCAAATCTTGCCTTGTATTTTTTAGTATTTTTATTAATTTTAGAATTTTTGTAATTATAATTTAGTTAGATTAAGCTATCATTAACTTATTTTAATTAGTTTAGAAATCTTTCTTTTAAACCCTTTTTTAAAAACATGTTTTCTAGAGGATACCTCTTTTGGAATTTTTAAAAATATTTTAGACTTCTATAAAAAATATGTTTTAACCTAATTTTTTTATAAATACTTCTTTTTCTAGCAAAAAAACTGTTTTTTCTCTAGAAAAAATACCCTCCTTGTTCTCTCCCTCTCCTCTCTCTCTCCCTTATTCTCGATCCTTACTTATTCCTCTCTTATTCTTATTCTTCTTCTTCTTTCTCTTTTTCTCTTCGCATCCAATCCGTCTTCAACAACCGTTTTTTTTTTAGAGGCGTGTGTTCGGCTGGGATTAATCATTTTCTCTTCTCATCCAATCCGTCGAAAGCAGATCGTTAGGTTTGCTTCTTTATTTTCCATTTCACGTAGTTTTAGGTTTTGCATCGTATAAAGCATACTATCGCATGTAGTTTTATTAGATCATTATATCATCTGCATATCTAGATTAGTTTAGTTTAGTTTTCTTGCATCCAAAAAAATAAAAACAAGAAAAAAATATATTTCATTTTGATATAGGTTAGCCGTTTTCTTGATTCAGGCGTAGAATAGTCTTGATTTAGGTAGATCGTTAGTTTTGAAACAAGTTTCATATTTTTCTTATTGATTCTTGATTAGTTTTAGGTTAGATCTAGGTAGAATAGTTGCTTCACGTCTTTATGTATTCAGTTTGTTTAGATCACAAAAATTGTAATTTTCTTATAGCAGATTTGTGTCTTTATTCAATTCTCATTTTCTGTTAAGTAGTAACCATTATTAATTTTAGTTAATCGTGAATAGTTCCAGATTAAGGTAATTTTTTATTCAGTTAGATCAGAATATTTGATTCACGTAATTTAGCTAGTTTATAATTACTTTTAATAGTGTAAATTGTATAGATTAGGTAGTTAATTTAATAGCCGATTCAATAGTTCATGTATTGTTTTTTTTAGAACAGTTTATATTAATTTCAATTAGTTATATTTTGCTATAGATTTTTAGTTTAATTATGTAGCTAGTCTTAAAATAAGTCACGTCAATTGTTTGTAGTTCAGAAACTTTTCTTCTGTCTTTGTTTTGCACAATCAGCTAGGTAGTTGTCGTATTTTACTATTTTTAGTATGGTTAGTTTTATTCCAGCATTGTGCTAATTGTTTAGCTTAGAACTCTGTTCAACAACGTATTAAATTAGTATTTTGTTTGATTAAATAGAGTAGCTGAATCACATTTTTTTTGTTAACTACTGTTTTTTTTAGTGAGTTAACATTTGTTATAGTTAAAATATAGTAGAGATTAAATAGTTATACTTTACTTTAGGCACATTAAGTGAGCTTTATTTGAATCATGTTATTAGTTTAGTAGTTGTTTTATTTATTTTAATTTTGAAAACCGTGTTAGCTTAGTTCTTAAATAACAGCCAAGTAGTGTTTTTATTTTAGTTCTTGATTAGCCTTTATCATGCATAGTTTTTTTTTATTAGAATAAATAGCTGGTTTTTATTTTCGATTACAATTGTTTTTTAGAATAGTTTAGGTTAATGTTATTTTTTAGTTTTATTTGTTAGTTCTGAAAAACTGTACATCAGGTAGCTTTAGTTAGGTTCATTTAGTTTTTTTTAGTTATTAGCTTTTTAGTTAGATTGTTAGTAGCTTGTTACATTAATTGAATTTTAGTCTTTTTGTTTGTTTTACTATTTTGACTTTTAGTGTTAGGTTGTTATAAGTAGTTCATAGGTTAATTCATGTTATTAGTTTGTTTTAGTTGGTTTAATTATTGGTTTTGTTGATTTATTTTGTTCATTAACTAATCAATTCTTGTTTAGTTCTATTCGTACTACTTTGATTTGTGTTTTTGATTTTTTTAGAGAAGCGTTTGGATGTACGATGAGCCCATTTTTGTACTTTCAAAGTACCCTTTGAGGTCCCTTTAGGCCCTCAGAGAGCTCTTAAGCAAACCATGCAAAAGTATTCAACCTAGAAAGGGGACAAAAAACTCAAGCACTGAAGCCTTTTTTTTTTTTTTAGATTAGGAATTCATTTATTTAATTTATTTGAGTTTTGTAATAAAGCACTTTATTTATTTGTTTAAGCCCTCTACTGGGTCATCACTTTTTTGTCTAGCTAGTTAATTATTTTTTTATTTTTCAAGGCAATAAAGCGTAGTTAGATTGTGTGATTGGATAAAAAATATTTTTTGGCGCTAAAATTGACCCGGACTCCACCACTTGTGCCAACAAATTTTTATATTTTTGATGTTTGACACCTGATTTTTATTAAAAATATTATTTTAAAAATCATTTTCATAAAACTCACGCAGGCTTTTAATTTCAAGGACTAACAAAAAAGCAAGGACAATTTTGTAAAAACACCTAAGGTAATTATTACAATAGGAAGGACTACTTTGAAAAGCACCTTATTTCTTTTTTTGTTTGTTTAAACTGATCTTATTCAAAAAAATAAGATATTATATTTCATAACATTATTATTTTATCATAAAACATTATCTATATCTTTTTTTTTATGATCGTATAGATTTGTATTTTTACTTCCATGTGATTAAGCAAATTTTCCAGTGTTTCAAAATAAAACAAGACTTTTATCACAAGATTTTATCAGTATCGAGTAAGGATGCACTGATATGGAACATCTAAATATATATGGCGATTTGGATCAGAATGGGATCCAAAACAATAAAAAATTGCAAAAAGTCTATCTTGAATTCTACTCATTTGCATCCCTGGGTGATGAGAATTTTTATGTTCAATGCAAATCATTTATTTTGATTTCCATCCTCCTAGTAACAGTTCCCCCCCCCCCCCCCCCCTTCAATCACTAACTGCATGCTGGCATATCTTTTTTTGTTTACTCGAAGAAATCGCCTCAGGCGTAGAGAACTAGCCAGCCTGCCGTACTTACGGTCTCTGTCCATATGGCATAAAAGTCAGAGGGCTTACTTACCCCTCGACCTTAGAGAGTCATCAAACTTCGGTTTACGCCGGGGGGTGATGCCCATGGGATTTGAACCTAGACTGCCTGTCAAACGGTCTAGGCCTAATCCCACTACGCCAAACCCCTTGGGTCTTGCTGGCACGTCTTTGGTTGGTAAAACCTTGAGGTTTCCTCGTGATATGCACCTTCGATCCCAAAGATACGTAAAATCCCTATGTTCCAATGCCCTTCGTCGGTTTTGAATTTGTGACCTCCAGTAACTCTGGTCAACTTGGTGATCTTGAGAAGTCGCTCATAACAGGTGAGCAAAGCCCCGCAATAGTAGGACATTGTTAACCCAAACCATTTTGGGTGTGCCTTGATTTTGGGTTGAAAAATGTACAATTTAAAAAGTATTTAAAAGAAAGAAAATTCCATTTATCACACTTTTGCCATACATTTCAAAGAAGTGCTCATGTGTAAAAAGATATTAGAAGGCCCAACTTTTCAATGAAACCGTGATATAAAGGCCTGATATCACGGTCAAGATCTGTATACAATATTATTTTTTGAGCTTTGATTTGAAAATATATGTCTTCACTGTTTTATTATGCAAGAGGGATATAATCCGAGTTTCAGTGAGAAAAATTGAGGCCTAATGTATTTTTGTTTTTTAAATATGAGTCTTTTTAAACATCATGCAAAAAGTGAAAAATTTTATTAATGCAAAAATGCAAGAGGCCTTGGGCGACGAGAGATCGAACCCCCTGAAAAAGCTATAAAAATGGAGGGCCCAAGCAGCCTTCAGTCTCTCACCATTTCCACGTGAAAGCATTGTAGCCGCGGCCTTGCCCGGCCCGGCCCGGCCCTCAAAAGTCCTATAATTAACCAGCCTACCAAAAACCCAAGATCTAAAAGAAGGTCCACGTGCCCACACTAGCTTCCAGCCTTAATATCAAAGTCACAATATTTTCAAATTAAAAATATTTTGAAAATATTGCAAAAATTGAAAAAAAAATCCTTTGTGATAATATCACAAAAATACAGGACATTTTCAAAGTATCATATAGTATTTAAAAATGTCGCCGGTATTTTTTACATAAGACTACCGTGATGAAATAGTGCCGATCAACTCAATGGGAGATATATAAAAATTGGGGTGCGTTTTATTTATACGTCACATCCCTTAAAAGCGCCATAATGGGAGTCCCAACCTTCAGACTTTTATTATTAGTTTTTTTATTTAATTTTCCGTTACACAAATAAATCTGCAATTCGGATGAGAGACCTAATCCCAATGAAATCTTACAATGAAATCTGGATCTGGTTCAGATGCCAGTATCCATATATGAAAATGATCTACCAATCCCAAGTATCCATATGTGAAAAAAATTCCTAAATGTTTTGTTCGGATTCAATCCGAATTCGGATAGATATATACTATCCAGATCCGACGGTCTAGGCTCAACTCGGTTCGGTCCCGGATCGAAAATCCGACCCGTTTGCATCCAACCGAGCGTCGTCCAGGTCCAACCGGAAGACCGATAGGACATGATCGTCATTTACGCCATTAAAAAGAGGTAGAAAAATAATAACTGTCGCCAAGCGCTCAAAGCCCTCGCTATCCCGCGCGGCTCCTCGCACCAGCCTTCGCATATTCCTCCACTCTAAATTACCATTCTACCCTCGCTCCCGTACATCTCCCCCCCTTTCATATATCTTCGCTCCCCCCAACACATCTTCTCCTCAATTCACGGTCGCTCGATTCTCGCCTTCCGTCGTCTTTTTCCCCAAGAAAGAAGGAAAAAAACCGAGTTGCAGAAAAACCCTAATTTCGCCCCCAAATTTGCCGTAAAAATTTTGCAGGATCGGCCTTCGCCGTCGTCGTCCGCGGAGATGAGGGGTTAGGGTTTTGGCCGGAAAAGGTAGGCAGGAAGGGATGGAGGAGGGAGGAGGAGGGCATGCCGGTCTGGGGGCGGGCGCCCCGCCGCCTTTCCTGAGCAAGACGTACGACATGGTGGACGACCCAGCCACCGACTCGATCGTGTCGTGGAGCCAAGGGAACAACAGCTTCGTCGTGTGGAACCCCCCCGAGTTCGCCCGCGATCTTCTCCCCAAGTACTTCAAGCACAACAACTTCTCCAGCTTCGTCCGCCAGCTCAACACCTACGTGAGTTCGATTCCGTCGTTTTTTCTTTCCTTTGATGGTTGCTTTGGGGATTCGATTTCGCTTCCGCGGACTATTGACGACAGGTGTGGTTGTGGTTGTTTATGTGGTCGAATGGCGACGGTTTCGTTTGGTTCGATTGAGTTTTCTGGGTTTTGTGTTTGAGTTGGACGATTTTGATGTTGCTTGCGTGATTCTGTTTGTGGGTTTCTTGTGATTGATCGAGAAATAGGGTTTTGGGAATTGGGAGGATTTTGGTTGATCTTTTTTGTTGAAATTTTCTCGGATTTGATGCATTTATTTGGCATTAGTGGGAAACTCTGGTTCTTTTATTGCAGAATTCAGTGCATATCGTTCTTTATTTTACGCTAATATGTTAAGCGTCTTATTTTGTTTTCTTTTTCTTTTTATTCTCCCTTGAATTCATTAGTTGAACTACTTGCTTCTATGACTTATGGCCACGGGATCTTAGGCTTTTTGAACTTCGTGATTTCTTTTTTTAAATTCTTGATATTCAAGATGCGATTAGGTGTACACATTCCAGTTGCAAGCCGAATGAATCAGTGTATAACAATGCAGTCACATATTACTCCTACTAGGAAACCACTGTGGTTTATCCTTCGATATATAACCCTGTCCAATTATCGCTAAACAAGCCAGTTTCTGGGCTATGGGTTTATGCTCTTTAGGAGTCAGGATGCAACTGAAACATGCAAGCCTATACATTGATTTCATGATATTCTTGTTAACCAGGCTCGGTTTTCTCTCTTCTATCAAGTGCTATGTTGATAAGACCAACGGGGGCTCTACTCATTTGTATTACAAGCCTCAAGCTTGCAACCTTGGATCTAGTTAGGGGTGGACATGGTGTCGGGCTGGGCTGCCCCGATAACAGGCCCTCAAAGGCACGACTGGCCCGAATGGCTTCCCTGGCTGCCGAAATCCCGACCTGACTATTATCGGGTAGGACTTTCATTCTGATGTCCGTGACCTGCCTAGAGCCCGATATCCAACAAGCCCGAGTTATGACCTGACACCCGGTAGGCCTGAATAGTAACCAAATTGACCCGAATTAAACATGAATGCAAAACCACCAAAACTTAAACTGTCATGGGAAAGAGATTACCAGAACCCTAATTCGAGAAATCTCAAAAAGCATTAGAATCAGCATTATAAAAAACGCGCCTTGAGGAGCAAAAGGCGTGCCTCGCCTTGAGGCGCGGTCCTCTGTGCCTCAAGAAGCAAGCCTGAGGCGCAAAAGAAAAAAAAAAGAAAGGAAGAAGAAGGAGAAGGAGAAGGAGAAGGAGAAGGAGAAGGATTTATTTGTATTTTTAGATATTTTAATTTTTTTAAGTTTTCAAAAAAAAAAATTGAGGCTTATGCTTTACACCTCGTCTCGGTTTTTGGTGGAGCGTCTCAACGCTTTTCACAAACTGATTAGAATTAAAAATGTCTCTAACCTATAATCTTTCCTTTTTGTTTATTTTTTCTATTCAACAACATTAGTATGAAAGGAAACAGAAAGAATGATCCGGAAAATCGAAGCTCTGATGAAATGCAATGCTGAAGATTGCTGCTGAAGGCCATCATTGTCTTGCCAATTCCCTATCTACCTGATAATTGTTGAATCTTAGGAGCCTCCTTAGTTTTTTTTTTTCCACTCTTTTTTTCTCTCATGGAATGTATAAAGGAAAACTTTCTTCCCTCACACAATGGTTCTTCCCAAGCGTTTTGTGGAGAGAGAGAGAGAGAGAGAGAGAGAGAGAGAGAGAGAGAGAGAGAGAGAGAGAGAGAGAGAGAGAGAGAGAGAGAGAGAGAGAGAGTCATCCTACCTCACCACAACGTGTCATGGGCCTCCTCTTGGCCGGTGGAGTGGAAAGTAACATCCAGAAGTGGCCGAACGGTGGTGCGCAGCCGCAATAGGTAGGGTAAGGGCGAAATGGCGGGGAGGTAAGGGAAAAAGTAAAAGAGTTTAAGGGTTAGGGTTTTAACTCCTTAACCTTTTACTTTTTTGTTAAGTCCATAAGTGCCCACTCAGGCCTACACTTGTTCCCGTGCCCGACCCGATTAGCTATCGGGTCAGACCTGGCCTGATAATTTTTGGGCTGGGACCACACAGTGTAGCCCTAGTCGGGTTGGGTACCTGATTAGCCGTGGGCGGGCCGACCGGGTGTCCACCCCTAGATCTAGGTGGAATTTGAGGGAAATAAGACAGGATTGAGTATGGAGATGTTGGACAGCTAAGATTGTGGGATGTTTAGATGGAATAAGATAGACGGTTAAGATTGTGGGAGGTTTAGATGGAATAAGATGGACAACTTTAATGGAGAGATGAGTACAAGATGATCTCTAGATCTTAGATAGATCTAAGCCCTAGAGTCTCTCTAACACTAGGTTAGATTCAATCCTACACTAGAGAACTAGAGTAAGCCAAGAGAACTCAACAAGAGTGCTCAATTCATTAATTGTCCAAAGATTACAAAATGAAGGCTAGAGGTTTTATTTATAGACTCTCTAAACCAAGACTTCCTCTAGAAGCTACACAAGACATCTCTATTGCAAGGATTCTCAGAGAGACTTTTCAAGACCAAAATACCCTTGTATCCTTTTTACACCCTTCTCATAGATTATGGATCCTAATACACAAATATTCCAAACCCATGACCCAATTACAAGATCATTAAGCCTACTTACAAGCTAAATGGTCCCGAATGCATCTTCCATGCCCAAATATAAGTTTTCTGATCCAAGTGGATCTAGCCCAAGCCATGTAACTTGTAACAGTCTGGTAGGGGTAGTTAGTGCACATCACCATGTGATGGGATGTTGCAAGTTCAAAACGATCTGACTGTAGGTGGTTGAATAACTGTTGTAAAAGGAGGGGTCTTAATTCCCTCAGCTCTGTTATAGAAAAAATAGAAGTGCTACGTTGATCAGTTTCACGACTCTCACCATATCCAACCATAAGATTTCATTATTTCATTATCACTTGCTGATCTAATGAAAATATCCTCAAAGATAGTGGTCTACCAGTCTCATTCTCTTCCTCCATTCTGTATCACCAGCCAGCTGGTTTTGGGAAATTCTCATTGTGAAACCAATGTGCTATTCAGCTGTACATAATCTGAAAACAGAAATTTAATCCATCCCATAGTTACCGAAAGTGCCTAGGTGCATAGGGAAATGCACTTCCCTCCAACCGCACTTCATAAGCATGAAACATATTGCTTCTCCAAATATAGGGGAAGCAACAAGAAACATGCTTCCAAAAAATAAGAAGCATGTTTCTGTTTTATGGGAAAACATGTTTCTTTAAATAGCAAATCACACTTCTCGAAACTAACAAAATGTGTTTTTAGAGCTAATAGGAAACACACTTCCTCAACAGAGGAAGGGTGGTATCCCTCTTTATTGGTGGAATTTTGTTTTTCATTTTAATGGTGGTCTTCATAAATCACAAGTTTGTCTTTGGGGCATTTCTCTGTTTGCCAGTGGTATTTTTAAGAAGTAATGAAAAATCGGAAACTCCTATCTTTTGTTCCTTACCTTGTTACCTAGTTGCCCTATTTTTTTCCATTCTTGGGTTCTTCCCTAATGCCATCTCTCTTACATTGACTCCAGCTGGCTAAGTTGAGGTGAGGCAGCTAGAATCGGTGATAGTTGTCAATTGCTACTAGGAGGTGAGTCAGTGTCTTTTGATGCCATAAAAGGGAAAAATACATTTTTTTTACTCCTTCCCTTTCTTTGCTGCCACACAACAAATGGAAGACGCACAAAGAAATAGGGTATGTACTTCAAAGAGGAGATGAAGATGGTCTCAGTGTCATAGGACCCCTCTCTGTCTCTCTCTCATGATCCATGCCAAGATGAGGGTCTTGCCCCCCTGCTGTGGGCTCTGGCTTGAGAATTGAGATTTGAGAAGCATAGGAACCTGGATAAAACCCTTTATAATATGGGCCTCATCTTTCTTTTTTCATTTTTTGTGTTCAATCCATGGTTCATGAAAAATAAAATGGCATTTCCTATTCCATCTATATGTGTTCCCTTGCATGCACTAAGAAAAAAGACATATGGCACTTCTCTTTTGGAGCCTTTTTTTTAATTTTTTTATTGAGCCCTTTTGTTTGGAGTTTTCTAACTTTTGTTTTCTTTAACAGAGAGATTTTTGAGCACCTCCACTTGTAATTGCTTTATGACATTGCATATATCCCCTTTGACTAATTAACTCATGCGAGATGATAACTACATGAATAGTCATTAGATAAAAATGTGAACCCTCAATATTATTCACTAAGGACACTTGTTTATAATTCAAATGATGAGTTAGTAAACAAGTTAACACTGATTGTAATGTTTATTTGTTCATCTATTGTTGCTTGAATATCGTATCTGTTGCTTTTACTTCAATTCGAAATATTTGCAATTTCACTTTCTTACCAGCTATCATTCTTATGTCGCTTCTGTTCTTGCTTCATATTTGCTTCCCCATTGTTTCTTGAATGCTTCCTAAACGTTTCAAGCTTCACGCTTCACCCAGTTTTAAACAACTTGCTTCCGCTTCATGCATAGCTTCTCATATCAATTTCGTATACTGGTAACTATGGTCCATCCTTCTGGCTGAGGGATCCAACTGCCTGGACTTCCCAAGAAGCAGAGTATGCTCCTTCACTGTGTTAAGCACAATTCATGATTTTCTGTTTGTTATATCTTTTGCTATTTGTTCAAAAGAAAAGGATGGGAAGAAGAGATGTGATAGATTTCGTTGTGAAGAAATGCTACAACCTTAATTTAGGGGCGTTCATTAAGTTAGAATATTCAAGGAGTCTGAAAGCTGACATTATCATGTACAAAGAAATCTACTGTCTATGAATGGGAGGGATTGGATGGGGGATGATTGAAAAATGGTTTGGTGACATGGAAATGTTTCGATTTGATTGTATGTACTCACAGTCTTCATGCGATTCACAAGACTATATGTATGTAAAGGCAATGTGTAAGTGTGGAGAAAAGGTGTGGTATTTGTCATGTTAGAGTTGGTAAAATTTTGCCCTTCTTGATGCCATTTTTGATGATTCCAAAATTAATTGCATTTGAATAAGCTAAATCCTTCGACTATTTATGTTTGTTTCTCAAGTACGTTTTCTTATGAGCAGGGTTTTAGGAAAGTTGATCCAGATAGATGGGAATTTGCAAATGATGGGTTTTTAAGAGGTCAAAAGCATTTGTTGAAGACTATCTCTAGGCGCAAGCCCATCCACAGCCATGCTCAACCACAACCGCCTCAAGGACAGAGTGTCTCTGTTGGTGCGTGTGTTGAGGTTGGAAAGTTTGGGCTCGAGGAAGAAATTGAGAGGCTTAAAAGGGATAAGAATGTCCTTATGCAGGAGCTGGTTCGATTGAGGCAGCAACAACAGGCCACTGACCACCAGTTGCAGACATTAGGTCAGCGCTTCCAAGGGATGGAGCAACGACAGCAGCAGATGATGTCATTCTTGGCAAAGGCAATGCAGAGCCCTGGCTTCTTGGCTCAATTGGTGCAACAGAATGATGCTAATAGACACATAGCTGGGGTCAATAAAAAACGCCGATTGCCAAAGAAAGATGCTGAGTCAGATGGTGAACACACTCCGAATGATGGGCAGATAATTAAGTACCAGCCTATTAACGAGGCTGCAAAAGCCATGCTCATGCAAATACTTAACATTGGTTCATCTCCCCGGTTTGAACCATCATCAGACAACCGTGATGGTTTTTTGATTGATGCTGTTCCATCAACTTTTGAAACATTTGAGAATGGCAACTCATCCAGTCAATCTTCTGGGGTAACCCTTGCGGAAGTAAAGCTGTCTTCTGGACTTGAATATTTGCCTGCTGCATCAGGATTTTCCGATGTTCCCTCATCTACGGTGCTATCAGAGATTCAGTCTTCTTCTGGTGTACCAGACATGGTTGTGAACTCAAGTGAGTTACCAGATGCAAACATGGCTTCTGGAATGCCAGAGTCTGTATCCTCTGGAGACACAGTTCTTAACATTCCTGAATTCCCTCAGCTTCCAGTGTTGGTTCCAGCAAGTGCTGCTGCTGATCTTTCAGGTGGAACATATGTGCCTTCCAATTCTGAGGCAGGGTATATTGATCATATACCAGTTGATGGGACTATGCCCATAGAAACAGACAAATTCTCTTCAGATGCTGATGCAGATTTTTTGTTTGCTGGCATGCCTATTTTGCCAGATATAAGTGATTTTTCCTGGGACCAGTTACTTCAAGAGACCCCTGTTACATACGAAATCGAGGAGGTTGAGTCAAGCACTCAGGATGCTGCGGTAAGGGAAAATGGTCCCAAATCGGAAGTGAAGGAAAATGGGTGGGATAAAGCCAATCTGGAGCATCTTACTCAACAGATGGGGCTTCTTTCATCACAAACTAATGGGTGAACCTTATCAGTATATGAATTTTGGGTCCTCAAGATATCACATCCTGTGATCTGGTTTTTCCTTCAACAGTATTTCAAGCTATAGGAGCTTTTTGGAAATCACTGTCAGTTAACGCCACTGCTTTGCCCTCATATATGCAGCTTCTTTCTACTTGAGATTGACAAACATCTGCGAGCACCTTTACTGGGCTTACATGATCCATAGTGCACTCAACCTTTTGCTTTGTCTATTAATTTGTTTTGCTACTAAGGGGGGTGTAATGTTGTAGGGGTGTACAAAGATACATGCCAGTTATTGTGCAAATCACTTATTCCATTTGTTCTTAAAATAGTATAACCTTTCTTTAAGTTCTTCCTAATTAATTTCTCTGAGGTTGGTTATAGCTTTTAGTGGAGGCTTTGATTCTACAATCAATTATCATGTTGCCAACAAAAGAAACTTCACTATATTTGATATTAGGTACCCTGATTTGTTGAAAGTTATTGGGCCCATAGGATAGGAAGATCTAGGTCATTGGTTCAAACTGAAGGACGATAACTCAAGTAAAGCAGTTAACTATTTTAATCGTTGTCATGGAATGTTGAGAAGATGAAAAACCTAGACTAGATATTTTTTGATGAGGTGGAATTTTGAATTTTGAGTACACTGTCTGATTCTGGTCGTGTGTTTGCAAACTTGGTGTAATTTTTTCTATTCTTGTTTTTTTAAGAGAAGTTTTAAAAGGTAAGACATCATAACATTTAGTTTTAAAGGGTGTGACTATAGATTTATGCACCTTAATGCTGACTTCATGTTATGCAACTCACATTTTTGTGGTTCTCTATAGACCAATCTGTCATTCAGTTAGTAAATTGAAACCTTATCATTTTGTTCAACTTAAGAGCTGTCGTGAAAAGATTATGAATGGACATGAAATAAAAACTTGGTGAGTGCTTACTTTGTTGTTAATAGATTCATGTGTGCTTCATCAAATAAAATGTTTTAAAAATGATTAGAATATTTTAGTAGTAAAATATTCTTGTTTAATGAGCTTATGTTAGCTTGTACCTTTTCCCTTAAAAATTCTTATAATGTACTTTAATTGTTTTAAATTTAAAATTGTTGGTTGGATAAGCAGATACAATTTTTGAAGGTCTTGAATTATGTCACCACCAGAAGTAGGATTAAGGCATTTGGACTGTAGGATGTAGTTGTGTGATGTTTTTGATTAATTTCAGCATCCCTATCTGAAACAGTGTAGTCCAGAACTATAGTTTGTATCATAGGTGTTCTCCTATACTACAAGGGCATTTGTATCATTTCCATCTTTATTCTATATTGTTTAGTCAATGTGTGTGTCTGTTTTAGGGAGCTTAACTAAGGTATTAGTCATGATTTAGAGGGGATCTCAATAGTGCAATCTTGGCTGTTATCCCATTTTACAGTCATTATTCAATATACCTCTTGGGTTCCAAACCCATACATGCATAACCCAATCCCATGGGTACTCGGCCCCAAACCCATCAATGCATGTGTGCAAGGCTCCTTTGCTCGTTTTGGCCATGCGGATCCCACTACTTTGAAACCTCCTGGTGCCTATGGTGGTCATGCACTGCAGCCCGTAACATTTTCTATGATTTTTTTGGAAATATGAAGGGTTTATATGGAAGAAAAGATTTCTAGAAAATTGGAGGTTATTCCAGGCAATACAAACAGTTTTTTGGGAGCAAGGTAGCATGATAAAATATTTGTTTACTCAAACTTCAGTTAGTCTAAGTTGTTTGTGAAGGGAGAATTGTGTATTAGCCTCAAGTCTAGCCAACCACTTATGCACCATGATAATCCACTTAGTTCATATTGTTACGAGCTTACTTTTTTCAATAAGTCAGTGCAACATGACGATCCTTTCTTACAACCGCAAGCCTTTTTATCGCTTTGTTACGAGCATAGAATGCTTCGCAAACCCTTGACGCATCAACCTGGCCAGCCTAACAGCCAAAGGTTGCGTACCAACACCTTTTCATGTGATAAATCATTTTCATTGGCCCTGCGTATCACTTCGTGCACAGCTGCTTAGCGGAAGCTGATCAAGTGCATTTTCAAATGTGCATTCCATTTTGTTCATGCTGCTTAGTGTATAGCCGTTCTATACCAGCTATCACTTTCGAAAGAGACACACACTTCACCTTAATCTTGCGTGCCATTAAGCGTATTGCAGCTCCATGTACACGACATAACAAAACCTTATCACTGAAGGAAGAAGACCTTGCGGCTCCGAGTTGATGATTGAACATCATAGTGAAGAGCACCACCCAAATTCATTCGTCGGCGCCTAGGTGTTTACCAGCTTAGTCCTGAGTCACCATACTCGGTTGAAATCACCTAATGTGATCCCTGGAGAAATAATGAATTAGCCCTAATCCACACGCACTCCTATGCGTCCAACCGCTACGCATGAGACACTCTTGCAAGCCAAGAGGTCTTTAACCAAATTTTCAAAGGCAACATCCTCTGATCTGCTGGCACTGCTTAACCGGATAATGTTTCACGTCTGTGCCGCCACACAGTGATGCACTAACAATGATACCGATGTCTATCGCATGTTGTGCTACCACCGCACGTCATTGATCAAGCGAACACATATTGCACATTTCTACACTCGATGCATTTTTCTCTCACTAGAGCTCCGCACTGCACATGCCCCATTCCGAAAGATCGACCCCAAACACATATAAGTCATCAAGCCAATGCAACTTGCCTTTGTTGATTGTTTGTCAACATCCACATTCCATACAAATTCTTATCATATTCTCAGACATGGACTTGGCAATAAATGAACACTTCTATTACTCTTTCCATTTAATTTCACTTGGCAATAAATGAACCTGCGGGCATTAAAACATTGGCTTTTCCCTTGATTTCATAATACTACCGAATTATATGTTATTTACATGATTATCGCTTTTCTAACTCCACTAAGTTTCTAGTCCCAGTTGCATTTTCGCGACTTAATGACTCACATGACGAGCTAGCCACCTTATTAGGAATCAAGTGAAATGAGACCAAGTTCACTAGCTCAAACATCTATCTAATGGAAAAATGGAGACACTTAAGATTATGAACTTGTCAGCTTCTTTTTATGATGCCAAAATGCACCAATAATGTTTGGTTTGGGTCATGACTTATTTAATATAGAAATTATGAAACAGGATAACATTCATTAAAGCCAAGTCACTTGCCCATTCACACCATTTCCGTAAGGTCAAATATGAAGGACTCGATTCATGTTCATAGTACTTGGAAAGACAGACAGTATTTTTGTCAAAATAAGCATTTGGAAATACCATGAAAAGGAGGTTGTTGCACTTGTGCTGATGCAAGTATCCCTAATTAATAATATGTTGCGATACCATCTCGTTATCGTCATAGGATCGCTTGACAATATCCTAAATTTTAGCCTTATACAGAATAGCACTGGTATATATGTTTTATTGGTTATCAAAGAAGGTCACTAGTTCAAGATAATAGGTTTCTGCATGTTCAAAGTGATCAAGTTAGATCTGTCCTTATTGTGCTCATCAGTAACTATCATTCCTGCACTTCTACTAGTCATGACTAACTAGTATTCCTTTATTTCTATTATTCCAAGATACTGAATGACTAGTAGAAGTGAATGAATACTAGTTAGTGGTGAGCACTATAAGCAAAAAGGTTGCTGTGATGGTTTGTGGTGACGGAGGTTAGTCTTGATGCGAGGTAATTGTGGTCGACGTTGTAATGATGCAGCCAAAGGTCATAGAGTTTTTAGGAGTGTCATAACTGTTAATGGTATATTTTCCTTTCCCTAAAAAAAACAAACAAAGAACTGTTGATGGTATTGGTTAAAGGTCTCTCTCTCTCTCTCTCCTCAATGCTTTACAACCTTTAGAAAAAGAGGGGTTAGCCCAGGGAGTTTTAGGCTGTTGGGACAATGATCATAAGTACCGCAGACGCAGCTAGGTCTCTGATCCTAGGAATGGTTTCTCTGTGTAAATACCAAAAAAAGAAGAAACAAACAGTTGTTAGTCAAAACAACTTGCAAAAATGAGATCCAGGGGTGGTATGACCAACGGGTATGAGTGGGGACGATTAGAATCCGTTTTATTCATGAGCGTGTTTGCAAGTGTATTGATAGATGTGACTCGCAGGCGCGCCGCAAATCAGGTGATACATATCATGGATTTGTGTTTTGAGATCATCACCATCGATTCAAGAGATCAATGGATGCTAGTGGAGCTGCTGCTGTTGATGTCATGTGGGTCACCAGTCTGGGCCCTGCTTGTTTGCACAATGAGCGGCGTTGATGAAGGCAACAGACAGGGGCGATCTCAAAATACCAATGGTCAGTGATTTAGTGAAGTGCATGGACGCCTTTGTTGTTGACTACGTTACTAAGAGTGATTAGGCTGTACATTTTCTTTTGAGAAATCTTGTACTTTCGGTCGCTATCCTGACAGCATAAAACTCCATAAGCTTACCCCTTGCCCCCGCTTCGGCTTGGGGTGACACCCATTGGATTTGAACCTGGATCAGCAGCCTAGCAGCCTGGGTCTCATCCCATAATCCAAACCCTAGGCTGTACATACTAAGCTTCTTTTGCCAGCTCTAAAAGCTAATCTTACAAGTTCATATACGGATTCTGAAAAATATTTAATAGGTAAAAGATACATTTTCATATACCACTTTTTTTAGTGTGCAGAGGTGGAGAGAATTTTCCCATGGACAGCAGAAAATGGCTTTGAGAAAAATTTGTGCTATGAATTCTTTTTCAAAAATTTCCTGTCTCTTTCCCATTCCAAGAGTGCCTTGTTAAGCCTTTCTATAAACATATTTGAATATAACTAGTTTATGAATATAAGTACTTTATGAATATAACAGTGGAAGGCTTCAGACAATTCTGATGTACTTCTTGGCAGGAATTATAATATAACTAGTTTATCATATCTGAAAAGCATAAATTGACCCATAAGGCTCTTGTGATATAATCAAAGTCACAAATCTTGCATTTGGTTTTTCTTGGCAAGGAAAATCTCATGAAAAAAAAATTAAAATATTGGAAAAATCTGAAAATTTTGAAATTAAGAAGTATAATAATGTACAAGATAAGGATACAGTGGGGTAAAATCATGTTAAAATAGTGACACATTGAAAAGATGGCATAAACTGAATTTACCTCAATGTTAACACGATTTTCACAACTTTTGAATTTAATTAATATAGTGATAACAATTTTAATTTTCCAAAACTATTTGCGACTGAATATAATTCAATGATGTGGAAGGATTTAAGATGCAATTATCAAGTAGTATAGGGGCAACTACAATTTGAGGTCATTTTTTATGCAGCGGCACTGAATGCTTTTCAGGCAGGTCACTGCATTATAGAAGCATAATGCAAGCTTCGTTTTTTTTTTCTTCAATTTTTATGCTTTAATGAACCCTCAATGTAGTTGACGTGGATGCAAAATATAACAAGGACGGGAAGAATTCTGAGCGATCTAGAGTTCTCTCCAGCATAGATCCTTGGGTTATGCAAACGGATCATGAAAGGGTTTTTCAAGATATCCAACCCAAACCTGATCAGGTTACATCAAGGGCTGGGAAACAAGCCAAGCTGCTTCGTGGGTCGGCTGATGTTCAGGTCGTAAAGTGCTTGCTCAAACTCTTAAGATAGGCTCAGCAAGCTGAATATAAACAATAGGTATTTGGCTCAGCTCTACTCACATACGCTCATTAGGTAGTAAGAAATATATTTATATATATTTTACATGTATTTTTGTAATCTTATCATCTTCAGCCCTAAACAACACTTTTTTTTTCTATAAACAAGCTGGCCAGATCAAACTTATAGTTTATCTAGGGCTGATTATAAGCTTGAATTGGCTTGGTAGAAGAATGAAACAAGCTTGAACTCTACAAGAAACGATCCTATCAAACACTGGGTGAGATTGCTGGGTTTGACAGGATCCGCTCTGGTTTACCAGCCCTAGTTACATCTTTGCTTGAACACCTGGGATTTATATATGTATATCCAAAATCAAAACTTTTTAAAACTGACTGCGGTTACGTTTGAAAATTTGTAAAGATTAACAGCAGTTGCTACTAACCTTTCTTGGGGTAGTGCAAAGATATTTTTATTTTGCCCTCCAACGATTAGAATGTACTCTTGGTCTTGTATGCCAACTTTATGAATTAAATGGTTATGATTTGATATCTTCACAAAAAAATGAGGTAATCACCAGGCTCATGCCACAACAAATTGGTTCAACTTATGGAAAGAGTTGGAAGTTTGAAGGAGAAAAAAAAATCTTTTAATAAAATTTTAGAGGTGATTATTGTGATTTCACTGTAAATTTAATGCCAAAAGTCGTCTATGAAACAAAGTTCGAAACACGTTTAGCATACTTCAAAAGTTCATTACTAGATTATGTTGAAGACTTAGGTGCCGATCTGGAATGACCTTAAAAAAAACTCAAAAAACTAACTTGATAAACGAAAATAAAAAGCGCCCACCGTGGGGCTCGAACCCACGACCACAAGGTTAAGAGCCTTGCGCTCTACCAACTGAGCTAGACGGGCTACTTGACAATGTTGGGAACAAGATTTACTTTCAATTAATACGCATATGCTTCCCACGTCCCCTGGATGCAAACCTTCCTGCTTCAGCGTCAGGTGGTAACGCAACGCAGCACACGTTTTGATGAGGGCAGATAAAGTGATTTGGCATCCTCACCGTCCACAATGTACACAAGGACCATGAGGTGTTTTGGGATGAAATAATGGACGGTGAAGATTTCAAATCACTTTCTTAAAGTGATTTGACAGATCACCTAATCTGCTCTCCATTTTGACGCTCTTCTTTTTCTTGAGGTGACCTCTCTCTCTCTCTCTCTCTCTCTCTCTCTCTCTCTCTATATATATATATATATATATATATATATATATATATATATATATATACTGTCCAACAATGGCCGTATCAAGTGGATTCATGCATTCTACTACTTCATAGCTTTTCCTTCTTTTTTTTTCTCTTGTTTGGTTCTATGTTGAGGCTCCGTAAATGAGATGGGAGGATACATGGTCAAGTGTCTCCACCACCCTTGGTTCAGATTGTGAAGGGCTTTCTGTAGTGAGTGTGGCCAGACGATTTCTAATTGAGTTTTTTGAGCCTTACCATTTCCCATTTTCACCCCAAATTTCATGAACTAACCCGCTTTGTGGCTCCTTTAGCACAAGGCGTAGTTGGTTATGAGGGTCTTGTAGATATCATCTATTTGCCCCATGTGTATGGGTGTTTTGCATCTTCAAGAATTCTCTCTTTAATAGTAATCTACTGATGTGAATGTTGTTTTTGCATGTTCTACAACTATTATGTGCAGGTCATGTTAGGAGTTTATGTGGTATGAGTATTTTTCTTTTTCTTTTTTGTGTCTACGTTTTCAGCTGAGTATGTGAAAACCTTGTGAAATTTTGGAGAGAACTACATAGTACAATTACCACAATTAGAGGGTTAATTGTTAGAATTTTCGGCATAAAATAAAGTTAAAATAATATTGGATCTATTTACATTTAGACCCAACCTAATAAAAGCACTTTACAATTCAAATCAGGTAAAGAAACGGATTTCATTTTAGGGTCCTGATGGGTAGACCCGATACAAAGAGGAGGAGTCTTAGTCCCTCATGTCTGTCAAATATTTCTTGAAGAGACCCATCATCATCAAGAATGAGAGGGAGAAAGACAACGTAGAGAAGTCTTTGTACTCACACTACTTATTGTAAATTGTGTTTTCTACTGTGTGAATCTTGATCGTATGAAAGCTGGATTATCGTCTATCACATAAAAGGCAGCACAGAGTGATCATCGACATAGATTCAGGTACTCTTCCGCTGCCCGAAATCTAACAAATGGTATCAAAGCCAGGTTAGTATCTTGGCTTATGTTGATGATCTTCTTATTTGAGATGATCGAATGATTATAGCCATTCACTATAATGGATTCAGTTCATTTACTTAGAATCACATTTTCAGTGTGCTAGCCTTGTTGAATCGGCTGCAAGGGTTGTATTTAAGTTATATAAATGAATACCTATATGCAACCATTAGAGTTGCCATCGTCTTGCTCAACTGATCGCAGGAGCAATGTTGTCGTGATCTAAGTTAGATCCAGAGGGCTGTATTGGGCTTGAACCCCATGATGATCCTAAACGTTGTTGGGGAGGCAGTGGTGTTGCTGAGCTGCCCACTTTCATCAGCAACGATTATAGTAGATCAGACTCCTTCTGACCCCCCCTATGACCGCCATCAAAGAACCTACGCCATGGTCGTGTAAAGAGGGTCGGATGGTGTCAGCCATCCATCGATGGTAAATGCATTGCTGCAGTTACAAATGGTGACGTCAGCCAATTGGTCGTTCTCTTCCACTCCCTCAATTACCGTATGCATGTAGAGAGGGAAATGGAGAGGAAACTGAACGGCCCTATTTTATTGGGTTAACCATTTTGCCTCCTCATAATTGACCATTTTACCCTCGTATCTTTATGACTTTCCTACTTGCCATTGCTAACCGTATTCATGAAATGTTGTGATATGAGGTGGATCCGGGTCATGTTTTAACTGGATCCGTACATTAATCTTAGCATGAATGGAAATGGTATCCAATTAAAGACTTAAAGTCATAATTAATGGATCTCATAATTGGATCAAGATTTGGACTAAATATTCATGCTCTTATTTTGTTTAAAGGTGCATGAAATATTTATGAATATTAATTGTCGGCAATTTTATATTTACCAATCCTATCTTATTTCACTATTCTAGTTGCCCCGAAGGATCTAGGATGTGTTAATATATAGGATTGCTAATTTTGGAGAGAATTTTGGATATTTCTCTTGAAATGAAAATTGCATTAGAGTGTTGAATTGTAGTTTTGCTTGAAAGTAACTATAATTCGATATATCACTTGAAATTTAATAATCGATTGAAAATTACTTAACACGAAGAATCTTATCCCAAAGGAGAGATATCTTCGCCTTTTAAGTATTTTAATCAATTATTAAATATTAATGACATTATCATAGCGTTATTAATATTGTTCGTAATTTATATTCATGTAATTATGAATGATTAACTGTGATTATATTAATGATGATTGGAATTGCACATAATGATTTATCTGCATCATGACAATAATGGGAGCTTAACTTTGATTGTTCAACTATGACTCCGGCTTCCCTGCATTCTCATTTATCCCATATTCTTGCACTGAATAGATCAAATTATAATGATTGGCATGAGCAGCTTCTCATCACTTTGGGTTGTTTAGATCTTGATTTAGCTCTACGAACTGAAAAACCTAATGACACTACTGATAACAATACAGATGAAGAAAAGGTCAAATTTGAAAAGTGGGAACATTCTAATAGATTGTCTTTAATGATAATCAAGAGTTCGATAGCAAAGAATATCAGGGGTTCTGTTCCTGATAATGAGAGTGTTAAAGAATATCTTGATTCCATTAAACAACAATTTAGTGGATTGGACAAAGCAATGACATGAATGCTCACTAATAAATTGACCTCCATGAAATATGACGGTACCAGTGGTGTGCGAAAGCACATTATGGAGATGTCTGACATAGCTGGGAAACTTAAAGCATTGGGGATGACAATCTCTGAATCTTTTCTAGTATGTTTCTACTCAACTCTCTTCCATCACAGTTTTCGCAGTTTAAAATATCTTATAACACACATAAGGAAACATGGACATTGAATGAATTGCTATCCATGTGTGTGCAAGAAGAACAAAGATTGAAACATGAAGGATCATTGGTTGTCAATTTAGCTTCATCATCAAAGCAATATAAGTCTCGAAAAGAAAAATGAAAGAAATTCCAACCAAAGAAAGGGCAAGAGGAAAGAAAGCTGGATGACAGGTGTCCCTTCTGTCATAAGAAGGGACACTTTAAGGTGGACTGTCTAAAGCGCAAAAATTGGTTTGAGAAAAGAGGTAATTCTCATTTATGTGTTTGTTTTGAAACCGATTTTATGAATGTATCCTCTAATTCTTGGTGAATTGATTCTGGTGTTGCTATTCACGTTACAAATTCTTTGCAGGCATTCCTTTCCAACGGAAAACCAAACGAAAGTGAATCCTCCATCTTAATGGGCAATCTGACCAAATCTAAAGTCAAGGCTTAAGAGACTTGTAGGCTTTGTCTTGATACTGGATATTATTTAGATCTTTATAACGTTTTTTATGTTTCATCAGTATCTAGGAATTTGATTTCCTTATCAAAACTTGATGTAATGGGTTATTCGGTCAGTTTTGGGAACTTAAAGTTTAGCTTGTTTAAGAATTCTGTTTTAGTAGGTACTGAAACTTTATGTGATGGTCTTTATAAATTAAATGCAGATTGCTCATTCTCTAATAATGTTTTTACTTTGAATGTGAATATTGGTGTTAAGCGTTGCTTGATTTATGAGAGTTCCTCTATGCTATGACATAAAAGATTGGGTCACATATCGAAAGCAAGAATGTTAAGCTTGGTAAAAAATGAAATATTACCTAATCTTGATTTCACTGATTTTGACACTTGCATCGATTGTATAAAAGGAAAACAAACCAAGACCTAGAATAAACAAGGTTGTAGACATGAAGAACTCTTACAATTGGTTCACACTAGCATTTGTGGTCCATTTCCACAATGTATAAGTGAAGAGCAATACTTTGTCACATTCATTGATGATTTCTCATGTTATGGTTTTGTTTTCTTATTACATGAAAAACCTGAGTCCTTGAAAACGTTTAAAATTTACAAAGAGTTGGTAGAAAATAAATTAAATAAGAAAATCAAAGTTGTGAGATCTGATAGGGGTGAAGAATATTATGATAAACATGGTCAATTGGGTCGTATTCCTGAACCTTTTGCTAGATTCCTTGAAGAGAAAGGCATAGAACCTCAATACACCATGCCAGGAAAACCTCAACAAAATGGTGTGGCTGAAAGGCGAAATTGTACTCTCATAGACATGGTGAGGAGTATGATAAACAATTCATCTTTACCCTTAATTTTGTGGAATGAGGCCTTAAAAACTGCTATGTATATCCTCAACTGAGTTTCTAGTAAGGCTGTTACCAAAACTTCTTTTGAGTTATAGACAGGAAGGAAACCCAGTTTGAGGCATATGCATATTTGGGGTTGTCAAGCAGAGGCTAGATTATATAATCCATAAGAAAAGAAATTGGATCTAAGAACTATTACTTGTTATTTTATTGGGTATCCAGAATGGTCAAAAGGGTATAGATTTTATAGTCCATCGCACACCATTAAGATTGTTGAAACTGGCACTGCTAAGTTTATTGAGAATGATAAAAATAGTGGGAGTATGTGTAGTATTCCACGTAATGTGGAATTTGAGGAAGTTAGGGATCTTTTACCTACTACCTCTATGACAGATGTGAGGTCTGAACCCATTGATCATGATATGATAGATCAACAGTCATGCCATACCACATTACCCACTGTAGAGGTTGATGTTGATCATGTACCACTGCAAAATAACATCTATGATGATACTGATAATATAGTCCATACTCTTGCACCTAGAAGGTCTTAGAGGGTTAGGAGACTTGCTGTTTCAGATGACTATATTATATATTTGCAAGAGCGTGATTATGATGTTGGTACTGATAATGATCCATTCTCATTCATAAAAGCTATTGAAAGTGAAAAATCTGATTTATGGTTGAATGCCATGAATGAGGAGATTAAATCCATGCAAAAGAATGAAGTTTGGAAACTTGTTACATTACCTAAGGGATATAAACCAGAGTTACCAGTCGAGGAAGCGGGAGCAGGAAGCGATACGGGAAACGGGAGCGCGAAGCGCGAAGCGAGGCACTTTCAAAAATTTAGGAATCGGGGAAGCGTGGGACCACTTAAAAGAAAATTCTAAACCGTCTCGGAAGCGAACCGGAAGCGAAAAAATAAAAAAAATGGGGAAGCGCGCTTCCCATAAATGGGAAGCGCGCTTCCCAAAAAAGGGGGACGCTTCCCCCCACGCTTCGAAAGCGCGACGTTTCGCGCTTTTGAAGCGCGCTTCCCCTTTTACCTAGGCGCTTCCGGTAACTCTGATATAAACCAGTTGGTTGTAAATGGATTTTCAAGACCAAACATGATCCCAAAGGTAATGTAGAAAGGTACAAGGCCAGACTTGTAGCAAAATGATTCACTCAAAAGGAAGGCATTGATTATAGAGAAACATTTTCTCCTGTTTCTAGAAAGGATTCATTCAGAATTATTATGGCACTAGTGGCCTACTATGATTTAGAGTTACATCAAATGAATGTAAAAACAACTTTTTTGAATGAGAATCCAGATGAAGAAGTATACATGGTGCAACCTGAAGGTTTTGAAATGAAAGGAAATGAAAATTTAGTATGCAAATTAAAGAAATTCATATATGGGCTTAAAGAGGCTTCCCGTCAGTGGTACTTGAAATTTAATGAAGTCGTTTTATCCTTTGGGTTTAGTGAGAACATTGCCGATCAATGTACATACCTAAAGGTCAGTGGGAGCAAGTTTATATTTCTGATTCCATATGTGGATGATATATTAATTGCTACAAATGATTTGAGTCTTCTAAGTGAGACTAAGAATTTTCTTTCCAATCACTTTGATATGAAAGATATGGGGAATGCATCATGTGTTATTGGCATTGAAATCTATCGTGATAGAACTAAAAGACTACTTAGTTTATCTCAAAGAGCCTATATTGCTAAGATCTTAGAAAGATTTAACATGTCGAGCTGCTCATCATGTGAAGTGCCAATCTTTAAAGGTCATAAATTTAGTTCTCATCAGTGTCCACAAAATGAGATTGAGAAACAAGAAATGAAGACTATTCCATATACTGCCGCCCTTGGGAGCATAATGTATGCTCAAGTTTGCACACGTCCTGATATTAGTTTTGCTATGGGATTACTTGCGAGATATCAAAGCAATCTAGAAATAAAATATTGGAAAGCAGTAAAGAAAATAATGAGATACCTTTAAGGAACTAAAGATTTCAAGCTCACTTATGGCAAAACCGATCACTTGAAAGTGATTGGTTATACAGATGTAGACTTTGCTGGTTGTTTGGATAGTAGAAAATCCACATTGGGATACGTTTTCTTGCTTGCGGGTGGGACAGTTTTATGAAAAATCTCTAAACAACATATTGTGGCTACCTCTACTATGAAAGTCGAGTTTATTGGTTATCATGAAGCATCCTCACATGCATTATGGTTAAGGAAGTTTATCACTGCACTTAAAGTTGTGGATTCCATCTCCAAACCATTAAGTTTACATTGTGACAATTCTTCTGCAGTATTTTTCTCCAATTATAGTAAGTCTACTAGTGCTAACAAGCACATTGATATTAAATACCTTTTTGTACAAGAAAAGATTCACAATCATCTTGTATCAATTAGTTTTGTCAGTGGTTCCGACATGATTGCTGACCCCATGACTAAAGCCTTGGCACCTAAAGTTTTCTCAAGACATGTAATGAGTATGGGTCTTATTTCATGGGATAATTGATGATGTAATTGATACATTTGAGATCTCATAATAGATGATTGTTTATCTTTTTCTATTTTATTTGTTAACATTCATGTGTGAAATAGAAGATTTTGTTGTATTGACATTAAAGTGGGACTGTTTATATTCTTTACCATATAAGACTTATTTAAGTGAATTTGTTGATAGTATGATGCATGGAAGGGAATATATCATTTGATGTATATAACCGCCATGATCTATATCAATCAGTTTTCTTAAAGTATGAATGATGAACATATTGTTGGGTATGTTTATTAGAGTGCATTCGAATGAAACTTCTTTTATGATCCAATGTTGTATTTTGGATATACTTACAGTTATTTTATTTTATACTATGTCAAGTGGGAGACTGTTAGAATTTTCATTAAGGTGGCATAAAATTAAGTTAAAATAATATTGGATCTATTTACATTCAGACCCAACCTAATAAAAGCACTTTACAATTCAAATCGGGTAAATAAACAAATTTCATTTTAGGGTCCTGATGGGTAGACCCGATATAAAGAGGAGTCTTAGTTCCTCATGTCTGTCAAATATTTCTTGAAGAGACCCATCATCATCAAGAATGAGAGAGAGAAAGCCAGCGTAGAGAAGACTTTGTACTCACACGACCTATTGTAGATCGTGTTTCCTACTGTGTGAATCTTGATCGTATGAAAGCTGGATTATCGTCTATCACATAAAAGGCTGTGAAAGTATCTTCAATAAGATACTAATATCAAGACCTTAATATTCTTGATATTAAACCCACCACGAAAGCACAATAAGAACACTTTAGAACACTTGTGCACAAAAAGCACAACCCACAAATACCTCACAAATGCACAAAGGCATAAAAACAATGGAATCGATTTATTGAGAACTTGGGCTTTGACACAAAGCCATGAGAGAATACAAGGGGAGAGCCCCTATTTATAACCACTCAAAAAGGAGCCTTGGAGGGGCTCCACTCATAGACGTTGGAGCCCCTCCAACGGTCACAAATGTGACCGTTGGAGGGGCCCAACGTCTATTTGAGTGGGCCCCCCAAGGTTCCTTTAAGTAAAAAAAATAAAAAGAAAAATAAAGAAAAAGAAAAACTAAAAAGAAATTACAAACACATTCAAAAAGTGAATGTGCGTAAAATGAAGGAAAAGACGAAACTACCCCTACGACTAAATAAGAAGAAATATATATATTTTATATATATAATAAGTAGATACATATACATATATATTAATATATGTATATGTATTACCTTATATATATAAAATATATATATATAACATTAGGTGATAAGGTACATATTTTAACACCCCCCCTCAAACTTAGGGCAGGATGACCGAGAGTTTGCTAAGAAGAAAGTTGAAACGCGGAGCACACAAGGCTTTGGTGAAGAAATCCGCCAATTGATATTCGGACGTGACATATGGAAGGTCAATGATTCCTTTGAGGTACGCCTCCCGAACGTAGTGACAATCCATCTCTATGTGTTTGGTCCGCTCATGAAAGGTGTGATTTTTAGCAATATAAATCGCACTTTTGTTGTCACAGCAAAGCTTGGTAGACCCTTCAATAGTGATCCCCATGTCTTCCAACAACTGATGAATCCAAACGATTTCCATGGTAGTAGTCGCCATGGCACGATATTCTGCTTCAGTTGAGGATAGAGACACCTTTTGCTGCTTCTTACATCTCCATGAGATTAATGAGTCTCCTAAGAATACACAAAAACCAGTGGTGGAGTGATGGTTATTTGGGTCACCTCCCCAATCAGAGTCAGTATAAGCGATTAATGTTAACTCAGAAGAAGAAGACAGAAAAACTCCCTTATTAATAGTGTTCTTTAGGTATCTCACGACACGTAAGATAGCACTCATGTGAACAGAAGTTGGTGCATGCTGAAACTGACTTGCCGTATGCACCGCATGTGAGATATCTGGTCTGGTGATACTTAGGTACATCAACGATCCTACTAGTTGCCTGTAGGGAGTAGGATCGGAGAGAGGAACACCATCATCAATCTTCATTTTAGCTCCTACTATAGCAGGAGTTTCACAAATTTTATCATCTGTAATGCCTGACCTGTCAACAATCTCAGATGCAAGCTTAGTTTGAGACAAAAAATATCCTCTATGAGAGTAAGCTACCTCAATACCCAAAAAATAAGTTAGGAAGCCTAAGTCAGACATTTTAAACTTATCCTTTAAAGTGGATTTTATGCTTTTAATCCTTTTAGAATCGCTCCCAGTTATAAGCATGTCGTCCACATAAAGTAGTAGAATAACAATTCCTGCATTAGATTTTCTAACAAACAAAACAGTATCAGTAAAGCAGGATGAGAAATCATTTTCTAACATTACGGAGTTAAACCTATCATACCAAGCCTGAGCTTGTTTCAAACCATAAAGTGCTTTCCGAAGACAAAGCACTTTCCCCTTAGGATACTCCATTCCAGGAGGAGCATCCATATATACTTCTTCGTTTAGATCTCCGTTTAAAAACGCATTCTTAACATCCATTTGATAGATGTTCCATTTATTAATTGAAGCAACAGTTATAAGACATCGGACAGTGACCATACGAGCAACGGGGGCAAAAGTCTCCTCATAATCAATCCCATATTTTTGACCATATCCCTTTGCAACTAAGCGAGCCTTATATCTCTCAAGAGACCCATCACTCTTAGTTTTGACTTTAAATACCCATCTACACCCTATTGCTTTCTTGTCTTTAGGAAGGTCTTGAAACTCCCAGGTCTTTGCTTTCTTAAGGGCTTCAAGTTCATTATTCATAGCGACTATCCATTCTGGGCATGTTCGTGCTTCCTCGAAATCCCTAGGTTCTATGTATGAGTGAATGGCGCTTAGACAGACTCTATATTTTGGTGAAAAGGACTCATATGAGATGAACCTAGAAGGGGGTCTTCTTGATCTTTCGGCCCTACGAAGATTTCCT
This sequence comes from Nuphar pumila, assembly GCF_984573655.1. Taxonomy (NCBI): domain Eukaryota; kingdom Viridiplantae; phylum Streptophyta; class Magnoliopsida; order Nymphaeales; family Nymphaeaceae; genus Nuphar; species Nuphar pumila. Next base: position 15,113,510 of record NC_143259.1, on the reverse strand, counting down.
TCACTTGAAGGGGTGGACTCACTATCATATCTTTCGAGAGCACTTCTAAAAGTATTCCTATCTCTATGAGAGTAGGTTATAGGATCTCTATGTTCTTCATTGATATGTTGATCATAATGAGTTTCATTATTATTCAAGTCATTTTGATTTGTTTCATCATCACTAGTATCATCATCTTCAGTTAATAAATCAAACATAAAAGAATAGTCTATATTCTCGTCATTGGTTTCAAGTTTTTCGAAACCACTAACATTTTCCAAAAAACTCACATTTCTGGAAACATATAGTTTATCACTCTTAACATCATAACAGCGAAAACCTTTATGAGTTTCAGAATAACCAAGAAAGGCACAAGGAATGGCCTTAGGAGAGAGTTTGTCATTTTTATCAGTAAGGACAAAACATTTACATCCAAAAACCCTTAACCTGCTATAATCAGGTTCTTTTTCATATAATTTTTCAAATGGGGAAATTTTGTTCAAGTTTTTAGATAGAAGTCTATTTATGAGATAGACAGAAGTAAGAGCGGCCTCCGCCCAAAGTTTTTTCAGAATATTTTGGGAAATGAGCAAAGTTCGTGTGGTTTTAATAATATGCCTATGTTTTCGTTCAGCCAACCCATTTTGTTGGGGTGTTTTAGGACAAGACTTCTGATGAAGAATTCCATAGTTTTCAAGATAGCTTTTGAATTCATTGGAAAGGTGTTCACCACCCGAATCGGTTCTAAAATTTTTTAAATTTCCATTGAATTGATTTAAAACCATCATATGAAATGTTTTAAAAATTGAAAAAACTTCATGTTTATGTTTAAGAAAATATATCCAACTAAACCTAGTGAAATCGTCCACAAAGATAACATAGTAAGAGAAACCTCCCTTGGATATTACCGGAGCCGGACCCCATACATCGGAGTGAACAATTTCAAAAGGTTTTGTTGTAAACATGGATCTTTGAGGAAAAGGAAGACTTCTCATTTTTCCAAGAATACATTCATTACAAACAAAATTTTCATTACAAAGATGCTTAATAAAAGGCAAATAAGAGATTTTAACAATGTTGGGATGACCCAATCTCTTATGCCATACATGAATATCTTTGTTTTGAGCAACATTACAAAATTGATTCTTGGGAATTTTAAGAAAATCAACATAGTAGAGGTCTCCTCTCCTAGAGCCTTCCCCAATCAATTTCCCGGACTGGCGATCCTGTATCCAACATTTATTAGAAGAGAATTTTATATCGCAACCACAGTCCGAGAGTTGAGAAACGGAAAGTAAATTTAAGTTTAGTTTTGGTATAAGACGAATTTTTGGGATAAAGAAGTCTTGTTTTTCAAAATTGCCCATTCCTTTAATTTCAAGAGGGGTTCCATCCGCCGTTGAGACAAAGGATGGAAGACCATTTTTAGAATAATCAGAAAGAAAGCAATGGCTTGGAGTCATATGAAACGAAGCACCGGAATCAAGTAACCAAGATGTCTTACCAAGAGAGGAAGAGGATGACATAGCGGCTTCAGAAATGCCTCCTTTGAGAAGAGGTTGAAGAGCATCCACAATTTGATGAAACGAAAGAGGTTCATTTGAAGTTGAAGGCCGTTCCTCCGATTGGGATGCTAAAGCCGCGGCAAGAAATTTCTTCCATTTGGGATAATTGGGTTTGATATGTCCCGGTTCTTTAAAAAAATGGCAAGTTAATTTGCTATAATCTCTCTTGCCATATCGATCATTTTGCCTTTGATTTTTGAAATGGGGCGGTTTGTAGGTCTTCAAATTATTTCTGGGTCTTGATACGGCATTAACCACTTCATAGTCATTTTGAGAAGGTGTAGCAAGGATGCTTGGGTTATTTTTACAAATCCCCATACGTGTTTCCTCACCACTTAGCTTGGTGATGACATCTTCAATAGATGGGGAGGTGAAAGCCGATAGAAGAGAGGACCAAATTTGCTCAAATTCGGGTCTAAGACCATTTAGGAAGTTGAAAAATCGATCTTCCTCTAGTTGTTTGTGCCTTAATTCAATAGCTTCTCCGCTCCATTTTGGTTCGAGCATGGCAAGCTCGTCCCAAATAGATGACAATTCGGCAAAATATTCCCGAATAGATAAATCATTTTGTTGAAGAGTCAAGGCTTTCTTTTGGAGATAGTATTTGTGAGACAAGTCCCTTGAAGTATACATTTTTTCAAGGTATAACCAAGCTTCGGAGGCCCTTTTAAATTTAATGATGTTGGCATTGATCTTGGTTTCTACGGACGAAAAAATCCAAGACAATATTTTGAAGTTCTTCATTTCCCACTCATCATGCCTTTTGGAATATTCTTCTAAGGCCTTTTGTCTATCTTCTCCTTCAAGAATCTTAATTTCCCCTTTCTCTATAGTAGAAAGCTTGGGTTCGGGTTCCGATATGGAGCCTTGAACGTAACCCCAAAGGCCTTTCCCTTTGATATGGGCTTTCATATTGCCGGCCCAAACATGGTAGTTCAAACCACTAAGTTTAAACCCAAGGGAGAAATGGGAGTCTTTTTCACCCATTAGAGAGAAGAGAAGATGGAAAATAATGCGTACCTTAATGGATTTTCAACCTTTTCTTGACAAAAGTTGCTTCTAAAATATTGCCCGAAGTAAATGCTTCACTCAAAAACTTCACTAGCTTGAGGGCACGATTTTTGAGGTGCTTCACAAGAGATGAGATGCACGATCCTCTTTCTTCCAACGAGGCTTTGATACCATGTGAAAGTATCTTCAATAAGATACTAATATCAAGACCTTAATATTCTTGATATTAAACCCACCACGAAAGCACAATAAGAACACTTTAGAACACTTGTGCACAAAAAGCACAACCCACAAATACCTCACAAATGCGCAAAGGCATAAAAACAATGGAATCGATTTATTGAGAACTTGGGCTTTGACACAAAGCCATGAGAGAATACAAGGAGAGAGCCCCTATTTATAACCACTCAAAAAGGAGCCTTGGAGGGGCTCCACTCATAGACGTTGGAGCCCCTCCAACGGTCACAAATGTGACCGTTGGAGGGGCCCAACGTCTATTTGAGTGGGCCCCCCAAGGTTCCTTTAAGTACAAAAAATAAAAAGAAAAATAAAGAAAAAGAAAAACTAAGAAATTACAAACACATTCAAAAAGTGAATATGCGTAAAATGAAGGAAAAGACGAAACTACCCCTACGACTAAATAAGAAGAAATATATATATTTTATATATATAATAAGTAGATACATATACATATATATTAATATATGTATATGTATTACCTTATATATATAAAATATATATATATAACATTAGGTGATAAGGTACATATTTTAACAAAGGCAGCATAGAGTGATCATCGAAATGGATTCAAGTACGCTTCCGTAGCCCAAAATCTAACATTAATGACACCCTTGAATTAGAATACATGGAAAGGCAAAAGCATTCATCAAAGGAATGGAATACGTATGCTATGAACTAATGACATAAATTTGTTTGTCCTCTGTATTGATATACTGAATTTATTTATGTGATCTTGAAAGTTGGTATGCTGTAAAAAAATATTTAAACTCAGTGGGCCATTGATCCTCTTAACCTCAAGGGGGTCATCTGGAGCTTGTCAGAAGGAAACAAGGGCCTACTAATTGTTTAGGGCTTGGTAAAGAAGTCATCTAGTCTTGCTAGGCTGAAAAAGGAAATGGACTGTGGATAGTGTTTGTTTATATCAAGCTTGCTATTGAATGCAACGCAGTTAACTTTTATATGTTTGGCGCAACTATGGAAACTAATATTTGCAGCAATATTAGCAAAGCTGTAAGTTGTTGCTGTTGTATGATTGAAAGACATATGGAAACCACTGTCTCATTAAACAGCCATTGCAACTAAATTATCTTAAGTAGATGATATGTACTTTATTCAACTTTAGCACTGCATTGAGTTACTTACTGTTGCCTTCCACAGACTCTTGGAATTTTTGTTTCGATATCAAAGAATGTAACTTTACAACCATGCTAAGAATTTCTTATTTCAGTCGTACACCCATTTCCTGTCCTTGTAAGCTTTGTGAATAGAAAATTTGATCTAACACTTTTGAGGGATTTAGACAGAATGGCGTGAAATCAAAGTTGTAATATGGAGTGTGGTTTAAGATTCAAAATATAATTCTTCTATTCCAGTTTGAATTCTTTGTAGCACATTCTATTTACATTTTAACATTTAATTGCTGTAATATGTTTGATATTGTAAGCATTATCAGCCTTCATCATCCAACTTGTTTAATTTTGCATTTTCTCCATGTGAATTCTTGAAAGCAACTTGTGTACGTTCCTTTTTGCACCTAAACAAACTGATGCTACTGGTGTCTTATGTACTGTAGGAAATGAATCTGGTCATCTTCCCAGAAATCCGTCACCCCTTCATTTCAGCTTAGAATCTAAGTGCTTCATAATTCTGTTTTATTGGTTTCTCTCTTCTTATAATATCGTTGAGACTTTGGGACCTTAAATTTTGACGTACAGGCAAGAAAATTGTGGAAACATAAGCACAAGAATGTTGCTGCTTCTTTAGTGAATAGAAGTGTCTTGTACTTTGTTCTTGGAGATTGGTGACTATTGATAAAACTGCTTTGGGTTGGCAGTTTAGTCGTGAAAACCGAGGAGTGGAAGAAGAGAGGAGAGAGGAGAGAGGAGAGAGGAGAGAGGGTTTTCCTTGGAATCGGCAGCCACACAGACTTTTTCTGTTGTTGCACTAAACTTCATTAAGGTAAAATAGGTTTACAAATATTTTACAATGGCAAGACTACCCCTAGTTAGTAATGTATATTACATTATAATATAGCATACACGTGGTCTATATGGATCCTCTGCTGGATCCATATCCGATCTGTATTCTAATACCCTCCCTCAAGTTGTGCTTGGGATTGAACCATGTGCAACTTATTCTTCAGATACCAAAAGCGGTTACTTGTGAGACCTTTTGTGAACATATCAGCAACTTGGTCTTTTGAAGACACATAAACCGGTTCAATCTCTTTTTCTGCTACCTTTTGTCTGATAAAATGTTGGTCAATCTCAATATGTTTGGTCCGACTGTGATGAACAAGATTGAACGCAATTTGTATAACACTTCTATTATCACACATGAGGGTTGAACTTGAAATACTCTCTCCCATCTCTGTAAGGAGATGCCTAATCCAGGTTAATTCTACTGTGGTTGCTGCCATAGATTTATATTCTGCCTCCGTGCTAGATCTTGCCACAACTTTTTGTTTTCTGCTACTCCATGAGATAAGATTGCTTCCAATGAAAACACAGTATCCTGAAAAAAACCTCCTTTCATTTGGGTCCCCTGCCCAGTCTGCATCTGTATAGGCCAATATGTCATGTTTCGGTGTTACCCATGAAGATTGAGCATATATGAGTCCATCACCCACCGTGCCTTTTAGATATCAGAGAATACGTTTGACGACATCCATATGACCAGTCTTTGGTTCATGCATAAACTGAGATACTTGATTTACAGAATATACAATGTCTGGTCTAGTAAAAGTAAGATACTGTAACATGCCCACTAAACTGCGATACTTGCTTGCATCAGAATACAACTCGCCATCACAAATGTTGAGTTTTTGATTGACAACACTGGGTGTAGGCACAAGTTTGCAATCTGTCATTCCTGCTTTGGCTAAAAGATCAAGAGTGTATTTGTGTTGAGTTAATGACATTTTTTCATCCTGTCTGTCCACCTCTACACCAAGAAAATATCTTAGCTCTCCAAGATCTTTCATCTTGAATCGCATACTCAGCAAAACTTTAATTTGTTGAATATGCTCTGGAGCATTACCAGTGACCACTATATCATCAACATATATAAGTAAGAAAACCACAGCGGTTCCATCCTTGTATATGAATAAAGAATGATCTAGTTGGGAACGAATAAAACCGTGGTTCTGAATCTCTGAGGAGAAGCTTTAAAACCATGACCTGGAGGCTTGCTTTAAACCATACAATGCTCTGGTTAATTTACATACATATTCTTTTGGGTCTCCCTCTGCATAACCTTGAGGCTGCTCCATGTAAACCTCTTCTTTTAAATCCACATGAAGAAACGTATTTTTAACATCAAGCTGACTAAGGCTCCACACATGTTCAATAGCCAGGCCAAGGATAATACGAATGGTTCCCATTTTCACTACTGGGCTGAAGGTCTCATCATAATCTTCACCATATTCTTGGGTGAAACCTTTGGCAATAAGACGTACCTTGTATCGTTCAATGCTCCCATCCGGTTTATATTTAATCTTATACACCCATTTCGAGCCAACAACATTTTTATCTGGAGGACGACCAACTATCTCCCATGTCCGACACTCATGAAGTGCCTCTATCTCCTCATTCATCGCCTCAATCCATTTGTTAGATTGAACAACTTGACAAAACCCAAGTGGTTTCTCATGTTTTTCAATCTTGGATAAAAAGATCTGAAAATCCATAGAGAAGTTATCGTAACTTACCCATTTTTCAATTGGATGCCTTATCCTGCTTGATCTTCTTGGTGCCTCTCTATTACTGGGTAATGTCATGTGTTCTCCAACAGGGGCATCTGTTTTCTCTCTGGGTCTTCTGGTGTAGACATTCCCTTTGTATCTCTGACATTTTGTTTCCAATACCTTATCTGAAGCCGTCTCATCATGTATGTTTTCAGGAGCCAAAGTGATACATTCAGCAGCATGTGAAATAAGTTCAGCACTGAGCCATGGATCATACCAATTATCGGCCATATCACCATGTTCACGATCATAGTTGGCTTTATTTTCCAGAAAGCTATTTTCATCAAAAACAACATTTCTGAAAATTCTGATCTTCTTATTGATAGGGTCATATCACCTGTACCCCTTGTGTTCATCGGCATAGCCTACAAATTGGCATATAGAGGCTTTGTCTTGAAATTTATTTCTCATAGATTTGTCAGCATGTACATAACATGTGCATCCAAAAACTCGCAACTCATCATAATTAGGGTGTATACCAAAGAGAACATAATAGGGAGACTGATTTTCAAGGATAGGCATAAGAAGACGATTTATCACATGAGTGGCAATGCGAAAAGCTTCTGTCCAAAGACTGATGGGCAAATTACAACTATGCATCATACTTATTGTACTTTCCACAATATGTCTGTATTTACGTTCAACAATTTCATTTTGTTGTGGAGTGTACGGGCAAGAAACTCTACGATGTATCCCATTATCTTGGAGAAAATCTAAAAATTCTTTGGAGGAATACTCACCACCTCCATCACATTGAAGAATTTGAATATTTTGGGAGAATTGATTTTTAACATGGGCATGAAAGTGACAAAAAATAAGAAAAACCTCTGATTTGTGTTTTATAAAGAATATCCAGGTAAAACGAGAGAAACTGTCAATAAAAGATACATAATATTTACTTCTAGAAGAGAAAGGATTGGGGGCTGTGCCCCAAACATCAAAACATATTATCTCAAAGGGCATGGAGGCTCTTTTATTTATTTGATGAAAAGGAAGTACATAATTTTTGTAGACCTGACAACTGAGACACATTTTATCCTTCAATAAAGGTGAAATAAACTTTGAAAGAAAACCATTGAACACTAACTTTTCAATAAAGACTTGACTACAATGACCAAGACGAGAATGTCAGAGATCTGGCTTATTACATTTGGATAAACTTAGGACATTTTCAGAGACATGATCAGACTTGGGTTTTAAGACACTGGAGGCTGGATCTTCATTGAAGACATACATGTTTTCACGTCGCTCTCCTTTAGCGAACATCTCCTTCGTTTGAAGATCCTTGACAAAGACAGAAGTAGGAGTAAATTCCACAGATGAATTGGTAGAGTCAATAAGTTTAGATACAGAGACAGTATTTTTCTTTATATTTGGTGCATGAACAACATCAGATAAAGAAATAGATGACTCAGACAAAGGAATAAGGACATTGCCTATGTTTGAAATAGGGTGGTGAGTCCCATCTCCAGTTACAATATTAGATTTTCCAAAATAGGGAACCAAAGTAGAGAATTTACCTGCATTGCCAGTGACATGAGCCGCTGCCCCAGAATCAACATACCATATTCCATCATCATTCAGTTTCAGGTTCAAGTTGACCATCGCAGATAGGAGGAGATTTTTATCATAATCACTGACCTGAAAAGTACCTGCAGTTCCTGGTGTAGCAACATTTCTATTATTTTGCACTCTGTTTCGATTTTGCGGGTTGAACCAACAATTGGCTTTGATGTGACCCTGTTTATTACACTGATAGCATGTGGGAACATTCCTTGAAAAACTGACTGTGGAATTTGGTGTAGGTAGTAATCCACGTCCACCCTGGATGGCAGTTCCCCTGCCTCTGCCACGTCCTCCTCGTGCACGATCAACTATCATCCCCGTGGCAAGAACCTCATGCGTAGATGATTGTCCAGCTGAAGCATCAGACATGCTCTTCAGAGTCATTTCGTACTGAAGGAGTTTGGCACGTAATTCCTCAAAACGGAGTAATGTAGGTAAGCATAATAAAGAGGTCACAAGGACATGATATTCTGATCCCAGGGCATTCAGTGTCTGCTGCACCTTTTCTTTATCTGATACTGGATATCCAACCATGGCTAACTGGTTTGTAATGCTTTTAACTTGATTTAAGAATTCAATAATGCTCATTGCCCCCTTTCTTAACATCTGAAATTCGCGTTTAAGAAACAACACTTTAGCCTCTGATATCTGAGAATATGTCTGAGCTAAAACCTCCCGCAAAACTTTGGATGTGCAATCATCAGGAATGAAAATCAATACTTCTTGTGATAATGTGGAAGTGATGTATGCGACAAGAGCCTGATCACGCTTCATCCAAGAAACGAATGCAGGATTGCGAATAGTATTCGGCAATCCTCCATCCTCTTTGGCTTCGGTTATGATAAATTCTGGGGGTATTGGAGTGTAGCCATCCAAGTGGCCTTAAAGGTCTTGACTTCGAATAAAAGGGGCAATCTGCCTTTTCCAAGTCAGATAGTTGTTGGTAGTTAACTTTTCCAAAACTAGCTGTCCAAGGAAGTTGGAAGAAAGACCCGAATTGCCTGAAGTATCCATTGGTAGCTGGTTGACAACGGGAAGACACTAGTGGCTGAAGCTGAAATGAAAACACTTGTGGTTGAAACTAAAAAAAAAAACTGACAAAGGAGTGCAAGATAAAAGGGTTAAAGTAAAAGAGAATAAAGCTGACGTGACAAGGCAATTTTCAGACCAACAGTAGCGTGATGTTCAGAACCGATAGAGAAGAAGATCAGAAAACAACAACAGCGTGGAAAAGAAACAATTTGCGTGATATGGGAATGAAACTGGAAGGGAACTCAGCTCTAAAAAGGAATAATAACAGATCTGAAACTACTTCAGATCTGTAACAGAGAAACTCAACGAAAGGAAATAGAAGAAACAAATGATGATGACGTTGAAAGGAAAGAAAAATTTCAGCAGAAGGGAGAAAGGAACAAAAGAAGATGACAGACGAGAGAGACGTGACCTGTCTGTGAACTCGACTGAAGGGGAGAAAGAGCAGAAGGCTCGACTGTCTGTGAACTCGTCTGAAGGGGAGAAAGAGCACACTCGGTTGAAGGTGGAGCAGGCTCGGTAGATCGTGGCCTGTTGTGAACTCGACTGAAGGGGAGAAAGAGCAGGCTCGGCTCGGCTCGGCTGAAGGTGGAGTAGGCTCGGCAGATCGTGGTCAATGAAGCAGGCTCTTTCACGTTCCCTGATGAAGAAGCAGGCTCGGCTGAAGGTGGAGCAGACTCGGTAGATCGTGGCCAATGGAGCAGGCCCTTTCACGTTCCCTGATGAAGGCACTTTTACGCCCAGAGCAATCGCTGCTCTGATTCCATGATAAAACTGCTTTGGGTTGGCAGTTTAGTCGTGAAAACCGAGAAGGAGTGGAAGAAGAGAGGAGAGAGGAGAGAGGAGAGAGGAGAGAGGAGAGAGGAGAGAGGATTTTCCTTGGAATCGGCAGCCACACAGACTTTTTCTGTTGCTGCACTAAACTTCATTAAGGTAAAATAGGTTTACAAATCTTTTACAATGGCAAGACTACCCCTAGTTAGTAATGTATATTACATTATAATATAGCATACACGTGGTCTATATGGATCCTCTACTGGATCCATATCCGATCTCTATTCTAATAACTTGATGATCAGGAAATATACTGTCCTTTCCAAGATGAGTCTTGTGAATACACATGCAATACCTATATGAATATAGAGATGGGGACAATTTCAATTTAGTTCAGATATGGATAATTATTAAATCAGATATAATGAGGTTATCTTCAAATTCAGGTTCATGATAGGACTTTGGACTGGGAGACACCTTACTACGTCTGAATTTAAGCGGCCTTATATTAATGGATCTGCTTCGACCCTTAGATCAGTTCAGATATTAATTGTGTTCATATATGAAAGCCTCAAATCAGTTCCAGCTGTTTGGTTTATTGCATGTGGAAGATGATTACAAGATCCACGTAAACAACAATTGATTGTTGTCACTTCCATTTTCTCCAAAAACATTATCTTGTCAAATTATTGGTTTATTGTACTCTCCACATGGTGTGATGTACTTTGCAAGTATTTATTTGGTGAAGCGGATGGAGTGTCCCTCACTACTCTTAAATTAACTGTATGCAGGTTACTATATGAGCCAGGCCTTGAAAAAACCAAGGCTATTCTCCTATTCTCTATCTATTAATATGGAAGTTGGCCAAGAGTTTGTTGATGCTGAATCATGCCAAAGGGCTGTACAAGAATTTGCAGCGACTTCAGGATTCACACTTAAAGTAATCAAATCGGATAATCATCTTTTCATGGTCAAGTGTGCCAGTAAAGGATGTCCATGGCGTCTACATGCTTTGAAGCTTTCAAATGTTTCAACCTTCATAATAAGGATTCTAAAGAAAACACATACCTGTGGGTTGCTTGAAAATCTTGTTCACCAACAGGCATCAGCAAATTTGGTAATGTTTCTTTGTTAAATTTGATTGTTTAAATTAACCAACCATTTTCTTTTTTCTTGTTTTATAAATCACTGAGGTTGTTTAAATGGCTCAGTAGCTGATGTTCACAATGTTCAACTGTCTATTTTTTCCTCCTTTAGATGTATCTTGTCATTTATTGAGTGGGGATAAGCAACCATTAGCTCTCTATCTTCCTTTCCCCAAAATTTTCTCCTTTTGGAAGTCAAAACATCATATCTCTAACTGTCATACCGGCCAAGTATTGAACTTTCTCTGGCTATAGCATGGTTGTGTAAATACTATTTTGGCCTTAGCTGAGACTAGACTTTGTCAACTTCTTCACATCTTGATGCCTCATTATGTAATTTCCAGAATTCATGATATTTGTATTTATTAATTTTTTTGGTATAAGACTGCAACAGCTTCCACTACAATGTGATTTTTAAGTTTATTTATGGTTGGAAGTGTGTATGTGGTTACAATTGTATTTTTTCTAGCATAAATCCCTGTTTTATTCATTGAAACAATATATTCAATAAATGTTTGCAGATCCAAGAAGTATAGTGTTGGTAAAAATTAGTCGATTATCCTTTATTTTATTATAAATCTATGATGTATTTTCCAACTCAATATGATGAAAATTTGCAGAATCCTTTGATTGATGTTGATGCCAATTTTCATGATCAGCACTGGGAAGTTCCTCAGAGTGCAGCCAATCTTTCTCTGCAGAAACGGGACAGTAGTGCCACACATTTGGGTAATTCCTTGAGTATTTAGGTTGCATGTCTAATCAATCTTTGTGATTAGTCTTTGACAAGCATGAGTTTTCATTTGGATGGTAAATTATTTCATACTGAATCTTGATTATACAAAGACAATAAGAGTGTGGGCATGAAAGTTCAGCATTATAGCAGTGGCCTGAATACTTTCGAGTCCAATGCGACATCTGGAAAAGAAAAGATTGTACCACTATCAGGCTGTCCGTTCTTCAAGCTTATTTTGCATAACACACATGTTAAGCGCTATCAACTGGTAAGATATCTTTTCATCTGTGTCATCATAACCATCAGTTGCTCATGAATGTTGGCATTATTGGGTGCAAAATTGTTGTCGTCCTTCATATATCATTTATTTGTCTTCTTATAACATGCTAAAACTCAGGTTGATTTAGAATTCCTAACATGTTAGGGAAGCTACTATTCTTGGGATGACTAAAACTTCTCGTTATTTGACAACATTATGTAGGTGTTCCCTTTAAAAATTCGGAGTTACTTACCATCAATCAGATTGCCACTGATCCTTTCGTGCAGAAAGAAGCAGTGGGTTGCCATCTATTCTGGACACCATATCCTGAAACAGTTGGACCGTGGCTGGAGGAAATTTGTGATTGATAATGATCTGAAGATTGGAGATGGTTGTGTCTTCGAACTCATAGACGTCAAGAAATTTCATTTCAGGATTCAAATTCTCAAGAGTGTTGTCCCTGATGGTAACAGTGCAATCAATCCTATCTTGGTTGACTGAGGTTTCTGTATAGTAAATGTTGTTAACCTCCTATTTGTTCTTCACTAACCAATAGTGTTATTAGGTATGTTTTTAATTCAGGAAGCAAATGTAGAAGAATTAGCTCTATATATTAGTTGTTCTTGCATAACACAAATTGAATCATAGATGATGCTCATTGGTCTTTATTATCATTGTTGCCCAATCCAAAGCTTAACTTGAAGATTTGATATCAGTCTGGTGCATTGACCTGGATTTGCTTGATACATAACGCTTAGGGTGTTTTTGTTATAGTTCCAGCCAAGTTATCTGATTCAGTGTATGGACTGATGACATGCTGTAAGGTTTCAGATTCTAGTAGTGTACCTTTGAATGTTATGCATGGCATGCCTATTTGATGGAGATTAAGTGCATTATATTGTGCATCTGCAATGTTTATGGCATGTGGAGGTGCTTGCATGCACATATAAGATTAGACAACATGGGCATCATTGGAAATCTGTTACAGAACCTGCTGCTGCTCAGAGTGACTGAAAACACCATTTGTTTCCCATGTTTACCTTGCACCAACCTTGCTCAGGCAGTGTTATTGCAAAAATCGGTCTGGTGAAAATTGCTTTATGGAAGGAGCACATCAGTTCTGCTTCTTATGGTTCTTGACATATTGTTAAAAAGAAACAATAAGCTGCTATATGGATTCTGCACTATACATGATAACTAGGAAATGATCTCTCTCAAATTGTGATCAACTTTATTAATATGTGATGCTATCAATGAAACTCACTCTTTTCATGGGAATGTAGATGAATACTGTCTAGCATACTTCAGATTGTATGATGTGGATGTTCAATGCCTAGTATCTAAAGCAGAGTTACCGGAAGCGCCTAGGCGTATGGGGAAGCATGCTTCCTCGATACGTGCTTTGAAAGCATGAAACGTCGCACTTCCGAAACGCGTGGGGAAGTGCCCCTTTTTTTGGGAAGCGCACTTCCCTTTTATGGGAAGCGTGCTTCCCCCACGCTTCCCTCTCGCTTCTCCATTTTTTTCATTTTTTTCGCTTCCTCTCGCTTCTGGTTCGCTTCCTAAGTTGCTTCTGGTTCGCTTCCTAGGTCGCTTTCGAGACGGTTCATAATTTTCTTCTAAGTGGTCCCACGCTTCCCCGCTTCCTAAATTTTTGAAAGTGCCTCGCTTCCCGCTCCCACTTCTTCGACTGGTAACTCTGATCTAAAGCATCATATTAATGTAATTTGCAGAGATGTTTTTGCAATCTTGAAAGCTATCTGGGATTTTTTTCTTTTTCTTTTTTGCCGTTAGACACCAACTTATTCAGCATATTCAAGTAAATACCCAGTGTACAAATAAGAGTAGATCCGAAACATACGCTTTACCAAATGAGAACTGCTTAATGCATTTCTTCAAGTATATGGATCCAATGGAAGCAGACTGAAAGTGGATAGTATATAAGCTGACCTGTATCCATTTTATAAGAATCTTGATGTACCAAGAAATGATTGATGTAGACACGGATTTTGTTCATATAAATTGGTACCTGTCATTTGACTGTGGTTACGGATCTGAATCATACAAATATTAGTCTCAAATATCCAACTTAGTTTTATGATATGAACAGATTTATTGGTATGGAATATGTGGATTTAGATTTAGCATGGTACATTTATTTTTTGTTTCTATTTGTGCCTTATCTTGAATGGATATTTGAGTGAGTCAATCCCAACCAAACCCATATATGAACTCTTTCTGGTTGTAAGCATCAAGCAGGCTTGTGTTGAGACCAAATGCGTGTTAGATAAGCTTGATCAGCCACCCAGTAAGCTTGATCAAGACAAGCTGGGGCTGACGAAATTGGAGTCTGAGTGTGCTTGCTTTTTAGGCGTCTCATAGCTATGTCACACTGACACACAGGCAGGGACTCGATACAAATACATACAGGAATGTTTAGTTTTTTTTAAAACGAGAACAAGAAGACAGGTTGTTTGATTGATAAAAAATTGGTATTTAAAAAATATATTTATCATTAAAATGAATATTTGAACGTGCCATAATATACATCTGTTCTCTTACTTCCGTCATGTCCATCAGATACGAGTCCCTAAATAGCGTGTCCCTGTGGCATGGACCCATAGTTAGAAAACATGAAATGACAAATATTCGTTAAAGCATGAATGCCTAATTAAAAAGGTGCATAAAACAAGATGGATCAAACAAATATTCTTTAGTATAATTAAAGATATGTATGAATGTGTAGTAACCAATGTCCGCACTTGTGGAGGGGTGACAACCAATTTTCCTATAACGGTTGGGTTACATCAAGGATCTGCTTTAAGCCCTTTCTATTTGCTATAGTGATGGATGAGCTTACGAGATTAATTCAAGAAAATGTGCCGTGATGTATGTTGTCTGCTGATGATATTGTTTTGATTGATAAGTCTAAAGCTGGGGTTAATACTAAGTTAGAATTATGGAGACAGACATTGGAAGCAAGAGGTTTTAAGTTGAGTAAGAGTAAGACAGAATACATGGAATGTCGGTTTAGTAAGCAATGAAGTAGTGATGGGAGTGTAGTGAAGCTTGGTGAGCAAGAAATATCGGTGGATGATTGTTTCAAATATTTGAAATCTAGCATTCAAAAGTATGGAGAAATTGATGGAGATGTAAATCATAGGATAAAGGTTGGGTGGATGAAATGGAAAAGTGCAACTGGAGTGTTGTGCGATCGTAGAATGCCATTGCGGTTGAAGGGAAAGTTTTATAGGACGACTATTAGGCCCGCTTTACTATATGGTACGGAATGTTGGGCTGCCAAGAGACATCATATTCAAAAAATGAGTGTAGCTGAGATGCGTATGATGAGATGGATGTACGAAAATACAATAAAAGATAAGATTCAGAACGAGGAGATACGTAAAAAGGTAGGTGTTGCACCCATTTAAAATAAGATGAGAGAGAATCGTTTACGGTGGTTTTGGCGAAGGCCTAATGATGCTCCAGTTAGAAGGATGGAGAAATGGGAAAATATATTAGTTAAAAGAGGTCGGGGTAGGCCTAGGATGACATGGATGGAGGTGATAGGAAAGGATATGAATGCTTTGAACCTCACCGAGGACATGTCATTAGATAGAAATGATTGGAGGAGAAGGATTCACGTGGAAGACCCAAAATGATTTTCTTTTTTGGTTCATATCGCCGACCCCAATTGTTTTGGGATGAAGGCGTAGTTGTTGTTGTATAAAAAAAGATGGATAAAAAAAAAACATAAAAAACAAGTGTGCGTGCACACACACATACATATACATATACATAGAGGAAAAGTGGTAGTTGCCTATCACTTTTTGAACCTACCGCCAGTGAATAGGTGTTTTCTTATTGTTTTTTGCAAATTATGTGTTCTTACATGGTCAATTTACTAGGAAATGACACTTGGATCATGTTTTTTCAATAAAAATATGATTTTTTTAAACACTGAATATTTTTACAAATTGAAGACTGATGATTTTTAAATCTTTTAAAAACATACCATTGTGTGGGAATCAGACGATTAAGAATCTATATGGTTAGATTTCAGAAAAACAGAAAAATTTCTTCCAAAACCCGGTAGGTTGGCAGTAGGCAGCTACCACCTTATATATATATATAGTAGTAAGTAGGTGCTTGATGAACGTTCTTGATGGGTTTTTCAGCTTCTCCGGTGTTTTTTAGGAAGTTTTGGCCCTATAAATGTGTTGGGCATGGTCGATTTACTAAGAATCCCATGTGTTTTTGATGAAAAAAATGATGTTTGGAGCTTAAAAAATTTACAAAGATTTTAGACTTTTGATTTTTTAAACCTTGTTCAAGAGCTGATCCCTATAAAATTAAGTACGTAGATCACATCCTTACAATCATAATTTAAAAATAAAATGAAAAAGTCTTAAAAACCCATCAAGCAAGTTCATCAAGAACCTACTCACTACTATATATATATATATATATATATATATATACAAGAATGGGTAGGTGTCCGATGCTTTTTGTGCCTTACCGATCTTGGATAGGGGTTTTTAGGTTGTTTTTCAAAAATCTGACCCTACAAATATGTTCTACATGATCAATTTGCTAAGAAATCACACTTGGATTATGTTTTTTTGAGAAAAAAGATGATTTTTTAAGCAATGAATATTTCTAAAAATTGTAGACAATTGATTTTTGAATTTTATAAAATCCTAACTTGATGTTGGAATTCAACAATCCAAAGGTAGATTCTCACAAAATGTAGTATGTAGATCACATCTGTATAGTCATATTAAAAAAAATATAAACAATCTTTTCAAAGCTCGGTAGGCACAAAAAGCGTTAGGCACCCTACCCATTACTCTCTCTCTCTCTCTATATATATATATACATATATATATATATATATATATATATATATATATATATATATATAAACCAAGAAAATATGTAAACTAGTATGGACCAAGATTTTCATAGTTTTTTTGCAAATCTAACCCTGCATATGCATTCGGCGTGGTTCATTTGCTTGGAATCGACTATGGAATCATTATAATCAGATCAATAAAATGTGATTTTGTATGCTTGAGTATTTACAAAAATTGTGAATTGTTGATTTTCAAGCCTTAAAAGGTCCTTCTTGTACATCGTAATCAAATGATCTAAGAGTATGTTTGTATAAAACCAAGCATCTAGATGGCATCTATATGGTGACATTTTAGAAAAAACAAAAAAAACTATAAAATTCTCACTGCAAACCAAAAATGTCTATGTGCTTCTAGTAGGCCAAAAAAGTGGCAGTGAGCTACCACTTATATATATATATATATATATATAGAGAGAGAGAGAGAGAGAGAGAGAGGTGGGGTAGCCTACCAAAATTTAGAAGGGTTTCTCCATGTCTTCCTTAAATCTGACCATATAGATGTATTCTACATGCTTGATTTTATTGGAATCAACTCTTGGATAATCCAATTCCGACACGCAAGTAGGTTTTTATAAGGTTTAAAAATTAATGGTTTAAGATTTCATAAATATTAAAGTCTTAAAAAATCATGTTTTTATGCAAAAAAACATTATATAAGTGTCGTTTCTTAGCATATCAACTAGGGATGGCAGTGGACCGGGGGACAACGGGGCCCCGCCCCGCCTCGCCCCGTTTGGGCCGGGGATGAAGGGCATGAAACAGGGATGGAGGTGGGGATGAAGGTTAAAATCTATCTCGATGCGGGGATGGACTTACGCTTTCCCCCGCCCCGCCCCGTCCTCGTCTCAATCCCCGCCTTGCTCTGCTCCGCCCCATCCCCAATTCTTCAAGGGATGACTATAGACAAAGGGAAAACGAGGCCCAGCCCCGCCTCGCCCCCGTTTGGACCGGGGATGGAGGACATGAAACGGGGACGGAGGCGGGGGTGGAGGTTAAAATCCATCCCCATGCGGGGATGGAGGGGGGTATGGAGGTTTGGATTTTGAAACGGGGCGGGGGTGGAGACCTTATCCCCCGCCCCCACCCCGGTCCACTGCCATCCCTAATATCAACCATACTAACCACATCTGCATGGTTAATTTTGCAAAAAACCCTGGAAATATCTATTCATTAGTGGTAGGCTGGCAATAAGCTCAAAAAGTGGTAGACCTGTCTACCACTTTTTGAGCCTATTGCCAGCCTACCACTAGTGAATAGGTGTTTTGTTTTTTTTTTTACAAATTTGACAGTAGTAGATTTGCTAGAAAATGATACTTGGATAATTTTTTTGATAAAAAATAACTTTTAGGCATTGAATATTTTTTTAAATTGGATAATGTTGATTTTTAAATCTTATAAAAACCTAACGGCATGCAAGAATATGACGATCCAAGAGTTGATTCCTATAAAATCAAGCATGTAGATAATCAAATTTTAGAAAAATCCTTTTAAAACCTGGTAGGTTGGCAGTAGGCAGCTACCACACACACACACACACATATATATATATATATATATATATATATATATATATATATATATATATATAGAGAGAGAGAGAGAGAGAGAGAGAGAGAGAGAGAGAGAGACTAATGGGTTTGTGCTGAATGAAATGTGCTAAATGAGTTTTTCAGGTTTTTTATTTTATTTTTAAGTTCTGACCGTACAAATGTATATGTATTGATTTTGTAGGGATCAACTCTTGAAGTGTTTGATTCTGACACATGGGTGGTTTTTTATAATGTTCAAAAAATCAACGGTCTAAAAACTTTGTAAATATCCGAGGTTCCAAATATCATTTTTGTTATGGAAAACACATGATCAAGGTATGGATTCCTCATAAATCGACCATGATCAATACATTCATGGGATCAAAACTGTGAAAAAAATACAGAAAGAGCAGAAAAACCCAATTTAACACATTTTATTTAGCATATTTCATTTAGCAAAGACCCATATTTCTCTCTCTTTATATATATATATATATATATATATATATATATATATATATATATATATATATATATATATATATATATATATATATATATATATATGGGCTAGTATTATTGGATGCGCTGGGTATCGGACGTGCCCAACACGTCCAGGTATATTTTTAGGTGTTTTGCAACCTTTTAGCGGCAGTTGCCGCGACCGCTAAAAGGTCATTTTAAAAAAACATTTCTGCTATTGATCTTGAGCGATCAGCAGCAAAAACCTATATGATATCTTTACACTTTGAGTGTTTGATGATACGATATATATATATATATATATATATATATATATATATATATATATATATATATATATATATATATATATATATATATATATATATTAGCTACTAATGAAGGTAAAAAAACTAATGAGCATAAAACACTCTTTTTCTTGGCAAATTTCTAGTTTTTTTTGTAGATCAAAAGTTATGTATGTAAACTACATGGTTTGTTTGATAAAACACTTGCTTTGAATGATGTGATTATGATAAGTAATTAGGTTTTTAAAAGGGTTAAAAAATCAATGGCAATGTGCCAAAATTTTATAACTCAAAAGTTACAATTTTATATAAGAAAAGCACGATCCCACGCGAAACACATCAATATGGTTATATTGATTTGATACAACAAGCTCATTAGTTTCTTACATTCATTAGTAGCAAATTCTCTCTCTCTCTCTCTCTCTCTCTATATATATATATATATATATATATATATATATATATAGGGTAGTTGCCTACCACTGATGCATATGTGTCATTCATTGTAAGTAGATCATAATTGTAGATGAACCTTTAGCTGCGCATGCGAGTGCTGCTAAATCACAAGATGTCTTAGTTCCGTGCTCATGGAATGTCCATAGCAGAGACAACAGAAGCTCTGTTCGCATCTACTAGCAGTAGGCCAGTTGAGCGGTAGGTAGCTATGCCTCTCTCTCTCTCTCTCACACACACACTTATATATATATATATAGCTGCACAACCCTTAGGTGCGCAACTACAGTAGAACGATGCTAGCCGTCTATCATCAGTGTGATGCAAAAAATGCTAAAAAAGCTTTTTGCTCTATTTTGAGCTTTAGCGACTGCCATCGCTAAAGGTCTAAGTTATGCTGGAATTTAATGGTGGTCGAAACTGCCGCTAACATTAAAAATTTTGTTTTTAGTAGTGGTCAGGAATAACTGGTAAATCCTTTTTTGCATGATTTTGACGTTGATTCAACATTTTTTGCTAGAAAAAATGTTGAGTGTTCATCACACGCATGATGGACGCTCAACAAGGCTCCACTGGTAGTTGTGCTCCTATGGATTGTGCAAATGCACATTTTGCACTCTCTCTCTCTCTCTCTCTCTATATATATATATATATATATATATATAGAGAGAGAGAGAGAGAGAGAGAGAGAGAGAGAGGTAGTTGCTCATAGGTTAGCTGCAAAATGATAGTGCTAAATAGGTTTTTCGGCTTTTTTGGTGTTTCTTTCATAGTTTCAACCCCATAAATGTGTTGGGCATGGTCGATGAATCCACACTTGGATCATGTGTTTTTTTATGAAAAAAATGATATTTTGACCCTAAAAAATTTATAAAGATTTTGGACCACTCATTTTTTTTTTAAACCTTATAAAAACCTACCCATGTGTCAGAATCAAATGCTTCAAGAGCTGATCCCTATAAAATCAAGTACATATATCACATCTGTACAGTCAAAATTTAAAAACAAAATTAAAAAAAAATTGAAAAACCCATTTAGCTTGTTCATTTTGCTCCTAACGTGTGAGCATCAACCAATCACTCTCTCTCTCTCTATATATATATATAGGCAAAGGGGGACTGTCCAACCAACGGTGATAAGACAACTCCCCTTATCCAATGCTTGAGCATCTCATCGTTCAGAGCTCGTATATTTGTTCTTTATAATTTATTTAGTAAGAAATACATGGATACTTTACTACATACGGGTAGGGGTGGCAATCGGGTCAGGTCGGCGGGTTGGTGGGTCGGGTTAACGGGTTGGCGGGTCAAAATACCTCAACATGAACATGACCCATTTATTAAACGAGTTGGATGTGGCAAACATGAACACGACCCATTTATTAAACAAGTAACCCAACACGACACGACACGATAACCCGACACAAACATGACCCATTTATCAAAAAATGAGGTGCCTTCAGTGGGAGAGACGAAACGTTGGGCTTGCTTTGCTTGGGTGCCAAACCAAGAGGAGGAACAAGAGGAAGGAGAGAAGAGGGTGGTGGTGTGCGCCTGTGCGGTGATGGCAACGAGGTGGAGAGGAGAGGTCTCGGGCTCTCGACTGCGGCTGGGTAGGAAGGAGTTAGGTGGGTGACTAAAGTGTAAAGTTAGGAGTTAGGGTTAGATAAGTTAATATATATATAAACGGGTTGCGAGTTGACGGGTTCATGTAAATGGGTTGAACCGTCTGCCTAACCCGTTTATTAAACGGGTCAAACGGGTAGGCGGGTTAGCATGCCCCTAACATGAACATGACCCGTTTAATAAACGGGTTAGGCGGGTCGACTCGCTTACGACATGAACTCGTTTAAGCCAAACCTTAACCCGGCTAAGAAGCTGGTTTGGCGGGTTGGGTCAGATTTTGCCACCCCTACTATGGGCATGTTTTTTGAAATGTGAAAAGTCGATGGCTCACAATGCATTTAAAACTTTATAATACAAAGTATTGTATCTAGTTGATTTTTAGTGCTTTCAAAAATATATCTAAACATTAAAAATTCATAATCCAAAACATGTCACTCACTAAATGAATGATAAAAATCCAATATGTAAAGTTCGATGAAAAACTCAATCCTTAAAGAAGAAACACCATCAATTATCATTAGTTGTAGATTTTAGACCTTTTCTTGGTTGGGCTGTCCTCCTTCTTCATATATATATATATATATATATATATATATATATATATATATACAACAACAACAACAACTACGCCTTCATCCCAAAACAATTGGGATCGACGATATGAACCAAAAAAGAAAATCATTTTGGGTCTCCCACATGAATCTTTCTCCTCCAATCATTTCTATCCAATGCCATGTCCTTGGTGAGGTTCAAAGCATTCATATCCTTTCCTATCACCTCCATCCATGTCTTCCTAGGTCTACCTCGACCTCTTTTAACTAATATATTTTCCCATTTCTCCATCCTTCTAACTGGAGCATCATTAGGCCTTCGCCGAATATGTCCAAACCACCGTAAACGATTCTCTCTCATCTTATTTTCAATGGGTGCAATGCCTACCTTCTTTCATATCTCTTCGTTCCGAATCTTATCTTTTATTGTATTTCCACACATCCATCTCAGCATACGCATCTCAGCTACACTCATTTTTTGAATATGATGTCTCTTGACAGCCCAACATTCTGTACCATATAGTAAAGCGAGCCTAATAGTCGTCCTATAAAACTTTCCCTTCAACCGCAATGGCATTCTACGATCGCACAACACTCCAGTTGCACTTTTCCATTTCATCCACCCAACCTTTATCCTATGATTTACATCTCCATCAATTTCTCCATACTTTTAAATGATAGATCCCAAATATTTTAAACAATCATGCACCGGTATTTTTTGCTCACCAAGCTTCACTACACTCTCATCACTACTTCGTTGCTTACTAAACCGACATTCCATATATTCTGTCTTACTCTTACTCAACTTAAAACCTTTTGCTTCTAATGTCTGTCTCCATAATTCTAACTTAGCATTAACCCCAACTTTAGACTTATCAATCAAAACAATATCATCAGCAGACAACATAGATCACGACACATTTTCTTGAATTAATCTCGTAAGCTCATCCATCACTATAGCAAATAGGAAAGGGCTTAAAGCAGATCCTTGATGTAACCCAACCATTATAGGAAAATTGGTTGTCACCCCTCCACAAGTGCGGACATTGGTTACTACTTCTACGTACATATCTTTAATTATACTAATGTACTTGAGAGAAACACCTTTCTTTACCATTGTTCACCAGAGAACGTCCCTAGGTACTCTATCGTATGCCTTCTCCAAATCAATAAAAACCATATGCAAATCTTTGTTCCTCTCTCTATTTCTCTCAATAAGTTGTCTAAGAAGATATATAGTTTCCATAGTTGATCTTCCAGGCATAAAACCAAATTGATTCTCTGATATCATGACAATCTTTCTCAACCTAGACTCAATCACCCTCTCCCAAAGTTTCATAGTATGACTCATGAGTTTTATTCCACGATAGTTTGTGCAATCTTGTATATCACCCTTATTCTTATATAGAGGCACCAAAGTACTCTTCCTCCACTCATTAGGCATCTTATTTGTCCGTCAAATCTTGTTAAAAGATTTGTCAACCATTCTAAACCTTTCTCTCCCAAGCACTTTTAAGCCTCGATAGGTATACCATCTGGGCCAACTGCCCTTCTTGATTTCATTTTCTTCAAAGCCTCTTGCAATTTCTTTCTTTTGAATCTTGCGCATGAAGTCACAATCCATCTCATGAAAAGGAATGGAGAAGTCTCCAAGATCCTGAGCATGACTTTCATTAAATAGCTTATCAAAATAATCTTTCCATGTCTCCTTAATCTCCTCATCTTTGACTAAAACCCTTTGCGTTTCATCTTTGATACATCTAACCATACCCACATCCCTCGATTTCCCATCTCTCATTTTGCAAGCCTATAAATATCTTTCTCGCCCTCTTTGGTATCCAACTTGTCATAAACTTCCTTATATACCTTATCCCTCGCATTCCGAACTACTTTTTTAGCTTCCTTCTTTGCTATCATGTACTTCTCCAAATTCTCATTATCACGACTCTTATTTAGATTTCTATAACACTCTCTTTTAACCTTAATAGCTAATTTGACATCCTCGTTCTACCATGATGTATTCTTACCTAACGGTGCACCGCCTTTAGACTCACCCAATACCTCCTTAGCCACCTTTCTCATGACACCCGCTATCTTATTCCACATTGATTCTGAATCCTCCTCGAGACACCAATCAACTTTTTTAACTACCTGCTCTACAAACATTCCTTGTTTAGCTCATTTCAGTGCCCACCACTTAATTCTAGGATCTATCCTATGTCTATCCCTTTTGCAGCATTGTCTAATTCTAAGATCTAAAATTAAGACTCTATGTTGTGTAGCTACACTTTCTCCTGGTATAACCTTACAATCGATGCAACAACCCCTATCTCTCTTTCTAAGTAGGAAAAAATCTATCTGACTCGTATTAATCCCAGTTTTAAATGTTACTAGGTGAGACTCCCTCTTCCTAAACCAAGTGTTTGCTAAGATCATATCATAGGACAAACCAAAATCTAAAATCCTTTCTCCACTTTCATTTTTTTCTCCTTTACCATTGCCTCCATGGATACTCTTAAATCCATCCCTACTAATGCCTACATGCCCATTAAGGTCACCGCCGATGAAAAGCCTTTCTCCATAAGATATCCCTTGTACCAGAGCCGTACCTGTGTTTTATGGGGCCTGAGGCGGAGGAAAAAAATGGGCCGGCCCCCTATTAATGGTAGGAGTTCGGGGGCAGCGCCTCCGATTTTTTTTTAAAGAATCAAAATAACAATAAAATTTGCATTCACATTAAATAAATCTAATATTCCAAATATTTATATTATATTAAATAAAAATATATAAAATATTTATATAAACTACCTAAACAATACTCATTGGCCTTAAAAATGGGCCCCTAATTTTTTTTGGGGCCTTGGGGCCCTGAGGCCCAAGCCTCATTGGCCTCTTTACAGGTCCGGTTCTGCCTTGTACTACTCTATCTAAATCTTCCCAAAATTGACGCTTAATGGAATCATCTAAACCTACTTGAGGTGCATAAACACTAATAATATTAATAATATCCGTACCTAATACTAATTTAATAAGTAAAATCCTATCACCCTTCCTACGGACCTCAACTATATTATCTATAAACTCACGACTCATAACAATCCCTACTCCATTCCTATTTATTCCTGTATACCAAATCTTATATCTCCATATATATATATATATATATATATATATATATATATATATATATATATAGAGAGAGAGAGAGAGAGAGAGAGAGAGTAACCTGTTACGTGTTTGAAGATAGTTTGGACAAAGCATCATCGTTGATCATGTGTGATCAAACGACGATGCTGTGCTATTTTTTTTCGTGTTCAACACTTTTAGTGGCAGTCTTGACCACTGCTAAATCTATGGGTGAAAAAACAGATATTTAAACTGTCACTAAATTTGTTTTTTTCGAAAAAAAAGACATGTGGCGTTACATCATGCATTTGAACGGTTCAAAAGAAAACCCGTTTAAAGATACATGGTTTCATATATATATATATATATATATATATATATATATATATATATATATATATATATATATATATATATATATATATATATATATATATATGAGTGAGTGGTAGGTGCTTAATGAAAATGCAACGATGCTGCGCTCAACATTTTTTTTTGCAAAAACGTGCAAACCGTGCAAAAATGGTAAAAAAGAACTTCATAAGCGCCACTAAAGGCCACAATTCTATTGAGACCTTTAGCGGTGCTTCAAAACGCCGCTCAAGATACATTTTAGAAATATTGAGCACATTCCAAAGTATCTTTGACAGCATTTTAAAGTGCCGCTAAATGTCTTAGCGGAATTGAGACCTTAAGCGGCGCTTCAAAAGAACCACTAAAAGTTTCTTTTGTGTATTTTTTGCTGTTTTTGCTCGCTAGCCATCCATCATGCACGCAATATAGTCAGCACACTTACACTCCGTTTAGGCACATATGGATTAAGCACTTACCATCTCTCTCTCTCTCTCTCTCTCTATATATATATATATATATATATATATATATATATAGAGAGAGAGAGAGAGAGAGAGAGAGAGAGAGCCGAACTATAACCATCAACATTACGAAACGAAAACAGGTTCAACCAACATTGAACCTACCGAGAAACCAAACACGGGCCCAAGACATGCCAAGGAGCCCCAAAAAAGGAAAAAAAGAAAAGGAGAGATGCAAGTAGAGAATGAAGAAAAAACAAGAAGCAAATACAGTTAGGCGACGAGCATCACCCAGGATCATGAATGGTCCCTGGAGGCAGATGGTGTTGCAGATCAGGGATGTTGATGCGGAGAATGGCGTATACGTCCGCCAAAATAAGGTTCACCATGTTGTTGAACACTGCCGGAATATGCCGAAAAATAGCGTTGTTGCGAGTCATCCATACGACCCACCATGACGAGAGAAGCCAAGTTCGCCAAATAATACGCCATTTGTTGCAATGACGAACTGGTTGAGGACCCCACAACAAATCATTGGCGAACGATTCCTGACGCACGCTGACCCCTGGCTTATTCCAAGTCACCTTAAAGATGTTTTGAAAAACAGAGCACTCCCAAAAAAGGTGAAAGTCAGATTCTTCAGCCGCCTCACACAACACACATTTACTCGGCAGATGAAATCCGATGGATTTGAGGAAGTTGTCAGTCTGCACCCGATTGTGTAAGATTAGCCAAGCCAGGAAACATGATCTCGGAGTGGGACCCTTGCCCCAGATCAGGTTCGTCGGAAACCGGTCCACCCCCGACGGAAGGAGAGCGAGGTAGCCTTCTTTAGAACGAAAAAATCCGTTCGGAGCAAGGTTACGACCAAAGAACGGAGACTGTGATTCAACATTGCCATTATGAGACAGAACTGCAGACCATGCTTGGATCCATGATCGCCGAAGCTTTGACATAGATCGCTGACGCATGCTTGTGACCCCCACCAATGATTCCACACCACCGTATTTAGCTAGAAGCACGCTTGCACACGGAGACCCAGGTTGGTGTGCAAGCCAACTCTGCTTCACGACAAGAATCATACTCCTCAGTCGGGGGTCCTTGATTCCCAAACCCCCCCTATTTTGGGGTAGTCGAAGAGTGTCCCACCCTATTAGGTGGCGCTTGTTTTTTGGACCACGCCCAGACCACAGGAAGTGCGTCACTATCTGAGTTATCTTCTTACTAACCCCCATGGGCATCAGGAACATAGACATAAAATATTCTGGCATAGTAGAAAGAACGTGCTTAATGAGAGTTAGTCTACCTGCGATAGAAAGGTAGGACGCTTGCCAGCCCAAAATTTTTTCCTGAACCCTTTGGATAGTGGTGCTCCAGGCTGCCGTTGATACACGACTGATTTGAAGCGGCAGGCCCAGATAAGAGAAAGAGTTATTCGAAACCGAGCATCCGAATATCCGCTGGCCCAAGTCCAACATTGAAGCAGGGGCGTTGACCATGGAAAGACAACACTTCTCGTAGTTCAAGGATAGACCTGACATCGATTGGAAAAAAAGAAGGACAAGCTTGAATCTTAACATTTGTTGGATGGAGGCCCTTCCGAAGATAATTATGTCATCAGCGTATGTCAGGATCTGACTACGACACTCTTGAATACCGAGAGATTCAATTAGATCACCCTCCACTGCCCTCTTAACCAAGACCACCAGGCCTTCAGAGACAACGTTAAAGAGTAACGGAGACAGAGGACATCCTTGCCGAAGACCACGACCAAGTTTGAACTGTTTTCCCTTGACCCCATTGATCTGAAACTGTGATTGAGCATTGGTTACCAGCTAGAGAAACGCCTACCGAAGCCCAAGTTTGCCAACATGTTGAAGAGGAACGGCCAATGAACCGAGTCGTAGGCTTTATGAAAGTCAAGCTTCAGAGTGAAAAAGGCCCCCCCGCTGATCTTGAGAGAGTGCAACACTTCTGTGGCCAAAATGAAGGAATGTTGCAACATATCTATATCTGAGAGAGAGAGAGAGAGAGAGAGAGAGAGAGAGAGAGAGAGAGAGAGAGAGAGAGAGAGAGACCGTGCAACCAAAAGAAGGTGCAACATATCTATAACTGATGATGTTCGAATGATTTTCCTTCTCCGGTGTTTAAGCATTTCATCAATGTATTTAATAAGAAGCATGTTTTACATTTTATATCTTGACATGTTTTCATAGGCAAATGATTGATGTTTTACAATACAAAGTACTGTGGGGCATCAATTTTTAGCACTTTAAAAAGTGCATCTAAATATAAAAAATTTGTATTGTCAAATATGTTGCGTAATAAATGATAAAAATCCAATATGTAGATCTTTATAAGAGTAAGGACGTTGTCCAGTCATCATTGGTTATAGATGTTACTCCTTTCTTTGGTTGCACGGTCTCCTTTCAAATTATTGGTTATATAATTTTAACTGGAAATGTGTGAACTGGAGTATGAAACAGGATTTTCATGTTTTTTGTTTCTTAAACTTCACAGTACGGATGTGATCTACATGCTTTTATAGAAACAGACTCTTGGATTATCCGATTAAGATGCATAACAAAGATCTGTTAAGGTTTGAAAATCAACCGCTCAAAAAATTTGTAAATATTCAAGCATCAAAAATTCAGTTTTTTTCAACAAAAATACATGATCCAATAGTCGATTCTTATCAAACTGACCACTATGAATGCATCTTAAGGGTTGGATTTGCAAAAAAAAAGTCTCGGAAATGCCTAGTTCCATGTTATAGTGACCCTATATATATAGTGTACTGTAGCATCATGCACAAACTATTGTAAAAACAAAATATGTCATCAAAATAGGTTTGTTTTTGTATTTTTAGGAGGTATTTTTGTAATTTATAATAAAGTTCTTTTCTCTCTCATTAAGTGCACCAGCGCATTTCAGTTCTACTTCCTTCCGCAAGTTCCTTTCCTCATTTTAGCATCAAGGTTTTCTAG
Source organism: Nuphar pumila (assembly GCF_984573655.1). Classification (NCBI taxonomy): domain Eukaryota; kingdom Viridiplantae; phylum Streptophyta; class Magnoliopsida; order Nymphaeales; family Nymphaeaceae; genus Nuphar; species Nuphar pumila. Next base: position 15,084,687 of record NC_143259.1, on the reverse strand, counting down.
TTCCTCCACTAGAGACAAAGACTGAGAGAGAGGTAAAATCTTGCTGCAAAATGAGGGTGGACTTGGTTCGTAGGCTTCCATCAGCATCTGAAACAACACAAAAATGCACCAGGAAAGCATTTGTTTATTGTAATCTTCCCATGAATGATGGCTTTATTTTGCTGAAAAATGAATGTGGGTTTGAATGAAAACTTGGATTCTGTTGGGCCTTTGAAAAAAAGTGGTTCATGGGTATCAATGCCTTGTATCTAATTCCTGCTGACAATCATATCGGAAGCAAATCTTCGATTAATTTTCAGGTGAGTAGAAGTCAAGTTAGTCAAGCGGTTGTTGGGAGAAGAAATGAAATTGGTAGAGGACATGGGTGGTCTTTAAGAAAGTAGATTGGTCTTAACTATTAAGCATTTAAATATGGATTCAAAATGACAAAAAAACAACTTAAAAATTATAAGAAAACCACTTCCTATATATTATATATACACACTATTGGTCGTATCACCAAACACCCTCAGCATTGCGCTACATGCCCTTTTTTGTGTGAATTTTGACCCTTTAGTGGCAGTTATGGCCGCCTCTAAAAAGTTTTTGCACAAATATTTTGTGTCACTGATAGCGTGTGTGATCAGCGGTGCATAATGCTCCAACACTAAAAGTGGGTAAGGAACCCCTAATGAAAAGTTTAATATCTTTATTTTCTTTACACGTACCCTTTTGATATGATTTACATATTAAGTTTAGTAGAAATTGACCTTTAGATTGTGTTTTTCTGACATATATGCCAAATTTTATAAAGGTTGAAAAATCAACAACCTACATTGTACCAAATCTTCAAACCTCAAAAAACCATATTTTTATGTCCAAAAACTATATTTCAAGGGTATTTTGACGGTGTTGAATACATCCATTAGCTTAGATTTGTTCCGAACAACCCCCTCTATGGGTTCTAAGTAGAGGATTCCTTATCCACGAGGGTAGCAAATGCTATCCTTTTTATATATATATATATATATATATATATATATATATATATATATATATATAGAGAGAGAGAGAGAGAGAGAGAGAGAGAGAGAGATAACTAGAAATATGGGCATTTTAAACAGTTTTTTGCAAATCCAATCATGTGGATATGCTTGGCATGGTGAATTTGTTAGGAAGAATCAACCATTGGATCATTTATTTTTTATAAAAAAATATGATTTTTGAATGCTTGAATATTTATGAAGTTTTAAATGCATTGATTTTGAATACAAGTTACAATGCATTTAAAACTTTATAATACAAAGTATTGTGGGCCATTGATGTTACGACAACAAAGACGTATATGACATTTCTAGAACTAGATTTTGATGATTAACAAGTGAATAAACTGCATTTCAGCTAAGGCAATGAAGAAAAATGACAAGAATTGAATAATTCAATAAATAATCTTTGAAGACAAATGCGCAAATATAAATTTCTTTAAATGTCTTAGATTCTTGTAAGAGCCTTAGAGTGCATATTTCAATTGCATTTCATCTAAAAGTCTTTAGAAAAACTTTTCTAAAAGAACCCTTCATGAAAATTGTTTTAGAAAACTTTTTACTTAATTTTTCATGTTTATTAGTCGACCAACAAACTCACCAGTCGACCAACTTTTTTGCGTCAATTTTTCAAAGCAAAAATATCAACTTTCTGATTAGTCGACTAATCGACTCTTAGTCGACCAGACAGAATGTTTGATTTATGAAAAATTTAGCAGGAGTCGACTGAAAGGTTTTTCAGTCTACTGATGATTTCATCAGTCGACTAACTTTTCTTTAGTCGTTAAGTTTCAAACTCTAGATTTTAAAACGGTTCTGTTAAACACAATAGTCGACTGACGATAACTGTCAGTCTGCTAATATTTGATTTCAGTCGATTAACTATTGTTCTAGTCGACTAATATAGCCGTTTTCCTGTAACTTTTAAAAGGTGTGTCTTTTCATTTTTTAATCGAATTGACCATTCAAAAGTGACTGTTTTGACACCCTTTCGTACTACCAACGTATGAAATCTTTCAACTATAAATAAAAGTGAATTCTACACTCAAAAATATCGAATTACAAAAATTGAATTCTTTGTTTTTCACTCCTATTCATTCATTTTTCTCTCACTTGATATTTTCACTCCAGTTTTTCACTCAAATTCTTTTGTGAGATTGTGAATTCATGAGTTAAGTATTTCAACAACCATAGAAGTCTATTTCACTCCATTTACATTCATAAGAAAAGCTTGTAGGTTAATTGTAAGTTGTTTATTTCTTTTTCTTTGTAAAAGAAAAAAGATCTCCTTGGTTTAAAGAAGTTGTTTGCTTTCAATAGGGTTGTTACTGAAAGTGGGACTGGATTTGGTTTGTATGTTCTTGTGGTGACACAAGGTTGATAGTAGAAATCTCAAGCGAGCTTTGCTTGGGGACTAGATGTAGGTCAAGAAGACCGAACTAGGATAAAATCTTATGTTTTTTGTTTGATTGTTGTGTAAATTTCAAAATCCTTCAAAATGCCAAAGACGTGATTTAAAAGCACTATTCACCCCCCCTCTAGTACTTGTTGCCTCGATCCTACAACACTTTCATTTGATATCAGAGCAGGTTTGCTATATCACGATTTTACCATCATCTAGCATGGCAACAACATCGTCTTCTTAGCACAAAGAAGGATGCTCCTCAGTTCGTCCTCCTCTCTTTAACGAAACAAATTATGACTATTTAAAAGTAAGATTGACAATATTCTTACAATCTATGGATTTCAAAATTTGGAGAGTTAATTCAGAAAAGTACCAAACACCATCAACTGATTTCAGCCTATGGACCGATGAAGCAAGGAAGACTGCTTCACTCAATGCCAAAGCTATGAATGCGCTATATTGTGCCGTTTACAAGGTAGAGTTCAATCACATCTCTCAATGTTCTACATTAAATAAAATTTGGCATACTCTTCTCATTACTCATGAAGGTATGTCAAAGGTAAATGAATCTAAGATTGCTTCTTTAGTTCATAAATTTGAATTGTTTAAAATGAAGCAAAATGAGTCTATATCGGACATGGTAACAAGAATGACCGATATTACTAGCACTCTAAAATCCTTTGGAAAAGAATATTCACAAGTGGATTTAGTTAAAAAAATCCTAAGGTGTTTAACTCCTGAATGAGAGAGAAAAACCATAACAACAGAGAAAGTAAATGATTTAAAAACCCTTTCTCTTGAAGATTTGGTTCGCAACTTAATGGCATATGAAGTCCAACTTCATGATAGACAAGAAAAAGAAACCAAGAAGAAATCTCTTACTTTCAAGGCCACTTCTGACTCTAAAGATTCAGAAGAAGATGAAGATATTGCCCTCATCACTAGGCAATTCAAAAGATTCATAAAAAAAGAAAGATTTCAAAGGAAGGTAAAGAAAATTGATTCTTTCAATCCTAATGAAGTTAAGTGCTTTAACTGCAAAAAGGCAGGACACATTAAGAAAGATTGTCCTATTCTCAAAATCAAGACTAAAGACCAATTCAAGAAGAAAAAGGCATTTCAAGCAAGTTCGGATGAAAGTAATTTATCTTTCGACGAAGAATCAAATGAAGAAGTCGCCAATATGTGCTTTGTAGCACAAGAAGACTCAGTAAGTAAATTTGAGTATGATGATTTATTAGAAGCTTTTAATGATTTATATACTAGATTTAAGAGTCTAAGTTCTAAAAACAAAGAGTTAAAAACTGAAAACTTAACTCTTGACTCTAAAAACAAAGTGTTACTTCAAGAGATAGAAGATCTCAAGAAGGAAAACTCCTGTCAAGCATCTGAGATAAAAGAAATTGGAATTAGAACCAATGTCTTACAAGAAGAAATATCAAGTCTGAAAGAAAAATCAAATGATCTTCTTTCTATAGTGACTAAGTTCACTAATGACCAAAAAAATCTAGAAAGACTTATTGGTTCTCAAAGATGCTCGTTTAATAAAACCAGATTGGGATATAGTTTCTTTGATACTCAAAATAGACCAAATTATGTGGTAAAGAATCAAAGTCAAAATTCTCAATCATTAGTTCAAAGAACTCAATTTTTTAGTCATAATAGAAATACATCTAATCATGGTACTTATAAAGCTTATAAGCCTAGACATGATTATTCTAGAAATATTAAATCTTTTTATAGAAAGAATATTTATTCTCAAAGGAAACCAAAATCCAAATGGATATGGGTTCCTAAGACTAACGCTCATAGACTCAAAAATAAAAAGGGGTCAAATGCTTTGTCTTCCAATTTTGTTGTAGGTACACAAAATAAGAAGCAAATGGATCTTAGACAGCGATTGTTTCAAACATATGACTGGAAGGCTAGAGTTATTTTTCATCCTCCAAGTAAGGATGGAGGAACCATCACCTTTGGTGACAATAACAAGGGAAAAGTAATCGGTATTGGTAACATTGATAATCCAAAAATTCTTTTGATAGAAAATATAATTTTAGTAGATGGTTTAATGCATAATTTATTATCCATTAATCATATGTGATAAAGGTTTTCTCGTTTCTTTTGAATATGATTTATGCTTAATTTTTTATTTTTGTTCTAAAAAGATCTTTTTTTAAGGTAAAAGAAAGAATAATGTATATGAACTTTATCTAGATGAGTTATCCACTTTTAATGAAAAATGTCTTATTGCTTCAAATAAAATTCAATGGTTATGACACAACTTTAAATTAATTTCTAAGTTATCCAAGAATGATCTTGTTAGAGGCCTACCTAGAATACCATATAAGAAAGATCACTTATGTGATGCTTGCCAAATGGGTAAACAAATCAAAAGTTCTTTCAAAGTAAAAGATATAATTTCAACAAAGCGTCCTCTTGAACTTTTACATTTAGATCTATTTGAACCATCTAGAATTCAAAGTTTGAATGATAGTAAATATGCTTTTGTTATAGTAGATGATTATTCAGGATTTACTTGGGTGATTTTTTTAAAAAGCAAAAATGATGTTTTTTCTGAATTTTTTAAACTTTATAGAAGAATTACAAATGAAAAATCTATATCTATTATTACCATTCGTAGTGATCATGGTGGTGAATTTGAAAATGAATCTTTTCTAAAGTTTTGTAATCTACATGGTATATCTCACAACTTTGCTTTTCCTAGAGCGGCTCCACAAAACGAAGTTGTTGAAAGAAAGAATAGAACTTTGCAAGAATGTGCTAGAACCATGCTTCAAGATAAAAATTTACCAAAATACTTTTGGGCTGAAGCAATAAATACATGTTATGTTTTAAACCATGTTCTTATTCAACCATTTTTACATAAAATATGTTTTGAATTGTATTATGATCGTATACCAAAGGTCTCATATTTCAAAATTTTTGGTAGTAAATGCTTTTTGTTAAATACCAAAGATAATCGTGATAAGTTTGATTCAAAATCAGACGAAGCAATATTTTTTGGATATTCTTCTAGAAGTAAAGCTTATCATATTTTTAATAAAAGAACATCTTGCATTGAAGAATCTTTACATATTGCATTTGATGAGAATAGTGAGCAAATTATACCTCTAAGCGAAGGAAAAGAAGTCATACTTCAAGGAGAACCTTTGATAGAGAGCACTTCTCAAGAAAATATTTCTCTTCCACCGATTTGTAAAGAAATTCTCAATCATCCACATGAGTAGATTATTGGAGAAATAAAGAGTGGTGTCCAAACTAGAAGGCAATTGAAAAAATATATTGCAAATATTGCTTTCATATAAAAAATAGAACCAAAGAATATCAATGAGGCTTGTGATGATGAATTTTGGCTTTTGGCCATGTCTGAAGAACTTAACCAATTTGCTAAGAATGATGTATGAGATCGAGTTGATAGACCAACGGATCATCCGGTAATTGGAACAAGATGAGTCTTCTGAAATAAGCTGGACGAAAATGGCGAAGTTATTCAAAATAAAGCAAAGCTAGTAACACTAGTACTATAAATCTCTCAAAAAATCCTGTTCAGCACTCAAGAACTAAGCATATTGAAGTAAAACATCATTTCTTATGAGATCATGTGTTAAAATGAGATATTTCTTTAAATTTTATACCCACAAATGCATAACATGCCAATATCTTTACTAAACTACTTAAAAATAAAGATTTTATAAGAATTAGAAGACAACTAGGCATTTGCTCATTATTAGATTTATAAATTTATTTTAGAACTTTTTATTTTTTGAAAAATCTTTAAAATTGAACTTTTTAATCGACTGACAACTATCAATTAGTCGACTGATGGTTGTTTTTAAATTTTTAAAAGGAAGAGACCCGATACTCCTTGGTTTTGTTTAAAAGGGAAGTCATTATTCTTTAAAAAAACACGCCCGCGTGTTTACACCTCTTTTGAAGCCAATCACATCCTTTCTCTGTGTCGTTTCTTTCCCTCTTACACAAACCCTAGGAGACTCAATCTCTTGACTGGATGAATTTCTCCTCCTCACCGGAATTTTCTTGCCGCACTGGATTGTTTCTACAACAGTTCACGTCTGCGATGCCAGACGATCACCTCTCTGCACTAGTGTTCCTCTGCAGCATCAGATAACGTCTGCAATGTGAGACACTTGCATTCTCTCGCCAGACATCCTCACTGTAGCGTTAGAAGTCATTCTCAACAGTGTCTCAACCTCGCCGACAAGCCACTCCCTTCGGCACCGCTTCTCTTCGACAGATTCATCTTTTCTTCCGACCATGCCTCGCCAGAAAGCCGCCTCCGCACAAGGTTCCCCTTCTTCATCCACACCGACAGGAAAGAGACATCACAGATTCTCACTTAGACTACTTAGAAATCCTCTTCCATATGACACATTTGGATCTATTTCTGCCCTTCCCATCTTATTTGGTAGAAGTGTTCTTTTTCACGTTTATTCACGATATAATCTTGAGACATTGTTTACAAAGATTTCACATCTTTTTGATGCATTTTTCGATCGTGATTATTATCCATTCTTAATTCATTTGTTTTATACAAATTTGTAAATCAATTACGATACCAGTTTTATTTTCTCTCGTGTTAGAGACATTGAAATCGAGTTTGATTCCAAACTCCTTGGACAAATCATTAATGTTTTATCTTCGAGAACTTCATTCAATTCTATTGAACTTAATGATGAAAATATTTTTGAACAAATTTTTCTTTCCGGTACACCTCATTGTCCTCCCTTCAAGAATACCAATCTTCAACCTTGCGCTCGCATTGTCGGACGAATTTTTGCTCATAATGTTCTCCCTAAAACCGGATCCTTTGATTACTTTTCAACAGATCTTTCTACTGCACTTTATGTCTTATTTGGAAATATTTCTGCAAATTGGGCAAACGTATATTTTACTACGTTGTGGAAACAAAACCCTTTCTTGCGTATGGATGTCTTCTTACCCGCATTTTCAAATATTTCAAAGTGCCTTTGACTAATAAAAATCTGTTCTGCAAAAGGAAATCTTTGATAAAACTGTTTTTAAACGCATGAAACTTACCTATCTAGTTCCTTTATCATTTGGATCTCCTATATCTTCTGAACCATCACCATCCCTTCTATTGCCTCCATCTCAAGGCAAAAGGAAGTGATTCTCTACGGGAAAAGATGATGATGAAATTCTCAAACACATTGAAGCTGTAGAACTTCAACAACATACATTTCGTGAAGATGTTACTCAGAAGCTTTCATCCATTCAGTCTGATATCGCTGAACTCAAGGAGATGATCAAGCAACACTTCTCTTGAACTTTGTTTACTGTTATTGCTTTGATAAAACAATATTTCTTTTCATAAACATTGATAATTTTTGGAGTTATAATATTTTAAACTTGAATTTGTATTTTGCTTATACTATGACTCCACTTACTCATTTTGATTATGACAAAGGGGGAGAAAAAGACAAACATGAAAATTGCATGAGAAAGCATTGAAAATTGCATAAGAACTTGATACCAATTTCATGAAAAAAAATAGAAATGCATGAAGTAATGATGAAAATGCAAAACAATCAATATGTGATATATATATGCCTTGATTGTGCTAAATTCTTATGTTTTGCAGCATATTGATAGGGGGAGTAAAATCTCCATCTGTGTATCATTGATCTATCTGTGACTAGTTTGTCATCATAAAAATGGGGCGATTGTTACGACAACGAAGCCGTATATGACATTTCTAGAACTAGATTTTGATGATGAACAAGTGAATCAATTGCATTTCAGCTAAGGCAATGAAGAAAGATGACAAGAATTGAAGAATTCAATAAAGAATCTTTGAAGACAAATGTGCAAATATAAATTTCTTTAAATGTCTTAGATTCTTATAAGAGCCTTACTTAGAGTGCATATTTCAATTGCATTTCATCTAAAAAGTCTTTAGAAAAACTTTTCTAAAAGAACCCTTCATGAAAATCATTTTAAAAAACTCTTTACTTAATTTTTTATGTTTATTAGTGGACCAACAGACTCACTAGTCGATCAACTTTTTTGCGCCAATTTTTCAAAGCAAAAATATCAACTTTCTGATTAGTCGACTAATCGACTCTTAGTTGACCAGATAAAATGTTTGATTTATGGAAAATTTAGCAGGAGTCGACTGAAGGTTTTCTTAGTCGGCCAGACAGAATGTTTGTTTTCAGAAAAATTTAGCAGAAGTCGACTGAATGGTTTTTCTGTCTACTGATGTTTTCATCAGTCGACTAACTTTTCTTTAGTTGACTAAGTTTTAAACTCTAGATTTTAAAACGGTTCTGTTAAACACAGTAGTTGACTGACGATAACTGTCAGTCTGCTAATATTTGATTTCAGTCGACTAATATAGTCATTTTCCTGTAACTTTTAAAAGGTGTGTCTTTTCATTTTTCAAACGAATTGACCATTCAAAAGTGATTGTTTTGACACCCTTTCGTACTACCAACATATGAAATCTTTCAACTATAAATAAAAGTGAATTCTACACTCAAAAATATCAAATTACATTGAATTACAAAGATTGAATTCTTTGTTTTTCACTCCTATTCATTCAAGTATTCATTTTCTCAATCATTTGATATTTTTACTCGAGTTTTTCACTCAAATTCTTTTGTGAGATATTGAATTCGTGAGTTGAGTATTTCAACAACCATAGAAGCCTATTCCACTCCATTTGCATTCATAAGAAAGACTCGTAGGTTGATTGTAAGTTGTTTATTTCTTTTTTTTTGTAAAAGGAAAAAGACCTCCTTGGTTTAAAGAAGTTGTTTACTTTCAGTAGGGTTGTTACTTAAAGTGGGTCTGGATTTGGTTTGTATGTTCTGGTAGTGACACAAGGTTGATAGTGGAAATCTCAAGCGGGTTTTGCTTGGGGACTGGATGTAGGTCAGGAAGACCGAAACAAAATAAAATCTTGTGTTCTTTGTGTGATTGCTGTGTGAATTTCAAAATCCTTCAAAATTCCAAAGACGTGATTTAAAAGCACTATTGACCCCCCCTCCCTCTAGTGCTCGTTGCCTTGATCCTACAACGATTTTAATTGATTTTTAGTATATTAAAAAATGTATTTAAACATTAAAAATTCATAATTCAAAACACATCACTGACTAAATGAATAATAAAAGTCTAATATGTGAAGTTCGATTAATGAAGAACTCGATTGTTAGAGAAGAAACAACATTGATTATCATTGGTTGTATATTTTGAAACTTTATTTGATTATATATATATATATATATATATATATATATATATATAGAGAGAGAGAGAGAGAGAGAGAGATGGACATATTAGGCCCCATTTCTCATTCTTCCCTATAGGTTTTAAGTGTTTTATGATAGATTTGAACCGTTAGATATGTTTAACATGATTGATTTAGTTAGAATTGACTCTTGGATCATATTTTTTTATAAAAATATATGTTTTTACGAGCAAAAAAAATTGGTACCTTCATAGCCATTGATTTTGGATCACCAGAAAAACCTAAATACAGATCAGATTCTGACTATCCAAAAGCTGGTTCACACTAAATAAAACATATAGATCACATCTACGATATTAGAAGTGCAAAAAAACACTTAAAACTATGATTTTTGAAAGGGTCTAATTAGACCTAACAAAAAAGGGGCCTAAGGAACACATTACTCATATATATATATATATATATATATATATATATATATATATATATAAAGTAATGTGTAAGTTCTTAACTATTTATCTCTCAAACTATTACATAATCTAAATCATACATGTTATCTTTAGTCTTTATTTAGTAGAAAATATGCATGGGTTTAAGTATTTTCATGTTTAGATGCGTTTTTAACTGAATAAAAAAAAATCAACATTTTATATTACACTGAAAATTTGATTAACTAAAATTCAATCATTCTTGTTAAATTGATTTGATCAAAAACATGGTTCTTAGTGAATAAGCAATGATAGGCATGTCTAAAGGTTTGAATTAAGCATTAAACACATGCAAACATTTTTAAAGGGGTTCACGATGGTCTAAGAGATAAATGGTTTGTAACTTGCACATTACTCTCTCTCTTTATATGTATATATATAAAACCAAGTTAGGTTACTAAAGAAATTAAACTAGAAATTCCAAATACAATATGATTTGATCTAGAAATCCAATTTCATTAGATCTATAATTGAGTTTTTAAAAGTTTTTCCTTAAGCATGTCTCCCCAAAAGACCTTACTACGTTTGGATTTGTATGGAAAAGACCTTATAAATTCATATTCATGTTAAAAATTATATATATAAAGAAAGAGAGAGAGAGAGAGAGGTAGAAACAAACCCATTATTGTAAAGCTAGTAAAATCGAGATGTAGTAAGGTCCTTCCTTGTCCAAAGTCCTAACATGAATATGAATTTGAATATGTTATACCTCATTATGTCTGACAATAAATGCAAGCAACAGAGAGAACAACCAAAACAACCAACAGAGTTAGGAAGCAAACGGACCGAGAATAATTATCCATATCTGAAGTAAATTAAAATTGTCTTCATCCCTCTATATATATATATATAGAGGGCACACAAGTGTTGGGTATAAAAAACCTTTTTTCATATTTGTTAGTGTTTTGTTTTGCATTTTTTTACATGGAAATAACATGACTGAATGTTTGATCACTAGCAAACAACAATTTTGAATGCGTCTATGTCGTTAGATTGAGTCAATAAAGCTTGAACCTACAATTTTTAGCTCAATAGTTTTGTACCTTCAAAGGCACCAAATAAATAAATAAATACAACAACAACTACGCCTTCATCCCAAAACAATTGGGGTCGGCGATATGAACCAACAAAGAAAATCATTCTGGGTCTTCCACATGAATCCTTTACCTCCAATCATTTCTATCCAATGCCATGTCCTCACTGAGGTTCAAAGCATTCATATCCTTTCCTATCATCTCCATCCAAGTCTTCCTAGGCCTACCCTGACCTCTTTTAACTAATATATTTTCCCATTTCTCCATCCTTCTAACTAGAGCATCATTAGACCTTCATCGAATATGTCCAAATCACCGTAAGCGATTCTCTCTCATCTTATTTTTAATGGGTGCAACACCTACCTTCTTACGTATCTCCTCGTTCCGAATCTTATCTTTTATTGTATTTCCACACATCCATCTAAGCATATGCATCTCAGCTACACTCATTTTTTGAATATGATATCTCTTGGCAGCCCAACATTCCGTACCATATAGTAAAGCGGGCCTAATAGTCATCCTATAAAACTTTCCCTTCAACCGCAATGGCATTCTACGATCGCAAAATACTCCAGTTGCACTTTTCCATTTCATCCACCCAACCTTTATCCTATGATATACATCTCCATCAAATTCTCCATACTTTTGAATGATAGATCCCAAATATTTGAAACAACCCTCCACCGGTATTTCTTGCTCACCAAGATTCACTACACTCCCATCACTACTTCGTTGCTTACTAAACCAACATTCCATATATTCTGTCTTACTCTTACTTAACTTAAAACCTCTTGCTTTCAATGTCTGTCTCCATAATTCTAACTTAGCATTAACCCCAACTCTAGACTCATCAATCAAAACAATATCATCAGCAAACAACATACACCACTACACATATTCTTGAATTGATCTCGTAAGCTCATCTATCACTATAGCAAATAGGAAAAGGATTAAAGCAGATCCTTGATGTAACCCAACCGTTATAGGAAAATTTGTTGTCACCCCTCCACAAGTGCGGATATTGGTTACTACTCCTTCATACATATCCTTAATTAAACTAATGTACTTGAGAGAAACACCTTTCTTCATCATTGTCCACTTGAGAACGTCCCTAGGTACTCTATCGTATGCCTTCTCCAAATCAATAAAAACCATATGCAAATCTTTGTTCCTCTCTCTATTTCTCTCAATAAGTTGTCTAAGAAGATATATAGCTTCCATAGTTGATCTTCTAGGCATAAAACCAAATTGATTCTCCAATATCATGACAACCTTCCTCAACCTAGACTCAATCACCCTCTCCCAAAGTTTTATAGTATGACTTATAAATTTTATACCATGATAGTTTGTGTAATCTTGTATATCACCCTTATTCTTATATAGAGGCACCAATGTACTCTTCCTCCACTCATTAGGCATCTTATTTGTCCGCCAAATCTTGTTAAAAAGATTTGTCAACCATTCTAAACCTTTCTCTCCTACGCATTTCCAAGCCTCGATAGGTATACCATCTGGGTCAACTGCCCTTCTTGATTTCATTTTCTTCAAAGCCTCTGCAATTTCTTTCTTTTGAATCTTGCGCATGAAGTCACAATTCATCTCATGAAAAGGAATGGACAAGTCTCCAAGATTCTAAGCACGACTTTCATTAAATAGCTTATCAAAATAATCTTTTCATCTCTCCTTAATCTCCTCATCTTTGACTAAAACCCTTTGCGTTTCATCTTTGATACATCTAACCATACCCAGATCCCTCGATTTCCTATCTCTCATCTTTGCAAGCCTATAAATATCCTTCTCACCCTCTTTGGTATCCAACTTGTCATAAACCTCCTTATGTACCTTATCTCTCGTATTTCGAACTACTTTTTTAGCTTCCTTTTTTTGCTATCATATACTTCTCCAAATTCTCATTATCACGACTCTTAGATTTCTATAACACTCTCTTTTAACCTTAATAACTAATTTGATATCCTCGTTCCACCATGATGTATCTTTACCTAGCAGTGCACCGCCTTTAGACTCACCCAATACCTCCTTAGCCACCTTTCTCATGCCACCCGCTATCTTATTCCACATTGATTCCGAATCCTCCCCGAGACACTAATCAGTTTCCTTAACTACTTGCTCTACAAACATTCATTGTTTAGCTCCTTTCAGTGCCCACCACTTAATTCTCGGATCTATCCTATGTCTATTCCTTTTGCGGCATTTTCTAATTCTAAGATCTAAAATTAAAACTCTATGTTGTGTAGCTACACTTTCTCCTAGTATAACCTTACAATCGATGCAACAACCTCTATCTCTCATTCTAAGTAGGAAAAAATCTATCTGACTCATATTAACCCCATTTTTAAATGTTACTAGGTGAGACTCCCTCTTCCTAAACCAAGTGTTTGCTAAGATCATATCATAGGACAAACCAAAATCTAAAATCCTTTCTCCACTTTCGTTTCTTTCTCCTATACCATAGCCTCCATGGATACTCTCAAATCCATCCCTACTAATGCCTACATGTCCATTAAGGTCACTGCCGATGAAAAGCTTTTCTCCATAAGATATCCCTTGTACTACTCCATCTAAATCTTCCCAAAATTGACGCTTAATGGAATCATCTAAACCTACTTGAGGTGCATAAATACTAATAATATTAATAATATCCGTACATAATACTAATTTAATAAGTAAAATCCTATCACCTTTCCTACGGACTTCAACTACATTATCTATAAACTCACGACTCATAACAATCCCTACTCCATTCCTATTTCTATTTATTCCTGTATACCAAATCTTATATCCCCAAGGTTCTATCACTTTTTCCTTCTCACGTACCCATTTGGTCTCTTGTAGACATAAAATATCAATCTTTCTCCTACACATAACATCTACTAACTCTACCAACTTACCAGTTAAAGACCCTATGTCCCAAGTGGCTAACCTAATTTTATGGTCTTGGACTAACTTCTTTACCCCCACCCATCCAACAAAGTGAGGGAACCCTTGCCTATTTGACACCATACCCGGGCGCCGATGTGATGCGTTGCTTTTGGGCAACGACCTAGCAACCTTTGTCCATTTATCACTGCCTCCGAGCCTATAGAGTACAACACGTCGCTTAGTAGGGAACACCCCAACGAAATTCTCATATTGGTTCATATTCATAGGGTATGACTAAGTTTTTATGCTGGCTGTCACTAGTCTACGGCAACCCTCCTCCTTTATCCGGGCTTGGGATCGACGGTGTATAACTAAACAGTTATACACAGACGGAGTTCAAATAAATAAATAAATATATATATATATATATATATATGTATATATATTACTAATGAAGGTAAGAAACTAATGAATTAGAAATCACAGGTGCAAGTTGTATTGATTCAATATAACTATGTAGCATGGTTTGTTTGTTAATGATTAAGCCTTGGATGATGCTTTTTTGATATAAAAATATGATCTTTTGAGTTATGAAATCTTGGCACATTATAGGCTATTGGTTTTTGGACCCTTTTAAAAATTTAATTACTTGTCATAATCATATTATTTAAAACAAGTTTTCCACTAAACAAACCATATAGATCACAGCCGTAACATTTGATTTACAAAAAAAAATAATTGAAGAAAAGAGTGATTTCCCCTCATTAGTTTCTTACCTTCATTAGTAGTCAATATTTACCCTATATATAAGGTTAATATTTGGTGCTTTTGAAGGCACCAAATTATATGAAATTATTGATCTGAAAATCATATGTTTTCATTTTTTGTTTGTAAATTAAATCTTATGGATGTGAAATACAATATTTGTTTAGTTGAAAATAGGTTTTGAATCCTATGATCATGACACATAAGCCAATTTTGTAAGAACTTAAAAAATGAATGGTCTACACTGCACTAAAATTTTATGATTCAAGAAATCATATTTTTTGGATCAAAATATCATGATCCTTAGCAAACAAACATTCCTGAGTTGATAAAGCGTGAACCTATGATTTTTAACTTAACAGTCACATATAATTGGGTGCCTTCAAAGGCACCAAATATTAACTCATATATATATATATTATCATTTTACATTGAAAATTTGCAGGTCTTAATCAGAAACTCAGGTTGGGTTTGGATTTGGGTCTGGGTCTGGTATAAAATTTCATAAACTATACCTGGGTCCATGTATTAATCGAACCTTGGGGGGGTCTAGACTCGGGTCTTATTATTTATCACCATACCTGGACCCTATAGGGTTTGGTTCGGGTAGAGTCTGGGTAAACTAAGGGCGTTGACACCCCTACTTGTGGATAAGAAACTTCTTAGAGAAACAGTGAAATGTTTTTATTTTTTTGTTGTTGTTTTAGATGTGATCTACACTGTAAAAACTGATTTTACACGTACATTACAATGCACCAAATTTTCAAACCTCAAAAAAACATATCTTTACTTAAAAAAGCTATGATCCAAGGGTTGACTTCTACTATTTTGATGTTGAACACATCCATGAGATCAGATTTGGTCGTAACAACAATTTCTTATAAGTTCTAACTAAGGGGTTCCTTACCCACGACGGTACCAAATGCTGTCCCTTAATTAAGTAAATTAATGTATGGCGTATGTAAAACGTAATTTAGATGAAAGGAAAGGGTTGTTTTTGTCATTATGGTAAGATTAAAAGCACGAAGCATGTCAGCTGCACGCACCCGTAGTCGTGAGAAAAGCGCATTGGAATTTTATAAAAAGACTAGAGCTGTTTTCGTCATTAAGCCCCGGGAAACAGTAACGCGTCTCGGAAGCGTGAGGACTGCAATTGCATTTGCTTCCTGCGTAAGCATCGTGTTGAAGGTATTTTGGTCATTTTTTCCGTCGGTCGGGTTGAACCGACCGTCATCGGTCTCGCTTAATTAATTAGGTTAATAGAGTTAAAGAGAGATTAAACACATGAGGAGATCCTCTTAATCTCTACCCTTCAAGCGGGCCGCACGAAAGACCCTTCCGCTCTCTTCCCTTCCCTATTTTAGGGTTTCAATTTCCAACGCTTCGTTAGATCTTCAGTTCTCTCTCTCTCTCTCTCTCTCTCTTTTATATCACAGGGAGTAGGAAAGCTCAGGCTCAATGTCGGTGAGTGGTTTCTCTTCGAATCGGCGATCGTTTTCCTGCTCTTTTTCTGCTTTTCTTTGAGTAATTTTAATAGTTGTTCTTGTTGAAATTGGAAGTTTTGATATTGAATTTGTTGGATATGTGTGGATGATCTTAAATCCTGGAATATTAGTGTTGAGATGAGGGCTAGTGTAGCTTCTTTGTGGTATTTGGGGGACGATTTGATCGTGCCTTGTTGGTTTTGTCGCGAATTTTGGGGAATCGAGTGAGATTATGGCGTAAAGGTTGGATCTTGGTGTATTGATCTGTACCTAGTGGTGTGATTGTGGCGTTTGTTGCTGTTGTACTAGCCTGAAAGTATCGTGTGAATGACTGAAGAGTTGTGAGATTAAGATAGAAACGGTACAAAATAGAGATCGATTGCTGTGTGACTGTCCTTCTTGATGTCCGATGTGTGAATATAATAGTTGTTCTACAAAAGAAGAGATTAGGAAGAGTAGTTTGTGGAATCACGAGTTGCAAATCGAGGATTCGGAGTTTGTTAAAATTCAACCTTATCATAAGTGTATGAGTGTAATCTTTGTTGCCCTATCTATGCGTGTGCTTAATATTTGTTGCGTGATCGATTGTGCATCTGTTTGTGTTTACATGGAGGGGAACGTTGGCACTGTCTCACGATGGTCCAAATCTTGGTTGCACCTAGCAATGTGCTCTGCATAACTGTTTCGCTAACACTGGTTAGGTTGGCGTGCTAGCATATGCATCACGGTTGTGGATTAGGAAGTATTTCATTGATGGGATCCCTAGGCGCTGCTGCTATTCTCTTTATTTCTTATCATATCTTTGGCTTAGCAAATTGCCTGGATTGCTTAATCCAACTGAGTATTGTAAAGCACAAAATGTTTAGGTTGTATTGCTAAGGTATGTTTTGGAAGTGTATTTTATGGCCTTATGGGTATATTTGTTTAGATTCTTTAAAAACACGGTATGTTATGGATATGGATGTCACAACATGTGTGTGTGTGTGTGTGTGTGTGTGTGTGTGTGTGTGTGTGTGTGTGTGTGTGTGTGTGTGTGTGTTGGGGGAGGGGGGGTTGTGGGGTTACTTTTAGTGGATGTTCACAAGTTCTAACAAATCTCAAAATACGATGGTCACAATCTATATTAATTTCTTTCACCAATCATATTTGGATAATTTGACATGAGTACATGGCACATTGATTAATTGTTGCAACCATGGTATAAATAATGTTTGTTAGAAGTAAAAAAATTTAATTGGTGAAGTTACAAAATTAACAACTCCTTATGTAGGTGAACTTTAATAAAAAAAAAGGGCGATGTTGCCCCGGTTAATGTAACACTTTGTAGAACCCATGGGTTGCAGCTTCAAATCCTGATTCCGCCTTTCACCCTTGTAGATCAGATGGGAAAGGGAAAAATAGTAGCTGGTATTACCAACTCCAGCTTGAGCAGGTTGAACTCTGACCCTGGTACAAACAGGTCTGAGCTGAACCTCAACAACTGCCTAAGGGCTTTTGGCTTGGTTCTTGTGCTCTCCTTGTTGTCCGGTAGTTCACTTAGAGTCTGTTGCTGTTTTTCTGTTTGTCTATTCTTAAATGCTTCTCGCTTTTCTTGCATCAGTTTGATGATTATCAGATATTCACAAGTTTTTTCTTAATATGTTCTTTTAACCATCTCCCTGTTTCTGAAAATAGGTGAAAACAGTGAAGGTCAACAATGTCTCCTTAGGTGCAACTGAGCAAGACATCAAAGAATTCTTTTCTTTCTCTGGGGATATTGAATTTGTGGAATTGCAAAGGTTTGTGTTCCTTTATTGTCTCTGTCTTCTTGGAAGAAAATTGCAATTCTTGACATTTAACTCCAAAGAACCTCTTTTGTTTGCAGTGAAAGCGAGAGATCTCAAATTGCATATGTCACCTTCAAGGATTCTCAGGGTGCTGAGACTGCACTGCTTCTTTCGGTACATTTGGCATCTCTGCATTAATTTTTTTCTTGAGATGTATTTTCTTTTGAGCATTTATCATATCACTGGCCTTTGATTTTAACATGATGAGTGTGTTCTGTATTTTTATTAGGTTTTTTCTGTTTTTTATTGTCCATGTTCTTCATGAATTCAAGATATTACTGGTGTGCTTATATTAAAGTTCTGTGTCTAGGCATTTCTCTTTTGGAAGCCTCTCTGTTGATGTGTTGCTTGGGTAATACAAATATTGCAATAGTAAATCTTCCCCTCATCTCCCTCTTCTCAGATACTGCTTTAATCATTTTCGACTCTATTGTTCTTTCTGCCTTTTCCTAACGGATGCTCAAGACTGAATAGAACCAAAATTTGAAACCTGACCTGTTAATTCAATGACCATGAAGCTCTGTTGATAAATGGTTTACCACAACCAAATGGCACTTCTGATTGATGCAGCATGCACTGTCGCCCTTTAGTAGTCTACAAACGGTGCTGATTCTTATCTATTATCTTGACATAGTTCATTAAAATTTTATTGTGGGACAGGGTGCTACAATAGTTGATCTCTCTGTTTCCATTACGCTTGCTCCTGATTACCAATTACCACCTATTGCCTCGGCTCCTCCAGCGGTAACTCGCCCTCTCCTGTGAATTCCATCTTTGGTGTAAAGCATGTTGCATTTGTAGGTTATTTACCAGCCAAATTCTGTCATTCCAGGAAAAGGACAAGAAATTTGTTAGCAGTGCTGAATCTACAGTTCAGAAGGCAGAAGATGTTGTTAGCAGCATGCTGGCCAAGGGTTTCATCTTGGGTAAGGATGCCCTCAACAAAGCCAAGTCATTTGATGATAAGCACCGGCTCACATCCAACGCCACCGCCAAGGTTGCTTCTCTAGATAAGAAGATTGGACTTAGTGAGAAGATAAGCATGGGCACTGCCGTCGTCAATGAGAAAGTTAAAGAAGTGGATCAGAAATTCCACGTTTCTGAGAAGACCAGATCTGCCTTTGCAGTGGCTGAGGAGAAGGTTAGCAGTGCTGGTTCTGCGATTATGAAAAATCGTTATGTGTTCACCGGAGCTTCCTGGGTGACCGGCGCCTTCAACAAGGTTGCCAAGGCTGCGGAGGACGTGGGTTTGAAGGCCAAGGAGAAGGTCACTAAGGCAGAAGAAGAAAACATAAGAGGGGAAGGTTATCAACCGGTTCATCTCTCCGAGTCTCCAAAAGCTGCATCCAGTGAACCTTCTTCAAGGTCTTGATTCTTTGATTGCTGAAGAGATTGTATATAGTCTTGTATCCAGTTAAAAGATTTCACGTTCTAAATTACTTTGTTTTATTTCAATGGTTCCATCTGCTGGATCCCCGCTATGTTAGTGACTAAAAGGAACATGTTTGTGTTGATGCATTACCTTTACTATCAAGGAAGATTTGTAGGGTTCCTCTTGTTTCTAGGAATTGCTAGTATATGCCCTCTGCCTTTGTAGGACCAGCAATTCTTCAGGTGGAGATTGTGGTAACGTATGGATTGTCCCTTATTCAGTGTGAATTGTTAGTTCAGCTGCCCTCGTATGCAATGTTGGTTGTGATATCCTCTTTCTTGTTTGGAATAATCCCCATTAAGATGCATAGGCTTTGGATGTTTCGAATCTTGTGAAGTTTAATCTTGATGATGATATGATTGAGGGCATTATTAGGTATGCAACCTGATGTGGGACACACTCTTGAGAAATATTATGCTTTCCATAAGCCTTTGATTATATGTTCTATGCTCTGCTCTGCTGATCCCATGTAGTTGGGATAAGGCTTGATGATGATGGTGCTATTATGCTTTTCTGCATGATATCCGCATGAATCAGACATGAATGATCATAATTGCATCTTAGGATGAACTGCGACATATTTCAGAAACATTCTGTTGTGACCAACCTGTACCCTTACAGTATGTTTTCTTTCTCTTAGGGGCATTTGATTTGCGGACAGGCCTGGACAAGAACGGTAAAATGGTTTTTTTTTTTTTTCGAAAGTGTCTGTCCTGTCCTGTTCTGGGGGAAGGGCTGAACACTCCTGGACACAACATCCTTTTTTTCAATGTTGTCCAGCTCAGCTGCGCATCCTGCGTTTGTGTGGGCCCCATGCACTGTCCGTTACATTAAATTTTGCTCAGATTTTGATGCGAATACATTTGGTTGTCCAGAATTAGGGATGTCAATGGGTTGGGTTTGATCTGGACCTGACCCGTACCAAACCCTATAGCGTCAGGGTTTGATGATAAATAAGAAGGTTCAAATAGAATCCAGGTTGGACCCGAAGGGTCCGATTAATATATGGAGCTGGGTATGGCTTGTGAACTTTCATACCAGACCAAGGCCCGGCCCCAGTTCCAACTAAGATTCACAATTTTTCAATGTAAAAAATATAAATTTACCGGCTCTGGTTAATGTAATCCTTGTAGGATCCAGATATGGTTTCTATTATGATGGATTTGATTGAACCTGGAACCGGACCTGGTATCAGAATCTCAATCAGGTCTGGTGGGTCAGGTTCCACCTGGGTCTGAACCAAACCCGACCCATTGACACCCCTACCCAGAATGTCAATTAGGCTTTCCCGTAGCCATTTAGCTCTTTAGTTGTCGATCCCAAACTCGACCAAACTGTTCGTTAGTGTGGACTACAAGGCCCATAAGTCATAGGCTTGATGAACTGAACCAGCCATTTGAGGTAACTAAGACTGATCCGAGATACATTTTCAACGGCATGATTTGTCGAATATTCTGAAATGCACTTCTCCAAAACTAGTTTGTTTACTGTTGGCTCCTTTTTTTTTCTTTTAAATTTTTGTTTAGAGGGAGTGTTGTTGGCTTTTTTGCTTATCAACTTGAGCCAGTCTGAGCTTAATTTGACTGTACAAGTCAAGGTCATTGTGTTCAAATTCCTTTCTAGATTACCAAAAACTTTACAACCTCAAATTAGATGTGTTTAATTTTATCCAAAATATAACTGCGTCGTCGTCTATGGTTCGCGTGGCTTAACTTGTACTCAAAAAGCTCTTTGTGAAACATGAAATGAAGACTCCACCAGAACAGTTCGAGTTTTGCTAACAAGTCCAACTTAGATAAAAATTTGAAAAATGACGAACTTTTTTTTTTTTTGACAGAGAAAGCTGGGGTTAGGCAGACCCCTACCAGTTATACAACCATACCATTTGGGGTTCGAACTTGCAACGTCCCAACACAAGGCCATTATGAGGTAGACTGATTGCTCAAGAGTCATAAAGAGTACATGCAGGAACAGATCACACACTTGAGCAGATGAGCGTGCATAGGCACCACAAGGACTCACACAAAAGCATATAACCTAATCAACGCTGGCTACCAACTAAAATAAAACGCTAATGCCCCAAAATTCGGTTAAAACCCTGTGCATCATCGCAAAGAATCTTGCTCAAGACTAAGCTTAGGCTCATTAGGAGTTCTATAAGCTCGCTTATCTCTTCCTTTCAACATATAGTGTATGTGGTCCGTTGTTATATAACTTATATGTCAACACCAAATAAAATTATGTTGCAATCGTAAGGTCTTTTTCAAAAAAAAATAAAAAATAGAGGTTAGGTTGTTGAGGCAGGTTTCAATGCTAGTCACGAATATTGCCTATATTTTGAAAGGACAATGTTATGCTGAAAAAATGCGATTTCCAAAATATCACGTTTCTTGAAAATATTGCATGATTTTCCCTTGCCAATATTTTCCCAACAATTTGATTTATGATTATATATAACTTACAAAAGCTCATTTCTTGAAGATCCCAATAATTTGATTTGTGACCAGGGTTTGAATGACACTTGAGTTTCAACCGGGTTTGATTCATGATCTGCCTAACTGAGTTTGACAAGCTAACCTTGAGCTCCGCTCCGCTCGTGTGGATCCTTACTTAAAGAGCTTCTTATAGAACAAATGAACCCACCTAGTCAGCTTTGTTGTAACAACCTACTTCATTTTAGTTGGTTGAGTGCCTCCCTCAATCAGAGAGGCTCGCTTCAATGGAAACGTGAGCTAGCGCATCGTCGTTTGCCTTATTTGCTACTTTACCCAGAGACGCAAAAAAAACCACACCGAAAGGGAAGCAGATCAGATCATGTTGAAAATGAACTTTTTGCTCATCCGAACATCATGTCCATCTGTTATGCATTTTGGATGAATGCCACGTAGCACATAACTTTTTAACTTTTACGTGAATGGTTAAGTTTTGAATATAAAAGATAAAAAACTTGTACGGACTATGAAAAGGTGCCTGCCCTTTCAGGTCTCTCTCTTTTAGGGATGGCAGTGGACCGGGGCAGGGGACAAGGTCTCCATTCTCACGTCATTTCGAAATCTGAACCTCCATCCCCGCCTCCATCTCCATTTCATATCCTCCGTTCCTGGTTCAAATGGGAGCAAGGCGAGGTGGGGGCCCCGTTTTCCCTCTGTCTATAGTCATCCCTTGAAAGATTGAGGACGAAGCAAAGTGGGGCGGGGCAAGGCAGGGATTGGGACATGGCAGAGGAAAGTGTAAGTCCATCCCCACCTCCATCCCCGCACAAAGATAGATTTTAACCTTCATCCCCCCTCTATCCCAATTTCATGCCCTTCATCCTTTGTCCAAACGAGGTGAGGCAGGGCAGGATCCCGTTATCCCTCGGTCCACTGCCATCCCTACTCTCTTTGAGGGAGGCTTCTATCTCGGACCATGGTCAGTTAATCACTATTTGGGGGGATGATTTTAAATACGCTAGGAGTTTTGTGTTTGAACAATGGTGGCTCCAGGAGCCAGACTTTCACACGATTATTTCAGTCTCTTGGAACAAGCCCTCCAATGAGCAGTGGACGGCTATCCGATGTCATGAGAAGCTGTTTCGTCTCGCTAAAGATATCAAAGCTTGACTCCATAATCAAGATGTGGTTAAATTTCATCAAATGGTTGCTTGGGAGCAAGAGATTTCAACGTTGTATCAAACTATGTCTTTCCCGGAGTCTCTATCTGATTTGCACCTGCAGAGTTTGCATACAAGATCTATTGAGTTATCAACGCTTTTGAAGAACTGGAGGGTCAAGGAAGAAATTAGATGGAAGCAACGGGCAAGGGTGAAATGACTTGCGACTGGAGACAGTAATACTAAATTTTTTCACTCATATGCTTCTCATCGTCATACGAGTTATGTCGTCCCTTCAATTACCATTGAGAGTGTTTCGTACTTTAATCAACACGTTATTTCAGCCGTCACTCAGTATTTTAAAGATTTATATTTTGTTTCACTTACTGCGAATGATGTCATTGGTCTTGTTTTTGTTGGTTCAATTCGGCAAGATCAAGCCAGAATTATGCAAATGAAGTTCTCTGAAGATGAGATTTTTAGGACCATCAAAGGTTTGTCGGGGTGGAAAGCTCTAGGTTTTGATGAGTTTCATGTGGATTTCTTCAAAAAATTTTGGTCTTGTGTGAAGCATGATGTTATTAACATGTTTGATGAGTTCTATTGCAACTCCAGAATGCCTATTCAAACCTACTTGACAATTATTTCTTTAATTTCGAAAGATGATGCTGCCACTGATATCTCTAGGTTTCGCCCGATTTCTATTATGAGTGCCCTTTATCGGATGATTGCCAAGGTGTTGGCTAATAGGTTGAAGGTCGTGGCTAACCAAATTTTTTTAAACTTTCGGTTCACTTTTATCTACAATAAGAGGATTCACCATTCATTCGTCTTGGCCTCTGAAGCCATTTACTCCTTACATCTTAGTGGTCAGCCCTATTTTTCTCTTAAATTAGATTTTCATAAAGCCTTTGATTCTATGCATTGGCCCTTCTTATTTCAAATGTTATCCAATTTTGGTATTGGTCATCGTTTTTCTGGGTGGGTGAGGGAATTGGTCTCTAATGCTGAGGCCATGATTAAGATTATCGACATTAGAGGTGGCCAGATCAAGTTGGGGCGTGGATTAAGGCAAGGCTGCCATCTCTCGCCTCTGCTGTTCAATGTCATTGTTGAGGGTCTCGTGGTGTTGCTCAAGCGTGTTGCGGAGAAGTGCCTCATAGATCCTCTAAATGTTCCAGATTTCTCAGACCATATTCTTATTTATGCTGATGATATGATTATTTTTGGGTGAGCAAATGTGCAGCAAATGCTTAGATTCAAGCTTATTCCCCAGTTCTTTCTTTCTCTTTCTGAGCTTTCTCTAAATGATAGCAAATGCTCTCTTACTATGTTCAATGTTGAGTCTTATATGCTTGCAGCGGGTCAACGATTTTTTAATTGCGCAATCTCTGAGTTGCCGATGACGTATTTAGGCCTGCCGTTACAAGTGAAGCGCCTCTCTTCCGCTGCTTGGGCTCCAACTATTCAAAAAGTGAAAAACAAACTTTTTTCGTGGCATGCATCTTATCTCTCCATCGCTGGTCGTCTGACTTTAATCAGATATGTTCTTTCTTCTATCCCTAAATTCTTCATGTCAATGTTCGTGATGCTTGTGGGTGTGGAGAAGCAGATTTGTCAATTAATGGCGGATTTTCTTTGGTTTGGGTGTCAACTTAAGAATAAGCGCCATTTGGTTGGTTGGTGAATGGTGGTATTACCTAGGTGTATGGCTGGCTTAGGTGTTTTGGCTCCAAGACAAATGAGTATTTCTCTTGTGGCCAAACAATGTTGGATGTCCCATCAACCAGGTTCTCCATGTTCTCATTTGCTTCATGCTAAATATGGTGCTCCTGATTTATCTCTTTTTCGTCAAGAAACCCAGAGGTTGGCAATCTCGCACTTGCGAAGCATGTGACTGAGAGTCTTATCGTTCTTCATAGATCAAATTGGGGATGCAAGAAATTATGATCAGTGGTTGCAATGGGCGATTGCACCAAATGGTGCGTTCCACACCCACAAAGTGTATAGATCGTTGCTCCCCCTGAGGGCAGATTGGTTCCCTGAGTGTGTGTTATGGGCTAAGGGCTCTTTCCCAAGATCTCGGGTCTTGGCTTGGTTAATTTTGCATGATAGGGTTCATACTCACAATTATTTAAAGAAGTTGGGCTTTCAGTTTTCAAGTTGGTGTGTGCTTTCACTATAAGAAAAATGCTAATTAGCGACAAAAATTTGTGACAGATTTTTTTTGTCGTAAATTTGCGATGGATTAGCGAGAGAAAACTATTTGTCGCTAACATCCAAAATATTTGCAAAATTAGCGACATAAATATCTCCCTCGCTAACTTCGTCGCTAATTAACAATGAATTAGCGAGAATATTTTTTCGTAGCCAAAACACTACAAAAATAGCGAGGGAATTTTTCCCTCGTTAATCCGTCGCTAATTAGCGACGGAAAAATTCCCTCGCTATTTTCGTCGCTCATTTTTTATTTAAACCATCTCACCTGGGGCGCAAAATTTTTCCTCCCTCCTCCGTTCAAAATTTAAATCGACTGAGATTTAAACCGTCCCACCTGGGGTTCGGTAAGTGGTTTTTTTTTTCGAGCATGGTTTTCCATTTTCGGCCTAATGATTTTGTGAGGGTTATGGTTTCAGGTCAACGGACAAGCATTGCGGGCATCGCAGAGGATGTGGAGGTGGGAGAGGTCGCCTAACTGGGAGGGAATGAGACCAGAGAGGCGGTTGGAGTTGAGAAGGAGGATCTGGAGGGAGGCCAAGCGGCCGAGTTGAGAAGGGATGGGGTCGAGGAAGGCGTTGGAGCTGAGGTCGAGGAGGCAGAGGGAGGGGAGGTCGTCGAGTTCGGGGGGGATGGTGCCAGAGAGGTTGGTGGCAGAGAGGTTGAGGAGCTGGAGGGAGGTGAGGGAGGAGAGCAGTGGGGGGAGGGTGGAGCTGAGGAAGGTGGAGGGGATGCTGAGGGAGGTGATGGGGCCATCGGGGGAGCAGGTGACGCCCTGCCATGATCAAGGGGTTGGCTGGGAAGGGTTCCAGGAGGTGAGGATGGGGTCAGAGAGCTGGGTCGTTGGGAGGAGGGAGAGGAGGGCGCGATCGTCAGAAGAGAGGGAGGTGGTGGTGGTGGGCCGACGGTTCTGTGAAAAAAAAATTGCTCCCTGTCAGAGAACGCACCGACAGGGAGTAATTTTTTTTTTTAAAAAAAAATATTTAGCGACGGATTAACGTCAGATAGTATTCATCGCTAATTTAAAATAGCGAAGGACTCACGACGGATCATGTCTGTCGCTAATCCATCACAAATTAGCGACGGATAAGTTCTGTCACTACTTAGCATCGAAAATTCTACGATGGAATCTATCCGTCGCTAATTCGACGTTAATCCGTCGCTAAACTGTTTAGCGACGGATTAGCATCGGATTAGAGTCAGATTTAGGTCATCGCTAATCCACATGTTTCTTGTAGTGTTTGTCAAGCTGCTGAAGAAACTACTTTTCATTTATTCTAGTCCTGCCCAATTTTTGTGGCCCTGTTTAATAGGAGATGAAGATCTCCGGACGTAATTGTCAAAGAAAAGTCTTTTGCGCTTGATCTGCACCTGTGCCCTATTGAAATTAGACGATGCAAGCAGTAGAGACTGATATGGAAGACATGGTTGCTTACTACTTGGTGGTTTGTTTGGATGACACGCAATGATGCTACTTTCCGTCAAATTCCGATCATCCTTAATAATCTTGTCTATAAAATCCTCTTGTTTATAAAATCCTGGTTGATGTATATGCGATTTTACGTATGCATCTTAGAGACCTCTCCTTCCGTCTAAACAACGTTCACTCATTGGTGGTTTCTTCTAATCTAGCGGATCCTGGTTGAGCTCGCTTTGTTGTTTGTTGTAAGCTGTATGTAGTTTTTTTTTCTTTAGCTTTTGTTTTTCTATATTTTAGTTTTGTTTTCTATATTGTTGGATTCATGGGTTCTAACATTTTGTTGATAATGAGTGATAATGTTGATCTTCTTTGGGCTCTCTTTGAGGGAGGCACTCAACCGGTGTCAGAGAAACTACTTAAGAACAAGTGTCGCATAAACAAAAGAGACACGTTACAAAGATGTCAGGTACCAACCTAGGCCCAGCTCTCAGCTTTAATTTCTTCATACAGAGGTTTTACAATCGCATAGAAACGTGATGTCGTGCTCAACACCATCCCAGGATTTGGTCTTTCCAGAAGAAGGTATCCACCTGTTATCAACACCTTCTCTGGGCGCGGATGCTACTCTAACGTACAAGAGAAGAAACACCAATTTATGATTAAAAAGCAAAACAAGATGTCAAGATTCATAAAGGGGGAGAGGAGGCAAAATTTTCATTAAAAAGGGTTGTTAAGAAAGCAATCTAAAGCATATATAGACAGTGAAGATGAAATTTATGAAACATATTATATCATCCGCATGATAGAAACAAGGAATGCTACACTACCAGTTTGAACTAATACATCAAAATTTACACCTCCCATCTGGCGGAAGACGGCCAATATGGAGCAACCACCATGTTTTAGATAGATTTGATTGATCATTGCGTCACTAGTGAGTTTGTAAAGCTCCCCACAACAGGGAAAAAAAAGTGTGTGTGCGCTTGCATTGTGTATCAAGGGAAAACTCGGTGGATCCACTACACTGAGCAGTTCTGGCCAAGAAAACCAGCTAAAATGGCAAACCAAATTCCAATATATCACTATAAAAGTGAAGCATGATGTCGTAATCTTAATTAATTAAGCATCATCAGAAAATGTAGAGCTTACGCAACCACCAACAAACATAAAAGCGATCTCGGATGAAGAAACTTAACACGATGCATTGAGAAATCTCGCGCAGAATTCCTCCAATCGAAACAAGAGGAAAAGCAACCCATGATCTAGAAAAACCTTTAACTACCGAGCGAAGGATTTAAACCCACCTACCTACCAGGAGATCGGAAATCACGAACAAAATCACAAAATCGAGAACTTTTTTTAGATTTTGCCGAACTCGTCGCCTCTCTCCCGTCGTTTCAGAGAGAGAGAGAGAGGTGCCGTTTCAGAAAATTACAACAATATCCATCACTGCGCTCGCGCGCCAAATAAAATGGAATAAAAAGTTACAATCTTTCGGGTTTTTTACGTTTTAACGCAGGTAAAATAACGTTAATACATGGTAGGCTATGTTTAATACTCTCTTATCCTTGAAATTAGGCATTATTGACTTTAGATATATCTAAGAACCCATCTAAACACCAAAGAAAAAAATTTGCGACTGTTTTTTAAAAACTGGTTTAGATACTTAAGAGGATAAACTGGTTACCACCTACCAATCTCTTGTGATTTAATCTCGATTGGAACCAGTTTTAAATGTGTTTTGCTTAATTGGAGCTTGCAAATGTATTTTCTATAGATTATTTGGAAACCATGCACTAACATTGGTATTTTTTGTGTTTAGATGTGTTTCTAGAGAGAGAGAAAAACAATCTCATATCCACTAACTTCATGATTTAAAAATCAAGTTTTGTGTAGACTAATTAGATGAAAGCATGTTTCTTTGCAACTATGCAATGATAAACTAGCTCATATAAAAAAACACCTACAACTTTTTGTATTAGGTGGTTATCACGGTTAGGGGAATGAATTGGTTAAGACGCAATTATTATTATTATTATTATTATTGTTAACATTTTAGGATGAGGAAACTCCTCAGAGAAACAGGCCACTTAATGGACCTGATCCTCGGCGAAGCAAAACCCGGGTGGGGCTCGCGACCACCATGCCTTATGTGGCCCACCTTCGAAAGCTACGGGCACACCGGTGCGCCAACTTTACTATTTGTTTTGGATATCTTGGTTGAAAGGTTTGGCCACAAATGTGAATTGATTTCTCATAATTTCTGGTTTGGAAACATGTGGGAATCATTTTTTCGCATAAATAATCACATATTTAAAGGGCAACCCAGTGAATTGGAATCACATTCTCATCTTTAGATGCCTAAATGACTAGTTTTCTTGTTGGATTATTTGCCAACAAGAAAAGTGCAAGCAAGTGTGCCCCCAAGCACCTAAAAGAAAAACATTCTCACAACTGTGAGAATATTCGAATTTGCCTCATTTTTTTTTGGGCTTGTTTGTTTTGATCACCGGTTACTGTAGCTGTAAAAGTTTTGTCCTTGTCAAAGTGATTTATGTGATTTATATTCTCAAGCATTAATTTTTTCATTTTTGCTTTAGGTTGTGAATCTGACTTGTGTGAAAATGAATGCGTCATGTGAAAAATTTATACAACCTCATACTTGTGTAAAACTTTCGAAAGTTTTGAGTCTTCAACATTCACAGACGATAATCGCATTCACAGGTTGCAGTTTTGCATGTTTGCAGTCCTTGTGAAAGTTCTAAAATGTGATTTAGAATCACAAGAAACCTGCGAAAATTACAAAATCACAGGTGTTGCAAACATGCTCAACGTTCATATTGAAGCAAACGCAAGAAAATGAAACAGTGACCTATTAATGTGACTTTGAATCACATTATTGAAAGTGTAAGTGCTGAGTTTCGAAATCACGGGTTGGAGCTTAGGATCCAATGAATCATGGCAGTCAACTGCGGCCTTAATGGAGTTAAAGTGACACCCTATAAGGAGTTATTTTCAAAATAATGTTGTACATAATCACTCTGACTATGACACTTAACTTCTGACCCAATTAATTTTGATGATCTTGGCTGGTCATTTGTTTGAACTTTGAACCAAAGTGCACATGTATGCAGATTTGCCCAGAGCTTTTACTCATTTGATCCTTGTTCATATGTGTTAGATATCATGCCAGGTATCCATAATAGAATAGGCCAGTCTTGAGCTCAAGATTTGGTTTGATTATAGAAGTGTGAAACTGTCTGGTCCACCTCAGCAACAGGCCTTGGCTTGGTTTCGGGTCCAGCCCATTTGGGCTTGGCCACAGGCGGCCCGCCCTTTTCAAAGGGGAGGCCATGGGCTGGACCCGCCGAGATGAAACCCATGTCTGGTTGGTTTTTTTATGCTGGGTATGATTAGATTTTACTCCATTTACATGGAAATGTGCATTTGAAAAAGAGAAATGGTTAATTAGATCCAAGTTGAATAAATGTTGTCTTAATCTATATCCAACTAGCCCCAATTCCTACATGTATGCCATATTGCCCTTGTAACAAGGAGAATGATGCAGGACCAGAACAAAGTGAACCAGATCTAAAAGAGTCCATTCAGATCCATTTAATATATTGAATTTTTTATTTGGGTATTTCTTTTGTATTTGCACATGGAAGCATTGTGTCTCATTTATATATTTAAGATAGGTTTGATCAAATTAAAAGATTATCAAATTAAGTAATTTGTTTTAAGACATGTCTGGAACACTTGTGTTCAAGGCATAATTAAGATGTGTTTTATATTTAGGGTACATTCGATTGCCTAATAACTAAGATCCTTGAATATGATGTAAGATATAGATTTTACTCTAAAAAACATGGTTCTTTGATCCAAGGTCGGGCGTGGATCTTTGGGGTTTGAATCGAAATATCGCGAATAAAACCATCTAATTTGAGAACTGATGCATTCAAACTCAACCTAAAGATTTTTCATGAATACAAGGATCATTATGTCATTGCCCCTTGTCCAAGCCTAAGCATGGTGAATTTCTGAGAGCAAGGGGTAAGCTCACCGAGTTTTATGTAGGGGTGGCAATCGGGTCGGGTTGGCGTGTCAGCATACCTCAACCCGAACCCGACCCATTTATTAAACGGGTCGGCTGTGGCAAACACGAACCCGGCCCGTTTAATAAACGGGTAACCCGACACGACCCGCCAACCCATTTAATAAATGGGTTGGGTAGGGTAAACGGGTTCTCAGGTTGGCGGGTCAGGTTGGCGGGTCGGGTTGACGGGTCGGGTTGGCGGGTTGGCAGACGAGTTGGCGGGTTGACCCACCCGCCTAACCCGTTTATTAAGCGGGTCAGGCGGGTTGGCATACCCCTAACACGAACCCGACCCGTTTAATAAACGGGTTAGGCGGGTCGACCCGTTTATTAAACGGGTTCGTTTTTTCCAAACCCGAACCCGCCTAAGAGGCGGGTTGGCGGGTCGGGTTGACGGGTCGTGTCAGCTTTTGCCACCCCTAGTTTTATGCAGCCAGACTGAGCTAAATTGACTAGGTCTCTAAACATGGGGGTGGTTTCTTGGTGTAAATATATATAAAAAAAGATCCTCATGTCCTTAAATAAATTATTGGAGTTACATTAGATGGTCAAACTTGTTTCCAAGTGTCTGTTTCTTGTGTTTTCCAGGCTACCATGGATCTTGCCATTTTACCGATAAAGGCTCCGCTTGTAGGGTAGGAGCAGTTAGTGCTCATCACCACTTGTTGAGAGGTTGAAGTTCAAATCCCAAGTGAAAAGAATAGGTGCAATATGATTGCACAAATATTTGTGCATTAAGCACCTGATCACAGATCTTGGGGACAGGGCCTGTCAGGTGTGGGACCCAAGACCTGATGCATGGAGGGTGATGGGGGTGCTTAATACACAAATTTTTGTGCAGTCATATTGCACCTGATCCGAACTCAAATCCCAATGGTGTTATTGTAGAACTGGTTGGGGTCGGACTAGTCTGAATTTGCCTATAAAAAAAATTTGTCCTGTTTTGTTATCTTCATTTGTGCAAGCTAAACACTATCCATGGATATTCATCTAATTCCTTTTGTTGAACATCTTATAAGCATGGGATATATCTGTTTAATAATCTAAACACTGCTCAGAGCGAGCCAGAATCAGGTGCCATCACATGGCACACTTTGAGTATGCCTCTGCACCTGACTTCTTTTGGGCCCCACAACTGACAGACTGTCAGCAGCAGATGGAGGGCAGCCATGGCACCTGATCCTGGCTTGCTCATAGCCATATCCAACTATTTGCCAGTCACATATGCGAGTTATGCACACCTTGCTA
This sequence comes from Nuphar pumila, assembly GCF_984573655.1. NCBI lineage: Eukaryota > Viridiplantae > Streptophyta > Magnoliopsida > Nymphaeales > Nymphaeaceae > Nuphar > Nuphar pumila. The sequence goes on along the minus strand of NC_143259.1, from coordinate 15,052,526 downwards.
GGTGGGTTCGCATAAGCTGTTAAGTTGAAGCATGTCAAGAGTTTGATGAATGGAATTTGCTGCACTGCCAATGTTGTAAACACTCTGACGTCGCACATCTTGCCACCAGAGAGTCTACTGCTCCAGCCTTATGGCTATGGACATGCACCCTACCTTAAGTATTGATCTCTTGACATTCTTCAGCTTGAATGTCTTAAAACAGCTTAACTAGCTAGGGTGTGCGAAGCCCTTTGAGCTCAAAAGAACTGGTTGCCTCATGTAGATCTCTCCAAATCAGAGTATTATGACTAGGGGTGTCAATTGTCATGCCTTTTTTTCTGAGGACTGTGTGGTGCAAGTCTGCAGGGCGAAGCGGCACACTGGAGCAACGCAAGGCGGTGCTTCAAGAGAAGGCATGGAAGAGTGTAAGTGACATGTGTGAGGCAAGTTATCTAAGGCCACCACATAAGAGCGGATGTCCAATGAGTGCTCTCAGCACTTGGGAGGCCTAATGAAACTAAAGGCTCATGGGAACCAAAATCTGACTTGTTTACAGGTTTTTTTTTTTTTGTGATGCAAAAATCAATGGTTATAAATGCACTGTTTTTCTTTTACATTAAAAAAACATGTTTTAAGCATAACTCAATGGTCTTTTTCATTAAATTGATCATGCCTAACACCAAAACCAATTGAATAGTGAGATTCTAACCAAATTGTACTTAAATCAACTGTATTAAACATATAACCCAAGTTAAAATTTTCAAATCAGTTTAGATTTTAGAAGTTAAAATCGCATAATGCTTTCAAAATATAGTCACGTTAAAAAGAAAACTTAATTATGGCCTCATTCATCTCAATTCACCCTCTCAATCAGATCTAGCTTGAATATGGATTTGGATTAACACTTGTTTCTTAAAAAAATGGGCCATACTCAATCCTACCACGATCCACATTTGATCAGTTTGCATCCTACCCTGTTTTGACCTGTACCGGATCTGTTAGGGTCTGGTAGGGGTGTCAACGGGTCAGGTTTGGTTCAGACCCACGTAGAACCAGACTTGGATCAGTTTTTTTGGGTATGGTATCGGGTTTGGACCCAGGTCTAATTGGGTCTACTATAAGAGAAACCATACCCGAATCCAATCAGAACTACAAGAACCAGACCCGGTAAAATAATATTTTTTATCATTTTTACATTGAAAAATTACGGGTCATAATCGGAACTCAGGTCGAGTCTGGTATAAATTTTCACAAACTATACCCGGCTCCATGTATTAATTGGACCTTCCGGTCCGAACTCGGCTCTTAATCATGTCTTCTTATTTGTCACGATACCCGGCCGGACCCTATAGGGTCAGGTCTGGGTAAACCAGACCCATTGACACCCCTAGGGACAGGGCTTGTTAACAAAGAAATGATGCAGATTAACTATTTGGGCTTGAATCATGAGATCTAGAAAGCACAGACTCGGGTATGGTTTATAAAATTTTATATGAACTTGAGATCCGATAAATATATATTCGGTAATTTTCAATATAAAAAATATACAAAATATTATTTTTTACCAAGTATAGTCTACATAATCCATATCCGGACCCGTGTATGGTTTTTCTTATGAATGACCGCGCCAGCGCCAGACCACGTCTAAATCCGGGTTCAGACCCACTCATTTCTTCGGAGGTCCGACCGTTGAGACCAGTGTCGGGTTAACATCAAATTGGTGCTTATTAAAAGTTTATGTTTTTCTTATTTTTTGGCTTTTTCAAAATTTTGAATAAAAAATTAATTTTACCTATTCGATTCCGCTTTTTTTTTTTAAATCGATTCACTTACTAAACTGATTTGGACAACATTGGTTCATAATGACAAATATTGCAAAATTTACAAAATATCGAGAGAAAATAAACCTTGTGGTGATATTTTCCAAAAAATGAAAAAAACTGAGACAAACACTCTGGCAAGCCCTTTCTTTCTCAACATGCTGTGAGAGCAAAAGGGGTTCCAGCGGTGAGTGATGAGAAGAGGAGAGAGGTGTTAGGAGGGGTGTCAATGTTCCATCTTCTTCCTTACTCCAGATCTGCCTTCTCGATCGATCAATCGCTTTCGTAAAGGAGGAAGGAAAGATAAAGGTTAGGATTTCTCTCTCTGTCTCTCTTCCCTTCACCTTCTTCTCGTTTTCGTGTACCTATTATCATCGATGAATCAATTGCTGGATTTTGAATCCATCGAAAAACTAAATAGATCGCTAATCTTGTTTGCGCTAAATCGTTGAAAGAAAAACAAATCTAAACTTGATGCAGAAACGTACATGAATCCATTGGTGCTCTGGTAGATCTGTCATGGGTATGATCTTACAAAACCTCTATAAGTGGCCTTGCCTTTTCTTTAAACCTAATGAGAGAGGGACAATTTTCTCTTGATGATGATGGGAAGCCAAAAGAGAATAGCCACTACATATGGTTTGGAAACCATAACCTAATTATAACCACCTTAGAGCCTATTTTCCAATTTAACCCATCATAAAATTGAAAATTGACAGATAAGGGTACATGATGTCTCTACACATAATAAGATCATACCATATGAGATATCACATGAACCAACCATATGAGATCATATAATACAGACCTTAACCTTAGACAACATATAATGTGTGATTAAACATATGTAGGCCCACACAATTTATCTAACAATCTCCCACTTGAGCCATATATGTCACCTTACAATCATGTATTATAACCTTATGAGCTAAAAAACACTGTCTTATCAAATGATCTCTAACAATTTGGTCCATTGATCATGTCAACATGGAACCAAAGCGGTCTTCATTACAAATATTATAATTGGACCCATTAATGATCATATATATTGACATAACCAAATGACATAGATCAAGTATGGATGTGAAGCATGAAAATTACATGTGATGTGATTTAAACATGCCTATTTTCAGCTGGTCATAACTTAATCTTTAGTGAGATCACAACAAATGAGTATAGAATGAAACCGAAACCTGAACTTTATACTGAAGTGGTAAAATAAAACTTTATTATATTATAGAATGTCCAAATACAAACTCTCACTAAACCAACATATCATTAAATGATAATACACTCATTCGAGCATTATGCTCGTGAAAGACCTTGGGTCGCAAACCTTTGGTAAGCGAATCCACAATTATGGAGTTTGTGCCAATATGTTTTATCGATATCTAACCATTATGCACTCTTTATTTAACAAGAAACTTAATGTGAATATGCTTTGAATTCGATAAGTTCTTGTTGTTATTGAAATATAGCAATGTCGAATTATTGTCATAAAATAACTTTAGCGGTCTCTCAACATTTTCCAAAATTCACAGTATTGTGACAAAATTATGTAACCATATTCTATAATTGGGTGCCTCATAATAAGCTACGAACTCTGCCCCCATAGTGGAAGAAGCAATGGGTGTTGGCTTGACACTCCTCCAGAAAATAGTTCCTCCGACCAGCAAAAAAATATAACCTGAAGTGGATCTGCGACTGTCTTGGCATCCAGTAAAGTCAGAATCAGAATACCCAATAATCTCCAACTGATCTGACTTCCAGTATGTGAGCATGTAACCTTTTGTTCTTTGCAAATACCGTATAACCCGTTTGACTGCTTTCCAATGATCCATACCTGGGTTACTAAGATATTTGCCTAACATCTCAACAATATATACTATATTCAGACGTGTACAAACCTGAGCATACATAAGGCTCTCCACAACAGATGCATAGAGAATCTTTTCTATATCCTTAACTTTAAACTGGTGTTTGGAGCACTGAGCGAGACTAAACCTGTCTTCCTTAGCAACATAGGTGACATCTAAGTTACAATCCTTTATGTCAAATCTATCTAGAATCCTTTCGATATAGTTTTTTTGTAATAACTCAAGAATACCCTGAGAACAATCTTGATGTATCTTGATCCCTAATACAAAAGAGGCATCACCAAGATCTTTTATTTCAAATTTCTTTGTCAGAAATCTCTTGGTTTTGTGTAATATGCCTATACCATTATTAACAAGTAATATGTTATCGACATATAAAACCAAGAAAACATATTTACCACCACTGAACTTATGTTATATATATTCATCAACCACATTCATCTCAAAACTGAATAAGAGAACAACTTGATAAAATTTTTGATACTATTGACGAGAAGCTTGCTTAAGTCTATAAATGGATTTCTTTAATTTGCAAACTATTTTTTTTGCTTTGCCTGAGACAAAATATTCTGGTTGCACCATATATATTGTCTCATCGATGTCACCATTAAGGAATGCATTCTTTACATCTATCTGATACAACTCCAAATCATAATGAGCCACAAGTTCCATCATAATTCTAAAAGAGTCTTTCGTAGAAATCAGAGAGAAAGTCTTTTTATAGTCAATGCCTACCCTTTGAGTAAATCCTTTTGAAAAGACGTGCCTTATATCTTTACGTATTACCCATTGAATCCCTCTTGGTTTTAAATATTCATTTGTTACCAATAAGTTTCACACCTTCAGGTAATGGGACAAGATTCAACACATCATTGCCCTTCGTAGATTTAATCTTCTCATGCATTGCATTTATTCACTTTTGAGAGTTAGAACTGTGTATTGCTTGATGGAAGTTGATTGGGTCATCCTCCCTTAAGCCAGTATCACCATCATGTTCTTGGAGAAAAATAATATAATCATCTGAAATCACCCTTCTTTTCTCTCTAGTGGATTTCCTTAATGACACTTGTTCTTGAGTTATTTAAGGTATTTCTTGAGGCTGTTGAGTTTGTACTCCTGCAATAAAAGCTTGATTTTGAATAAAGAGATCTAAAACATTGCCTTGTTTTGGATTTATGGGAACAATGTCAGGAATAAAAATCTAATCATTGTCAACCACAACTGTAGGAAGAGAAACAAATTCTTCTTCAAAAGCAATGTCTTTGACCTTATTACTCCCCTCAAACTCAACATCCTTAAAGAAACACACATTTTTCGTCTCAAAAAAGGACTTATTCACATGGTCATAAAATTTAGAGCCCCTAGATCTTTCAGAATACCCAACAAAATAGCATCTAACCACTCTTGAATCCAGTTTCCTTTCATGTGGTCTGTAGGGCCTAGCTTCAGCTGGACATTCCCAAATATAAAAATGCTTCATATTAGGCTTTTGCCTATCCACATTTTATATAGGGTCTTGGTCACAACTTTAGATGGTACCATGTTCAATACATAAGCTGCAATCTTTAATGCCTTTCTCTAGAGGGACTCTGATAATGTAGAATGGGAAATCATACTTCTTACCATATCCTTTGAGGTCCTGTTTCGTCTGTCAGCAACATCATTTATGCTAGAAGTCCCTGACATGGTATAAAAGGGACGACACCACATTCCTCTAGGAATTTAGTAAAGAACCCTGAATGTTGTTCACCTGAACCATCAAATCTACCATAACATTCACCACCACAGTCACATCCGACGACCTTAATCCTTTTACCAAGTTGGTTTTCAACTTCAGCCTTAAATGATTTGAATACATTAAGGGACTGAGACTTTTAATGAATTAAATATAGGTACCCATTATAAGAATAGTCGTCTATGAACGTAATAAAATATTATTGACCATTTCAAGAAGTTGTAGGGAATGACCCACAAATATCTGTATGAATTAGTTTTAAGACGTCTGTTCTTTTTTCGTCAACTAATTTCTTTATGTTTGTTCATTTCTCTTTTATACACTCAACACAAACCTGAAAGTCAGTGAAATCAAGGGAATCAAGAATTTCACTCATCACAAGCCTTTTAATTCTTTGTTTAGAAATATGACCTAAGCGCTTGTGCCATAACAAAGCGAAATTCTCATTTGTTAATTTTTGTTTTGTACCTCAAAAACTTAAATGCAAGGTTTAATTATATGAGGCAACAATATTAAGTAAATATAGGTTATCAACTACAAATAAAGAACTGGTCTCAATAAGATTTCAATCAAGAAACAATTTAAATTAACTATTTCCAAATATACAAGAACCAGATTTGTCTAAAGCAAAAATAGAAATTAAATTCCATCTAAAAGACAATACAATGTATGTTTCTTTTAAATCTAAATAACTATCAGTCTTTAATAGTAACCTAAATGTCCCTATTGCCTCAACTTGAACTGATTTGTCATCGGTCACATAGATAAATCTTTCAACATCAATTGACATTTGACAACTTAGACAACCCTGCATAGACACACTTATGTGAGTGGCAACCAAAGCAAGGAGCGTACCTTTCTTTTCACGCCAAGCATGATATTTGGCATAATCTTTTTTCATGTGACCCTCCCATTTGCAAAAGAAAAAACTTGACTTTAGATCCTGATGTCTCTTCTATTTTTTTATGATTGAGGGTCCACTGTAGGTTCCTTATTTTTTTTATTTTTTCTTAAATTTGTCCTTAGTGGCTACTACCAAGTGAGAACTTTCTATCTTTTCTTCCTTCATCATTTTTTCTTCTTGCGCACAATGGGAAATGAGCTCATTAAGAGCCCATTTATCATTTTGACAGTTATAACTGACCTTAAACTAACTGTATTGTTGCAGAAAGGGATATCAAAACTAAGTGCATGAGTAAGTCCTCAGACAACTCTAACTTTAGTGCCTTTAGTTTTGAAGCAAGATGTGACATTTTTATAATATACTCCCTTATGTTCCCTCTACCTTTATACCACATTAAAACAAGACTCGAAAGGAGAGTGCTTTTCTCAGCCTTTTTATTTTTAGCAAAATGCTTTTCAATTTTCTCAAGGAACCTCTTGGCATTAACCTCTTCTAATATAATGCCTCTGAAGGATTTCAGAATTGTATGTTTCATGATCATAATACTCATGTGATTTGATCGATTTCACCACCCAGAGTTCTTTTTATCCTCAGCAAAACTTCTATCCATAAGAGCAGATGGTTGATCATCTCGAAGTGCAAGATCCAAATCCATATATACGAGAACAATCATAATGTTATCTTTCCAATTTTTGAAGTTAGAATCACTCAAAACAGAGATCGAATTTATATTTGCAGATATCGTAGAAGCAGAAGTATTAACTGAATCAAGAACAAAACAAACTCATAATTAACATACATATTCACATGCATTAACATAAAATAACATATTTAAACTATGGTTAACTCTATCACAAGATATCCAACATAATATTGACATTTAGTCTTTGAAAAGAAATGTCAACTTGTAAGTGATACTCTTATCACAGTAATCAAATATGGACAATTAATCATGTTAAACAACGAGCCTTTCTTTGGACCGACTTGTCGTTCACATGAAAAACTGTATAATTATCCTATATTTATTACTGAAAAAATATATATTTGGGCTCAACCAAATAATAATATTCATTTGGACCGATCACTATACGGATGAACCCCAAATATATAAACATCTCAATATTCTAAACGAGTCAATCTACACAAGAGAGGTTAATTTGGTAACATATTGTTTCAATCAACTCATTTAGAATATCAGACCCTTATTCTGAAAAAAATACCACGGTTCAAATATGTGAATACATGCATATGAACAAAAGAAAATATGACCATAATTTGTATAGGGGCGTAAAGTAATCGAAGATGACCCTCTAAAGGGGCCCAAATGCATACTTAATGGCCTTGAATTCCATAATAAAAGTCCTTTAATTTTTTTTTTTGAGTTTCAAGGCACATGCGAGGTCAAAACATGCCTGACCTGGCTCAGATAAGACTGTAATATCATAACCAGGTACAATATTTGGGCTAACGGGTCGGGTCTAACCAAACCCAATGCTCAAAAGCACCACCCTACTCGGTTCACTCCTTGCAACTTAATGGGGACTGAACATGTCAGCCTTTCCCCGAAGGAAACCGAAGCTAGCCTGACCCCAATTGGAAGCCGAAACTAGCTTGGGTCACAAGTGGAGACTCAACCCAGCAAGACGCACGGCCAAACTGGTCCCAGACTTTGCCGGTTGGAGGCCGAACCAAAACCAGGCTTGATGGCCGAATCAGTCCAACCGATCGAGTTGGCATAATATTGAACCAAGTCGGGTCCACAGTTCAGATCGACTAAAAAACCCAAATTGCCTGGATCGTTGGGTCGGCTAAAGGTCGAATCGACCCAACAAAACACTGTAGCGGTCTATAAAACTGATCCGGGTTGCTGGATCGACTATAAACTGAACCGACTCTACGAATCACTGCAACGACTAGACCTTCATCTGGTTGTCGGTTCCCACCGGTGGAGGGTAAAACCGAATGGCTACATCCATCGACCCTCAAAAGAGACCGACGATGGCCAGAAATAGCACCAGGTTGTCGCCGAACCAGGAATGTCAAGTCTAAATGGGCGTCCACCCTCCCACCGTTCGGTGATCTGTAGGAAGAGGGTCCTCTGCCATCCATCGTTCGACGATCGAAGCAGCAAGAACTCTCTCTCATCGAATGCCTTGACGAGGAGAAACCTCCTGTCATCTTATCAACCGTGAGGGTGACACCCCTCCCAACAAACTGAAAAATTGGGGGGATCTGAATGGGCGACACCCCCTTTATTCCGACGTTTGGAGGATCTGAAAGTTGACAACTTACCGTCCGACATCCGGGGATCTAAACGGGCGACACTCCCCTTTGTCCAATGAACAGAAAAGGGATGAGCCCCTTTTCGCCCGACAAACAAAAGAGGGTGACCGCCCCCCGACCGTCGTTCGACATTTAGACAGAGATTAAGGGGGAGGGCCAATCAGCCCTCTGCCCATTGGTTCTGGTAATTCAAAAGGGGGAGGGCCGAACAACCCTCCCTTCCGTTTTGTCCGGTGACGCAAAAGGGGAAGGCTAAACGACCCTCCCTCCCATTTGGGTACTACCGAATGGTGCGAGGAGGGTCGATCGACCCTCCTTCGCCCGCGCCTAACCACCGATCATAACAAATCATCTCCACCAACGGAAAAATATGAAGTATACAAAAAAATCAAATATTTCAACAATTCAACAGGAACAAGCCACTCTGATACCTATTGTTGAATTTTGAATCCATAAAAACTAAATAGATCATTAATCTTGTTCGCGCTAAATCATTGAAAAAAAAAACATAAAATCTAAACTTGATGCAGAAGTGTACCTGGATTCATGGGTGTTTTGGTAGATCTATCATGGGTATGATCTTCCAGAACCTCTATACATGACTTTGCCTTTTCTCTAAACCTAATGAGAGAGGAACAATTTTCTCTTGATGATGATAGAGAGTCAAAAGATAATTGCCACTATATATGGTTTGGGGACCATAACCTAATTGTAACCACCTTAGGGTCTATTTTCTAATTTAGCCTATCCTAAAATTGAAAATTGACAGATAAGGGTACATTATGTCTCTACACATAATAAAACCATACCATATGAGATATCACATGGACCAACCGTATGAGATCACATAATACGGGCCTTAACCTTAGACAACATATACTATGTGATTAAACATATATAGGCCCACACGATTTATCTGACATCAATCTGATCTTCTTTTGCGGTTTTTTCATCACCCAACATTTTTCTTTATTTTCCTTTGTCCTACTATGAATCTGATTATTAGTATCTACCACTTAAGGTAACATGAAGGAGACCATTATTTTTCATTTATTTGAGCAATTACCTGAACGGGTAAAAAGGTTGGTGTGCTTGGTTGAAGCATATCCCAAATAAGGTGCTTGGCTTGTCAGTAGATAAAAGTGTCATCCATCTTAAAATGATCATTACATATGCATGCTTATATGTCAACACCATGAGTCATCCTTCGCTAATTTGTATGCATGCTAGAGTGTGCATGCAGATTAATATTCATGCATAACAATGCTACATGGTTCCCCATATTTAACAACAATTAGGATTAATCTGATTTTCTCATGTTTTTGCAAACATACCAATCAATGCCAATGGTAGGCTGAATAGCCCCAAGCAGGGGCAGAGCCAAGATTGTAAACTAGTGTGGGCACAAATACAAAGTAAAAAAAATTACTAACAATATGTTTTAAAAACCCAAATCAAAACCTTATTTTCTGCAAACACCATAAATTATTCATTTATGCTAGTTGATAAAAAAACAAATATTCTAACCGAAATCAAATCACACAATATTTATGGATTCACATCTAATGGTAATTAGAAAAAAATACCAAAAAACAGTAAAACTATAAACTAAACATTTATATCATTCTAAAAAAACAAATATATGTATATACTATATATATCTTATACTATGTTACTAATATATTTTATATAATATGCATTATATGATATTTTTTATAATATATTTATTGTATAAATTTATTAATATATATATATATATATATATAACCATATTTTTGTATATAATATACATAATATTTATATTATATTTTATATAATATATGTAATTATGTACAAAATATATTATATATGTATATTATGTGTGTATATATATATATATATATATATATATATATATATATATATATATATATATATATATATATATATATATATATATATATATATATATATATATATATATATGCATGACTCGGCTAAGTCATGGGCAAACTTGGCCGAGTCATGCTAAAATTCGGCTGGCTTGGCCGAGTCAGCACATGACTCAACTGAGTTTTGTACAAACCAAGTTTGTTAAGGTTTTTGACCCAATAACTAGGCGATCCAGGCCGAGTCAACGATTGACCTGGCAGGTTTTCAAACTACAATGCTAAGTGATAAAAAAACACTAATATTCTAGCCAAAATCACACTCGAAGTATTCATATATTCTTGTATAATGATACTTGAAAAAGAAAAGCATAGAAAAATCCTTAAACCATAACTAAACATTTATGGCATTAAAAAAAAATAAACCAAAACCCTAATCCCAACAAACATTATAAATTATGCATTTATGATTATGTAATAAAAAAACTCTTAATATTCTAACCAAAATCAAATCACACAAAATTCACGGATTCACTCATAATGGTAATTACACACACACCTTAAAACCATAAATATAAACATTTACATCATTCTAAAAAACAAAATAAAAACCTTAAATCCTAACAAACATCACATTATAGATATGCTAATTGAAAACAAAACAAAACTCCTAATTAAATATTTATGTCATTTGAAAAACCAAAATAAAAGACATAAATCCTAAAAAGAATAAAAACTTTAGGGTATTGATAACCAAAACCCAACATTTATTAATGGAATCACACTTAATGATAATTAAAAAGAAAATAAATTAAAGATCAAAAACCTTAAAACTTTAATTATATATTCATGTTATTTGAAAAAATCCAAATCAATACCCAAATTCCTAAAAGAAATCACGGATTTATTCTAATTGAAAAAGAACAAATAAAACCCCCTAATATTCTAACAAAAAATCAAGCTTTCATTATTCATGCCTAATGCTAATTAAACACATACACACACAAAACTTTAAAACCCTAGTTAAAACATTCATGATATTTCAAAAAATAACTAAATAAAAAATTAAAACCTAAAACACATTATGTTAATTGAGAAAAAGTAAAACCCCTAAAATAATGACCTTATCAAACATTTTGAAAAATAAAAAATTCAAAAGAAGGAGACCCAACCACCAGGGCTAGCTAGGGGCGTGCGACAACGAAGCCGCTGGATGGTAGATGGCTGGTCAGAATCCAGCAAAGTTTCAGCGGAGAGAGAGGACCTTAGAGCAGGGACATGCACACCAGCATTGCCGATAGTGCCACTAGACGACGTATGGACTAGTGCCGAAAGCCTGCAGTGCAGAGCATCAGGGGGAGTGGGTAAGGGGGTGCATATATATATATATATATATATATATATATATAGAGAGAGAGAGAGAGAGAGAGAGAGAGAGAGACTAAAAGCGATCAACATTACTTAAAAATGAAACTCAACAAAGCGTTGAGTCCCACAAGCACAAATACAACAACACTGCATGAAAGCACCATTTACACACAAAACATAAAAACCCAAACACAAAACAGAAAACTCATCAAGGACTATAGACATCTAGATGCGGATCGGTTGGAGGAAGAGGCAGGTCTTTGAGATATATGCGTAAGATAGCATACACATCAGCCAAGACCCTATGAGTCAAACAGTTAAGGTTGAACGGGACATCTCGAAAAATAGCATCATTTCTGGCCATTCATATGAACAACCACACTGTAAATAACCAGACTCTCCAAATAGTCCTCCACTTCTTTTCAAGTCTAATTATAGCAGGGTCAAGGATAAGATCTAACGCAAAGCAGCCCTCCCGCACACACACGCACAGAGAGAGAGAGAGAAAGAGAGAGAGAGAGAGAGAGAGAGAGAGAGAGAGAGAGAGAGAGAGAGGTACTCGGGCTTAGGGCGGGCCATGGATCTATTGTGCTCCCTTTGGGTCGGGCACAAGTGGGGACCACCCTGACCCGAGGCACTGCCCCCTACACTTTGGGTCAGGGTGGCCACTGCCCACCCTGACCCATTATCCCTTGAGGAGATTTTTCTGGGTTAGGGTGGGAACGTCCACCCACAACGTGGCTCCGCCCCTGGCCCCAAGGGGGGTCTTCTTCCTGTTTTCTTCTTGGATATGGATATGTTTTTGTCTAGTTTGTATTCAGATCTGTATTTTCTGCACATCTTACATGTAAAACCCTCATCTCCAACCTTTTATTTTTTGTATGAGATCCAATATTACATTAGATAGATCCAATTATATTACATTAGATAAAGTTCATATCAGAATTCAAATTTCAAGATTGCTTAGAACTTGAGTTCAATTTTAGATCTATCATGATCCTATTTGCTCTAACAACAATTTAAGGCTTAGTTTGCAAGCCAGTGCTGGAGTTGCAATAAAGATGGTGACTAGGGTGTAAAACTAAAATGGATGATGAAGGTGTTCTCAACCATGTCCTTTTGCCGATGTAGTTTAAATGAGTTGTTATATATTTGATGTTTGATTGATAGTGATACTTGACATAATTGATGTTTGATGGTTTAGTTGATAATTTCTTTGATGTGATTGTTATTATTTGATGTTTGATACTTCATTAGTGGAATTGAAAATAGACTTTATTTATATTTTTGCATGTAGAATTAATTGTGTAATTAGTGTATTTTATTTGACTTTTTATTTTATATTTTAATTTTTTTGAGAAATTATTTGATTTTTTGTGTATTTTTCTCAAGAATTTGCCGAAAACAACTCGAGAAATATTCATAAAGTTGAAAATCTCCCAAGAAATTCACAACTGAGAGATTGCCGTTTTAAACTTTTGTTACTATGCATTGGTTAACATTCAACAAGCAAAATCGTCGGATCTGGATCGGCAATTCCATATCCAAATGTGGTTATCCATAAGAACCGAATCCGAATCGGTCCCAACACCACCCTCATCTCTCCTCGCCACCATCGCCGATTGAAATTCCTTTCTGCAAGGTGCTCTCTCTCTCTCTCATTGCTAGGGCGTTCAGTGTATTAGCGGGTGCCCATTTTGCTGCATCTCCTCATCTTTCTGTCTTTTTTTATTCACCCACTTATCCAGAAAAATGGGAATGGTCGCAATTATCCAGGAAATTTGTATGGTCCCTCTCTTATTTCAACCTGAGCTGTCGTTTTGTGGCACCCCACTTATCCAGAAATTGTGCCAAGTCCAGAAATCGCCGTTTATCCACCCAGACTCTACCTTAAGATGGAAAATGTACAGACTTGTTTTGGTGCATTGATTGAGAATTCTGTGGGGTCGCTTCTTTATCTTGTGTTATTCACGAGTTGGAATTAAGTTGGTTTCTATACTGCATTTTGGTATTATGATTCTGTTCCAAAGAACTTGGAGGCAATTCAGGTTGGATATTGCATAAATTAGGTGATCTGTTCGTGATTCAAACCTGTAAAACTTTGAAAGATCATTCTATCCAACTTCAAAGATTTGCTTCAGTGCATTATTTTGCTCCTACCCAACTTCAAAATTTGTGTTATTCTTGCTGCAATGCTTCAAACAATATTGTGCAGTTATTCCCATTCACTGTCACTGCACTGTCTGATTCATAAACAATTTTATAATTCTTTATATCTAACTTTTTTTTATTTCTTCTAATGTGTTATTTTGCTCCTACCCAACTTCAAAGATTGCCTTGCGCTTGTTCTAGATCCTTCTGACTATATTGTGCAGTTATTTGCATTCCTTGCCACTGCAATTCGTTGACTTGTTCACAATTATTTGAAAATCTTGATGTCCAACTTCAAAGTTTTGCTTCGATTGTGTTATTTTGCTCCTACCAAAACCATATTGGTGAAGTTATTTGCATTCATTGCAGCTGAATTCTCTGAGTTATTTGTGATTCAGATCTACAAACAATGTGAAAAGAAATGTATCTAACTTCGAAGATTTGCTTTGAATGCACTATTTTGCTCCTACCCAACTTCAAGAATTGCCTTGCACTTGCTGCAATGCCTTCCGCAACAATACAGTGCAGCCATTTGCGTTTGTCCTTGCGATGATTTATTTTGAAACCATTCTATTTTTTCATCTTGAATCCTAGTAATGCTTCATTTATCCTTTTCTTTTATCCAGATATGACAGATTCATAACTTCTTGAAATGTCGGGAGTTAACTGCCTTGAAACAATCTGTAGGACCTGAATAGTAGTGGTTATCCTAAAAATGGCAAAGGGTTTGATCTGGGCAACAGCAGAATATTTGGCGAGGAATCGAGCAAATGTCCTCTCTCTCTATCGCCAGATCCTTCGTTGCTTGAACTCCCCAAAGCTTCCACTAACTTTGGCAGCTCGGCTAGCTAAAAAGGGAGAGGCAAGGGCCATCTTCTTGCTTGCTTCTGAAGAACGATCTCTCCACAACATTGCTGACCTCATGGATGCCGCTGAGTACACATTTTCCCTTCTTAGAAAAGGCGAAATCCCCTTACTAGCACAACAATTTTCTTGATGCTGCCTTACCTGAGAAATTCGGTAATAGAAGAGTTTAATTATTATGCTAAGCTTAGGTTGATATGAACTTATGTCTGCTGGATATGCTATTGCTATTGTTTCAAAAGTGCTTGCTTCTCGACCATTTTGTTCATTGTAAGACCTATTTTATGAAGGCATTTCTGCTGCTCACTTGTTTGTAAATGCTATGAGCAATAAATTTTGAGCTAACGCCTGACATAAAAAGAAAGTGTTAAGAACTTCAGAACTGCTCAATTGTGCTTTCTGTTTACCACTTTTAGTTTTCTGAAGATCTCATACATTAGCTTCAACTACTGCAACCATAGTTTGAAGTTTTAATTGCACGTATATCCATTGGCTTGCAGAAGGCATCCTCCAACTTGCTTGCAATGATTGATATCTATCCTAAGCTAGCATGGTCGTCACTTTCTTAAAAAAAAAAAAGATTGAAGTTCGTGCTAACTGGGCACTAGAAGCATTATATTATAATTAGGGATGGGTGGTTTAGCCTTTGAAATTGATTTCTGGGATGAAAAAAAAAATATAGTGACATCAACCATACTATCTTTAAGAGCAACCTGTATATCAAGCAAAAGTAATTTCGGATTGAGAATGTTAGGTAACAAATCTAACTTTTTTGTTGTTTATTTTGTTTGTTCTATTTATGTACAGGTAGGATCATGTTTGATGCAGTCATGATTGCTAATCATTCCAGATAGAGAAGATTGTCCCCTTTCCCTGACCTCTCAAGAATATCTACTGAAGCATATTTGGAGGAAACTCTATAGGACTGATTCTCAGGGCATGCATCTTATGGATGTTTCACATGATTACTCCTGTGCTACGTCAAAATGGTTCACGCCAAGTCTCTTATACTTTGTTTATGGTGTCTTAGTTTATGATGCAATAACACGATGTGAACTTGGTACACACCGATCCACGATCCAAGATTCAATCGGATCTTGACACACGTCGAAGCTTATTCGATAATATGTCCAAACAGGACTATGGGAAAACAGAATTTTCGGGACCCGTGAACTCTGGTTCGACAGATGTGGTCCAAATAAAAGTTGTGCGTGACTCACACATCTTTTCAACGAATTCAAAAACACCGGATTCGGATCAACGGTGTTCGTTCCACAGACTCGAGACTGTGACAGACAGACAACTCTATGAGACTTTCGGACTCCGCGAACAGTCTGTTCAAAGTGTTTTTTGACCTGTCAGATAGTAGAGTTTACGAAAACCACCAACTGAAAAAATGTAGGTCAGATCTAGACCCTTCCAACGAACTAATATTTGTATTTTTCTGAGTTTTCTATGAGTCATTACAAATTTTTGAATTCTGGAAATGGTGTGAATTATTGATAAAGAACTAGATTTTTCACTATTCGACAACAGCAACAAAGATTGATATTTTTGAAACACCTAAACGAAGATTCATCGATAACTCAGAACATGAAAGTTTTATATCTAGATTCTAACTTTCCACAAAATAAAAAAATAATATTTTTTCATGCAAGGAATCTCCAGATAATTAAAAAATACCGAACATCACTAGGAGTGTTCTGAAACAAACAAGTGACAGTAGATTCCTTTCAGTGCAAGAATTTGACAGCACTTTAAAGGACTCAAACGGCCGATTCACGAAATGACCTAAACTACAAAGTTGTAGGAAAATATCTTAGCTTTCCGGAAAGCTAAAGAACGTCGAAAACCAACCAGTATCGAGGCCGATACGATCATTTATTTGAAGTCGATTTTGACAACTCAGAATTCAGGAATCCGGGTTTTGACAGAAAAATCCAAGTTATATAATAACCAATAAAACTGGATATTTTGTGAACAATAGAATCACTTTGTAACATGAAAAACAACACATACCCTATTACAACTTACAAGCAATATTCAACGAGCAAGACATATGGAAAAAAAATTAAAAATGAAGGAACAAGTCAACCAACGATTTTATCCGAAATGAAGATGGCCATAGGATGTTGTTGGGAAGCAACCTACACCGAACTGAAGCACCACGAACTGCAGCTTGAACACCCAACAATGACGAACCCAAGTGCTTATACAACAACATGTCAAGGTCGATCTTCACTAAAAGGATTTAAAAAAAAAAAACTCACAAACTCGAGCTTTCCACCAGCAAAAGGGCTTGATGTTGTCAACAAAAAACTTGCCAGAGATTTTAGCAGATAAACCGTGCCGAATCACGTAAAATGGTAAACAACAAACTTATAGAGAAAGATCTTAGCTTTCCAGCAAGTTAAAGATCATGCAATTTGGATCAGTGTCTAGGGAGATATGATCAAAATACTGAGACTTTCTTCACCCTTCAAACACTTCTTCTCCATAAAAAAAATTCAAAATTTCCAGAACAAAAGCTACCTTCCCTTGGTCGACCTCCCTTGATTAATAAGCTTGGGGAAGAGCCACATTAAAGAGGAAAATGGCCTTCCCAAGCATAGCACAACCCACGATTTTGACTAAGCTATTTTTGGCTAAGGGTCATTAAGCAACCAACAACCATATTGACTTGGACTAGTCAAGGCTGAAATTTGAATGAGGACTAAAATGGTTCATTCTAAATGGTACCAACTAGGGCTCCCTTAAAAATGGATCTTGATCCAGATCCAAAATATGCAACGAATTGGATTTTGCACAAAACGCATTAGAAAAATGCAATTACGAAAAAAATAAAAAAACTACCCGCGTTCCCCATACACCCTCTAATGCCACAAAAGAATCCTATAGGGCACCAGAACTATCCGGATCTATAGAATTCGGCTCCTAAAATAAAGTTAATGTGATTCCGTAACATGACAAAACAGAATCGAAACATAAAATTACAATATCTGAGAAAGATACAAAATATCTCAGATATTACAGCACGATATTAAAAATGGATCTGGGTACGCAAAGATCCAATTGGACCCAGATGGTCCTGCTCGATTGGATCTGCCATGGATCACATCCTGGATCAGATCTTGGGAATTGGATTTGGATCCAATTCGTCTTCAAAGCTCAAATCTTCAGGATGCTTTGCATCATTTCTGCCTGGGTCGAAAGGCTTCATCCTTGGAGCCTTATTCTTTTCATGCGAAGCTCCATAATCCCTGCAAACATTCAAAATAAAATCAATGCAGAGTCTGTACCAAAGAAAAATAAATGTATTATGCAATGTAGACAACATCTGATATATACTTAAACCATTATGCATGCTCCGCAAATATTGTAAATTACTATCAGATATTAACACATTAACATTTTTATCATGTAATACAAACATACTTGGTTTTTTACTCAAATATTCGCATGGATTCTCACAATTATTTATGGTTTGGTTAAAAACATGCAAATTAACATCCCTTGCACAATCTAATTCAGATGAATTAGATTAAAACACAAAACTTTTTAGGACTTGATATTTAATAATTTGACCATGTATCAGGGCCCTAACGATTGCAACAAAATTCAGATCAGTCACAAATAAAAATTGTCTATGTATCATGCTAATTACAATATCAAACTTTGCACACAAAGTTTTGCAATCATAAGACAATTCATTTTGAAAATAAGCAACATAATATAATAATAGAGCAAAATTACTATCTGAATTTTTCAAAGATACAGAAGCACGATTATCAATAAAATCCTGATGGTCACAAAAAAAAAATTAGAGTTTTCATGTTTGCCATTTCCAATGTATTCATCTCAGAATTTTCAAACAACTCAACAAGAGACATTTCATTTGGAACTTCTAAATTTTCAATTCCTAAAAGCTTCTTATCACACATCTCGATCGAATTTTCAATACTATGATAGGTCTTTTCAATTTTGACATTCTTATCGAAGATGAATTCACTAATAAGGATTGAGAGGTCATTGTTGACAATAATGTTAGTCATATCTTGAGGAAAAACCATTTCTTCTATGTGCTCATAAAATTTCTTGAAGACCGGATCGTCAAGATTGACACTAGACTGGTCTTTTATAGGTTTAATTTCCCAAAATGAAGAAATGTGGGACATCTCCTTATATATTTTCTCAAAAATTGGTTCATCAAGAATTTTGCCCATAGAAACATCCTCAATTTTAGGTGAGGGTTCCTTCTCGATTTACTCATCGAATATTGGTCCACCTATCATTTCACGAAAAGGCTCCTTGGGAGGCTCCTTTATGAAAATAACAAGAGTGCGATTAATTTCTTGGCACTGGGACTTTTCTTTGCTATCCCAATCCTCATTTTTCAATATAACTTCTTCGAATTGTTGAGATCCTAAGTCAGAAGAAACATAACTTTCTTCGTCCTCGCAACTCACACACGAGATTTTCTCAAACCTAACCCTAGAATTATCAGATTTAAATAAGGTGGGGTTGGGTCAGGGACTAAAGGATGAGACAGACGTATGAGGGCTATGCCTTGATTCTCTCTACGAAAAATTCACATAATGGACCTTCAGATTTAGACCACTAGACTCCCGACTGGATCTCCTAGGTGGATCCATCTTTTTACCCGAATACAAGTACTGATGTGGGTTAGACCCACGAACGGAGTCAGACCACCCATACGCCCTCAAGGATCGAAGCAGATCCGATCTGTGATGAAGCTCTTCCTCTAATTACAGTTCACAAAATCTAGATTTTATCCTTGCCATTCGAGTTTGTTCAGCGAGCAATTGACTTTGCAAAAACCTCATTTTCTTATCCCATTCTGACTCAAATTCATCATCAGAGTCATAAGGAAGTGTTTTACGCATTTCTCGAGAAACATATTGACTTCGCTCGAATGGCTTCTCCCGCTCCTTGGTAAAACCTTCTATTTTATGATGAAGATCATTGATTTGATGTCGCAAGGTTCGAGTTCCATCCCTAAGGTCATGAATGTCCTTTTCAGGGATATAGTCGCTTCGACTCCTATATCCGGTTTGCCCAAACATGGCACATGGATCCAAAAAAAAAATTGACCTTCTACAACACTGAGAATCATGTCGGATTAAGAAATCCAGCAACCCTCGCTTTGATACCAAAATGATGCAATAACACAATGTAGACTCGGTACACACCGATCCACGATCCAATCAATCTTGACAAGCGTGAAAGCTTATTCGATAATGAGTTTGAATAGGATTATGGGAAAATATAATTTTTGGGACCTGTGCACTCTGCTTCGACAAATGCAGTCCAAATAAAAGTTGTGCATGACTCGCACAACTTTCCAACAAATTCAAAAACACTGGATTCAGATCAGCGATGTCCGTTCCACGGACTCGAGACTGGGATGGACAGACAACTCTATAACAGACTTCCGAACTCCGCAGACAGCCCATCAGATAGTGGAGTTTATGAAAACCACCAACTGAGAAAATGTAGGTCAAATCCATACCTTTCCAACGAACTAATATTTGTATATTTATGAGTTTTCTATGAGTTGCTATGAATTTTTGAATTCTAGAAATGGTGTGAGTTATTGATAAAGAACTAGATTTTCCACTGTTTGACAACAAAAACAAAGATTGATATTTTTGAAATACCTAAACAAAGATTCATCGATAACTCAGAACATAAAAGTTTTAGATCTAGATTCTAGCTTTCCATAAAATAAAAAAAAATCATGCAAGGAATCTCCAGATAATTAAAAAATACCGAACACCACTAGGAGTGTTCTGAAACAAACAAGTGACAGTGGATTCCTGTCAGTCTGAGACTTTGACAGAAGTTTTGGGGACTCAAATCGGCGATTCACGAAATAACCTAAACTACAAAGTTGTAGGAAAATATCTTAGCTTTTTGGAAAGCTAAAGAATGTCGAAAACCTATAAGTATCAAGGCCGATACGATCATTTCTTTGGAGTCATTTCTGACAACTCGGGGTTCAGGAATCTGGGTTTTGACAGAAAAATCTGAGTTATATAATAACCAATAAAATTGGATATTTTGTAAACAATAGAATCACTTCATAACATGAAAGACTTATATTCATTCAATAAAAAAACAATACATACCCTATTGCAACTTATAAGCAATATTCAACGAGCAACATATATGATAAAAAAAACTGAAAATGAAGGAACAAGGTAACCAACGATTTTATCTGGAATGAAGATGGCCATGGGATGTCGTTGGGAAGCAACCAACACCAAACTAAAACACCACGAACTATAGCTTGAACACCCAACAATGACGAACCCAAGTGCTTATACAGCAACACATCAAGGTCGATCTTCACCAAAGGGATTCTAAAAAAAAAACTCACAAACTCGAGCTTTCCACCAGCAAAAGGGATTGATGCTGTCAGTAGGAAACTTGCTAGGGATTTTAGTGGCTTAATCGAGCTGAATCACACAAAATGGTAAACAACAAACTTGTAGGGAAAGATCGTAGATTTTCAACAAGCTAAAGATCATGCAATTTGGATCGATATCTAGGGAGATACAATCAAAATACTGAGACTATCTTCACCCTTCAAACACTTATTCTCCACCAAATTTTTTTAAAATTTTCAGAACAAAAGCTACATTCCCTTGGTCGACCTCCCTTGATTAATAAGCTTGGGGAAGAGCTACATTAAAGAGAAAAATGGCCTTCCCAAGCATAGCACAACCCAAGATTTTGACTAAGCTATTTTTAACTAAGGGTCATTAAGTGACCAACAACCATATTGACTTGGACTACTCAAGGCTGAAATTTGAATGAGAACTAAAATGGTCTATTCCAAATGACGCCAACTAAGGCCTCCTTGAAAACAGATCTTGATCCAGATCCAAAATATGAAACGAATTGGATCTTGCACAAAATGCATTAGAAAAATACAATTACAAAAAAAATAAAAAAAACTACCTGCGCTCCCCGTACACCCTCTAGTGCCACAAAAGAATCGAAACATAAATTTACAATATCTGAGAAAGATACAAAATATCCCAGATATTATAGCACGATATTAAAAATGGATCTGGGTACGCAAAGATCCAATTGGACCCAGATGGTCCTGCTCGAATGGATCTACCATGGATCGCATCCTGGATCAGATCTTGGGAATTAGATTTGGATTTAATTTGTCTTCAAAGCTCGGATTTTCAAGATGCTTTCATCAATTTCGGATTTGTAATCTGGCTTGAATCGTCTAGGTTGCAGTTTATCGGTATTCTTAAATAAGCCCATTTGAATGTTGTAGGGAATTACAGACGGAGTGCCAATAGTTTTTGTTGGCTAAGCTTTCTACTTCATTCTGGTTACCTTTTGGCCTCCTGTCTTGATTAGATATGTTTAATGTATTTTTTCTTTATTATATTGATACTCATCTTCATTTTATTCACTCATTTAGTTGGATCTATAACATTTCAGTTTAATCACATTTTTGTCCTTTTTTCAAGAATGATAATTACTCCAAAAGTCTTAATCTAACTGCCAACTATATCTGTTGGTGAAAACTCTGAGGGGCTTCCAATCTATAAGAATGTTAGAACATTATTTGAATGTGTACTCTTCTCGTATCTCCTTCCTGCTTTCCTTGTCTTTAATCTCTAACCTGCTTTATCTGTTATGTGCTTTTGGCCGAGTCTTTCTTATTTGATATTGTGTATGAACAATTGCTTTCACTGTATCTCTACATGGTTTATTGTGGGAAGGTAACTTGTTATAATTGACAGATAATAGGGTGCCTTTGGATACATCTGGGAAGCCAGGTTTGGACTTGGCTTCCAAAACTTAGATATGTTAGGAGTTGAAATGGTCTTGAATTTTTTGTTGGATGTTGCAAATCTTTTCTTTGCAAAGGTTGATGGCCTTTGAGCAAAAGCTGCAAGCCGAGTTACAACCTCCCTTATTTAGTTAATGAAAAGAAATTATTGGAAACACATTAAAAGTTGTGAATCCAACAAAATATTAGAATACTTTGCTCCATAATGATCTATCCCAACTTATCTCAGTTTTGGAATCCCAACACCTTCTAAGAGTTTCCAATCAGGAATGCAGCAATTGGGTTGATGAATCAAACACCAAAACAAGTTTTAGCAAAAATCTGGCAAAGCTTCATCTTAAGAGTGTGAAGATTGACTCACAAAAGGGAAGAGACACAAAATAAAGAAATCGTGTATGTTATTGAACTTGGAACTTGATACAACAGGCTTCTGCATACAAGTATTTATAACAAAAAAATACAAAGCACTACACGTTGAATTCTATGCAGCTAAGGACGTCTTTGATGTCTTGATAAAGCATAACTCTGCATGATAAGGAGATAAGGATAAGTCTTCAACGTTGGTGTCTTGATAAAGCATGACTCTGCAGGATAAGTCTTTAAACTTGATAGTCTTAGAACTCTAAACGTGATAGTCTTAAAATATTAGAACTCTAATATCTTAATGAACTTCTGATAAGGACAATACTCTTAACACTTTCCCTCAAACAGGTGCATGAAGATTGCACACACCTAGTTTGTTGAGAAAATGAACAAAAGCTTCCTTCCCCAACGCCTTGGTGAAAATGTCTGCAATTTGGTCTTGACTGCGAATATAGCACGTTTGAATAATCCCTTGTGCCAACTTTTCATGCACCACGTGACAGTCAATATCAATATGTTTGGTGTGTTCATGATATACTGGATTTGCGGCAATATGCAGAGCCGCTTGATTATCACAAAATACAGTGACTGGCTGTGTGTGCACAACACATAGGTCATTCAACAATAATTTAAGCTAGACAACCTCACACTCAACATTTGCCATAACACGGTACTCTGACTCAGCGAACGAACGAGAAACTGTGGTTTGTTTCTTTGTTTTCCAAGAGATAAGAGTAGAACCCAAGAATATGCAATACCCGGTTACAAAGTGCCGCGTTTGTGGGCAGGCTGCCCAATCTGAGTCACAAAACCCAGTAAGATGAAGAAAAGTGCAGTAATATACCTTGTTCGGGTTGTGACTTCAAGTACTGAATCACTCGAAGGGCAGCTTGAAAATGTGAGAGTCTCGGTTGCTGCATGAACAAACTCAGAACATGTACTGCAAATTGTATGTTCGGTCGTGTGATACTCAAATATATCAATCGCCCAACAAGACGATGATAGTGAAGAGGATTATGTATGAAGTCTCCCTATTTTGGACTCAGTCTGTGTTTTTGCTCCATGGGAAAGGAGACGAGTTTGGCACCAAGAAGGCCCATCTCAGTTATGATATCCAAGGCATACTTTTGTTGAAACAAGTAGATTCCCTTATCAGAGCAGGCAACCTCAATGCCCAAAAAATACTTTAAAACTCCTATATCTTTCATGTGAAATAGCCGAGAGAGATGAAGTTTCAACTTATCAATTTCTTCCAAACTTTTACCTGCGATGATTAGATCATCCATGTAGATTAAAATCGCCATAAAGACATGATGTTCAATATAAGTAAAGAGTGAATGGTCTACATGAGATTGTTTAAACCCGAAGCTTTCAAGAGCATTAGAGAGTTTGTGATACCAATTTCGCAGTGACTGTTTCAAGCCATACAGGGATTTTTGTAATTTACACACAAGATTCTTCCCTTGTTGAGCATATCCTGAAGGAATCTCCATATATACATTCTCATGTACATCTCCATGCAAGAACACATTATAAACATTCATTTGTCAAAGTATCCATTTGCGAGCAACCACAACCGTTAGTAAAGTTCTTACCGTGACCATTTTTGCAATAGGGGCAAAAGTCTCATTATAGTCAAGACCCTCTTGTTGTGAGTATCCTTTGGTGACTAACCACACCTTATATTGTTTGATCGACCCGTCAAATTTATGTTTTACTTTATATACTCACTTATAATCGATGGGTTTCACGTTGTCTGGCAAAGTGGTGATGGTCCAAGTATTATTCTCTTGCAAAGCAAATATTTTTGAGTGCATAGCATCCTGCCAGACTTTATACTGAACTATTTTCTCAAAGGTGTCAAGTTTATGAGTAGAAGCTAGAAAAGAAGAATGTTTACTTGATTTTTTTTGAAGAAGACAAACATTGATAATAGAAAACTAGTACTTAACTTGGACCATTGTGTTGAAGATGTGTTTGGGCTTGGTGAATAAATCAATGAGCAGTAGAATTTCTTTAGCCATGTATTGAGTTTTCTTGGTCGAGATGATCTTCTAATACCACTCTCGAAAGAAGGTATGGAAGACGCGGGTTCAATGCTATTAGGGTTTTCATTCACGGTTTCAGGTTGAGGCTCTATGGAAGAATATGAAGTTTCATGGGTAGGCTCTTCAGGTACTGAATCCTATAACGGATGTGATATGGTAATGGTTTCTTGGCTTTCAACATGATCTATAGGCTTAGACAACACAATTCCATCCTTCTTTTCTTCAATAAATTTATAAGAAAACATGTTCTCATGAAAAATCACATCTTTACTGGTAAAACTTTGATGGTTTTCTAAATCGTACACTTTATATGTCTTTTACACTTCTGAGTATCCAAGAAATTTACAATGACGGGCTCTTGAGTCAAATTTACTTTTATGTTGGCCGGTGTCAGTTGCATAACATAATAAACCAAAAACGTGAAGATATTTATAATTGGTTTTTTATGAAATAGTTTTTCAAAAGGCGTTTTTCCCTCAAGTTTAGATGTCAGTGTTCGATTGATTAGATAGGCTGCAGCTAGAACACACTCACCCCAAAAACATATAGGAAAGTTTGATTGAAATCAGAGAGTTTGGGCCACTTCAAGAAGGTGTCAGTATTTACGTTAAACTACCCCATTCTGTTGGGAAGTGTAAACACAACTATGTTGGTGTATTACACCATTATTTTTGAAAAAAAGTTGAATCTCATTTGAAAAAAAATTGGACCCATTATCAAAACGAAAGACCTTGATTTGTTTGCAAAATTGGGTCTTGACAATGCTAAAGAAATTTTTTATAAGGACAAAAGTTTCATACTTGTGCCTCATAAGAAAAACCCAGGTTGTTCTGGTGAAATCGTTCACTATGCTTAAAAAATAGTATGCACCGGACAAGGTGGACTTCGAGTAGGGTCCCCATATATTACAATGAATCATATCAAAAGCATTTTTTTTGTATTAATCTCACTTAAGGGAAATTTCAATCTGGTTTGTTTAGCTTTATGACAAGTATCACAAAAAAGAGAATCATCAAAGTCAAAAACTAAATCTAAATGCGACTTTACTAATTTCATTCTTGAAGATGAAGGATGTCTGAATCGTTTATGCCATAGTTCATGATTGGTTTCGATAGTAAGACAAGCTTGAATATTATTGTTTGGTTGTAGGAAGTACAACCCATTTCTTTATTCACCTTGTCCAATCATCATCTTCGATTTCATATCCTGAATAACACAAGAATTAGGATAGAAAGTTATTGAACAATTCAAAGATTTAGTCAATTGACTTACTGATAGTAAATTCAATTTGAATGAAAGAATACAAAGAACATGATCAATGTTAAACTAGGAAAGGGAAATTGAACCTTGATGTGACACGAGAATATATTTACCATTAGGTAACGAAACATGTATATTACATGGATCGAGATTATGAAAATCAAGAGACTTGGTTCCCATATGTTGGCTGGCACAAGAGTCAATAACCCAAACCTGGTTAGAAGACGTGAATGAAGAAGTCATACCTGCAAAGTTGGTTGATGTGGACTATTTTTTTTACAAGTGACAGGAGTTTATGATATTCATCCATAGTGAATGCGGGATCAACATTACTTAACCCATCACCCTTACCAGTATCGCTATGTATATCCATTGACGTGGCCTGAAGATCGTTACAAAAAAATATTGTAGCAGTGTTGGGTTTGAAATTCGGGTCATAAAGCCGGTGACCTGGAGGATAGCCTATCAACTTGAAACATTTTCCTTTGAAGTGACCAAACTCCATTGCAATAGCTACACACAAGTCGATTTTGACGATTATTTCTGAATTTCTGAAATCGAGTTGCCGAAAGGGGGTCTGACCCCATTTGATGGTTCACGATTAGCAGTATTGCCATGTGGCACGACTAAGGCCAAACTCGACTGACCATTAATCAACATGGAGATCCTTGCTTCACGATGCTCTTCTTTTTGAAGCACCAGTGCATATACTTTAGTCATGTTGGGCAAAGGTTCAAGCAAGAGGATTTGTCCTTTAATAGTATTATAGGAATTATTTAACCCCATCAAGAATTGAATAACCCTTTTCCTTTGTATTTGATTAGAAAATATTTTCATTGAGCCACATTTGCAAGATGGTACTTGAGAATACGAACTAAGTTCGTCTCATAAAGATTTTATTTTAGTAAAATAAGTGGCAACTGACATTGTTTCTTGTTGCAGGCGACAAATAAAACTTTGGATCTGATAGATCCGTGGTGCTAGGCTTTGAGTGTACCTTTCCTGTAGATCTCTCCATACCTCGTGGGCAGTGGAGGAATAAATCACACTATCGGCAATATTCTTACTTACCAAATTCAGGATCCATGATAATATCATGTTATTGCAACGAAACCAAGATGAGTGATCGATGGTTCATTCTTTAGGTTTGATGATAGAACTATCAATAAAACCGAGTTTATTCTTAGCACTAAGAGTCATCATCATAGCTCTACTCCAAGTGCCATAGTTATCTCCGATCAACTGTTGTGAAACCAAAACGTTACCGAGATTATCAAAGTGATGAATGAAGAAGGGACTAAAAGTATCTTGACCTGATTCTGTCTTGAGAGACATATCCTTCGAACTTCCTTTTTCTTGCGCCATTGATGCAATAATGAAGTTTCAGCCTTAGTGATGTCGCTCTGATACCATGTGAAGATTGACTCACAAAAGAGAAGAGACGCAGAATAAAGAAATCATATATGTTATTGAACTTGAAACTTGATACAACAGGCTTCTGCATACAAGTATTTATAACAAAAAAATACAAAACACTACACATTGAATTCTATGCAGCTAAGGACGTCTTTGATGTCTTGATAAAGCATAACTCGAAATCATAAGGAGATAAGGATAAGTCTTCAATGATGAAGCATGACTTTGCAGGATAAGTATTCAAACTTGATAGTCTTAGAACTCTAAACTCGATAGTCTTATAATATTAGAAGTCTAATATCTTAATGAACTTCTGATTCTGATTGTACAAAACTTCTGATAAGGACGATACTCTTAACAAAGAGTTTCATGTGCAGAATTTTAAATTATGCTTAATCGCTAGTTTTTGGGGGTAGGAATTGAAGAATTGGGTTGGAGTTTCGGTGAAACTAATATGGCAATGGTTGTTTGAGATGAAGGAATTAAGCAGGCATTTGAGGAAAAGGGGTAGTCAGGACATTTTCTTCTCCGCTGTTACGCAAAGGCTGTCAAGTGTTTCCTTGCAGAAAAGCGACCCCAAAATCACCCCATTTCCACAGAAACCATTCTCGTTGCCGCTGCTGAGTGCCCTTCCGCGAACGCTCCCTTAGAAGAGATGGTTGTCTTGAGGAAAATTTTGGGACACATTATGCACATGAACATCAGCTTCTGATCACGCTTATCACGCCAGCATGAAGTAATTTATTTTTAACAAATGGCATCGTCTGGTGTATATATAAGACATTATTGCATTCATTGATTGATGCCTAGACATGTCAACGTACTATATAAGAGACATTTCAACCGCAGGCTCCATAGCCGTTCATTTAAGACTGAAGTGTGAACTGTGAACCAACCTTGGCGTTGAATGGTAGATCCCCCAAAGTTGAATTGTTGAATTGGATGACATTGACATTTTAAGGGTATAGTCAGGGGTCCCTTTGATGCCGTTCATCCCTAAACAACATCAAACCACCGTGGTTTCTTGGTGTAAATATAAAAAAAATGCTTACCTCTTAAATGAGTCTCACAATTTTGTAGCTCCATTCATGTTATAGATGGAGCGTGCAAAATAGATGGCTGAAAACACAGGCAAGACAACCGTTGTTTGGATGCCGTTCATTCACATGGATCAGCGGCATCAGAGGGACCCGAGACAGTTACCATCAAGAGTATCCCTGACTTGATCCACTGTCATTACAACGACTACGCCTTCATCCCAAAACAATTGGGGTCCGCAATATGAACCAAAAAAGAAAATCATTATGGGTCTTCCACATGAATCCTTCTCCTCCAATCATTTTCTATCATCTCCATCCAATGTCATGTCCTCGGTGAGGTTCAAAGCATTCATATCCTTTCCTATCATCTTCATCCATGTCACTATAAAGTTAAAAAAACCGAGAGCTGCCATTGTTGAATAGACACAAGGTTATCAGGTCAGCTCTAGTCATTAGTACTGTACCCTAAGGGGGCGTTTGCATGTCACGTAAGGGGTTGCTGCGGCACCCCCATTATGTGGAAATGTCTGCCGTGAAAATGGAATCGGAACCCCCACGGGAACAGTTTCTGAGGAAAACCCACGTCCAGCATGTATTTTAGCACCCCCATCATGGGTTTTCTGCGAAAACGGTGGATTCCGCTGTTTGTGTTGTCACTGTGGGCCCCACAGAAACGCATGACATTCGATATGTTTCTGTGAAAAACAGCTCACTTTTCGTGACACACAAACGTGCCCTAAGGGGGTGTTTGGGTGCACGATGGATAAGCTAAAAAATCACATTATCATCTAAAATAGAAGATCCCACCTTTTCCCATGGTTCCATCATATTAATTGCAAAAAGAACCCTTACCAGGCTTTTTGGTTTTTTTCCTGAAGCTCTATAGTTGGGTCTTACTGCTCCTCTCCCGCAAAATAATCTAACCAACATACTGGGATGGCCACCGTGTTGGTATGCTAAGCTGAGCCAGTGCGACCAGGTCTTCAATCTCAAACATGAATTTTTTTATTTTTAAAAATTTATTGTTGAATAGACCAATTCAGACCCACTCGAGTGGTATTTTTTTTTTTTTGAAAAATCTATCGATTAAAAAATCATTCTGACAACATGATGATCTCACATCCCTTATTGCAATCATTTCCCACTCGAGTACTGTTAAACTTTTGAATTTCTATTCTCCAATGCACTAATGCACTATTCCTTATTGCAATCATTTCCCATATCCCATTACCATTGATTTCAACCCATTAATCAAGTCAATTATGAAATCCCATTCAAGTCTGCCTCTGCCCCAAGACTAATTATCCAATGGCATAATAGACTAATTAATAGATAATACCAAATACACATTCAGAAGCATCCATGATCTCCTTCCACACGTTACAGCTCATTTCAAACAAAGAAATAGAAATAGCCTTAAATGCCCCCCACCTATCATCATTCTCCATGACCACACCTACATAAAATACATGAACATCTCTATAGGCTTCTAATATTCCTCTCTTTCTCTCTCTCTCTTCATGCTAATTTGTGGAAGGATTTCTGTTACAGATTATGATGATGAGTTGGGTGTTGAGAGCCCCTCAACACCCAAGAAATTCATCAAGAAGAGCAAGAACCCTTTCTCTTCCAGAGGGCTGGACAGGTTTGCCACAGTCTCTGCTGATCTCCATGCCAGAACAGAGAGGATCATGTCCCAACTGGGTGCAACACAAACTGATGGTATCATTGTCAGGTTTGCTTACTCCAATTCCCATGGGTGGATCCCTGTTGTTGTCAGGCCTAAGAAAGGAACAGAACTTCATAAGGTAAGCAGCATGATCCCTTCTGCAAAACCAGCCAATCTTGCCAACAAATCAGCTGGGACTCTGGTGAGGGCCACAACTTTTGGGGGAAAGGGGAAAGGAAGGAGTCATGGGGTTGATTCAGATGGAAAGAATAAGCTGGGTTTGGGTCTGATTAAGAGGTTGCTTGCTTGGTTTGGGGTGAGAAAGGTTGGTTATGGCCCTCTGACTTTGATGGTGGTTTTGCTCTGCCTGGCTATGTTTGGAAGAATATTTGCTATATTTTGCACAAGTGTTTGGTGGTATTTGGTGCCAACCCTGTTTCCGGTTGATAAGATGGAGCCCAAGCAGAGGGTAACTTATGGGAAGAAGGCACCGAGGCGTGTCAGATCTGCCGAGTACACAAGATTGGTGGTAAATGAAATCTCACGTTGCCGGAATACCGCATGGAATTATGTGTGATGCGTGATCTTATGGAGGTTTCAAGTGTTTAATCTCTTCTGTTTGTTTGGATTGGAATGAGGCCAAGTTGAGCCTCAGTTGTTTTTTTGGGTGCCAGTTTTTTTTCTTTTTAAGTGGTGCTAGTTTTTTTTTTTTGAAAGAAGGTGCAAGGTAAAATTAGGAAGCGTTTCCTCAGTAAATGAATCCGACCCTCCTCCAGCGGGAAACGTTTCTGCTGAAAGGGGTTCATTATTGATTTTGGTGCTCCTTTTCCACGAGTAAAAGGTGCCCCACGTTTACATTGCCACGGTGGGCCCTGTAGGAACATATCAAAAGTTGTGTATTTTTTTTTACAAAAAGCCACGGCACGCTGATGCGCCCCTAAGATGTACATATCTTATCATGTTCAATGTAAAAATTGAGTTATAGGGATGGAAATGTTGCAAAAATCTATTTGGGTGCACCCACTTCTCAAAAGGGTAAGATGAGATTGGGGGATTAGAATCATGTAAGATGAGATTGGGGGATTAGAGTCATGCTAACTCTCAAAGAAAAAGAAAAAAAAAGGAAACAGTCCCCAGGGGCTCCCCCAAGCCATGGTTTGTCACTAGATATGAAACTACCGCAGTTTGAAGCCCACGGAAAGCATCCATTGTCATAAGATCGAAGCTGGGTGTACTTGCCGGTGGTAAAGAGGACCTCAAGGATTTTGCTAACCAAGAGCTTGCTAATGTGTTGTTGGTGACGGGTTTTTCCTTGGCCTAACAAAAAGAAGAAAAAAATATCAAAAAATGGTCGTACTGTTCTTGCAAAAATAACATGTTTCTCTAAATACCTCTTAATTTGCATTACGATAATTAATGAATTGTTTATTACATATCGAATTTAAATGATATTGTTCTTGAAAATTAAAATAATATCAGAGTTTTGAGCACTTGTAAATGCTCGTAATCTAAAATAATCTAAAAATTGGGAAAGACTTGGCTTGGTCCTCATCACAACTGCTTGCCATCGTTTAGTTTCTCATTCATTACTTGAAAACATTTAATTTAATAGGGTCAGACAATTAATTACTTAGTAGAGCAGAGTTATTTAATACACGTAAATTAAAGCAAGTAGACATGAATTAATCTGATATTCGCACATCCAAACATGATTAAGCATACCAACACATGCATGCATGAAATTTTTTACAAGACATTCAAACATACATTTACAAAGTTCAATCAATCAAATCATTCACTTAACTATGAATAATTAAATATGCATGAGCAGTTAAAAATGCATACACTTACCATTACAGAAGTCAAACCGCATGCATGAGTGATTTCTTATCTTTAATTAGATTTTCTTTTTAAATGATGCATGCTATGCCTATCTGAATGCACAATCATTTTAGGTTTCAGTTTTTAGCCATTTGAGTACTAACACAGGCTTAAACCTAGATCATGGTCATGACGCAGACAGTGTTTTCATACAATTGTGGCTTTTGCCTGACCGAGCACCTTTCATCAATCTACGGGTGAGGGATGAGCATATCGAAAGAGCACACCCAATACCGTCATTCTGATGCATCAGTTTTTTACTTATGAATTTCTATCATCTACGTTGCAGTCTAATGCAGAGGGTTCCCCTATCTTCGTAGTTGGAGAAGAGCAACCTCCCGTGCTCAAAATAGTATCCACGAAGCCAAAAGTATCACTTGCCCTCTTCTTGCAAGCATTAATTTTTAGTGTTACATGATTAAACTTTTTAAATTTATTAATTCCATACAATAATCACTTATGAATCCAACTCAGAGATTCGGCCTCTTCAGGGCTCATGGATGCATATTTTTGAAACATATATTTCATGTATCATTGCACAATACTTTTCTTTCATTTTGACTTAAGCATATATTCATTGTGAAACAATGATTATAACAATTAAATGCATCCAACCATTCACATTATCATGCATATGTCGTTCATTTCAAAATCAGCATTCATGAATAATTAATATTTGTATTCGATTACAAGTCGGATTCTATTCGTCCCATTTAATAGTGAATAGACATAAGGCCAGTTATTGCTTAAGTACTTCATTTAATTCATACCTCATATTAGGTACTCAGTTCCTACATAAAAACTATCTTAGCAATTTACATGCCGTATGATACTCACTATCAAAAGCATACTCGAAACCCATATAAAAAATTACACAAATAAGCTAATTGGGCCTTTAACCGGTTCAGAACCTGTCAGACTTTAATTATGTTTGACTATAACTATTGTCATAGAAAAGTGTATATTCATTGGATAGAGTTAAATTTTTTACAAGTTATGAATAATTCTATCAGCTTTCTGAGGCTACAAACTGTTCATAAAAATTCATCCAGATTAGGGAGATACAATCGGTTTAGTGCATGCCTCTACTTTTCTGTTCCGACTATCACGGTTCAGTGCTCATTCTGAGAACAAATCTTAAATTTTCATGAATTCTATGAAATTTTGTTAGCTTTTTAACGCAACAAATCGTTCTTAAAAGCTCCTTTGGACGATGGATATACAAATGATTTACCGGTCGGGTGTCAGGCCGAAAATTCGTAATAGCGAGTAATATGTATTCGGGTGAGCAAAAATAGGCCACTCGAATTTATATTTTCATTTTTTTTCACATGAACTTATTGAATAAACTCTAAAAAATATCAGCATATGACTTTTATATATTCAACCATAGACAAATTTCATTTCTGCAACAGTTAGGCTGGAAAATCGATCTGTCTTCCTAAACCCTGTTTTCTCATAAATAATTTTGGTATTTTCACAATTTCAAGTTTAGAGATGCATATTTTTACATGACAAAAATAATAAAATCATGGCAAACATCATACTACATGTACATGAACATTAGATCATAATTTCTAACTAAAAGTTTCTCAAAAAAGCAATAAACTTTACCCTACTTTAATGCAAATATAATTTTTGTTTATGAAAAACTCATAACATGACTTACATAACTTTATTTATTTATTTTTCAAGTAAATCGTTCACTTTAGCAATGGAACTGATTCCTCCTTGAGACTATTCTTTTTTAAGAGGGGTTTTCTCCCGAAAACCCTCTCCATTTTAATTTCGATAAATCCAACACCAATCTCATGCATGGGAGGTTTGGTATAGGGTTTGTTTTATTAGAAATCACTGGTTGAGGTTTTGGGGTCGACTTGTAAAAACTCAGAACCTCAACCCATCTCGCAACCCATGCATGTACTTCTTTGCACGAGCCTCGTCTGTAGTGTAAGTGTTCGGGTAGTACTTCTCTAGGTATCAAAACCAAGTGGTGTACTCAGACACCTTTAAGCTGCCCTGTTGGAGATCCAAGAACTCCAGCATCTTGCGATCTCTGGCGAACTGTGGGAAGTAGGTGTCGAGAAACACCTCAGAAAAATGTGCCCACGTAAGCGCCTATCGCTCCTCTAGTGTGAAGTGCACCTCTCAAACCGTCTCCCACCAACTCTTGGCATCGCTCTGGAGTCAGTAGGTGGCGAAGGCGACCTGCCTCTTAGCGGGATCCTCGAGGATGTTAAAGATCTCGTCAATGGCGCAAACCCACTTTTTGGCTAAGTCTGGGTCCTCCTTCCCAGTGAAGGTTGATGAACTCAGTTCCATGAAGCATTTATATGACACTCCATGGTTTGCAGCAATCGGCGCTCATTGCCATAAGGGTAAGGGTCGTTTTCATTGCCATTACCCCCATTATTAGCAAGGTTTTGGCAAGTAGCGGTCAAAGTAGCGAGGGCTTCCAGAAGAAAGTCCCTTTGAACAGTTTATCTTGTGGGTTGTTGCGCAACCATCTACAAGAAATTTAATTCGATGTAAATGTCTGAGCTTGTACAAACAATTTTTTTTTAATGGTGTAAATATTTGAAGTTAGCTGAGTTCGCCTACATGAGGCGTTATACAAGCGACCCTGTAAGTCTCCAGTTTGTTGAAGTAAGGTTAGTGATCGAACTATCTAGTCATCAATAGTTCTGCACTACTACACCGATCATGTATAGTTGATACAGAAACGACTTTTGACTGCTCAGAGCCGTCAGAAAAGATATGCAGATCCAAAGTGTTGTGAAGTCTCATTTGAAGCTGAGGATCATGTGTTCGTTAAGGTATCACCAATCAAAAGTATGTTTCGGTTTAGCAAGAAGGGTAAGCTAAGTCTGAGGTATGTAGGACCTTTCTTCATCCTCAAGAAGATTGAAGGCACAACTTACAGATTAGCACTCTGGCTACAGTTTTTTAATATTCATCATGTTTTTCACGTATCGATGTTGAGAAAATATATGTGAGACCCAACACATATTATTCAGTACGATGAAGTAGATGTGCAGAATGATCTCACAATCAAGGAGCGTTCGATAGAGATTTTGGATCAATGAGAATAAGTGTTACGAAATAAGATGATTCCTTTAGTGAAGGTATGATTGCAACACTATGGACTTGAGGAATGTACATGGGAGCCAAAAGTGGAGATGAAATCAAATAAACAACCATGCGATGGCAGGAGGTTGCGATGGAGACTGAGCCAGACCTTCCCCATTTTTGGATTATGTTGTGGATTGCGAGCACTCATAAGTACTCAAAGACTCTGATATTCATTTAATTTGAAAGGACTCTATCATTGTTTAATTCAAAGTATAATGGACATTTATTTATTTATGAATGTCAAATTTTAAATTTGATGTGTGTTTAAAAAGGTTATGATAGAATTGTAATAAGCTAAAGCTTTTATCATGTTTGAATTTTCATTGCAATTTTATAAAACAATTTAAAAAAAAAATCATGATTTTCAGAATAAAAATTTTGGGGTGTTACTCGAATCCAAAGTTGAACATAGTTAGAGGCCTGCAATTTTAATTCCATAATCAACATCTATTAGTGTGCCGCCAAGGTATGTCTCACAACTTTCCAGGGACCATCACGAAGGACACAAGATATATCCTCCATGTTACTTAACCTGATCATAAAGAAGCCTTGATGGATTGAATCAAAATTTACCAAAGCAGTAAATTTTCATAAAGCTCAAAGTTTTTGGAACACAAATTGATATTCAAGGTGCTTTTGTGGATTCCTTCTAGAAAATACTGCAAGAACTGTCCACTTTAATGACATCAACATTTCATCATGTCGTTCAGTCAAAAATTTCAAGCAAATAATCTCTCTGTATTGTACCATCATTGCCTTAGATGCAAATCTAGAAAGTGAACTTTCCTCTAGAATACTGGCCCATGATCGATGCGCTCGTTGTTGGGATAACCCCTCCCCCCCAGGGTTGTGATAAACATCATGCTTCTTGTAAGATCCATAAAATTTCAGTAAACTTCTGAATAAAAATAAGAGGCATTTTTACGTAATTTCATTGTATTGACCTGGAATGCAAAACAAAAAGATTTTGCATAGCCAATTATACTTAGAACACATATAGCATAAGAGATATACGCTCAAAACATTCAAGGAGCCATATCACACTCATTTGGCAAAATGAAAGAATTTCACAGAGATAATCCACTTCGCCTCATCAAGACGAAGAGAATGACATATTTATTTTTTTCACAAAAAATATCGACAAAACCCCAAAAATGTGCGAGCCCTACATAAATATCTCATAGGCCACACATAAATATCTTATACAAAAATATCTTATAGGCCTTACATAAATATCTTATAAAAATATCTAGGTGGGCCCCACAAGAGACATATTAGTCCTTATCCAAAAAGATAGAAAAAAATAGAAAGAAAGGGGCATGCGTATCCTTTGGGGTGGGACCCACACCCAAGGTCTATAAATAAGACCCCCACCCCCTTTTTAGAAATTGTCTCCCTTCCTCTATTCTCTCTCCTCTCTCTCTAGTTTTCTCTCTCCCCCTCTCACATCTTTCTCTCTCTTGGTTCTAGCATGGGTTAAGCCCACTTGATGTGAGTTTGGACCTACCTGACCTAGACTGAGTCCATTTTGGTCAAACCTACTTAACTAACCAGGTTAACTTTTCTCTCTCTTCTTTTATTTCTTGGTCTTAGCCTTGGTCAATCCCACTTGACCTAGACTGAGCCCACTTGAGGTGAGCTTGGACCTGCCTGGCTTAGACTGAGCCCAGTTGAGTTAAGACTACTTGACATTGACAACTTAACTTTCTATATCTTTTTTTTTATTAGGTCTAACCCATTTGACCTAGACCGAACCCACTTGGGGTAGACTTGAACCCAGTTGAACTTAAGCTAGGTTTGATCCATTTTTTATTTATATTTCTTCATTTCTACATACCTATAAGTTCTATATGAGATGCTCTTGGTTGTGATCATACCAAATGTAAGGATATACCAGCCCGGATCTAGAAGCGCCTCTATGCTTGCGCTAGGCCACCTCTGTCGATTTTTTGGTAGGTTTGCACACCACTCTATTTCAAGTTATATTTGTTGGAATAACTATCGTGTACAATGAGATTTTCTTTACTGTACATATTTTTAAAACAATATCGGGTGCTAGTACTTGATTCACGCCCTCTAGATCACTATAAACTTGTTTTGATGTTCACGCACATATCCTTGAAGCTACTTCTCAATATTTATGGTGAATTATATGTCATAGGGTTCTAGTCCTTGGTTTACTCATTCTAGGCCACCGCAAGCTTGCTTCGGTGTTCACACACGTATCCTTGCGACTACTTTCCTATTTACTATATATATTATTTTACACACTTTACTTAGCCTGATGGTGGTTTCATTCATCGATCCCTGCTTACATACTTTTCTTAGCCTGATGCATGGTTTCATTTACCGAACCCTGCTTTACGCACTTTACTTTGCCTAATATATGATTTTATTCATCGGGCCTTGATTATGCTAGTTACTTTGTCATCGTGATGTTATGTGCACAAGCTCTTGCTTTTAATAAATCTACATGCATTATAATAAGCATATAAATGATGACTAATCACTATTGCTCAAAGCGATTCAAAAAATTTGCTGCATTCAGAACATTGTTTGACGAAGAACCTCTTATTGAAAAGGTTTTAGATTTGCACAAAACTGTATTTACATAAAGATCCAAGTCACTAGCGTAAAGTATAACTAAGGCTTAAGTTTTTGATAAACTATGAAAGATGCAACATATGTACAATGGTGCACATCTATCCAAAAACAAACATAACATTTTATCCGTTAAACAAAAGAGATGCTGCCAAAATTTTTAACAAAGTACTCTCTGAGCTAAAAAGGAACACAACGATTTCTTCGTTAAGCAGAAAAGTTGCTACCAAAATTTATGACAAAATACTCACCTAAGCTAGTTTGGATGACACAATGATGCCCTTATCGTTGGAACTTTGCCATGATGGTTCATTCTATTTTCGCTTGCAAGGGCATCATACTCGTAAGGGCCGTTGTGCCAGAGTAGGATGCATCCAAATTAGTCTAGCAGGGTTATCCCTAAGACTTAGGGGTTGATCCCTGCTGCAGTAGTAGGATGCATCCAAACCGACCTAGCGGGGTTTATCCCGACAAAAAGTATTGCCCCACTATAGATAGGGTCACTCACGTTTCTAAGCGCACAAAAATATATAGCATAATAAACACCTAGATGATTTTGTTTGACGTCGAAGTTAAGTTCTTCTACGTATCAAGGGTTAAACTCATAATTATTGAAATAATGCATTAGTTGTAGGTATACTGACGAATGAATGAATGCATGTATGTTAGTACTACTCATGCATCACCTTATTTAAGGTACTGATCTCGGTACATTGTTGAAGAACTTAATTTATATCTGTATGACTAAGCTAGGATCGAGGAGCTCATGCTTCGGTTTATGAGATACCTATACGCTAAGTTGTGTAGACTTGAGCTACGATGTTTCCAACTATGACCCTATAGTGATTTTTATGTCTTCAACATATTATACTTGTTAGAATTGAAATGCTTTTCTACTATACCAGAAATGGTTCTGACCCCATTTTATGGGGATACACGTATTGAACCTATGATGTGATATACGAAGCAGGGCAACATCAAGATTCAAGGTTTTTCCAGACTTTGTTGAACATTTTGTTTACAAATCTAATGTCTAGTATTACTTTACTAAGCGGTACTGTTTATAATAAATAACTCATTTTAGTTTGGTTAAATAAAATATTTTAGTGGACAATGAGTGATTGGCCACATGCCTGTGACTTGCCCGACATCTTCTAAAATCGATGACTAATTATCGTCTATTTTTGTTGTTAAAGATTTTTATAAATTTTGCTATAAAGAAAAAAAAATTCATGAAAGGCGTTACACTTCTCTTCTCACGTACAAAGGGATTGGGGTTTTATGGCAAAAACATTATCTTTAAGTTAAAAGATGTGTAGTGGCTAAAAAAGTAGCCATGCATTTTCAACAATACCATTTTTTTAAGGGTATTTTAGTTATTTTTATAAGGTTGTATAGTTGAAATCTCCTTGTGTATTATTTTGTTCAATCCATGAATGTGTTTTGCATGATTTAATAGGAATTAATTTTTAAACCATGTTTTTTTTATTAAAAAATATTTTTTATGACAATTTTTTGAAGCATTGATGGTCACGATCTTTGGGCTGCTAGAAAAACCCACTCATTTGTCAAATAAAACAGACAGTAGATGGGGATGGTAGTGGACCGGGGTGGGGGTGGGGATTAGGTCCACGTAGGGTAGGGCAAGGCCCCATTTTTTCCCAATCCACTACCATCCTACTGGTAGATTGGAAGAATTTTTTTTTCAATTTGCAAAGCCGAATAATTATAGCAAATATACATGAATGAGGTATCAAACATTAACAAATTTTTTTTTTTTGGTGTTTTTCATAAAAACAAACGTCACCATGAAAATCATACA
This sequence comes from Nuphar pumila, assembly GCF_984573655.1. Classification (NCBI taxonomy): domain Eukaryota; kingdom Viridiplantae; phylum Streptophyta; class Magnoliopsida; order Nymphaeales; family Nymphaeaceae; genus Nuphar; species Nuphar pumila. Next base: position 15,012,602 of record NC_143259.1, on the reverse strand, counting down.
CTTTATTTTTTTATTTTTTGGTGTTTTCATGTGCTCTACTAGTGATCTAAAATAAAGAAAGAATCACAGGTCAGAAATTTAACGGATTTTAAAAAGTGCCATGTTAAAGCGGCGATACTTTCAAAAACGTGTGTACGAGTATTTGGGGCCGTGGGGAAGCGCGTTTCCCGTGGAGGCCATAATGGCGATCTCACAAAGCTTACCTGAGCGCGTACCTCACGGCACGGTTCCTCTGAGTTATAAAAGTCAAAAACAGTAGGAAGACCCTCACACGGAGAAAATTTCAGATTAATTAAATCAATAAATTTATTTTAGGGATTTCTTTGGCCTCAAGTAACAGAGAAAGCGACGGCCGTTAGACCTTCTTAACGGCGTCTGCGTTCTCTCGTTTCCCTCTCAGGCGACCCTCGCTTCTCTCTCCTAGGGTCTCTCCCTCCCTCTCTTTCTCTTTCTGAGGAACAGGAAGGAAATTAAAGCAGCAGAGAGGAAAATGAAGATGGATATCCAACTATCGTCGTCCATTCATCGCTTCGGGTAAAATTTTCGTTAGTTTTTCCCCCTTTCTGTGATTTTTTTAGCTTTTTCCGAGGAATTAATACGTATTTTTTTCTTTTATGAGGAATTAAAGTGTTTTTTCTTCTTTTCTCAGCACGAAATTAGTTTTTCGGAAATTTTCCTTTTTTGTTAATTTTTGTGTCCAGTTTGAGGAAATCCTCTGTAAAATTCGTTTTGCATATATTGAAACGTAATTTGTCGACTTGCTTATCTGAAAATCGTCTGATCTTGTTAATTTTTGTCGTTTTATTTGTTGATCATGTCGCAGATGGTTTTGATTTCGCTCGGATTTATCGTTTGAGTGTGATTATCGTGATCGGCTTCAAGTTTTCTCTCTTTTGCACGATTCTTTGTTAGGGTTTCATGTTTGTTTGATTGTTCTTTTCTATGTATGTGTTGATCTTTTTCTTCAACTTTGTTTCTTGATTCTGTATTTGGATCTCAGTAGTATGGTGGATTGAAGAATTTTGTAGTTATGATTGAGAGTTTGGGGTAATCGGTTCTTTCTTTTCCGTTGCTTTTGGTTTGGCCTCTTTTGTGGACAAGCCATATTGATCTTTGCTTTGATAAATCTGTAGCATGTAACCACAATAATATATCGGTAAAGGTTACTCTTTAGATTCTTGAATTGGAAATTTGATTAAATGCATATTGTAATAATCAACTGTTTTCTTTTTCAATTTTGGACCTATGCAACATGGACACTTCTACAAGGCAATCGTACCAGTTTCGTACCCATACTGGTAGTCGGTATTCCTGGGTTATGGGTCAATTGGATTTCAAACTTAACTTGACTCATTTGATCCATTTTGTGACCCAACCAATCTGTGTTCAATATCAGAAGTGTCTGCCATTAATTGTATATTATTGATCATTGTTTTGTTAGTTAACTACATGCCTTTGATGTGCTCTAGGCTCTACATCACAAAAACACGAAATTGAATTACATCTACAGTATAAATTTGAGTTGGTGCTTCCAAATAGTTTAAAAAATGGGACATTTTTCCATTATTTAATTGATAAAAAGTATTTTTAATATTTTCATATATATATAAATATATTTATTTGTGGAAGATTATTGGAACTATTAAAAACTTAAAAAATACTAAAATATTGTGTGCACTTGTCAATGGCATGCCACTATACAGAAGGCAAAAAAATGGCATGTCCCCATGGCATAGTTTAAACTTTTAGTTCGTAGTTGACAGTCTATAACTTAAAGTATTTTGCAAAATTTACCATAATTGTTCATTTTTGCATGTCTGTGTAGGTTAAGTATTTGGTGTGAATGTGCATACTGCATACAGGATCAATGAGTTGAAACTCATAGGTGGAAGTTCTTTTGACTAAATCTGACCCTATAGATGTGTTCAACATAGTCAATTTATTAGGGATCAACCCTTGGATTGTGTTTTTTCGGCAAAAAAATACCTCTTTTAAAGTCATAAAACTTTAGTGCATTTACATCTGTTAATTTTTGAATCACCAAAAAGACCTGTACCTACATAGGATTTCAATGAGTCAAAAGTCGATCCCCACCAAACAGACCATGTAGATCACATCCGTAAGGTTGGATTCACTTAAAAAAGCACAAGCAATAAGATATTACTCGTTTCAACTCATTGCTACTGTAAGCTCATCCACACGAGAGACTTATCCTATATATACACACACACACACACTAGAGAGAGAGAGAGAGAGAGAGAGAGAGAGAGAGAGAGAGAGAGAGAGAGAGAGAGAGAGAGAGAGAGAGAGAGAGAGAGAGAGAGATGTGGGTAAATGTTCGATGCTAATGAATGTATAATAGGTGCAAGTCATATTGACTCAATCTAACTACATAATTTTAGCCAATTTTTTTGTGGTGGCCAATCAAAGGTTACTTGATAAGATGGAGCTTTAATGGCATGATGTATTGTAGCTTTAATGTCATATTTGTGTGGGGACATGGTTGTATACACACATAGATGTTGTATGTGTGTGAAGTGCATGTATAAAACAAAAATTGCAAATCACTATAATTAGGAACGTCAAAGAATGAAACTAAGTTAAAATTGAAATATAATGTAATTGATGTCAAATTAAAAAAAGGAACTCAAGTGAATATAAAATAAGTAAATAAGTTCATAAAAGAAAATAGATAAATTTAATGACAATGTTGACTTTGTGAAATTGGTTTGACCATGTCCATGAATTGTCATATGGTGTCCATGAAGCGTCTGAGTGTCGTGTTGTGTCGAATGGGATACACATGCTAAGTCTTTGTGTGACATAGGCTGTATGAATGTGACAAGTTTATGTTGGATGACCTTGGATTACTGCTCTTAGGTTTATATTGGATGACCTTGGATTACTGCTCTTTGCATTTGCTTAAACATGCCACTTTACTTGACTTAGACCTGAACCCTATATATGCTAAGTGTTTGTGTGACATAGGCTGTATGAATGTGAAAGGTTTATGTTAGATGACCTTGGATTATTGCTCTTAGCATTTGCTTAAGCAAGCCTCTTTACTGGACTCGGACCTAAACCCTATATCTGAATCAATGTGGTACGTATCGTACGATATGGTACAATACATATCGTTACTATGAGGAATATCGATATTATACATGCCTATATTGTACGATATAGGGTGGGCACACTTAAAAACTGGTTGAATTGTAAATTTTCAGTTTTGGGTTTTAAAGACCTCTTGAGGGCCGACTCCCTCATTTGTGTAGAAGCCATTAGAGTGGTTTTCACGCACCCTAGGACTCGTGAGAGCGTTTTGGATGTCGATCTGTGCGCAAAGGTGAAGGTTTTTGCTGTTTGCTAAAGTAAAAGTGCATTTTCACTATTTTTTCACTCAAGAAAGTGGGTTAAGGTAAAAAAATATTTATTATAAGTAAAATTACAAAGATACTGATGTAGGGCAGGACCCGATTGGATCCATCGTGCCACCCGATCCACCACAAAGGGCAGACGATCAGACCCACGTGTCCGATCCCATCGCAGGTACGGAGCCATGACGCAGGGATGTACCCTTGCGCACCTACTCCAGGCGTGGTCCAGTTCGAACATCATAGAGCCAACAACCGATTGAAGCCGACCCGGATTGCGATTTGGGTCCAAGGCTGGACCCGTGACTCGGGTCCAACAACAGTCTTTAAAAAACCCTCTCTTAGGGTTTCGTGGGACACAAATTATAGATTTCTCTGGCATCCGCCTTATTGTTCAACAATTTCCTTTCTTTGCCTTTACCCATTGTTTTATTCCTTATTGCATTTGTTTACGTACTTTATCATTCAGCCTATTGCCTTTTGTTTATTGAATCCATTATTGCAAATAAAAGAAAACAGGCCCACTGATTTTCAGTGGGTATTCCTCTCCATTTTTGGGCATCGTTCGACCTTAAAAGTTGGGTCATTACAATCAGTCGACTGGTGTCATGCTGCCAGCATCTCCACTGCATCAGAGTGGTATCAGAGCCAGCGCCTTTCCCCTTGTTCGCAAGATGGCTTCGGAGGTGAGGGACGATCCGGCAACGGTGATCGAGCAGGAGGATGCTGACAATGCAGATCCGATGTTGCGGATGATGGAAATGATGACGAAGATGCAAGAGAACATGTTGCGTATCAGCCGGGACGTGACCGGAATATCACGACGACTTGATGGGGTTGAAAATAGGGTTGCGAGGATCGAATCACCGACGACGACACCTATGCCTTCTACACAACGAATGGATCCGATTAGGGTCGGCAACACTGTCGTCCTTGTTGAAGCGGTGGCTGACGATCTAACCCAACCAACTGTTCAGATTGCCGCACCACCAGAAAACGTAAGGAGGGAGCTGCGCAGGTACGCCGACCTCGTGTTTCCCCACCCCGAGGTACCGATGATGCCCTGTGGCGAGGTAACCACTCGGTTGGGGGAAGAGGGGGGTCCCAATGGCAATCTGGGTGCGCCTGCCTAGCACCGACCCACTCAGCAGGGGCTGCAGGTCAGGCACGACACGCGTGGCTCGAGCATGATGCCGGACCAGACTGAAGCGAGGCTCCCCAACCGCAGTTTGGGTGCGCCTGCCAGGCACCGACCCACGCGGCAGGGGCTGCAGGGTGGGCCCGGCCCGGCTGTGCCACCTGGTCAGGCAGCCGATGCACCAGACTTAGCCCGGGCTGGGGAGGGTATGTCGACCTTCCCAACACCTGCGCGCGGGGGTAATATCGCAACCCACCCGCAGGTTCGGGGGGCTGATTTTGCTTGGATTGGGCCTGACCTCTCAGGGTCTGGTCAAGATCCTATGTTAATTGGGTCCAGACCCGGTTATCGAGGACCACCCTTTGGGTTTTCGGGAGCGGGTCCGGGTCTCACACCCTCCTATCCAGCCTACCCAGTTGGGTTCGGTTCGCAGTTTCCTACGAATCCGACCGAACCTGTTAATTTTGAACCCAAAAATGGATCCTATACCGACCCAAACTTGTATCGGATCCGGGCGGAGCTGCAGTTTGATTTTAAGCCGGGTCAAAACCAGACCCATAATCGTATAGATCGTGGATTGAGTTCCAACCACACCTTTTACCCCCACAACTCAATTCCCGATCCAACCTATGCAAATCTGGGTCCGACAAATAGTTTAGGATTAGGCCCGATCCATATCCAGTCGGGCGAATCATCTCAGTTCTATACCAACCCAACTAGATACCCGAACCCAAACCAACCCATTAATCCATTACCGATCCAAACCCAGGTCCAACACCCTTGTCATAATCCAAACCCGTTTTACCTCGTTCCTACCCACGTAGAGCCCGAGGTCCAACAAACCCGTTCACCTTTAGTAGGACCCCCTTACATCTCGATGCAACAGCGCCAGCCACAGATGGCCCCCACCCGCGGGATAGCCAGGCTGTGGCAGATTCAACAGGGACCGGCGCGACCTGAGCGTCGACCACCCATCGGTGGAGTTCGACAGCATCCAGGCGAGCAGTACCGCACAAAGGGCGATGAAGCAGTACGGGACGATGACATTTTCTGGAATGAGTATCCTGCAGGAATGGTTGTGGCTCGTCAGTAGAGAGCACTGGAGCACCCCTCCACTTATGGGGTGAAGCTGGATCTTCCGGAGTTTGCGGGGTGGTTCGATGCGGAGCAGTTTTTCGACTGGTCTTATGCCGTGCAGTTCTTTTTCGACTACCACACAGTCGCTGAGCACCGTTGTGTCTCCCTAGCGTCTACTCGGCTGAGAGGCTTAACACAGACATGGTGGGTGGAGTTGCAGCGATCGAGAGAGTGGCAGAGACTCGAGCACGTACAGTTGTGGGAGGAGATGCAGAGATTGATGCCGTCAAAATTCGTGCCTTCAGATCACGCTGAGAGAGCCTAAAAGGAGTACCTGACCCTGCGTCAAGGCACCCGAACTGTGGCAGAATACACTGCGGAGTTTCATCGTCTTTCCCTGCGTGTGCAGATCGAGGAAACCGCCCGCCAGCATGTCACGAGGTACATTTCTGGTCTCCGTCCTGTTATCTCTGATGATTTTAGTTGTATCACTGTTGAGTCATTAGATCAGTCTAGCAGTTATGCCATGAATGTCGAGGAAAAGCTGAAAAGGAGGCAGAAATATAGGACCTCCCGTAGTGAACCATCCAGTCGATCTAAGTCGAGTTTCTCAACCAGGGGAGCAAGCTCCCCTAGAAAGGAGGACTCAAAGCCTAGAGCAGATCCTAACAAACTTGACCAGCCAGGACCAGCCTTCCATACCCGGTCTAAAGCCAAACCTAGTGAGTCGACCATTCGTTGTTTTAGGTGTCAGGAGTTAGGACATGTTGCATCTAAGTGTCCCACCGTGAGCAAGAACACCCATCTTGTTGAAGGTATTGTGGAGTCAGCATCCGAAAGTGAGAGTGAGTCTTTGGTCGAGGATGAGGATGAGAGGAAAATCGTAGAGTTCGACGACAACGTCAAAAATTTATTGTCCATTCGTCATGTTCTGACTGCACCCCGCGAGTCGACCCCTGCGAAATGGTTGCGGAACAACATTTTTAGAACTAGGTGCAACAGTGAGGGTTACGCGTGTGACGTTATTATCGACACCGGTGCTTGTGAGAATATGGTGTCCGAGGGCGTTGTTTCTACCTTGAACCTGAACATCGAGAAATTGTCTCAACCATACAAGATGACGTGGTTCAAGAAAGGGAACGAGGTTCCCATCACCCAACGTTGTTTAGTTTGATTCTCTATGAGGGAGCATTACCACGACGAGGTATGGTGTGATGTAGCCCCCATGAGTGCGTGTCACATTCTTTTGGGTCGTCCTTGACAGTTTGATCGCAAAACCATTCACGATGGGCGCAAGAACACATATTCTTTCCTTTTTAAGGGTCATAAGATTGTCCTTCTCCCTATCAAGGGGACCGATTTTCCCACCGTGGATAAGCTTGAGCGGGTTCCCAGGCTCGCGAGCCTCTCGTACCGGCCTTCTTTGGACCATTGTCAGGAAGTTGGCTATTGTTATGCCCTTGTGGCAAAGTCGTTGATGAGCTCGTTTGAGACCATTCCTGCGGACGTTTCCCCTCTTACAGAGGAGTTTCACGACATTATGCTAGATGACTTGCCTGATGGATTACCTTCGACGAGGGTAGTCCAACACGCCATTGATTTTGTGCCGGGATCGAGTCTCCCCAACCTCCTCGCCTATCGCATGAACCCTTCTGAGCATGCCGAGTTATTGAGGCAGGTTCAGGAGTTACTGAAAAAGGGGTTTATTCGCGAGAGCGTTAGCCCTTGTGCATTACCCGCCCTGCTCACTCCTAAGAAAGATGGGTCCATGCGTATGCGTGTTGATAGTCGTGCGATCAATCACATCACGATCAAATACCGTTTTCCCATTCCCCGTCTGGATGATATGTTTGATATGTTATCTGGTGCTTCCATTTTCTCCAAAATCGATCTAAAAAGCGGGCATCACCAGATTCGTATACGAGAGGGGGATGAGTGAAAAATGGCATTCAAGACACGTGATGGGCTATATGAGTGGTTAGTCATGCCGTTTGGGTTATCCAATGCTCAAGTACTTTCATGAACATGATGATCCAAGTGTTGCGTCCGTATATAGGAAAGTTTGTCGTTGTCTATTTTGATGATATTTTGATTTATAGTTCGTTTTTGTCCGATCACTTGAGTCACCTGCGTCAGGTCTTAGAAATTTTGAGGAGAGAGAACCTGTATGTCAATGCGAAAAAGTGTGAGCTTATGACATCTAGTGTCGTGTTCTTAGGTTTTATTGTGTCATCTGAAGGAGTTAAGGCAGATCCCGCAAAAGTTCGTGCGATTGTCGATTGGCCTACCCCAAAGACTATAGGAGAGATCCGTAGTTTTCACGGGTTAGCTACTTTTTACCGACGTTTCGTGAGAAACTTTAGCACCCTCATGGCCCCTATCACAGAGTGCCTAAAGGGTACTAGTTTCCATTGGACGCCTGCTGCTGAAAAAACTTTTACGATCATCAAAGAAAGGATGACTAGTGCTCCTATCCTAGCTCTCCCTGATTTCAATGTAGTCTTTGAGGTTGAGTGCGATGCCTCTAAAGTGGGAATTGGCGCCGTCCTGAGTCAGAACCGCCGACCTGTTGCTTTCTTTAGTGAGAAGTTGACTCAGGCCAGTATTCCACTTATGATGTGGAGTTCTATGCCGTGATACAAGCCCTTCGTCATTGAAGGCATTATCTCATTTATAAGGAGTTTGTCTTGTACACGGATTATGAGGCATTGAAGTACCTAAATAGTCAGAAGAAGCTAAGTGCTCGTCATGCCAAGTGGGTCAGCTTCCTGCAAGAGTACACCTTCACGATTCGTCATCAATTGGGTACTCTGAACAAGGTGGCTGACACTCTTAGTAGGAAAAACAACCTTCTGATGACTATGTCAGTGCATGTTATTGGGTTCGAACAGTGCAAGGAGTTATACCCGATAGACCCTGATTTCCAGCAAGTCTGGGAAGGGTGTATTTCCTCAGATCGCACCATCGACCATCGTTTTAGTATTCATAATGGTTATCTTTTTCGTGGGAACAAGTTATGTGTGCCTAATTTTTTCCTAAGGCTTTAGTTGATTTCTGAGTTACATAAGGGAGGGTTAGTTGGGCATTTTGGACATGATAAGACGTTCGCTCTGTTAGATGAACGATACTTTTGGCCCAAAATGCGCAAAGACGTTGTCAAGTTCATTCAAGGTTGTCATGTGTGTCAAATGTCTAAGGGCCATCGTCAGAATAGTGGTCTGAATACTCCGTTACCCATCCCTGAGCGACCGTGGGAGCATGTATCCATGGACTTTATAGTGGGCCTTCTCAGAACTCCACGTTGTTTTGATTCAATTCTAGTCGTTGTTGACCGGTTCTCCAAAATGGCTATTTTCGTCCCGTGTAAACGAACCACTGACGCCTCATTAATAGCTTCCTACTACTTCAAGGACGTCGTTCGTTTCCATGGGTTACCTCGCACGATCACCTCCGATCGTGACACGCGCTTTATGAGCAATTTTTGGAAATCACTATGGGCTTTATTGAAGACCAAGCTTCAGTTCAGTAGTGCATATCACCCTCAAACAAATGGCCAAACCGAAGTTGTCAACCACACCTTAGGAAACCTGTTACGGAGTCTAGTTGGGGAGAATGTCAAAACTTGGGACTTCGTATTGCCTCAAGCCGAATTCGCATATAACAATTCCATTAACCGGTTGACAGGAAAATCCCCGTTCCAAGTGGTTTATGGTCGGTCACCCACCCATATCGTTGACCTAGCCCCTGTGTCCGATATCCCAGACCCGGCCCCAAACACATTTGATGCCATAGAATATATGCGTGATGTCCAGTTTTGTAGATCAAAGTCGCCACGATGTCCAGTTTCAAGTCGGTTAGCTAGGTTGGGTTTACTTGCGTCCCGAGCGTTTTCCCGTAGGCACCTATGGCAAGTTGAGTCCTAAAAAGTATGGACCTTTTAAGGTCCTACGACGATTGGGTTTGAATGCCTACCTCCTTGAGTTGCCCGACGATTGGCATATTTCGCCTATTTTCAACGTGTCTGATCTATATGCTTACTGTGGAGACAAGTCGTTAGAGCCGACTTCTTCCCAACCAGGGGAGAATGATGCAGGGCAAGACCCGATTGGATCCATCGTGCCACCCGATCCACCACAAAGGGCAGACGATCGGACCCACGTGTCCGATCCCATCGCAGGTACGGAGCCACAACGCAGGGATGTACCCTTGCGCACCTACTCCAGGCGTGGTCCAGTTCGAACATCATAGAGCCAATAGCCGATTGAAGCCGACCCGGATTGCGATTTGGGTCCAAACCCGTGACTCGGGTCCAGCATCAGTCTTTAAAAAACCCTCTCTTAGGGTTTCGTGGGACACAGATTATAGATTTCTCTGGCAGCAGCCTTATTGTTCAGTAGTTTCCTTTCTTTGCCTTTACCCATTGTTTTATTCCTTATTGCATTTGTTTACATACTTTATCATTCAGCCTACTGCCTTTTGTTTATTGAATCCATTATTGCAAATAAAAGAAAACAGGCCCACTGATTTCCAGTGGGTATTCCTCCATTTGTGGGCATCGTTCGACCTTAAAAGTTGGGTCATTACAATCAGTCGACTGGTGTCATGCTGCCAGCATCTCCACTGCATCAGATACCCTTCAAAAAATTTCTGCCTTAGGGGGTGCTGCCCCTGAATCCGCAAAAATTAGATATTTATGTCAAGGTATAAATCAGGCTCCACACTCCAACAAAGATGGCATCATATGATCCAGCATGACAATGGGGCACTCAAGTAATGAGTGAAACCGATTGAAAATTGAGTGCAACTATTGCCATAGTATTTTTGTTTATGTAATATTAAAGTATGAGTCTTGTGGCATGTTCCTAATTGCAAGATATTTAATATTTTTGCATTGTTCTTGTGAGGTAATTGATGTTTGACGATGTCTTATGCAGCTCATAGAGACATAAATGCTTCATATGTGATTTTATGGTTGTATTTTGTATAATTTATCATTGTTTCATGTGTTATGATTTTTTTAGATTTTTGGTTAGTTTTTTTTTTTATTAAAAATTATGATTTTTACGATATGATACATATCTTATTTTGGGGGTAACGATATGATACAACCTTGATCTGAATTGCTCACAACTCTGAACTTTTGGAGAGCCTTTGGATGGAAATCTAGAGAGAGAAGCACATGAACATCCACCAATTTCCTTTTTACCACCAACAAGCATGTGCTGATCTGGGTGTTCTACCCCAAAAATATGGTTTATATGAAAATATTAGAGACAAAAAGTTGAAATATGTTTTTTTAATCAATAATATGTAAAACATTATTAAAAATAATTGTTAACATCACCATGTTAACATAGTTTAAACTTTAAATAGGAAATATTTTGTCAATATTTGTGGTTATGCCAAAAGGAAGGCAACGTTGAAAATATATGAAACAATAAAAGGCACGATTTCAAAACCCCCTAAGGGGCTAATTGAATAACCCATTTCCATTTAACAAAAAAAAATCAGCACTCAAATCTCCAAAAGGAGTCCATAATCATCAAAGCTTGAAACTTTCCATAATTCAAACAGCATTGAAGCAACAAAAGCAGAGAACTCCAAATGTAGATGTAACATGTACAATATGCACGAATGATGGGAGCATACGAATATTGGAAAAATCAGAAGACATGAGGACACTGATTTTTTTGGTGTTTTAGTCAATAAAAAACTATGAAATAACTATAAAATTTCTAAAACCATATATGAGAGACAAAGCATACCTTTGAAATACTATATTCCCCGATTGTGTTTGTAAAACTGTCAAGCCCTATGTGTGGAACCTTGAATCTGAAGCCTGTGAGGTGGGAAATCACTGCGAAATATCTTTGCTAAAGCACATGGAATGAGATATGTTGATCAATAAGATATGTTTAGAGGAAGGAAAGGTTCTAAATTTATTCTAAATCATATAAGTGCAACTTTTGATTTCCTTCCATTGCATCATTATTGATGAGAGAGACGTTATGCATGGAGCTGGCCAACCCCATGCAGATTTTTTTTATGGCCAATGAAAAGGAGAGGAGTAATTTATTGAGATATTTTACGAGGGGAAGAGAGAGATTCCGTTTCCTATTGAGAGAGATATTTTTTTGGATAGTAAATCATTTTTGAGTTATTTGAAGTATTTTAAGAAAGAGGGAGGAGAGAAAAAGAGGTGGTTCTCACCAGTTCCCTGTCTTATGATGATTATTATTGTGATTTTATTATAACAATAAGAAGAAGAGTTATAAATGGAAGCTCAAGAGCTTTTGAAAAAATTATGATATGTCATGTAAGACTTTTTTTTCAAGCTATATAGAGAAAATAGCCAAACAAACTTTTAATTACATTGTCAGAACATATGGCAAGAATGTCATTTTTAAAAAGGTATTGAAGCATCTAATTTTTACTATCTATTACCCTTGCTTTTGCTTTTATAAAATTAGGATATATATATATATATATATATATATATATATATATATATATATATATATATATATAGAGAGAGAGAGAGAGAGAGAGAGAGAGAGAGAGAGAGAGAGAGAGAGAGAGAGAGAGAGAGAGTCACATCTGTGCAGATTGGATTCTTTGGACCATCACTTATATCAACGAGCTCATGGACATGTCAAAAGACGACTTTTAGGGTGTGTTTGATGGCTGGATAAGTTTCTCACTATGGTAAAACTTATCCGGGGAAAAGTCACATGGTCCCCCATGCAATTTTTTTCCCTGTTTTTTTTTGGTATATTCACCCACATGCATTTGATAGTGCGTGTGGGCCCCACTGAAAACCAAATGGTTTTCCTTGGGAAGAATTTATCCCGCTCTATCAAACATGTCCTTAGTGGCAGTTAGAATTGCGGCTAAAAATCGAGGAACAGGTTAGAACCACTGCTAAAAGTCATTTTGTATGTATCTTTTTAATTGTTCAGCCTATATTGGGACACTGCTTGTATTGATGCAGAATCACTGCTAAACGGGTGTTTTCTAGTAAAAAAAATGGGTTGAACACATCTATATGGTCAGATTGAGTTGATGCAACTTGCATCTATGATTTTCCAACTAGATTGTACATACTATAGGCAGTCACATATATATATATATGGAAACTTTTGTGTTGCTCCCTTTGTACTAGTGTCGTACCCTGTCTATGTGACATAGTTTTGGATGTATGATTGATATAATGAGAAAAATATGAACTTAAAGTTGGTTCATGTCACTCTTGTATATTGTTGATGCTTTTAGATGCCAATATAATTGTATTTTCATGTGCATGACTTAAAGTCTGTTTCTAATGGCATGTATCACAGTATTAATTTTCCATGTTCTCTTTGTTGTCAGGGTGTTCACTAGTAATTCCCGAATGTGGTACAGTTTATAACTGTAAATACTTGCATAGCATCATACTTATTTTGTTGCTAGTGGATCTGGTGATTGGTTACTTAGCATTTATAAATAGAAATGGAAGTGAAGAACGCAAGGGCATCGGCTGATGGCAAAAGTGTTTTAGTTGATTTGAAGAGAAAGCGTGCCGCTCATTGTGGAGCTTATTTTACCACTGGTGCATGCACACTCCCGCCCTATACTAAACTAAATCAATCTCCCAATAAACGCTACATAAAGGCCACATCGAAAGGCTACAGTGGTTGCTGCAGATGTTGCTCTGGAAAGGCACTGCTAAGAAATTATTCGAATTTTATGAAAAGTGGATCACCCCAACGTGTCATGTATTACCAAAATGGAGAATGGGATGACATGCCGATGGATGATATTTGTGTCTTCAAGGAAGCTTTCAAAGCTAAACAATCTGCCATAGAAGTGGTGTTTCAAGGTCACTGCACCTTGGTAGATTTTTCGCATATGGCTATGATCAATCTAGAAACTGGATTTAAGCGACCAATTGCATGGATTGATGAATCTCGCGCGTGTTTCTTTCCCGAACTATGTTCTGAAAGCAATGATGAGCATGCGAGTTATTATTCAGATGTAAGGAAAGAGGAACTTCCAGAACCTAATGGAACACGTGAAATTCAGGTACAATGTAATGTTAATATTAGTAGAACTAATAGTTCAAGGACAGAAGATTGTGGAATAGGCATTGGTCAAGCCAAAGTTTTTTGTTTCGAAGGGAAACCTAAGGGTGATAAAGAGACAGACCATGAAGCCATCTCTGGTGGAAATGCATGGGTAGAAACTGAAGAAACTACAGATGAAAGCAGACGATTTGAACTTGCAACCAGGAAGTCAATATCATCATCCTGTGAAGTCAGCAAATATGTCTCTCAGACTCCTGACTTAAAGCTAATGGATGAGAAATTGGTTAGATTGTCAGCCAATGACGGTAAATACAATGCAATCAAGGCTATTTTCCTTGCAGGATTTGGCACATTTATCAGTGAAAGGAACATCATAGGGATCCATCACAATTCACCTACAAACAACTTTACAAAAACTATACTTCGGTCATTTGAAAATCAGATTGAAATTACAAAAATACATCATGGGGATTCAAATGTTCGTTATGCTTGGTTTCCCTCTTCTAAAGCAGTATTGGAGGTCATGTTGCATGGATTTGGACATATAGAACTTCCTAGGTGTGGAGTGGCTCATGGCATTGGGGTTCATCTTCTACCAGCAGATCGCTCACCTATCAGGTCAATAACTTTATGTGTGTGGTTGTCACTTGTTTAATTTTTATTTCGAATTGGTCCATTTGCATTATATTGTCAAATCTGTTGATTCCAGTTCTGTTTCATTTTTCCTTTTTTTTTGCAGTGCTAGTTTTGTTGATGGTGATGAAAATGATACACAGTATATGGTGTTATGTCGTGTAATAATGGGAAATATGGAACAAGTTCCTCTGCATTCTAAACAGTTTCAACCTAGTAACGAGAAATTTGATAGTGGTGTAGATGATATTGAAAAACCAACGTATTACATAATATGGAATTGTCATATGAATACACATATTTACCCAGAATATGTAGTGAGCTTTGTGCTGCCTTCAGGTTCTAAAGGTGATTTTCTCCTATCTTTTGCATTTTCTTATTTGTTAACATCTATAAGGTACCAGTAGGTTTATTCAAGATTGTGTTACTTTAATAGTTGATAGAACATGTAATTGTTGGTTATTTTCTTTAGGCTGTTTTGCTGGGGTAGGAGAAAACCAGCATAAACATGAAATATCACAACTTACAAATTTGACACATCCTCAGAACGAGTTTCAACCAAATCCAGCGACTGTTATTTCGGTAAAATTTTGAGTTACAGTTTCTGTTGGTTTTTTTTCCTACATGATCTTGTCATGATAATGTTAGTTGTAGCTCAGTAAATATTTTCATTGTCTAGGAATTAATGCTCATTTTACATGATTTTTTTCCTGTCATCTGCTTATTAACAATATTCCATAATTTGTGTTAGTGATATTCAATCTTTCTTAACCCTTTATTTCCATTTTATCTCCTTTTTGCTCTCTTTGTAGCTTGCGAGTTCCCAACAAATATCATCTAAGGTCAAGGGTTTTGAGAAGAAGATCTCAGGATTTTCTTTGAGGCCTTCCAAAGCTCCTACATCAGCGTGGATGTCTTTCCCTATGTTATTTGATGTTATATCTGATAAGATTTCTTCTTTGGATAAGGATTTGGTGGATAATTACTACAATGAATTCAAGGTACTTGGAATATATTGTTGTGATGCTTTATTCTGAATAATAAATTGTACTGAAGACTTGCTTTGGTGACTTGCACATATTCTTTTCAAGACCATGAGCATACATACAAATCTGTTCCGAAAACAGTGTTGATACAGTGGTAGAATGGCTTTCGAAATTGCGTTTTAAGTGCATGCATTTGTTGTAATAAGGTCGTTGTGCAGGCTTTACCATAACAATAATTAAAAGTTCATATGATACTTTGTTTTCTCTTGTTTACAATAAGTGGGCTGCCATTTGGTGGTATTGTACAAAGGGTTCACATGTTGAAACACCTAGAAGTGCCATGCCTGCAAGTAGCGAGTACGTATCAATAAAAATAATATATCCTGTTATGTGGTTGTGATTGAAGTACCTAGGCATCATAGCTGATGATGGTTTAGTTTGCTGGGTTTCCTTTTAGGGCATGTTTGGTTAGCCCAGAGTTACCGGAAGCTTCTTAGGTAGGTGGGAAGCGCGCTTCCCAAAAACTCGCTTCGGAAGCGCGATACTCCTCGCTTCCCAAACTTCATGGGAATCTCGATTCTCCCACACTTTTTCTATGCTTCCCACACACATGGTATATGTTTCCTATATGCTTTTCTCGCGTTCCTTTTCATGTTTTGCATGTATTTCCTCCCATGCTTTCACTCACTTCCCATGTACTTTCTCTAAATTGGTAACCATCAATGTTAGATGTTAACAAAAATTTAACTCTTTTACTGAAAAATCATGAAATATAAGAATAATCAATTTTATTTTAGGTTTTATTTGCTTCTTGTTCTATTCCTATTCAGTTACCATATTGCTTTATTTTTTATTTATATTTCACTTTCAAATTGATAGTTCGCTTCCCGCTTCCTATAAATTTCAAAATGCCTCGCTTCTCGCTTCCCGTATCGTTTCCCGCTTCCGCTTCCTAGTTTGGCAACCTTGGTTTAGCCACCATGAGAATTATCCTCTCACACAAATGAGAGTGATTTTCATATTGCTCCATTTTCTCATGTCTAAGCGAATATGAGAAAATGGGGCATGAGGTTCTTTTTGTCATTTCCTTTGCAAATACAAGTCCGATTCTCATTTTCCATGCAAATCGTTCTCTCATCAACCCCCATGTGATTCTGATTCATATGATTCTATTTCTCATTTGGAAATGGACTCCAAAGTGGTGGGGCCAAGCAAACGTGCCCTTAATGTCTTAAGATAGATTATTTAGTCAGTAAAGCCTTGATCAATTCATGTGTATATTCTTCAAATTCTAAACTATTGGTATTTTTCACTGTTTATTGATTGTCTCTAACAAAACTTTTCATTGTTGGCTGGAATGTTAGTGTAAGAAAATAACTCGAGGTGACTTTATTAAGAAGTTGAGATGGATCCTTGGTGACAAGGTGTTGATGTCTACATTGAAGAGTTTTCAGTGCAAGGTAAGTTAGAGAGGCACTTGTGATCTCTTTCTAATACAACTTCCTATATAAAGTTAAGACAGTACTTTCAATGGCTGATTCTTTTGTTGGGCCACACGTTTATACTTTTAGCATAAATCTATTTTCTTCCTGTAAAATATAAGTTGAGGCTTGTTCTTTTTTTTTTCTGATGAGCTATGCTGGACTATCATTTGAACCAAAGTTTTCCTTTGGTTGTTGGTCATGTATTCTAATGGTTTTAGTTCTGTTATAAAAAAGCAACTTAGTATGGTGCATTTTGATTGTAGGAGCCAAGAAAGCTTTGATCACTCATAGTAATAAAATTTTGAGCGACCTGATGAGAAATTCTATGAATCCCTTTATATTCAAATGCATGTCTAGATGCCAAAAACTTGACAAAGTGCTTTTTGTGAACCTAGATTCAGCTCATGGTTGACGAAAATGCATAGCAAGGATTTTAAAAAGTTCGAGCTGCTTTTAATTGAAATGCCTATTTATGGTTTCAAAACATCCTATCTGAGTTTTTAATAGACATTGATAAGGTTTTAAAAAAAATTGATAATAGGTTTCTAAAAATTGATATGACGTTGTGAATAAATATTCTAATATATATTTTCATAACATGTACATGACATAGTTGCCTGTTAGGTACTGTTTGAGCTAAATAGCATGGATTTGTCTCTGTACTTGAAGTTAGATATCAGACCAGACGAGTCTCGCATGTAACCAGTCTAGAGTTACAGTTTGAATATGAAATATTATTTAAAGGAACATTAATATGGCACAAACTCAAAAAGTTAGAGTTTTCTGGAAGTGCTAAATTAACGGCTTCTCAGGACCATTTATCACATCAACAAACTTCAATGATGAAGATGCCAGATTATTGTAAAAACAATAATTTCGACAGGTGAGTGTGTGGCACATGTTAAGTTTGAGAATTCTAAAGAAATGGTGTTGTATAAGTGTTAAAATGTATCTCCCAAAATCGTTGATGTAAATATAAATATATATACTTATATAAATAGAGATACATATACATATAATATATATATGTATATGTATCTCTATATATATAAATATATATATTTATATATATTTTATTTTATTTTTATGTTTACCCGATAAGGGTATTATTGTAATTTCCCCTCTTGCTGTATTTTCCTTTCTTTTTATTTTTTGTATTTTTATTCTTTTTATTTTTTGCATTTTCATAAAAGGTGCATTGGGGGTCCCCCAATAGAGTCGTTGGGGCCCCCCAACGACTCCTTTGGGAGACCCCTTGCACCTCCTCTTTCTTGTATAAATAGGGGTGTTCCCCCCTTGTTTTCCAAAAGCTTGAGGGTCTCAAGCATTTGGTTCTTTCTATAAAATACATGCCATTGTGCATGTTTATTATTTTTACGCTTTTGCGTACTTTGTTCAAGTGTTGTGAGAGTGCCTTCGTGCACATCTTTTCTATATTATTTGTGCTCGTTTGCGTATTGTCTTTTCATAGACAATTTTAACATGGTATTAGAGCAAGGTTGATTATTGAAGATCGTGGGATTCTCCATTTTCGAGTGCCTCAAAAAACGTGCCTTTCGATTTTTGAAGTTTGAAGTGGTGGATATTTCTTCTCAAATATTTTAGAAGAATCTTGTGCAAAGTTGGTGTTGGAAATATTGTGTTGGTACGCTTTTTTCTCTACCTCTTTACTCTCTAATGGGCGAAAAAGAGTCCCATTTTGCTCTTGGTTTCAAATTAAATGGGTCCAACTATCATGCTTGGGCCGGAAATATGGAGGCTCATATAAAAGGGAAAGGCCTATGGGGATATGTACTTGGCACAATTCCGGAACTGGAACCCAAGATTACCGTAGTAAATGGAGGCGAAATCAAGATTCTTGAGGGAGAAGAAAGAACCAAAGCCCTTGAAGAATACTCCAAGAAACACGATGAATGGGAAATGAAGAATTTCAAGATTCTTTCATGGTTTTTCTCATCCGTGGAAACCAAGATTAATGCCAACATTATTAAATTAAAAAAAGCATCGGAAGCTTGACATTATCTTGAAAAAATGTACACCTCAAGGGATCTCTCTCATAAGTATTACCTTCAAAAGAAGGCTATCTCCCTTACTCAAGGTGAAATGACGATTATGGAATACTTTGCCGATCTTTCCTCTATTTGGGATGAGCTTGCAATGCTTGAACCAAAATGGAGTGGAGAGGCAATTGAGCTCCGTCACAAGCAACTTGAAGAAGATCGGTTCTTCAACTTTTTGAATGGGCTAAGGCCCGAATTTGAGCAAATAAGGTCATCTCTTCTCTCCTCTTTTTCCCCCCCTTCTCTTGAAGATGTTCTCACCAAATTAAGTGGTGAAGAGACTCGTATGAATTTATGTAAACAAGGACCAAATGTTCTTGCGGTCCTTTGTAATATTGAAGAAAATAGTGAGGTCAATGCCGTATCCAGACCCGGAAACAATGTAAGAACCTATCGTCCCCCTCACTTTAAATTTCAAAATCAAGGTGAAAATGATGGTCAAAGAGGAAGAAGGGACTATAGCAAAACTATTTGTCATTTTTGTAAAGAACCGGGGCATATCAAACCCGTATGTCCCAAATGGAAGAAACTTCTAGCCATGTCTACCACTGGTGTACCGCAGAAGGATGAGGCATCTTCGAGTGAGACCCTTTTTATAAATCAAATAGTGGAAGCTCTTCAACCTCTCCTCAAGGGATCTACCTCCGGTGCGGCCGTATCCACTTCTTCCTCTCCAGGTAAAATCTCTTGGCTTTTGGACTCCGGTGCATCCTTTCATATGTCCCCAAACATTTTTTCACTTTCCGATTATTCGAAAAATGGTTCCCCATCTTATGTCTCCACTGCTGATGGAACCTCTCTTGAAATTAAAGGAATAGGTAATTTTGAAACTCAAGAATTTTCTATTCCAAAAATCAGATTTATACCTAAACTTAACTTAAATCTCCTTTTTGTTTCTCAACTCACGGACCATGGCTGCGATATTAAATTCTCTTGTGATAAATGCTTAATACAGGATCGCCAGTCCGGGAAATTGATTGGGGAAGGCTTTAGAAGAGGAGATTTATACTATATGGAATATCTTCAAGTTCCAAAAGTTTTGTGTAATGTTGCTCGACATAAAGATATAAATGTGTGGCACAAAAGACTTGGTCATCCTAATATCACCAAGTTATCATATTTACATTTTGCAAAAGACCTATGTAAAAGCTCTTTTTCTTGTAATGACTGCATTCTCGGGAAAATGCGAAGTTTACCTTTTGAGCAAAGAACTATGTTCTCTTCTAAAACTTTCGAAATTGTTCATTCGGATGTTTGGGGACCTGCACCTGTTGTTTCAAAAGGAGGTTTTTCTTATTACATAATATTTGTGGATGATTTTTCCAGATATTCGTGGATATATTTTCTTAAGTTTAAACATGAAGTGTTTTCATGTTTTAAAAATTTTCATTCAATGATTAAGAATCAATTCAACAACATAAAGATTTTTAGAAGTGACTCTGGAGGAGAATATCTCTCCAATCAATTTAAGGTATATCTTGAGGATCACAGAATTATTCACCAAAGGTCTTGTCCTAAAACACCTCAACAGAATGGGTTGGCTGAAAGAAAACATAGGCACATTATTGAGACCACTAGGACCCTTCTTATATCTCAAAATATTCCTAAAAACTTTTGGGCTGAAGCAGCTCTTGCTTCTGTTTATTTGATAAATCGCTTACCATCTAAGATATTAGGAAAAATATCTCTCTTTGAGGTATTACATAAGCTTGAACCTGATTATAATAGGTTAAGAGTCTTTGGATGTAAGTGTTTTATACTTACGGATAAGAATGACAAACTCTCTCCCAAGGCCATTCCTTGTGCCTTTCTTGGTTATTCCGAAACTCAAAAAGGTTTTCGTTGTTATGACCTTAGAGATGATAAGCTATATGTCTCTAGAAATGTAACTTTTTTAGAAAATGAGAGTGGTTTTGAAAAAAATGTTTCTCAACAAGAAAATTTTGATTACTCCTTCTTATTTGACTTATTGTCTAGTAATGATGATATATCTAGTGATGATGAGGTATCATTAAACCATGATGAGGAAAATGATGTAGATATTGGTGAACATAACTCACCCAATGAACAAGAAAATAGAGTTCCAAGTGAGCCAATAACCTACTCTCGTAGAAACCAAGACACCTTTAGAAGTGCTATTGATCAATATAGTGAGCTTTCTCCTATTCTTGACCATAGAAGATCTGAAAGGAATAGAAGACCCCCAACTCGTTTTGTATCTTTTGACTCTTTTTCACCCCGATATAGGGCTTGTCTTAGTGCCATTCACTCTTATTTTGAATCAAGAAATTTTGAAGAAG
The DNA here is from genome assembly GCF_984573655.1 of Nuphar pumila. Taxonomy (NCBI): domain Eukaryota; kingdom Viridiplantae; phylum Streptophyta; class Magnoliopsida; order Nymphaeales; family Nymphaeaceae; genus Nuphar; species Nuphar pumila. Next base: position 14,991,487 of record NC_143259.1, on the reverse strand, counting down.
CTAAAAAATGTATAGAATGGCAAGAAGCCATGCAAAGTGAACTTAATGTTCTTAAAAGGGCAGAAACTTGGGATTTCCAAACTCTACCTATAGGAAAGAAAACTATAGACTGTCGATGGGTCTTTAAAGTTAAAACCAAGAGCGATGGTTCTCTAGAAAGGTATAAAGCTCGCTTAGTTGCAAAAGGGTATGGGCAAGAATATGGAATTGATTACGAAGAAACCTTTGCCCCTGTAGCTCGAATGGTTACCGTTAGGTGTCTTATTACTATTGCATCTATTAAAAATTGGAACATTTTTCAAATGGATGTTAAAAATGCCTTCTTAAATGGTGATCTTAACGAAGAAGTGTATATGGATGCCCCACCAGGCATGATAATTCCTAAAGATAAAATTCTTCGTCTTCGTAAGGCTCTCTATGGTTTAAAGCAGGCCCCCAAAGCCTGGTATGATAGATTTACCAGTGTAATGTTGGAAAATGGGTTTTCCTCATGTTATACTGACACTGCTTTGTTTACTAGAAAATCTAATGCAGGGATTGTAATTTTGTTACTCTACATTGATGACATGTTAATTACAGGTGATGATGTTCAAGGAGTCAAGGGTATTAAGTCCGTCTTGACTTCAAAATTTGAGATGTCAGACTTAGGTTTTCTGACATATTTTATTGGAATTGAGGTTGCATATTCGCAACGTGGTTATTTTCTATCTCAGTCCAAACTTGCCTTCGAGATTATTGACAGGTCAGGTATTTCTGATGACAAAGTATGCGAAACTCCTGAAGTTGTGGGAGCAAAAATGAAGATTGACGACGGTGTTCCTCTAACCGATCCTACTCCTTACAGGCAGTTGGTAGGGTCTTTAATGTATCTTAGCATTACTCGACCCGACTTGTCACATGCTATACACATCGCCAGTCAGTTTCAGCATGCTTCTACAACCATTCATATGAGTGCTGTGCTCCGCATCATTAGATATTTGAAGGGAACGGTAAATAAGGGAGTATTTCTATCCTCTTCCTCTGAATTGAAATTGCTTGCTTATACTGACTCAGATTGGGGAGGTGACCCCTAGTAACCGTCACTCCACCACTGGTTTCTGTGTTTTCTTAGGTGAGTCCTTGATCTCATGGCGATGCAAAAAGCAACAAAAGGTCTCCCTGTCATCCACTGAAGCCGAATATAGAGCAATGGCATCTACCACCATGAAAATTGTATGGATTCGAAGTCTTTTGGAAGATATGGGAGTATTTATCAGAGAACCAACAAAGTTGTGCTGTGACAATAAAAGTGCAATTTATATTGCCAAGAATCACACCTTTCACGAGCGAACAAAGCATATAGAGATGGACTGTCATTATGTCAGAGAAGAATACTTGAAGAAGGTCATTGATCTTCCATACGTAACGTCTGAGTATCAGCTTGCTGACTTCTTCACCAAAGCTCTATGTTCGCCCAGATTTCATTTCCTCCTTGGCAAACTTGCGGTTATCACACCGTAAGTTTGAGGGGGGGTGTTAAAATGTATCTCCTAAATTCATTGATGTAAATATAAATATATATACTTATATAAATAGAGATATATATACATATAATATATATATGTATATGTATCTCTATATATATAAATATATATATTTATATATATTTTATTTTATTTTTATGTTTACCCGATAAGGGTATTATTGTAATTTCCCCTCTTGCGCATATTCCATTTGGAATATGCTGTATTTTTCTTTCTTTTTATTCTTTTTATTTTTTGCATTTTCATAAAAGGTGCATTGGGGGTCCCCCAATAGAGTCGTTGGGGGCCCCCAACGACTCCTTTGGGAGCCCCCTTGCACCTCTTCTTGTATAAATAGGGGTGTTCCCCCCTTGTTTTCCAAAAGCTTGAGAGTCTCAAGCATTTGGTTCTTTCTATAAAATACATGCCATTGTGCATGTTTATTATTTTTACGCTTTTGCGTACTTTGTTCAAGTGTTGTGAGAGTGCCTTCGTGCACATCTTTTCTATATTATTTGTGCTCGTTTGCGTATTTTCTTTTCATAGACAATTTTACAATAAGATCTAAGGATATGATTCCTGGTGAAAGCTTGGGAGGTCACACTTTGTTCTTTGATTCTCTGGACTTTTTGTTTGATATGTTCATGTCTTTTTTTCTCTTTTTTTGTACATTAATTGAATTAAATAGAAAAATGTTCCATTTGTCATCATTCTTTTTTTTTTGCGATTGAACGTTTTCTTGGTTGTTCACAATTCATTCTCTGGTTTTATGCTGTGTTTCTTATTATTCCTGATTTCAGTTACTTATGTTTGCAGTCACCGGGATCAGGAAGCGGTGTAACTAATCACTAATCAGGAAAGCTTCAAGTTGCATGTCGATGGTATCTTGAAGGCTACATGGAAAGGGTGGAGTTAACCCTAATAACAATAATCAAAGGCGTAATTTTTTTATTTAGAGAATTTATGATAACATTGATTATTGATAGTAATAATTGGGACTTGTATGTATGTGGGTATGGTGCTGCTCTATGTAGAATTAGAGAATTTTGGAAACTGTCTACAACGTGGGCTGCCTTCTGCTTTTCTCAAGTCAGTGTGCTCGTCAGCTTTTCCTTCATGATGAAGAGGGGCTGCTACTGATTGTAACATATCTTTAGGTGCTTTTGTGATAAAATGTACATATCTTGTTTTATCACTTGATGGTAAAACTTACATTCGTATTTCATCTGTTGTTTGGCTTGAGGTTAAGATTCTTCTGGGTGGCTTTAGTTATTTATTTTTGTTTGTTATCCTTTGAGATGGTTGAATGGCCTTAGTTACGTCTTTAGCATTTGGTCTCTTTTTGAAGACCTTTTCGTGTAAGAATTTCTGAGTGGTTTAGATGCCTCGGTTGATCCCGGATGTTGGGAAATGTAGGATTCAGCATTTTTTTTCTCCTGAATGACCAGGAAAATCAATGCTGTCCAAGCCATCTTACATTCTATCAGTTTCAAGCTGTGCCATTCATCTGAAGGTGATAGCCGTTGATTTAAAAGGTGATTGGGAGGACCTGAATTCATTTAGAAATTTGCTAATCATATATTGTGATCCAATCGTGAAGATGGATGGTGTCTCATGGTAAGAAAATACTTGGGATCAATATGTCCATTACTTGTCCTGCAGGCTTGGAAGGTGGCCAAAAGATGCAGCATGGTTGGTGCTAAAGTTGTGTAGATCTAAGGTTTGCTTTATGAGATTAGTTAAAAAATAGTTTTGCTAATTTAACCCTTCCCTTAAATTTTTTTTTGAAATGCAAGCTGGGGTTAGTCTGACCCCTACCACATACTCTTAAGCCCCATGTATCAGAGGGATTTGAACCTGGGCCTTCAGCTTGGCACAGGACCCCGCTTACCACATGGGATACCACCTCGGTGGCAACCCTGCACTAATTTTACTTACACAGACTCTCTCTCTCTCTCTCTCTCTCTCTTGCTGGCGACCTCTATCACACCAGCGGTGAGGTGCTGACCGTGAGCAGATGGCCACAGGCTGCCTTCCTCCTTGTAGATTCACCTTTCTTGCTCTAGGAGTCCAGTCCTCTCCACCAGATGTCTTCTTCTTTTCATAAGAATGCTGGGATAGGCTCCCTACCTTTACTCCCTACCTTTATTGACGAAACATATCCACATCAGGTATGCACACAAAAATGATCTGCTTACATAATTACAGATCTATATTACTTTCTGCTTCTATATCCCAGTTCGCTGGTTTGTCAGCCCAAGCCCTGCTTTCTCCTCCTCTAAGCTGTATCATTAAGAGCATGCCCAATTCTACTGCCGATTCCTCGTCTCTAATGAACAGAATTGGCAAAAAAGACTGGCTCCATTCTGCCATCTCACTGATTCTGCGTCTTCCTTCGATTAACCCTCGAAGCCACCCCTGCCAGCTCTCATTGTTGGTAGAAATGGTAACTCTGTTGGCCAACACAGTCGGTGGAATGCCCATTGCCTGCCTAACTCACGCTTTAATAAAGTGGCCTAAATTACCCCGAACACAGAAAGCTTGTTGCATGTTATGTCCTATGTTTCTTGGCCCAAGTTGCACCTCAATCTCATTGGGTTACAAGGATCTCCAAGGTTCAGCCACTATTCCTGTTTTAGTTATGAGAGGATACTGGTTAGGGGGCCATGGAAGCTTCAGAAAGTTGTCCACACAAGCTTGCCACACCTCTCTTTTTACAGCTTCCAGCACCATCTTCTCCCCTTTGTGGCAGCATCTGTTACACAGCAGGTACCAAATTTTCAGAATCACTGTATGGAACACTTGTTTCCAACACTGTAAGCCATGCTTTCCTGCAATTACAGGAGGACCACCATTCAAGTTCTTCCTGAACGTTCCTATGTGGGACTCCTATTTCCAAATTTTGACACCGTGAATGACCATAAATTTGAGCTCACCCTACATCCGAAAAATGTGATGGGAATTCTCTGCTTCTTGATGGCATAAGTGGCACCTGTTTGCTGAGGCTACCCCAAACCTTTGAAGTCTTGCTTTAATAACTGATCTTCACAAGCCAAATAAACATACCATGATGCACGAAGGAGTAAGTGTCTACTCCATATCAGATTGCGCCATGTCTATACTTGCCCTTTCACCCTGATCACCTCCCACAGAATGGTGTGACGTCTTTCTTTGATGATTATTTTTCCACACAATGAGATCTGGATTAAAGGAAAAGGTGATGCTTTGGATCTGTAGGTCCTGCGAAAGTGGGATGACATCTAAACGATCCTGCTTGTACCTCTCAACTGCCTCTTTCATAGACCATCCAATGTCTCTCTATGTGCTTATACTCCTCTCCCCTGACCCCTTGGATTAGGATACCCCTTCCCCATTGGTCCGACCGAAAATTCGCACTCAGCCATCTCCCACTTCCCACTTAAGCTCTTCCTTCACAGCCCGCCATCCCCAACACAGTCCTCTCCATGACCAAGAACTACGCACTCGGATCAGTTCTTCCCAGAGGCTTCGACAGTTCAGATATTTGGCCTTCACAAATAAAGCCCAAGCCGATTTAGTATGATGGACAGCCCAGCCTAAGAAGGCCATATTTGCTTAGTTGATCTCTTCCAGCCTTATAATTCTCACATTCCCTTCAGGAATAGGTTAACTTAATTGAGACCAAGTTATTAGATGGAGAGTGTGACTCGTACCAGTAGAGTTCCACAAGAAATTTGCAAACCACCCTTCGAGTTTCCTAATAACTGATTTAGGTAGCTTGAAGGCAACATCCAAAAGAGGGGCATACCAATGAGCACATGTTTTACCAAGCACAACCTGCCTGCGTATGACAAGAACCGTGTCTTCCAACTAGTTTTGGGTCTTGGGAATCTTTGGTTTGAGTTCGTGTTTTGTGAAGGATTTGTGATTGTTGTTTGGTTTGGATTCAAGGAAAATCTTGACCCCGTATGTTTATTAAACCTTTAGTGTTATTTAAGTTATCTATCTCATACATTATGCATGAGAAAACACTCATTTTTTCTTCTATTTGAAAAGTTATTTGTTATTTTTGTTAAAAACTAAAATCTCTAATTGCTTTTCAAATTATTGTTGGTTTTATTTTTATTAAATTTTTATAAGGTTTATAATATTTGTTTGATCTTGTGAAATGATATATGTGTATGTTTCAATGAGATCTAGTTTGAATCTTAGATTTTTTTTAATACGCTTTATTTAAAATGTATGTATATGATCTAGTAGCATGTGTTGTTGGCATTTAGATGCTTTATTCAAACATTTCATAGAGAAAAATGTCAAATCATGTTCATATTTATTTTTGTATTGAACTTTGTTTTGGTTTGTTTTAAAAAATTATCAAATATTTTTAAAATAATTTGAAATATTTATTTTAAAATGGTTTTGTGTGATATTCACAAGTTGATTTTATGAGATTTTGCTTAACTTGTGTTTGAAATTTTCTTTTTTTTCTCTTTGATATATTTTTATGTGAAACATAAAATATTTTATGAAATATTAAAAATTATATGTGGTTAGGATCTTAGTGATCATGGATACCTTGTTGTTTTTGAATTTTGAACAAATAATTTTTATATTGATATATGATCCTTGTGAACTTGTGATTGTCTTACATGATAAATGAGATTATCTATTCGTGCATAAGGTATTGAGCATGATTTCTTATGGGAACCATTCACTTTTATAAATGCCTTTTAAATATGTTTTTTTTAAATTTATTAAAAATAGTTATGTTATTTGGTGTTTCTCTTGTTGGCTCTTTTGTGGCCCTTGTGATTGTGTTATTTTTTTAGTCTCATGGCTCTTTAATGAACATTATTTTATATGTTTTACATGAGATTTAAATATTATATTTTTTTCATACTTAGTTTTAATACAATATTAATTTGAGAATTATGAGGACCTTCTTTGTGTTTGCCTTTTGTGGGTGTTATAAATGTTTTCCTCGTGGTTCATTTTAGTAATTGTCTATTATTGATTGACATGCTTGTTCGTAATTGAAGACTCTCATTAGTGAACATTTTATCTTGTTGTATGATTGCATGTTTTTACTAAAACTTATTTGCATCACATGAGTTTTAAGTGTTATGTTTCTATTGCATACTTATGATATTCAATAAAATATTATTTTTTATATTGTGATACTTCTTATATAACCCTTTGTTGGTTTTGTAAGAATGTTTCTTAGAGAACCTTTTTTTTTTGTTATCCACTTAATATTGGTGGACATTTCAGTTCGTGATTGAATGCTCTATAATTGCATTTTGAGGATTTCCTTGACTTGAAAATTTGTCTTATCAGTTCTTGTTCTTTGGAACATGTTTTTCTAGGTTTTTATTATTTGGCTTTGTAAGTTCATCATTCTTCTTTTGATACATCTATTATTATTTGTTTGGCCTTATCAAGGTGAGTTGTATGCATTTATATATTGTGGGACTAGAGTTAGTTGTTGAGGTGAGTTATGTGCACCTTTGTCTTCTTGTCAGTATAGATTGTCAAATGATTTGGTTCTAACTGATGGTTAATTAACCTTTGATTTTATGAGCATGTTGTATCACTCATTTGTTTCTGGTTAGCCGTTGAGGTGAGTTATGTGTACACCTCATGTCATCTTATCAATCTAAATTCCCAGGGGTTATGAGTGATGTGTTGTTCTTTGCCTTGAGTTTGGTTGATGGTGGATTGGCCTTTGAACTCATTGTTGTTGGAAATTCGAGTTAGTTGTTTAGGTGAATTGTGTGCACATCTCATGTCATCTTGTCAGTATAGGTATGTATCTAACTAGTAGGTGATTGACCTTGGTTTCTATAAGTGTGTTTTACCACTCATTTATTTATGTGACCATCGTAACATTATTAGATGCTTGATATCTTGTTTTTCCTGTGATGGTAGTTATGTTTTTGGAACCATGGAGTTTCGAAAGATTGTTAAAATCATTATTTCTATTCTTCTTGATGGCATTAGTTTGCTTTTATTACAAGCTCTCTTACCTCTTGTGTTTTCACCCGTTATGCCTCTTATTTAAGTATCATTTTATGTAGACAAGAGATGTTTTTTAAATGTGGTGAGTTATGTGCACTCATTGGTTTATTCACACTTTGTGTGTTTGTTTTGCCCATATGTGGCATTGTGATTATGCTCTTGTTCTAGTAGTTGTTGTACTTGTTTAAGTATCATTTTATGTAAACAAGAGATTTTAGTTATTCACACCTTTTGTATATTTTTATCCCATTAGTGGTATTGTGATTATGCTCTTGTTCTAGTAGTTGATATACTTGTTTAAGTGTTATTTTATGTAGACAAGAGATACTATTGGTTAGTTACACTTTTTGTATGTTTTTTAGCCCATATGCTTGATTGTTGAGGTTTGGAGGTTTAGTGAGGTGATTGTTTATGGTGGTCGAACTATTATTGAGATTTGCAAATATCATTTTTTTTGTTGTGTGATATTTTTTAAGATCTCTTCATTAAATTTATAAACTTTTTTTATTTGTATGGAAAAATGTTTATTGATAAAATTTGTATGCATCCTATGTCCATTTTATTAATAATATATATATATATATATATATATTAAGATTAATGTTTGGTTATTTGTGCTTAAGCCCATTCTAGGTTGTGTGAATGAATCCTAATAGGTTGTGATTTGTGAGATTGCACTCTTTCATTATTATGTGCATTAAATATGCTTTAATTGCATGTTGGATATATATGTATTTCATATTAATTATCTTGTTCATATTATTGTATGCATAGATTTAATTATCTCCTCTTTTTTTGAGGGCTCTTTTGAATTGTTTATATTTTATATGCATGTTGTGTGATGATTTATTATTTCATTTGAAATGCTTTTTTTAAAAATCCTTAGGATATTGTTTATGCATAATTGTTTATCTCTTTTTTATGATTTATATATCTTTTAATGATCAAATTCTCTTATAATCAATATTTATGTCTTTCTTGAAAAAAATAGGTTGATTTTGGGTTTATGATTTGATTTCATAAAAAAATTATACTTTAGGTATGCTCCTTATCTAATGTTTCTCTTGTTCAAAAATATATTTGTTTTAAAAACTTTATAACTATTGGGTTAAAATATTTTCTTTTGTGTAGTTGAAACCTTTGTTTTATTCTTTCTGTAGGTTCTTAAAGATGCGATGGATTGATAAAGGAATATTTTTGATGAATTATATCATGAAGATGAAGATAGCTGATGAAGGCGTTTGGGTATGATCACCAATGAAGACATTCAGAGACTTATATTTGCAGAATTCTCTGATGCGACATAAAGATGGAGACTTTCAATGAACACTTGAAGACTTTGATAATTTTTGTTGATTCTTTTTGTAATTTTAAACTTTCGGTAAATCACATCATAAGTTTGAAGGGGAGTGTTAAGTTGTACATATATATATATATATAATTTATAATGATGTAATAGGTAAATACTCATTAGGAGTATTTTTGGTCATTTCAGTCATTATAATAGGTTGTGCCCATTTGGGGCACATTAGTATTTTTACTTTATTCTTTTTTTTGTCCTTTTCGATTTTTACAGGGACTATTTGGTCAAATACCAAATAGAGTTGTTGAGTTTTTTTACTAGTCAACATAGAGTTGACTAGTCAATAGAGCTATTGGAATAGTCTAACTATATTTATAGCTATTGAAACTGTCCAACATCTCTATTGAGGTCTCCCTCTCTCTCGTATGTATATAAATAAAGGATTTTATCTCCTTCATTTCCTAATGCTTCTCTCTTAAACATTCATACTCAATAAAATGTATATTTTTTATATTCTTGTGTTCTTTTAATTCCTTTATGTCTTGTATGCTAGTGCTTATGTAGTACCTTAGTTCTCTTGGATGTTCCTTAGTTGGACTTGTGTATGTGCATGCACACTTTGTGTTTCTGATTATGTAAGCCCTTAGAGGCTTTTGTTTTGTATTTTCACATATTTCATTACACCCTTGACCTATGTTCAAGCAAAAGAACACTCTGAATGAGTAAAAGCCATGAAGGTAGAGCTAAATGCCTTAGAAATAGCAAATACTTGGACTATTCAAGACATTCTCTCAAGAAAAAAACCTATAGGTTGTAGATGAGTGTATAAGGTAAAAGCCAACAATGATGGGACTCTTAAACGATACAAAGCTAAATTAGTTTGCTAAGAGATATTTTCAAGAGTATGAAATAGACTATGAAGAAACATTTGCCTTATTTACTAAGATGACCATTGTTAGAACCTTAGTAGTCCTAGCCTCCATAAAAATTTGACCAATATATCAGATGAATATTAAGAATATATTTCTTAATGAAAATTTAATTAAAGAAGTTTATATGGAAGAACCACCTGATATAACTATTCCTAGAAGAAAAGCTCTTCATTTAGATAAAGCCCTCTATGGTCTTAAAAAAACAACAAAGGCATGGTATGACATGTTTAGTCAAGTTATGTTTGATATTAGGTTTCCATTTTGTTTGACTGACACAACTTTGTTTGTTAAGATTTCTCATGCAGGTATGATTATTCTTCTTCTCTATGTGGATGACATGATTATCACTAGAGGGGACAAACAGGGAGTTGAACACATTAAAAAACTTTTCAAAAAATATATTAAAATGGCTGATTTGGGTTTTTCAAAATATTTTCTTGAAATTGAAGTAGCTTATTCTTCTAGAGGTTATCTATTGACTCAATCTATATTTGCTATATATATTGTTGCCAGATCTGAAATCTCAAATGATAAAGAAGGCTGACACTCCCGAAGTTGTCAACACTAAGATGAAAATTGATAATGGAGAACCAATAAAAAAATCCAACGCCGTACAAACAACTTATCGATGCACTTTCTTAGCTTTCAATTACGAGACCTGATATAGCACATGTTCATACAACAAGCTAGTTTCAGCATGCTCCCACTTTTATTCATATGAGAGCAATTTTGTGTATTATTAAATATATTAATACTTTTATTTTTTGAGAACTTTTTTTGTCTGCTTCTTTATCATTAGATTTAACTACTTATACTAATGCTGATTGAGAAGGTGATCCCAATAACCAACACTCAACTACAGTTTTTTGTGTGTTTTAAGTGAATTATTGATTTCATGGTGATACAAGAATCAACAAAAAGTTTTTCTCTTCAATTGAAGTAAAATACTGAGCCATGTCTACAATCACTATAGAGGTAATCTGGCTCAGAAGATTGTTGGCTGATATGGGAGTTTAGATTAAAAGAGCATCACAAATGTAATGTGACAACAAAACCATCTACGTTGCCAGCAACCAGACCATTCACGAGCATACCAAACATATTGAGATGAATTGTCACTATGTTCAAGAGGAGTATCTATAAAACACTATCGATCTTCCCTATGTTACCTCATAATATCAATTGAAAGATTTTTTCACCAAGCCTCTCGTTGCTCCTAGGTTTCACTCTCTTAGGCAAACTTTCGGTAATCCAACCATAAGTTTGAGGGAGAGTGTTAAAATGTATATACATATATTGTATATATATACATATATAATACATATTATGTGCACACACACACACACACACACACACACACACACACACACACACATATATATATATATATATATATATATATATATATATATATATATAACTAGGTTAGGTTTTTTTAGTTTCTTTTATTTTTACTTTTTAGTTCTTGTTGGACTAGTCAACACAAGGTTGACTAGTAAAAAAGAGTCATTGGAGCAGGTCTAATGGCTCTATTTAGAGCCCGTTGGACCTACTTCAATGTCACTTTGAATATCTCAATATTGTATATAAATAGGGGTGAAACCCTCTCTCATTTGTATGCTTCTTGCATGGATTGACATCAATAAAATATTATTTTTTAGCCTCTTATGTTGGCCACTTTAGTGGATTTTGTGTGTGAGCCTATTTGTGGCTCTTTGTGTGTTCACTTTGGTATTTTGTTGGACCTTGTTGTGACTCTTTTGTGTATCCACTTTGGTGATTTGGTGAGCATCATTGGAGGATCTCATTTCCTTACATTTCTATGGAGGTAATAGCTGAATGTAGCCACCTGGCGCTTGTTCTTTTCACAGTTACACAATATCAACACGAGTCTGCTCAGTCGGTGAACAATAGCCTCCTAGCTCATAGTTACACACCACCACCATATGAATCTGTAGTTATTTTGATTGCTAAAGCACTTATTTTTACTAGTGTACTAATAACATCATTTTAATCATTGAGCTCTAGATGTATCTACTAATGCAGTAAGTCACGTTCTAGTAACATATTTTAATGCACTATATGAGAATAGTTTTTCTAAAATGAGATTAACAAATTCAGTCACATAGGGATCTTTTAGCTCCTCTAAGTCCTATTATCTCTTTAGTCTCTCTTGGTTCTTGGAGATAGTTAAGTTGAGCAGTGAAACTTCAAAAATGTAGGTGAGCTGAATTGCACCAAAATGTAATATCTGAGATTTTTTGAGACCTTTTCTCAATTTTTTGAATTTTTGTATTATGTGCTAAAATTAAATCTCAATTTTTAACTAAAAAGAATGCATTGAAGGGCTCGTAGGGTTTAGAAAAAAATATTTAAAAATAAATATAACCCCTACAAGCCTAGGGTTCCATAAAATTCGAAGTATATTTTCTAAAAACATTTCTTTTAAAATTTAGTTTTACCTTAGGGAAATAAATTAAAATAAATGAATTAAATATTTAAAACTTTGAAAATATATTAATGAAATTTAATTAGACTTGAATTTAATTAAAATGCATGTATTAGCATTTCATGTGAATTTCAAATTAATTTATGAAACATTCAAATTTAATTTAAAATTAATTTGACTTGAATTTTATGGAATGGATTTCAAAAATTAATTGGAGTTTATAAAATGGTAGGAGTCCATAGGTGGGCCATCCCATCCTATGTGGCATCATAATTTAAAGTTTAAAATGTTAAAAACAAAAATAAACTTAAAAATAAAGTTAAAATCAAACTTACAAAAAAATAAAGCAAAGGGGTGGAAAATTCAAAACTTTCTAAATTTCTAAAATGAACCCCATAAGGGGGGGGGGGGGGGCAACTTTGGAAGACCCTAGAAGGGACCAGCAAGGGCTGGACCCATGAGGGGAATAGGAAAGAAAGAAGGAAAAAGGAAAAAAGAAAAAAAGAAAAAAAAGAAAAAAAAGAAAAAAAGAAAAAAAGAAAAAAAGAAAAAAAGAAAAAAAGAAAAAAAATAATTTGAAAAGTCAACTTGCTTGCCAAGCAAGCAAGTTGCCAATTGTTGAAATGTGGAAAGGGAGGGCCAACCATGGGGGTCGACTCACCCTACCTTAGTGTTTAGGAAATATATATTATGCATATAGTATACTATACACATTATATTAGTATGCTATGCTAGTTAGAAAAAAAAAACTAAAAATAAAGTTATAAGATAAAAAGAAATTAAAAAAGAAAAGAAAAGAAGAAAGGAAAGGGGTTTGCTAGAGATTTAGAAACTTCTCTAAGATTAGATCAAGGGCTGAGATAAGCCCCAGCCCTTGACCTAATTTTTCTCATTATAAAAGGAGAGGAGGGGCTCACGCCCCCCCCATTTTGCCTCTTTAGTTTTTTTTCTCAAATTTTCTCTCTCTCACCCCCTCTTAAGTCCCTCTCTCTTCTCTCTCCTTTCTCTACACCCTACCAAAGGACTTTCACCCTTAGGAAGGTCTTCACGTGATTGAGGAGGGCTTAAGGAGAGTTTATACGAGGTTGTCGTATGTATAGAACAGTTAGATCGTGTGAAAAGACCCACCGGTTCGCGTAGGAGCGGGTTTTTCAACAAAAGGTAGGGTGATCTATACTTCTCTTGCGAAACAAAATTTATAACACGAATTCCACTAATTTTTTATAAACATAGACCCTAAACAAACCCTCACATACATGGGTTTGTCTTACGGCTATCAAAAGATGGAAAAAGAATGTTTTTTCGAGAGAAAACCATCTTGAAAACATGTTTTTCCCCAAAAATTAGTTTCTTAGAAAATAAAATTATAAAATTATAAAATATGTAAAATATTCTAAGGTTTTATGCAAAATTTGATATGGGTTGGTAGTATATGATGTTGTAGACATTCTGTAAAAATTTGGCAGATTTCCATGGTTAAAATTTTGAGATATTGCGATTTTAGTCATATCGGGTTTTTCATAAAAGATTTTGGTAAATTTAGAAAAATCATAATTTTTGTAATTAGTATCATGCAATATTTTAATTGTAGTTAGTAGAGTAGGTTCATGTATATATTCTGTGATTTTTGTAGATTTTTTTGATTTTTAATTGCATATAAATTCCATAATTTATTTGTTTAATTGAGTATTTTACCAAAATTAATTTCGAGGAATTAAGCCTCGATAAAGACAGGTATATTTTTCTGGCCAAATGGCTGAAAAAAATATGATTTGTCTAACTTATAAAATATTAGCCTTAGACATGTGATTTATTTATTTTTTTAAAGTTAATTTATGTCAAAAGATATAGGTGTACGGATTTAGGTGACCCAATTTGGCCTCACTTGAATGCATAGACCCAATATTATAGTTTTCTGGCCAGACATTCGACTAGTAAAACACTCATAACTCTGTCGTTTGAAGGAGTTTCGATAAGCGGTTTGTTGTGTTGGAAATTTAACAAAATTTCATATCTATTATAAAATTTTGGGCCCTGTTCATGACTGAGCACAGTTCTGTGACAGTTAGAACATAAAAGTATATGTCTTTAGTAAAATGTTTGTAACTCCCTCATACGAAGAAATTTTTATGAGCGGTTTGTGGTTACGAAAAGTTGACAAAATTTTTTATAATCTATGAAAATCTTAGCTAATTATAGAATTTTGTTAACTCTGTAATAGTTAGACAAAATCAAGAGTTTTACAAGTTAAAACTGGTCTGAGGACCAAACCTCGATACTTGTGTGGCCTATTAGTGAATCACTCTCCAAGTATTGTTGTAAACACCCCAAATTTTCCACCTCCATTCACAAATTTCCTCCTTTTACCACTGGGGCCCACTCTCTGAATCCTTCAGGGAACCAGCGGGTCAATACCTGAGCCAGAGCTATTCAGAGCCTAAGTTTTGCATCAAAGTCCAATATTTCATTTTATAATCAAAATTTAGTCTTCCTTTTGGCTCAATTTCAAGTATCAACTTTTGTCTTCAGATAGAAATTTTCAATTCCTTGTCTCTGCCAGAGGTCTGAGACTTCAAATCCCTCATTCAGGGTTTATTACTTCGTAGTCATTGCATGCCATTTTATGTCACTTTATTGCATTCCATACCATTGCATATCATTTTTGAGATCCAGTACTTTTGTTTTTAAAATATCAAATCTAGATCTGATTTTTAAAACCTTCCTTTCAAAATCAATTTCAAAAACCTGGGTTTTAAAACCATTTTTTGCCATTGGGACAACCCCCAGGGCTTTATGTCCCTTTATTTCAAAGCATTTCCTTATAAAAACGATCTGGATTCGTTTTAAACTTGATTCCTAAATCAATTTCCAATTTTTACCAATTTTCTTTAAGTGGGGCCCACCTTGCAGGGGATGCCAAACCCTAATTTCCAACCTTTATTAAATTTTAGTTCATTTTCATGTTTTGCTTATTTCAAAAATATAAAAATTTTAGTGGATCTAGGTGTCTTTTAAAGCTTCTTGAAAATCTTGTTTTTTACCCCTTTATTTTACCTTTTTAAAATCGTTTTTGAAAAACCAAATGGGGCCCATATAGGTGGCACCACATTTGAGGGTATTTAAGTCCATTTAGGTTTAACTAAAGTTTCAGTTAGTTTGGAGTTTGAAAAGTCAAAAGCCAAAACGTGAATTCAATTAAGACTTTATTCTTATTTTTAAAACCTCTAGCTTGACTTTGTTTTTAACCCTTTTAAAAACAAACCTTTTTTTATTTGTTTTAAAAACCAAATGTGGGGCCCACTTAGGTGGTGCCACATTTGGGACTTTCCAAATTCATTGAGGTTTTGTTTTAGAGTCCTAATTAGTTTTAAAAAGTCCAAAAGTCAAAATCCATTTAATTAGGGCTTAATTAAGAAAATCACCCCTTTTGTTCTTTTTTTTTGAACTCTTAAAAAACCCTAAAAAATATATCAATATGCCACATAAGGGGTCTACCCCCCTATGCTTTTCCAGACTCCTCAACTCCCTCTCTCTCCAGCTCTCTCCCTCTCTCAAATCCAACAGCTCCTTCCTCCATTGAAGCTCCAAGGTAAGGTCTTCTTCTTCTTCTTCTTTATTTTATTTAGTTTTATTACTTAATACATTAATTCCTCCATTGTCGCTCCCTTGTAGCAAGCTTTTCTTTCTTTTTACATTCAAGAATTCATGTGAGAGCTTCAAAAAGATGATCATCTAAGCCATGATAAATCTTTTTATAATTTTATTCCATGTATTATGATTCTATTCCATTTATTTTGTTAATGCCCAAAGAAAGAAGGTGATTCTACCTTCTATAGGTTGAATCCCTCTTCTCTATTGGCAAAATCGAATTTCAATCCATGCTTATTGATATCTTATTGCTTATTTTTCTGTATTCATGTTTATTTTCAGTTATTCATGCATTCAATCTTAATTAATACCTTAGTTACACGTTTTATAGTTTTATGATGCTCAATTAAATTTTATTTTGTTCTTGGGTTTTAGTTTTACAGTCTTGATTTTTGGATGCTTGTTGATGGTGTTATTTCACATATTTATATTTTTTGTTTAAATCTAAATTTTTTATGGTAGAATCATGCATATGTCTATAGTTTTCAGTAAAAAAATTGGTTTTTTTTAGTTTTGTATCTCTGTTTATAAATTCAAGAACCAAAACTTGATTCCTGCACCGTTAAAATGTTGTGCAGAATCAGAAGCATCTTTCTGGGGTCGTATCTCCCTAACCGGAGATTGTATTTCAGATCCGTAAAAAGTGGCATACTTGTCTATGTGTTTAGTTTATTATGTGTAATTTGTAAAATTTTTTTTATGATTATTTACTATTTTTATTTTATCCAAAATCAAAACCTATTTCTCTGGAATAATTAGGCATTGTTTAACCTCTGGGTCGTCTTGTCGGAGTGATTTCTCCCTAAGCAGATATGATCTCTCCGATCCGTAAAAAGAAGTATTTTCATCTGCATGTCTAGTTTCTCCAGTGTGATTTTGGTGATTTTTGAAATCTTTCTTTTATTTTTCTTTAACTTAAAATCAGAACTTGCTTTTCTTGAACCGTTATACGTTGGCCAAAATCAAGCGCAAATTTTCAGAATCATATCTCCCTAACCAAAGATCATATTTTTGATCCGTAAAACAGGTTGTTTTTATTGAGATGTCTAGTTTATTTTTGTTAAATTTCATAAATTTTTATTTTTGTTTGATATATCGTTCTGGTCTGACACTGTGATAGGTACAGAATAGCAAGTAATACAACATATTTTCCTTTTTTTTATTTAATATTTATATCCAGAATAATCATAAAAATTTATTTTTTGATTGCATATTATTTTTAGGGTTGTCAATAGTATCCATGTCTATTTTCATGATTTTTAAAATTCATTTGATATGTTACTTAGTTGTTTTATAAAAACAGGATGCCCGCAGAGTCCTGATCCAACCGAAATACAGACAAAAATCAATATTTTTCTATTATTTCATTTTTTTAATAAAACGTTTTATATTTTTAGTATTTGATCATCTTCATAATTATACCAAGGTGCTCTCTACCTAATTTGGCATCATTTCAAACCCGTTTGGTCTTCGAATTAAGCGTATTTCAAAGATCTTTTCTGAAAAACCCTATTTTTAACCCTGTTTTACGAATAATGTTAATTTTCAAGGATATTTTGGTCATTTTTTCCTCAATTCTGAATTTCCAATTTATTTATTTTTATTATTTATTTAGTCATGCATCATCCATTATGTTATTTAAAAATTTTATTTCACAGAAGCATGGAAAATGACTTATATCTAGATAAATCCCTCAATTTCCAGATATTGTTAGATAAATCCAGATAAGCTGACATATTTCTACTAACAAGTTTGCTAATTTGGAAGAAAAGCTTGTTATCATCGCAAAATTTTACTTTTGCAAGTCAAACTGACCTTTGAAAAAGATTTTGAAAATAACTCGTCTCCGTTTTTAAAATGCAGAATAATTTCGAAGAATGGGACTCGCCTGTCAGTACGAGGTTCAACCGTTCCTGGCGCTTTTACCAGAGGTAATTGAACCAATGATCAATTGTATGCTTAACTTTGCTCAACTTGTCTAAATCATGTTCTATTTCCTAAATGCACGAAGAATCAGGCATGCGCTATGAATTTCTGAAAATGCATATTTGAAAACATGATGTTTGCTTCAAAGATTGAAAAATATTTGGAGATTCTTGGAAAATATAACACTTCGAAAATCGTAAATCATGGTTGAGATATTGTATCTGAGAAAGTGAAAATCGATTTTTGAAGAATCTAGAGGTTTTGTGAAAATCAATTTTGAGAAATGTGAAATAACCTTGAAAAACATGATTTCTTTGAATTCAAACTTTGAAATTGAAAATATAACTTAGAAAATCAAATTTGGAACTTGGGAAATGCTTGAAATATCATTGGAAAATCAATGTTTTGAGAAAATTGATTTTTGAATAAGACTTAGAAATTTTGAGAAAATTGATTTCTCTGAATTGAAATTGAACTTGCAAATGAATGAAATGAATGAATATGGACTTGAAAGACTTGATTTTGAGGAATTGAGAAAATCCTATTTGTATTTTTGAGAAATGCAGTGCATTTTGAAGTTAGCCTAAGAGTGTAGGCTGAATGTGGCTAATACGAAGATCACAAATCTAGGTATCATTCGTATTCTGACTATGACCATAAATACAAATTCCACCAAGTTTGTCAACTCCATAAGAGCTAGTGCACGTGCCATTTGTGTAGACCATAGTGAATTTATAAAGAATGTGCATGAATTGGGCATACATTGCAGTTATATATCAAAGTTTAAAACTATATGCAATGCAAATCCTAATTTAAGCAAAAATTGAAATTCTTATTCCAAATTTTACATTTAATTTACATCATTAATTGAACTTAAATACAAGAATTTAAAAGAAAGTAAAGTCTTCAATGTTCCTGCAAAACTAGAAAAACTGGTTAATGAAAATATGTTGGCTTTTCTAGATTTATCCAGTAATATCTGAAAATTGCTGGATTTTGCTAGACATAAGCCTTTTTTCATAATTCTCTGATATAAACTTAATGAAATATGAAATAAAATTGAATAAATAATGAAACTAAGATTTGAAAATTCGAAATTGGGGTCAAAATGACCAAAATACCCTTGATAGCAAGACTATGGCCTTGAAATCAGGGTTTTCAGAAAGATATTTTGTAAAATACAACTTTTGAAATACAAATAAGGATAAATTAACTCAAATATGATATGACATGATCAAAAATATGAAAATTAGGGTTTAGAATTTTGAAATGGAGGTCAAATGACCAAAATGCTCCTGATAGCAAGACTATGACATTGAAATCAAGGTTTTCTGAAATAAATTTTGGTAAAAACTTGGGATTTATAATTGAAATAAACACAAAATCAAACATGAAACACCCTAACATGATTATAAACATGAATAAACCCTAAAAACACACACTTATGCACGAAAATCCATAAATATCATAAAAATTGTGATTTTGGCAGTGTTTCGGGATCCTGCGGGTGCCCTGTTTTGCAATTTGATTAATTCAGGCATCAAACGGATTCTAAAATTCATATAAATTGGTACCTGAACTTTTTATTACCTTTAAATCAGATTGAAATTATAAAAATAAATTTTTTGACATTATTTTAATCTAAAAATTGCATTAACAACCTAAAATAAGCTATTTTTAACCTAGGTCACAAACCAGTTTCAAAGTTAGACTCGAATCAGGGGTCAATACTCCATGAAAATTTCTAAATTTTTACAGAGGCAAACTAGATATAAAAACAAAGGTTTTTCTTTTTACAGATTGGAAAAATCATCTCTGGTTAGGGAGAAACCTTTCCGGCAATCTGAACTAAAATTTAACAAATCTAATAGGGGTTAAAACAGATACTTCGGATTGAAAATACAGAAATAAATAGCAAACTTAATAAAAAATTTCTGGAATTTTACCAGTCAGTAGTATATAGAAAAATAACAAAACTCCTTTTTTACGGATCATGAATCGGATCTGTGGTTTGAGATCTATGGTCATTACAAGTCTGATTAGGGTTTTGGTAAACCCTAACGAGTTTTAAATTTAAAACCAGACTTTCTGTCAGAGGAAAAATACTAAATAGAAGCCAAAAATTACCAACATTTAACAGTAGATAGATCATCTCAACACAAATCCACATCACTTTACGGATCTTAAATAAGATATCGGATGAGAAAAATAACATAACAGAAAGTTACCCTTTTGATTTTAACAACGATTTTAAAGCTTGAAAATCCCGATTTGATGTCTGATTTTTCTGACAAGGTTACCGAATTTCAAAACCTCTGATTTTTTTACAGTAGTTCATTTACACATCCATATATCACATATAAAAAAATCAGAAATTAAAAGTGAGTATTTCAATCCGAAATAGCATGCTCCTTTCTGTTCTAAACTAAAAACACACAGAAATTTGATAAAACCTAATAAATCATGCTTTAACTAATGAAACTAATAATAAAAAATATCAAACAACAAAACGAAATTAATTTATATGCTAAAACAAATGTAATAAACATAAATAAATAAAAAAAATAAATAAAAACAGGGAATCCATGGTTGTAATTTGAGTTTACCTAAAAAAGCATGGATTTTACCCATTTAACGGGTAAATCGCATGTTTTAATGGTTAAGAACATGAAAAACCACACTATAATCCATTATAATCGATTAGAATCCCTGGAAAAACATCAAAACAGAGTTAGATCATCTTCTTGAACCTCTTTTAAGGTTCTTGGACTTGAATCCATGGTTTAATCCATAGAATAGATGGAGCCAATGGTTAAAATTGATTTAAAACCATTAAAACATTAAATAAACTAAAGAAATCAGAAGAAATAATTACCTTGGAGTTGCAGCAATAGAGGAAGGGCTGGAAAGGAGAGAGAAACTCCTAGAATTGCCAAAGAGGTAGCTTAAAAAATCGTCTCCCCCATAGCCTCTATTTATAGTAATTTTTTAGGTTTTAAAAAAGCACACTTTTGAAAATTTTGGACTCTTCTAAGGGGGGCGATTTTTGGGTGGAGTTACTTATATGCCCTTGATCTAATTAACTCTAATTGACACCTAATTGAACTCCTAACTAATCCTAAAGACCTCCAAATGTGGTGCCACTTGGCATTTTTCCACATTTGGTTTTTAAAGTTTTAACTAAAACCTTTAAAAATAATAGTTTAAAAATCAATTTTCAAAATGGATTTGACTATTTTAAACTTCTAAAACTAACCAAGACACTGACTAAGCTCAGTCTAGCCCTGACTTTCTCAAATGTGGCGCTACCTCGAGTGGGCCCTACTTGAGTTTTTCAAAAAATGATTTTAAAACTTGAAATTGAGAGAGTTTTCGAAAGATTTTCAAAAGCAAACTTAAAATTAAAAGTTTTGAAATAGCATAGAGTTCCAACTGGGTTAGAACTCCTCTGGATGTGGCACCAACTGAGTGGGCCCACACCAGGTTTTGAGAAATTTGAAATAAACACTGAAAATAACTTTGAAAAGAGGTTAAAATCAATAATTGAAATTCAAAATCTTTGAAAATAGAGTCTCAGTCGAACTGGAACTCCAGGTTAGAGTCCTGGATTTATAGGACTTTGAGATTTTGGGTTTTAAAAGCCAAATGAAGGAGTTTCTAAAAAGATTTTATCAAAAAATGATAAAATAAGTCAGAAAATACTGTCAGGGTTAGACTCCTAACTCAATCAGGACTCTGAAATAGAGTCCTGGATTAACTGGACTCTACAAAAGGACCTAATTTTTGAAAGCAAATAGAAAGAAACAAAAATGGAAGTAAAAACAGGCTTCAAAACAGACTCCTGACTGGACTGGAGTCCTGATCAGATTGAAACTCTAGATTTTTTTTGGTATTTTTCTGAAAAACAGACGAAAGAACTTGTCAAAACAGTGAAAACAATAACAAACATTGGAATAAAACAGAGTTCTGATTCAACCGAGACTCCGAGAACAAAGTTCTAATTGAACTAGGACTCTCAGATTTTTGGATTTTCTGAGAAAACAAATGAGAGAATTTTGAAGAACAGTTAAAAATAGGATGAAATTGAAGTTTTGGTTTAGAGTCCTGATCTGATTAGGACTCTGAGAAAGAGTCCTGATTCGATCAGAACTCTAAAAATTTTGGTTTTCTGATAAGCAAATGATGAAATTTGGGCAAAGCTTTTAAAAACCAGTGAAAATGAAGTATGAAAACCAATTTTGGATAAAGTCCTGATTCGATCAGGACTCTGGGGTAGAGTCTTGATTTGATTAGGACTCTGGGATAAAACCTCAGAATTTTGAAATTCTTTGATAAAAGTGTAAAAATTTTGATAGATAGAAAGATTTTTGAAAGATTCTTTCAAAATTGAAATCAGGATCAGAGTTCTGATCCAACTAGGACTCTCTGAACAGAGTCCTATTTTGACTAAAACTCTGAGTTTTTGATTCTTTTTGAAAGATTTGATTAAAATAGATAAAATAGCTATAAAAGATTAGAGTCTTAATCCGATTGAAACTCTTAAGAAGAGTCCTGATCCGACTGGACTCTTGAAGAAGAGTTCTGGTCTAACTAGGACTCTAAGATTTTGACCAAAACGGAAGAAATTGACAAGAGATATTACCCTAACTGGTTTAAAATCAAAATGGAGTTTTGAAAATGTTCAAAAAGATTCAAAAAGATGAAAATACAGAGTCCTGATTCAACTAGGACTCTGGAAAAAGAGTCTTGATCCAACTAGGACTCTGAAAATTTGGAGATTTTTGACAATTAAAGGAATCCAGAAGCGACACCACCTAAATGGGTCTCATCTGAGAATTGAAATCAGTTGAAAATTGAGTTTAAAACGAATCCAGATTGTTTTCTGAGAAAATCACTTCAAAATATAAGGTCCTTGGGGTTGGCGAATGACATAATGTTTATTAAAAACCCAGGTTTTAAAATTGTTTTTGAAAGAAAAGTTTAAAAAGCTCGAATCTGAATTTAATATTTTAAAAACAGGAGTTCTGGATCTCGAAAATGAGATGTAATGACATGCAATGCTATGCAATGCAATGAAATGATATGTCGAATGCATGCAATGATATGCAATGACACATGAAATGTAAGCACTGAATGAGGGTGAAAATTTGGGGTGTTTACAGATGCCCCTATTTGCTACTAAGCCGATATAAGGCCGAGCTTAGTGGCAAAGAAAATACACCAAATTTGGACTATAACAAAAAAAATGCCCCAGTTAGAAAATTTTGGCTGGGTATGAAAGAATCAACTCTGACGGTGATCATGATAGGTATGGAATGAAAAATTAAGAAGAAATATTCATTCTGCGAGATTGAAGTTCAGGTTTTGTTTTTATCTTGGATGGTACGGAAATACTTCGTATGAAATGACGCTCAGGTTTTAACCCTTGACCTGATTGGAGAAAATGAAATACCTCGTCAAAGGAGGCTCAGATTTATACCCTTAACCTGATCGGGCAAAAAATGAAATACCTCATCAAATGAGGCTCAGGTTTGTGCCCTTATCCTGATTGGGCGGAATCCTCAAAAGAAGAAACCGTGATGGAACCTTCGGATTTTGCACAGTAAATCCGATAGGGGTTTTGCAAAAGGATGAAATTGGGGTCCCTAAAGCTTGAGAAGGGGTTTGATTTTGGACGCCTCATTGCTGAGACTGAATAACTTTTGAATTTGATGACCTTTTGCGAGAAAGTGATTTATGACTTAACCTCAAGCCGAATTGGACTGTTTATGGTGGGACAGTGGGGACACAGGGAAGTGTGCGAATCTAAGAGCCTAGGCGCTCAAATTATACCAAAGAAGGGAATGAATCTTGAAAACTCCCGTTATCAAGTCCTAAAAGGGATAAAAACTGATGTCAGAATGCGCCAAAGATGAACCTCAAGGCCTTGCTTCACGCCAGGATAGCTAGAAAGTATTGTCAAAGTGTTGAAAATTATTGTTGATTCAAAATAATTAAAAATGATGCATATTGTTTTGAAAATATTCCCTCTTTTCTACCTGAAGTATTACCTCCGACTGGGCTTAACTCCGTAGAGTTAAGATTCGAATTC
Organism: Nuphar pumila; assembly: GCF_984573655.1. Lineage (NCBI taxonomy): Eukaryota > Viridiplantae > Streptophyta > Magnoliopsida > Nymphaeales > Nymphaeaceae > Nuphar > Nuphar pumila. The sequence continues at coordinate 14,967,639 of NC_143259.1, read as the reverse complement.
AAATTGCTTGCGATTGGCTTTCTTTCAAGGAAGCTATCAATTTCCTTGATATGAGCAGAAAAAAGAGTATTCTTGATATTATGAAAGCAATTGGTGAAAGAATATTGATAAAAGAATTTCACAAAATTTAAAGAAGATTCTTGGTAAATTTAGCAGTTTGATATCCTGGGATTCTTTTTTCATGATGGTCTTTTTGTACTCTTTTGGGCTTTCTTAGGCTTTTGAGGATTACATCATTCTTCATTTTGGAGATGTCTTTTTCTCTCTCTTTTTTTTGGAAGGGTACGTCACAAACTCCTTCATCTCAGAGATGTTCCGATCCTTCTTTTCTCTCAGGGATTATATTGACGGTTATTGGCTCTTTGGTTGGGAATCTCTTGATGATAGCAGGAATTAAATATCTTTTAGGGTTTGTCAAGAGGTTCATCGCATCTGCCTTCATCTCGACAGTGCTTTGAACTTTCCCTGGAAGGATCCGTCACAAACTCCGTCATCTTGGAGATGATCCAAATCTTCCTTGGCCCCAGGGGTCTACTCGCTTAATTCGCCTTCATCTTGACGACAATTGAGAGATTCCTTTTACAAATATTTAATTGCAGCTTAGGTGATTGAGGAGATATGAAGATTGTATGGATTTTCTGTATCACCCAGGATATTTCGACTAACTTATTTTCCAAGAATGATCTTTAAAAATGTGCCATTGACTGCGATCAATATTGATCACTTATGGCTTTGCAACAACATTGAATTTTCTTTGCTGGCCATATCGAAGATTTATTCTGCGTCCTTTTGGTTGGCCAATTGAAAGATCTTGAATTTTGAATCCTTTTTCGCTAAAGCTTTGTCCTTTCAGAAGTAATACTGAAGGTATTCTGAGGTAATGTTTTTGTGTGATAAAAATTTTGAAGTCAACAAATATTTAATAAAAAATTGATACAATTTTCTTGAAATCCTTTGTGAAAGCGAAACGTTTGAAGCACCACTCAACGCGTCCATGACAAAAATTTTCTTCTCCTTTCCCCAAAGGAGAAGATTTAGAAATTTGGAAATAGGAATTACTCCTCTCTTCCCTGAAGAGGAGGTGTTTGCAAAATGACCTTTCGAAGAGAAATTAAGCTTTCGTCAAAACTTCCTTACATTAGGCTTCTCTTATGGAAAGGGGGGCGGTAATGGTGAGGTCGGTGATCTGGTCATGAAGGAGCGAGTCCATCACACTCTCCTTGAAAAGAGGGTCCTTCATGATGAAATGGCCTAGTACGAAATTGTGGTCACAAGGAAGGCGAACTTCCGTCGAAGCTCTCCCTGAACTAAGGGTTCCTTGTATGAAATTGGAATTTTGTTTTACAAACGGTTCACAAAGACACGAGTCCCTTCAAACTCTCCCTAAAAAGAGGCTAAGTGAACAAAGGATAGCATGCGAAAAGAATGAGCTCCCTCGAACTCTCCCTGTACAAAGGGTCCTCTCGCAAGTTATTGGAATTTGTATTGGGTGACCAAAAGGTCAAAATTTGGAAGTTGAAATTTTGAATTTTCGAAATTTGAATTTTGATATTTGAAATTGGAAATTGAAAGTTTGGAATTTGGACATTAATATTCGGAAATTGGAAATTAGAAATTAGAAATTAGAAATTAGAAATTAGAAATTTGGAAATTAGAAATTAGAAATTTGGAAATTGGAAATTGGAAATTGCAAATTGGAAATTTGGAAATTGGAAATTTCGAATTTGGAATTTGGAAATTTGGAAATTTGGAAATTTGGAAATTTGGAATTTGGAATTTAGAATTTGGAATTTAGAATTTGGAATTTGGAATTTGGAATTTGGAATTTGGAATTTGGAATTTGGAATTTGGAATTTGGAATTTGGAATTTGGAATTTGGAATTTGGAATTTGGAATTTGGAATTTGGAATTTGGAAATTGACATTTGGAAATTGACATTTGGAAATTGGAAATTTGGAATTTGAAAATTGATTGATCCGAAGGTCGAAATTGAAATTGATTGACCCGGAGGTCGAAATTGACAATTTGAAAATTGGAATTTTGAATTTTGATGAATGATCAGTGCGAAGACTGACCCCAAGAGGTTGACTAACACGACCAACCAGTGAGACATTAATCACGAGTGATCAATTTAGAAAGAATACCGGTATGAATACCGGGTTTTGAGAATATGTCATCATGGACATTGGATTTTGAAAATATATCAGTTTGAGCACTGAATTTTGAAAATATACCAGTTCGAGCACTAGGTTTTGAAAATGTACTTTATTTTTAAATTGAATCTTTGAAATTCAGAAAGAGACCTAGGCTCTTAAAGTATTTGGAAATTGATAACGAGAATGACTGTCGGGGTCTAAGGATTATCCCTTATCCTGAATGGGTATTGAATTTGGTGCAAATGCATGCCAACGATAACCGACACAAATGAACGCAGATATATGCAGATATGAAAATGGTATAAATGAGTGCATATGTGTGCGAAATGAGAGATTTGTTTATCCTGCCTGCATACAGGGTATTTATAGATAAAAACAAAATTTTAAAAATGCCCCAGTGTAACTGGGAAAAGAGAATCTTGATCATTATTCGAAGAAAATTTTGGAGGAATTACAAAAAATAAGACATGATTTAAGTATAGAATTTTTTCAAATGCCGAGCATTGATGGGATCTGGTAATTCCACTCCATCGGCATTGATGAGCCGATATGAGTTACGAGGTAATGCCTCTTTGACAACATATGGACCTTCCCAATTTGGTGACCACTTGCCATCTGGGCGGTGTTTGAGAAAAGTCGTTGATCTGAGCACTAGATCATTGACTCGAAATTTTCATTCAATGACAAATTTTGCATATTGTTTGGCTATCCTTTGATGATACGATTGAGCGTGCTCTACTGCTCTGAGCCTTTTCTCATCTAGCAAATCAAGTTGTACTAGCCGCTGTTGTTGATATTGATCAAGAGGTAATTCTAGAAGTGATGCAAATTTCAGAGCAGGTTTCTGAACATGTAGAGGCAGTACTACTTCAGTTCCGTAGACAAGTTCTGACGGAGTAGCATTAGTTGGAGTTCAATTGGTGGTTCTATACGCCCACAATGCATCATGAATCTTTTCATGTCAGTCACAACCTGTTTCCAAGGTTCGCTCCAGGATTCAAATCAGAATTTTATTGGTGGCCTCTGCTTGACCATTCCCTTGAGGATAATAAAGAGCGAAAAAATGATGATGGATTCTGAACTTTGAGCAGAATGTCCTCATTCTCTCATTTTTGAAATAACTGCCATTATCTGACACAATATCATGCGGTATGCCGAAACGACATAAGATATTCTTGTGGATGAATGAGATCACATGTCGACCTTCTACTGTGCGTAGAGTGGCTGCTTCTACCCATTTAGTAAAATATTCTGTTGCGGCAAGAAAGTATTTGTGGTCATTTGAGGCAGACGGAGTAATGAGGCCTACGACATCAAAAGCCCACATGGAAAATGGCCATGGTGAGACAACAGATTGTAAGTATGTCGCCAACGCATGAATAGAAGGTGCATGCATCTGGCATTGAACACACTTCTTCATAAAATGATAGCAATCTTGTTGCATGGTCCTCCAGTAATATTCTGCTCAGATGATTTGTTTGACAAGAGTCTGGTAGCCAACATGACCACCGCAAATACCTTCATGCGCTTCTTGCACAACTTCTTTGGCTTCTTCTTCGTCCAAACATTTGGAATATTCAGAACTGAATCCACGACGATAGAGGATGTCGGCGAGAATAAAATATCGAGCAGACATGCGCTGAATTGCTCGTTGCTCTTTCTTTGAGAGTTCTGGAAGAAATTTGCCAGTTTCAATGGAATTTTTGATGTCATGATACCAGGGCTTTTTCTTTTGCTCAGCTTGGTTTATCTGCTCTACTAGGACAAAAGCAAGTTAATCAAGTCTACCAATTTCAAAGGAGCGATAAGATTCTCCGTTCTTGAAAGACATGATGGATCCGAGATTGGCTAAACTGTTTGCAACTTGATTGAAGTCTCTCTTGATATGAAAAAGTTGGAATTCTTCGAATTTGTCGGCAAGAGCTGAGACGATTTTCTGATAAGGAAGTAATTTCTGATCCTTCACTTGCCATTCAGCTAGGACTTGATTTACGACGAGCAAAGAATCGCCATAAGCATGCACTCTTTTGACATTAAAGTCATGTAGAATTTTTAGACCCTGTATCAAAGCTTCATACTCGGCCATATTGTGAGTGCACTGGAAATCCAGTTTAAGAGAAAAGGGGATCATCTTTTTTTCTGGTGTGATTAGCAGAATCCCAATTCCTATGCCTGCCATATTCTTGGAACCGTCGAAGAATAAATTCCAAATTGGGGATTGTTGAATATTGCAGATCCGCTCATCGGGGAAATCATCTTCGGCTTTAACGTTCTCTGCTAGAGAAAAATCTGCCAATTGATCTGCAATTGCTTGGCCTTTGATAGATTGTTGAGAGACATATTCCAAGTCGTATTGCATCAATAGGACTTGCCATTTGGCAATCCGTCCACTAAGGAATAGTTGCTCTAGGATGTACTTGAGAGGATTTAATTTGGATAGAATCTTGACTTCAGATGCCAGCAAATAGTGTCTCAATTTCTGACACATCCAAACTAGAGCTAGACATGTCTTCTCTATTTGAGAGTATTTCTTCTCATAATCAATGAAGGTTTTGCTCACATAGTAAATGGCATGCTCTATCAGACTGCCTTCTTCATATTGCGCCAAGAATCCGCCGCAAACAACTTGATTGACTGAAATGTATAGCAGTAGGGGTTTCCCCAATTCTGGCAGTTTTAAAACCGGAAGATTGAGAAGATATTTCTTAATGCGTTCAAACAATTGCTGACACTCTGGTCCCCATTCGAACTTCACTCCTTTTCTGAGCAAATGATTGAAAGGCTCATATCTCATGGCCAAATTAGAAATGAATCGTCGGATTGATTGCATTCGTCCTTGAAGGCTACACAATTCTTTGAGATTAGTCGGGGGCGGCATGTCAATGATAGTTTTTGCCTTAGCGGGATCCACTTCTATCCCCTTTTTGCTGACTAGAAAGCCTAACAACTTGCCAGATTCGACTCCAAAAACACATTTTTGTGGATTGAGTATTAGCTTGTAAAGAATGAGCCGCTTGAAAACTTGATTGAGAGCTTCGATGTGATCTTCCTCTTTGGATTTTACCAGAATATCATTGACATATGCGTCCATGATTTTGTGCATCTGATCATGGAAAATAACAACCATAGCACGCTGATAGGTGGCTCGAGCATTTTTAAGCCCAAATGACATGACTGTATAACAAAAAGTGCCCCAAGGAGTAGTGAAATATGTCTTGGACTGATCGCTAGCGGCCAACTTAATCTGATTATATCTGGAATATCCGTCCATAAAAGAGAACATGGCGTGACCCGCTGTGCTGTCAATCAAAAGATCAATATTAGGAAGCGGATAATCATCCTTAGGAGTCGCTTTATTGAGATCTCTGAAGTCGATGCAAATTCAAACTTTGTCATTCTTCTTGGGAACAACGACAATATTTGCTAGCCAATCTGGATAGTCAATGGTTCAAATGAACCCTGCTTTGAGTAGGTCTTCTAGACCTTCCTTAACTTGTTATTCCACTCGGGGATACATCTTTCTCAGCTTCTGCTTAACTGGCTTGACATCTGGTTTTAGAACGAGGCGATGCTCAACCAATTTGGTATCCAGACCTGGCATATCTTCATACATCCATGCAAACACTTTTTCATGTTGCTTGAGGAATTTGATGAGTCTTTCTTTCTCTTCCGGACTCAAGCTGCTACCAATCTTGAGAATTTTAGGATCATCTTCTGATCCGATATTGATATCCTCAGTCGGATCTTGAACTAAGGATGATGGCTCATCTTGTTTCTGAATTGCTGCAAATTCTGGTAGTTCTTAAAGAGCTGAATCGAACTCTACAAGTTCTTCTGACTACTTTGTATTCTGACTGCTTTCTGCTCTTATTTTAATTTGACGAATCACTGCTGACTTTGAAAAGGCATTTGGATTAAGAATGAGCTTCTTGATAGATCGGGAAGACATTCTGAAAATTGGAGAATAAATTGATTCAGAGAAATCACTCATCATAAAACAAATTGTTTTTATTGAGAAAATAACCGGAAAGATAAAAGAGCAAAATAATGGTAATTTTGCAAAGATTTGATAATAAGAAGTATAGAGACAAAAGACATCCAGACAAATAAAGGAAATTTGCAACTTTATTGAAAGATTGAATTGATCAAATGACAATGATGAAAATGAAATGGGATATCATCCCAACAAAAGAATAGAAATGAAAAGACAAGCAAATTCTTTTAATGTGTCCCCTTGACGAAAATAGTGCCTTTCTGAGATCTTCTGCCAGTGAAACCCAATCCGGCTCCATTAGGGTAGAATTGATGGTTAGGCTTTTGAAAGAAAATTTGATTGGAGAAAAAAAAATTTACTGAGAATTTTGGTAGACAATTGAAAGAGTATCTCATTACTAGGGATTGAGTCGTCGCTGAGATTACGACAATTGCGTTGTCATTCCTTTGCAAAAAATAAACAACTGAAAAATATGCCTTGTTACCTAGGCGAGGTCGTCAAACTAAGATATAATGAAATTTAAAGGAGTTTTATTAAAGAAAGGAAAAATATGATTTTATTAATAATAAACTTGACAAAGGGGAGGGGGTCGAACAATTTTCCACCACTTCTGATAATCAAAGGACACTCGAGGACCAGGAAAAATAGTGAGAGTAACAAAAGAATCTCAGCCATGTCTGGCAGAATGATATGCTCCGGACCACTGATCTGAGGTGAGATCGAACTCTGGCAAGATCCCTGATAATGGGCAAATCTCTATGTGCTTCTGTCTCTGAGAGAACTGCCTGACACAACGCTTTGGATGGTAGTATGCGCAGAAGAATGAACCAAGTAGCCTGAACCGCTTTTCGTATGCATAAGTATATCTGAGAGGTGATTCCTGACGATCAAAGTAGTCCCACATGACCTCTTCCTCCTGAAGGTTATCGATCAAGAACCGGTATCGAGCAACTAGAAGAAGCTTTTCACCATTGTATCTGAATGAGCTGGCTCGGGCTGACACATGCCGGAGGAACCAAGATTGCAATGCGTAGGTACACCCTTCAACTAGAATTGATTCTCTGAGCGTGAAACGGGTCAACTCTTGGTATAGAAAAGCGAGTGCGGCCATGGCTATAGAGAGGCGACTGGTCTGTCGACTTCCCCACCTTCGCAGAAGTTGAACTATCTTGATATCCATGTAATTCCGTCCATTTGGAAAGAGAGCTAATCCCACAGTGCATAAGACCATCACATGCTGGATTCTTTCTCGAGCCATTCGAGATAAGGAACTGACTTCCACAAATGTCCCATACTGTCTGTAGATTTCGAGCAGGCTCACATATTCGTTTCCATCCTCCTTGATCAATGGCCAAGACTTGCGTCCTGTCATGCGAGCTAAAGCATCTCGGGGATCCAGACCCTTGACATTGATCAAAATTTGTTTTTCCAATGGATCTCCAGGCTGACCAGCTGGTTCAGGTAATCCCATAATTTCTGAGAATTCGTCCATCAATAAAGTCATTTCCCCCCATGAGAACCAGAAGGTACTAGTGCTCGGATTTCACTGCTCTGCTAGTGCGTGGATCAAATTGTCGTTAACTGTCTGCTTTCTCACTGCGGATGTCAGTTCCAATCCACAATCGTCCAAATGGTCCGGAAACATACGAGAAAAGTTCTTGAGCAAGGAATAATACCACCAGGAAAGGAATGATCCGATGCTGAGAACTCGATGTTCTGGAAGACCTTGTCGCACCTTGTAGGAGATGTGGCCCTCAGGAAAGACTGAATTGAGTTGACTGGATGCCATCAGAATAGACTGGAAAATATGAAAGATTTGGAATAAGTCTTAGGAAAAATACATGAATTTTGAAAAATTGCAGGCAGGATAAAAATAAAGCAGGAAATTCGAGATCCAGAAGAAAGAAAGGATGAAAATCACTTGGAGTTTTGAAGGAAATAGAGGAGAATTTGGAAAATCGTCCAGGGTTTGAATAAAACAGGAATTATGGAAACAGATGAAAAAATTGGAGATTTTTGAAAATCGTCCGGTATTTTAGAAAATTTGTGGAAATATGGAAAATAAAAGGAAATGACTACAACCTATTCAATCATATCCTGCACAAATAAGTATGCACATACAACATTTCCTAAAAGCTGACTCTAGATGCACAAGTTTTGAAATAGCTGTAGGACCTTAATCCTAACTCTAAGGTTCAGATCATCTGTGTCTAATCAAGCTATGCCTATATACTCGAGCTGAGGCTCGATGTACGTGGCATAAAGTCAATTTCTCCGATTCTAGGTTCAAGTTTCCCAACATCCTTGAGCACCTGCCGATATACGTTGGACTATGGCCCTTGGTACGTGACAGGGGGGTTTTCACCGAAATAGGTGGCCTAATTGTGAGGCTTTGTCCCGAACTAGGGTTCTGGAAGAAAGCCCAACAACGTGAAGACCAGGTAAAAGTAGGTGGGGTGGTTTTTGAAAATATGAGCACATGCAAGCAAATCAGAAGGCTCTAAAACCTAAAGAAGTAGAGTTTTTTTGAAAAATTTGAAGAAGCAAACATTGTTTTCAATCAAACCTAAATTGAGGAGGGTTGTATTAGACCTAAGTCTATGTAAGCATGAAAAATTCCTCCTCAATATGGTCCTACCAAACCATACTTAGTCTATATGCATTTCATGTCAGCTGGGTTTGAGTCTAGGCTCCTAGGTTCACATGATATCATGAAATAAAAGCTGACATTCCATGGAACACGATTTTGACAATTTGAACTAAGTTAAGCACACAATTGATCAGGCGAAGACAAGTCCCATCACGGTCGCCAAACCTGTTATCATCGCAAAATTTTACTTTTGCAAGTCAAACTGACCTTTGAAAAAGATTTTGAAAATAACTCGCCTCCGTTTTTAAAATACAGAATAATTCTGAAGAATGGGACTCGCCTGTCGGTACGAGGTTCAACCGTTCCTAGCGCCTTTACCAGAGGTAATTAAACCAAGGATCAATTGTATGCTTAACTTTGCTCAACTTGTCTAAATCATGTTCTATTTCCTAAATGCACAAAGAATCAGGCATGTGCTATGAATTTCTGAAAATGCATATTTGAAAACATGATGTTTGCTTCAAAGATTGGAAAATATTTGGAGATTCTTGGAAAATATAACACTTGGAAAATCGTGAATCATGGTTGAGATATTGTATCTGAGAAAGTGAAAATCGATTTCTGAAGAATCTAGAGGTTTTGTGAAAATCGATTTTGAGAAATGTGAAATAACCTTGAAAAACTTGATTTCTTTGAATTCAAACTTTGAAATTGAAAATATAACTTAAAAAATCGAATTTGAAACTTGGGAAATGCTTGAAATATCATTGAAAAATCAATGTTTTGAGAAAATCAATTTTTGAATAAGACTTAGAAATTTTGAGAAAATTGATTTCTCTAAATTGAAATTGAACTTGCAAATGAATGAAATGAATGAATATGGACTTGAAAAACTTGATTTTGAGGAATTGAGAAAATTCTATTTGTATTTTTGAGAAATGCAGTGCATTTTGAAGTTAGCCTAAGAGTGTAGGCTGAATGTGGCTAATACGAAGATCACAAATCTAGGTATCATTCGTATTCTGACTATGACCATAAATACAAATTCCACCAAGTTTGTCAACTCCATAAGAGCTAGTGCACGTGCCATTCGTGTAGACCATAGTGAATTTATAAAGAATGTGCATGAATTGGGCATACATTGCAGTTATATATCAAAGTTTAAAACTATATGCAATGTAAATCCTAATCTAAGCAGAAATTGAAATTCTTATTCCAAATTTTACATTTAATTTACATCACTAATTGAATTTAAATACAAGAATTTAAAAGAAAGTAAAGTCTTCAATGTTCCTGCAAAACTAGAAAAACTGGTTAATGAAAATATGTTGGCTTTTCTAGATTTATCCAGTAATATCCGAAAATTGTTGGATTTTGCTAGACATAAGCCTTTTTCCATGATTCCCTGATATAAACTTAATGAAATATGAAATAAAATTGAATAAATAATAGAAATAAGATTTGAAAATTTGAAATTGGGGTCAAAATGACCAAAATACCCTTGATAGCAAGACTATGGCCTTGAAATCAGGGTTTTCAGAAAGATATTTTATAAAATACAACTTTTGAAATACAAATAAGGATAAATTAACTCAAATATGATATGTCATGATCAAAAATATAAAAATTAGGGTTTAGAATTTCGAAATTGAGGTCAAATGACCAAAATGCCCCTGATAGCAAGACTATGGCCTTGAAATCAGAGTTTTCTGAAATAAATTTTGGTAAAAACTTGGGATTTATGATTGAAATAAACACAAAATCAAACATGAAACACCCTAACATGATTATAAACATGAATAAACTCTAAAAACACACACTTATGCACGAAAATTCAGAAATATCACAAAAATTGTGATTTTGGCAGTGTTTCGGGATCCTGCGGGTTTCCTGCTTTGCAATTTGATTAATTCAGGCATCAAACGAATTCTAAAATTCATAAAAATTGGTACCTGCACTTGTTATTACCCTAAAATCAATCAGATTGAAATTATAAAAATAACTTTTTTGACATTATTTTAATCCGAAAATTGCATTAACACCCTAAAATAAGTTATTTTTAACCTAGGTCACAAACCAGTTTCAGAGTTAGACCCAAATAAGGGGTCAATCCTCCATGAAAATTTTTGAATTTGTACAAAGGCAAACTGGACATAAAAACAGAGGTTTTCCCTTTTACAGATTGGAAAAATCATCTCTGGTTGGGAGAAAGTCTTCCGGCAATCTGAACTAAAATTTAACAAATCTAATAGGGGTTAAAACAGCTACTTCGGATTGAAAATACAGAAATAAATAGAAAACTTAATAAAAAATTTCTGGAATTTTATCAGTCAATAGTATATAGAAAAATAACAAAACTCTTTTTTTACAGATCATGAATCAGATCTGTGGTTTGAGATCTATGGTCATTACAAGTCTGATTAGGGTTTTGGTAAACCCTAACGAGTTTTAAATTTAAAACCAGACTTTCTGTCAGAGGACAAATTATAAACAGAGGCCAAAAATTACCAAAATTTAACAGTAGATAGATCATCTCAACACAAATCTACATCACTTTACGGATCTCAAATCGGATATCGGATGAGAAAAATAACATAACAGCAAGTTATCCTTTTGATTTTAACAACGATTTTAAAGCTTGAAAATCCCGATTTGATGTCTGATTTTTCTGACGGGGTTACCGAATTCCAAAACCTCTGATTTTTTTACAGTAGTTCATTTACACATCCATATATCACATATAAAAAAAATCAGAAATTAACAGTGAGTATTTCAATCCAAAATAGCATGCCCTTTTCTGTTCTAAACTAAAAACACACAGAAATTTGATAAAACCTAATAAATCATGCTTTAACTAATGAAACTAATAATAAAAAATATCAAACAGCAAAATGAAATTAATTTTTATGCTAAAACACATGTAATAAACATAAATAAGTAAAAAAATAAAATAAAAATAGGGAATCCATGGCTGGAATTTGATTTTACCTTAAAAAGCATGGATTTTACCCATTTAACGGGTAAATCACATGTTTTAATGGTTAAGAACATGAAAAACCACACTATAATCGATTCTAATGTTTTAGAATCCCTGGAAAAACATCAAAACAGAGTTAGATCATCTTATTGAACCTCTTTTGAGGTTCTTGGACTTGAATCTATGGTTTAATCCATAGAATAGTTGGAGCCAATGGTTAAAATTGATTTAAAACATTTAAAAACATTAAATAAACTAAAGAAATTAGAAGAAATAATTACCTTGGAGTTGCAACAATAGAGGAAGGGCTGGAGAGGAGAGATAAACTCCTAGAATTTCCAAAGAGGTAGCTTAGAAAATCGTCCCCCCCATAGCCTCTATTTATAGTAATTTTTTAGGTTTTAAAAAATCACACTTTTGAAAATTTTGGACTCTTCTAAGGGGGCGATTTTTGAGTGGAGTTACTTATATGCCCTTGATCTAATTAACTCTAATTGACACCTAATTGAACTCTTAACTAATCCTAAAGACCTCCAAATGTGGCGCCACTTGGCATTTTTCCATATTTGGTTTTTAAAGTTTTAACTAAAACCTTTAAAAACAATAGTTTAAAAATCAATTTTCAAAATGGATTTTGAAAATGGATTTTGACTATTTTAAACTTCTAAAACTAACCAAGACACTGACTAAGCCCTGACTTTCTCAAATGTGGCGCTACCCTGAGTGGGCCCAACTTGAGTTTTTCAAAAAATGATTTTAAAACTTGAAATTGAGAGAGTTTTCGAAAGATTTTCAAAAGCAATCTTGAAATTAAAAGTTTTAAAATGGCATAGAGTTCTAACTGGGTTAGAACTCCTCTGGATGTGGCACCAACTGAGTGAACCCACACCAGGTTTTGAGAAATTTGAAATAAACACTGAAAATAACTTTGAAAAGAGGTCAAAATCTTTGAAAATAGAGTCTCAGTCGAACTAGAACTCCAGGTTAGAGTCCTGGATTTATAGGACTATGAGATTTTGGGTTTTAAAAGCCAAATGAAGCAGTTTCTGAAAAGTTTTTATCAAAAAATGATGAAATAAGTCAGAAAATACTGTCAGGGTTAGACTCCTAACTCAATCAGGACTCTGAAATAGAGTCCTGGATTAACTGGACTCTACAAAAGAACCTAATTTTTGAAAGCAAATAGAAAGAAACAAAAATAGAAGTAAAAACAGACTTCAAAACAGACTCCTGACTGGACTGGGACTCTAGGACAGAGTCCTGATCGGATTGAAACTCTAGGTTTTTATTTGGATTTTTTCTGAAAAACAGACGAAAGAACTTGTCAAAACAGTGAAAACAATAACAAACATTGGAATAAAACAGAGTTCTGATTCAACCGAGACTCCGAGAACAGAGTCCTAATTAAACTAGGACTCTCAGATTTTTGGATTTTCTGAGAAAACAAATGAGAGAATTTTGAAGAACAGTTAAAAACAGGATGAAATTGAAGTTTTGGTTTAGAGTCCTGATCTGATTAGGACTCTGAAAAAGAGTCCTGATTCGATAAGAACTCTAAAAATTTTGGTTTTTTGATAAGAAAATGATGAAATTTGGGCAAAGCTTTTAAAAACCAGTGAAAATGAAGTATGAAAACCAATTTTGGATAGAGTCCTGATTCGATCAGGACTCTGGGGTAGAGTCTTGATTTGATCAGGACTCTGGGATAAAACCTCAGAATTTTGAAATTCTTTGATAAAAGTGTAACAGTTTTGATAGATAGAAAGATTTTTGAAAGATTCTTTCAAAATTGAAATCAGGATCAAAGTTCTGATCCAACTAGGACTCTCTGAACAGAGTCCTGTTTTGACTAAAACTCTGAGTTTTTGATTCTTTTTGAAAGATTTTGAAAGATTTGATTAAAATAGATAAAATAGCTATAAAAGATTAGAGTCTTAATCCGATTGAAACTCTTAAGAAGAGTCCTGATCCGACTGGACTCTTGAAGAAGAGTCCTGATCCAACTAGGACTCTAAGATTTTGACCAAAACGGAAGAAATTGACAAGGGATATTACCCTAACTGGTTTAAAATCAAAATGGAGTTTTGAAAATGTTCAAAAAGATTCAAAAAGATGAAAATACAGAGTCCTGATCCAACTAGGACTCTGAAAAAAGAGTCCTGATCCAACTAGGACTCTGGAATTTTGGAGATTTTTGACAAGTAAAGGAATCCAGAAGCGACACCACTTAAATGAGTCTCATCTGAGAATTGAAATCAGTTGAAAATTGAGTTTAAAATGAATCCAGATTGTTTTTTGAGAAAATTACTTCAAAATATAAGGTCATGGGGGTTGGCGAATGACATAATGTTGATTAAAAACCCAGGTTTTAAAATTTTTTTTGAAAGAAAAGTTTAAAAAGCTTGAATCTGAATTTAATATTTTGAAAACAGGAGTTCTGGATCTCGAAAATGAGATGTAATGACATGCAATGCTATGCAATGCAATGAAATGATATGTCGAATGCATGCAATGATATGCAATGACACATGAAATGTAAGCACTGGATGATGGTGAAAATTTGGGGTGTTTACAAAGCTCAATATTGTTTTTTCTTCTCTTTAATTTATTATTCAATTATTGATGTAAATTGTAATTGTAATATTGGAATAAGAATATTTTCCTTCCTGCTTAGTTTAGGATACGTTTGCATATAGTTTGATTTTGATATATAACTGCTATTGCTTGTCATTTATGATATATTTCAAATTCACAATGGTCAACACAAATGAATTATAAAACCATATTTCATTCATCATATAGGTTAGTCAGCATTATTTGCTAATCCTTTTTCCTCAAAATCGATTTTCTCAAAATCTTCAATTTTTAGGAAACTTTCAATTTTCTAAGTCCAATTCATAATTTTCCAAGTTTCTTTTTCTTCAAAAATATTTTCCAAGTGTGGCTCACGATTTTCAAAGCATATCTTTTTCCAAATATTTTTTCAAGATATTTGAAGCATACATCATGTTTTCAATCTGCAATTTTCAAAGTCATAGCACATGCATGATTCTTTTTGCATCTAGAAAATAGAATAACGATTTAGACAGTTGAGCAAAGCAAAGCATAAGATTGATCGTTGGTTCGATTACCCCTGGTTATGACGCCATAAACAGTTGAACCTCGTACCGACAGGTGAGTCCCATTCTACGAAATTTTTCTGCATTTTAAAAAGCAAAGGCGAGTTATTTTCAAAACTTTTTTAAAGGTTAGTTTGACTTGCAAAAGTAAAATTTTGCATGATAACAATTGTGAAAGATGTTCCAATAGAAATATTCTTGTTATTGCTTCAACTCATATTCCCCAAAATGTGGATCCCGCTCTAATAGCTCCGAATAAATCAAATGCATATATTAAGATACAAAAGCTTCTTATTTTACAACAACAAAAGCACTTTTTCATTCTTTCATATACTAGGGGATTCCACTTGGAAAAGAAATTGTCCCATACCAATGGATTCAAGTCCATAACCATGGGTTCCAATGCATGAGATCTTGTAGCATTATTTATGTGTTTCGTAAATTCGCTTATTTCAGAGAATGTACAAAATGTATATGCATGAGAATGTCTAATTTTATGCATGGTATAATGTGCCTATGATAAGGCATGCATGTATGTTTAAATGATAAGTATTTTTGCCCCAAAAAGGGTTATGCACAAGCAAAGAACCAATGAGTCTAAATTTGCATAATGTGTTTATGAATGTTAATGTAATCCCTGTTGAGATTGCATAAAAATCTATATGATTATGATGATGATGATTGTGATGATGATGTTGTCATGTATGCATGGATGAATGCCAAGTAATGAATGAGATTTGAATTTATGCATATGCACATGTTTCTGTTTAAAATCATGAATTCATGAATGTTTCAATACTAATGCTTTACAAATGCATCCATTGCCCAAGAAGTGGCCGAATCCTTAAAACAGATTCAATCATAATGTTGCATGTAAGCCATTAAAGTAATTAAGTAAAACATGCGATATTAAAGTAAGGACTTACAAAGAGAGGGCAAGAGGTATATCTAGATTCGTGGAACTCTGTTTGAGCATAGAAGGTTGCTCCTTCTCACCCATGAATATAGGAGAAACCTTTGTAATAGACTGCAACGTAGAGGGTAAGAAACTCATGAGTGAAAGTCTGATGCATTGGGTTGGTGGTGTTGGGAGTCTCTCTCGCTCTTGTTGTAACGCCCCAAATATTTAACTTGAAAATTTTGGAATAATTTTTTTTTCTAAAACCACAGCGGAAATATTTTATTAATCCATCAGTCAAATAATTTGGGCAAGTTACAGGTGATAGTACAAACTCAATAACATTAGGCAAATTAAAACCTTGCCTTGAAATTTTACAAGTCATAAATGACAAATTTAATGAATTTATTGAAGACAGAGTTCCTCAGGACATCCAAAGAAGATATGGTGTCATGGCTTGTCCGCAACGACGACTGCAATTGCCCATCTTTATTGGTTTCCTGAAAAATATTAATTCAGAAGGGGTCAGACTCCCTTGTCTGAGTAAGAAGCAAAATATCTATATGAATGTGCTCAGTGTCATGTGTACAAATATATGTGCAACACATGAATGTAAGATCTAACAGTAATTAAACAAGCTTTGAATGTACAGTTCACTAACTGCAAGTATTTCATGATTTACTATATAAAAAAAAGACCTTCATGAATGTCATATCATATTAATGAATCACATTTAGATTCTCATATTTGAATGTGAAGTAAAGCATTGTTAAGCTATGCATCATGTGAGTAAATCACGGTCATACTATAACAAATGTAACATCAAGCAATATGTGTATACTTGAAGACTTTCAACAATGTACTAACTTTATGTTTCTCTTGTTAATTACCCTGTGGGTACGCACATGCTTAGACATCGTAGCGGGCCGAGACCATACGAGGGTCTATTATTTAATAACCCGTATGACTAGCCATACGGAGGTCTAAAGGGGGCGATTTGTGACCGAGAGAATACTCCCCAATGGCTAGAACTAGAATTAGGATGCACCCTGTACTTCTGCAGAAGACTTGGATCTACCACCTATGACGCATTGGTAGTCCTGACCCCCTAACTCCGTGGACTGGGGACCGGGTGAAACACCTAGCTCTCACAAAAAAAACAAGAATGTCCACGAAGCTTGTACCACCTACCATCTCCAAGGTAGACCATGGGTCCAGTAACATACACCGTCTTTCAGGTATACCCAGAGCCCTGGGAAACCAGTAACATATACCGTTTTCAGGTATACCCAGTATCCCGAGAAATCGGTAACATATACCGTCTTTCAGGTATACCCAGAATCCCACATTTATTTGATGTGTGCATATTTTCCATTTTCATTTATTCTTATGTGCAAGTCATTGCACCACAGAGGATTTCCAAAATCCCAACCCACACTCGGGGTGATCTCCGTGTATGTACATTACCCATCGAATGCCTCATAGGCATTCACCACAATTTCTCAGAATTTTGGCTCAACTATGAGCGAGTACTTATACTTAAGCATTTTAAAGTTTTATTTTTGAGCTCGAGTGTATGTTTCGTACCCCCACTGACCATGCACACATAAGTCATGTCTCAAGTACAACTTTTCATAAGTGCTCGTATGACACTACATTGGTCTCACAAGACCGCAAGCTCCGTTTTGAGCTTTCACATGATCATGGCATGAAAAATGTCCTTTATTATGCAAACTTTTGCAGAACAAACATAAATCAACTAGCACCGAAACATGTCATAATATTTACATGCAAATCATGATTCAATTATATTTAATTCTCTTAGCATCATATATGCCCATATGGCACCAAAAAGATTTGACATACTTAGTTTCAAGTTGTATTATCGTGCCCTTGTAGTTTTTCTCATTTGTGTAATTATAACAAAAGTATGAATTTGGCAACAGGCAATTCGTGCATTGAAACATTAGTCGCAACCTTCGTATGTCAATCACTTATAAAAACCATGTGCAACATGAATATGTCATGGACACCTAAATCATTTGCCACATTCATTGATACATAACATTCGTTTCGTAAGCATATAATAAAAATCATCGTGCTATTTAACTTGTGCACTATAATGTGCTTTTACCAGATCTAATGTATGTACAAAATAGGAAATCTCAGACCCACTTGAAGTATGTGCATAATAGTGAATCTCGGATGTAATATATTTTCCACTTTCAGGGAAGTAACACATACAATTATCATTTTCTATACTTCACAAACTCAAGAATGAGATAAACATATTTTTCGGGAACAAATAATGAAATGTGCAACTTTTGCAAAAGTGTATCTATGTATACGGCGATGGCCAAAACCATCCAAATTCCCATCTCTCTCTCTCTCTCTCTCTCTCTCTCTATATATATATATATATATATATATATATATATATATATATATATATATATATATATATATATATATATATATATATATATATATTTAACAAGTAGAACAAGAATACCTAGACAATTGAGGCTTTATGAACTTGAGCATTTGTCATTCATAAGGTCGTATCGAACCCTTTTTTCTTCTCAAAACATTTTATCATATATATGCATATATATATATATATAAATATAAATATATACTCTCGACTATGGTCGGGTTGCGATGAGTCATTGACATGCTGCAAATTTGTTGCAACCACCATTGGGCAAAGGCAGATCTCTAAAAGCCTTGAAGACTATACCGAGCCACCCAAACTTGAGGCAAAATAGCCCAAGTCAATCTGTCACTATTTTTTTTTCTTAAAAAGCAGTATGGGTAAAACAAACAGTTTTCCAGTTATACATCTGTATCTTTATTTTTCTGGCCTGCTGTCCCAACACCGTGTGCAAGATGCCATGGCTGAGGTCAATGTTACCCCAGCCAACTATGCTCAAGTAGAGCGTGAGATGCCCTGTTGCGCATAAGGACAGTCAGCTATATGAAAATTGCGACAACAGGCTGGAGATGGACAAACCCCAGTCTACTATGTCCCCACACTGATAGCGACAATGGCCTCAGCAGGGTGCAGCGTCCACTTCCATGCCTGTTGTTGTTGGGTTCAGGTCAATCGATGTCAGGATAAACCGATATGAATCTGGGTTAGTTGTGGTTTATCAAGCGTAAAGATTCTGGTTAGACCAGAATCATGTTTATCTATTACCAACCGTTTTCACTCGTCTATGTAGATGCCTTAAGAAGACATTTATATGGTGTTTCCTCCCTATATGACAATGTTAGAGTTACATGGAAAGAAAATCCATGAGCTATGTCACACTGGGAGCTTAATAAAAATGGCCACATCTCCATATCCTCAGTCGTACCCATGTGTCATAGCCCATGGGTTTAACGACTCAACTCAATGGAATGAATAAATTGATCACCCGTAACTGAGCACCATGAAATTGCATATGCATGTCTATCCACCTTCTACAACATGGATCAGTTTATGAATCCTTGTAAGGCTACTTGATTTCTTATAAGCTTCTTGAACTCTTACGTTTCTTTGCAAGCATTTGCAATCCAAAAAGGACAATATCCATATCATTCACACAACTTATAAAGGAGCAAGGAAAAGGTTCAATAAATCCACATTTTTCAACCTGTAGAAAATTTAAGTGACAATATGCTGCAACATTTAGATTAATAATGACTAGTCTACTCTATTCACACCAACGTCATCAAATCACCAGTTTGATTACTTCCACCAAATCCATCATTAATGCCTTGAAATAATACACATTCACGCATGAACATAGGAGGTTAAAAAAATTAAGAAAGAGAGTATTCAGCATGCTAGCATTTGTCCACTTGATTGCATGACTCGGTTGTGTGTGTGTATATATATATATATACATTGAACTATGTCACTAATTGAAAAATGGATATGAAAACCAAGTTTAAGTTTGCTGGAACTCTGATTTTAAACCGTCCGTTAGTTGTTGCTACATATGTGACAACTTTTTTTTCTTTGCTGAAGATCTGCTAGCTACAGTAGACCCTTACGGGTATGCAGCCTATAGCACTAGCGTCCAATCTACTTTTAAATATATGGGTCATAATGGGCAGTGGTTCCAGTCCCTACAGATGATGGCAGACCCTTATGGGTTTGTAGCCCATAGCACCAACCCACCTCGAGTCACATTGAGTCAACCCAGGTCGGTTGGGGGTCGACCAAACTGGTATGATATGCCCAGTCTCTATTGCATAAAGAAAAATAATGTGAGGTTGTGCTCTACCGCACAAACACTGAATAAAAATTGAATTCAATGAAATATTAAAGTTGCAAACATGAAACAATAGCACGACCGTGAATGATATTGATTAACCCCTAGTACCATGTACATAATCCAAAATGACATTGTATAACATTTATGGACCTGTACAGGAAGGCTAAAATGTATGTCATGATAAAGGAAGAACCAAAAGCATATGAACCGTATGAGAAACATTGCAAGCCAGCCATATCAAGTGCAATAAAAAAAAACAACTCTTTGCCATATTCATGTAAAATAACGTGGATAGAAATAAAAGTGATGGGCAGTCTTCAGGGTTGTAACGATGGTCATCATGCAAGTCGTGCTAATATGGTACAAACCTGATCTAACCATTGGTTTTTTTTTTACATCAACCATCCAAATATTTTGAGGATACAGATCCACGCTACCCCTCCTTCGATCTGCATATTCGTCTCAGCCACTGGATCCACCAACATTAATTTATAATGAGTTGCTAGATCCAAGTATGTTCGCATACAAGGGAAAACCATTCCCATCGGCTGTGGCAAAGACTCATGGTTGCACATTCATACTCGCGAAGGGTATGCAATGTATTTGTACTACATGGCACATCACACTTACATAAAGCATATATTGCATCTTACCTTTTGTTGGAGTTCCGAGCGAACAAGGCGGCGCTTCTTCTTCGCAGGGCGGCACACCATTTCAACAATGGAGTCCACACGTGCAACAATGGAGTTCACATGTCCAGCAATGGAGTCCACACTCACGGTGGGAGAGAAGATGAAAAGACGTTGAGAGAGAGAGAGAGAGAGAGAGAGAGAGAGAGAGAGAGAGAGAGAGAGAGAGAGAGAGAGAGAGAGAGAGAGAGAGAGAGTTACACGGTTTCCCTTGAGCCCCTCCTTTAACTCCTCTTAATTAGGGGAGTTATAAACTTTAAAACTTCAAAGCTCCATCCCCATCCCACGTTTTTAGTGTGTGCACTGATTTTCCAGAATTGCCCCCCTTTCTCCTTTGGCAAGATTTTCTCTATCCTCCCCATTTGATTGCTTTATGGGTACCCCTCTTCTATGTCACATGGGATTCTCCTCTTTTTTTTGGTAAAGTGAGGGGCGTAACACATTTTTGGTGGAGAAAAAAAACTAAAAAGGTAGGGTTTAGCCTTGAGTTCACGTTTTTAGCTTTCCATAAGGTAAAAACGTGAGGTCTTTTGGTGTACAACAAGTGGTGTTGTGGCGTTGTGGTAGGACGCATGGTTGTAGGGAGCCATAACTCAAGTTCAAAACTCACGGTGTGTGCATGTAGAAATGAAAAACATTGTTTTTTTTCATGAAATCCGGAATGAAACAGAAAGGGTTAAATAAATATTAATTCCTACACTTTGCAATGAAAAGCAATGTAGCACAAGTGGTTGGGTTCCTTGCCCCTTTGGTGGAAGCAATGAATCAGTTTTTTCCTGATTCTTTTCCCGCTGCTGAGAATCGGGTTGGGAAGGCTTATTGTTGTTGGAAGACCTTCCTTTTTGACCTCTGAATCCTTCTGAATTGCTGACATGATCATCCTTGTTACCCTCGTTGTCGGATGAGGGACCAGTGGAAAGAGTGAAATGGGATTTCTTCTTTGCATCTTGATTACATCTTGCCAGGGTGGTACCGTCATAGACTCCGTTATCTATTCCCATCTCGAGCCATTCAGCTCGCTCAGTCAACTCAATAAATGACTTGGAAGGGTATGGGAAAATGAGGCTTTTCAGGGGTTGAGAGAAGTTATTGAGGATGAGTTGAAGGGCATGCTCCTCTGAAATGGGGATTCTCATCTTGTTGCAAGTATCTCTCCACCTACAGATGAAATCTATGGCCTTTTCCTTATCATCCTGCTTCAAATTGCATAAGTGATTGAGGGTTGGCGGTGCCTCAGTATTGAACATGTATCTCTCTACAAACAGGTTGACAACTTTATCGAAATCTCGCAGCTCAACAGGGTTGATGTGCTCCGCATACCACTTAGCTGCTACGCCCTCCAAACTGCGAGGAAAGCACAAGAAGAGGGCCCGATTGTCTTCACTGAACCTGGCACATTCGGCGAAGAACATTGCGAGATGGGCCTTTGGGTTGCCGGACCCATCGAACTTAATAAATTTTTGGGGGAGATCTTCCAAGCTGGTGTCCCCATCTAAGCCAAGGTAGAAGTCCTGTCTGGTATACACTTTCTTTCCCTTATCTCGGATTTGCAGGTCCTTGACCATCTTAGTTAGTGCTTGAATTGAATCTCCTGCCGGGACCTCATCCCTCGGCTTGTTCACTGATTCAGGCTCCTCTGCTCCCTTCTTGAGTTGTCACAGATGTTTTGGGATGAATACGAACTGCTCTTCCTCGAAATCCTCCTCTCCTGACTCTGTACCTTCAGAGGTACTGTCCTGCTGAACCCTCTTCTTGCTGATCCTGACATGCTTCTTCACTGACTTCCTTTTGACCTTGGTTTTAGAGGATGTTTTCTTTGATCCTGCCCCAACTTGCTCGGACATCATTTTTGCAATCATCTTTTGAAAGATTTTATACATCGTCGGGTCAACATCATCCTCATCTGAATCATATTTTCGGGACAACCTGGAAGAGTTCATCTCTTCCACTTCACTGTTATCGTGCTGCTGAGCTGCCTTTCTCCCTGCTCTCGTTTGAACCATGATTGGAACTGTTGGTGTTTTCTGACGAATAAATGAAAGGTTCAGATCAAAGAAATTTTGAAAGAAAAAGAGATAATGAAAGAGAATTTTAAAGAGATCTCTCGATAAAAAAAAATTTATATGAAGAAGATGGAATATACGAGGAAGAGTATTTATGAAGATGAATGACAAGACCTTGAATATTTTTGAAAATTGCAGGCAGGATCAAAAGAATTTAAATAAATCAGAAGAAGAAGAATATGCCTAGACTTTTGAAAGATAGGGGAAAGAATTTAAAAGAATGTTCAGGGTTTAAGAAATTTATGAGAGAATAAAGAAATAAGAAATATATCATCCTGGATTTTGAGAAAATAAAAGATTTTTTATGAAATAAATATCCAAGGTTTTGAAAAGATAAGAATCTTCAAGATAATATCTAAAAAGAATCAATTTATACAAGCAATGATGCACAAAATAGCACTCCTTAGAAGCTGACTCTAAATGAAAATTTTGAAAAGGCTCGTAGGACCTTAATCCTAACTCTAAGGTTTAGATCATCTGATTCCAATCAAGATACGCCGATATACCCAAGTCGAAGCTCGAAGTACGTGACGTAAGAATATTTCTCCGGTTCTAAGGTAATGGCTTCCCAACATGCTTGAGCACCTACCGATATACCTAGGACTATGGCCCTTAGGTACGTGGTAGGGGGCGCGAACCCAAATAAGTGGTCCAGTTGTGAGGCTCTCTCCCGAACTATAGTTTAGTGAGACAACCCAGCAACGTGAAGACCGGCACAACATAGGTAGGGAGGTTTTCAAAAATATGTTCAACATGCAAGAAGTCAGATGGCTCTAATGCAAGTCCTAAAGAGATAGATTAAAAAAATAAAGAGAAGCACACACTTGCATACATTCTTTTGCATTCAATCCCTAGAATTGAGGAGAGTTGTATCTCAGACCTAAGTCTAATGTGAGCATGGAATAATCTCCTCAATATGGTCCTACCAAACCATACTTAAATCGTATATGCAATAATGTCAGCTTTAGGACAGAGTCTAGGCTCCTAAGGTTTGCGTGGAAATGAAGCTGACATTTGAAGAATAAAGACTTAGATAATATCAAAGCAAAGCAAAAGGCAAAAATTCGACCGGACGGAGATGAGTCCCATCTCGGTCGCCAAAACTGTGATCATCGCAAAATTTTTCCTCTCTTGTGGTTTCTCTCTCTTCCTTCTCTTTTCCTTTTCAACCTCTATTTCCTTTTTTTTGAAGGGAGAAAATAAAAGGGAGAAAGAAAGAAAGAAAAGAAAAGAAAAGAGAAGAAGAGAAAGAAGAACTCTTTTGCAAGGTCTCACTTGACCTTAATTTTGAAGATATTTAAGAAAATAACTCGCCTCCGTTTTTAAAATATTTGCGGGAAAACTGGGAGACGGGATCCGCTCGTCGGTACGAGGTTCGACCGTTCCAGGGGTAATCGAACCAAGGGTCGAATTCATGCCTTTTGCTTTGCTAAGAAATTATCTAAGAATTTATTCTAAGTCTAAATGCACAAAGAATCATGCTTGTGCGAATGCGAAGATGTATGTTTTTTTTGAAAATGATTTGAAATTTTCCAAGTGTTTCTGAGATGAATCTGATGATAGAGTGAAGAAATGGTTTCTAACTTAGAACTTAAGATTTAAAGTTCTAAGTTTTTTTGGAATAATCAGAGCTTGAAAAAAATAGATCTGGATCTTTAAGAGAAATGATTTTGAAGCTGAGATAAAGAAGAAGAAAAGGAAAACTTCAAAGTCATAAGTGGACTTTGAATCAGAATAGAGATGAAACAAAATTGAATTCTAATTTTTAAAGTTTGAAATCAGAATGAAATGCGAGAAATCTAAATAGAATTGAGAAATAGAATTGATTTGAAAGTTGGAATTCAAGATGGAATCTGAATTCAAAGTCTGGATTCTAAATAGAGTTGAAATTCAGAAGGAGATTGAATTCTGGATTTAGAATCCTAAATGGGAGTTGGATCTGAACTCTGGGATCTAAGATGAAATTGGATTCTGATTTTTAAATGGAATTGGATCGATCCGAAGGGGAATTGAGTTCTGGATCCTAGAATGGAATTGGATCTGAAGTCTGAGATCCAAAGTAGAATTGGGTTCTGGATCCTAGAATGGATTTGGATCTGAAGTCTGAGATCCAAGACGAGATTGGATTCTGGATCCTAAAATAGAATTGGATCTGAAGTCTGAGATCCACAGTGAAGTTGGATTCTGGATCCTAAAAATAGAATTGGATCTAAAGACTGAGATCCAAAAGTAGAGATTACACTTAGAAATCTGGATCCAAGTTGGGATTAGGTTTTAACTTTGTATTCGGATTCTGAAAAGTCCAAATAGGACCTTTAAAGATGGATCTGGGTCTTGAAAACCCAGATTGAATTTTTAAAACTTTAGGAAGATTTAGATTTTGAGATTCATAATCAATCTCAAACTGTGATTGAAGATAAGAAGATAAACTTGATTTTGATTTTGAGAATGAATCAGAAACTTCAAAGTTAAATTTGAACTTTGAAATTTTGAATTTTGAATTGAATTGGAATTTTGAATATAAAATGATTTTGAAATTCCAAAGTCAAATTGGACTTTGAAATTGAGATAGAATTGATATTTTGAAATAGAAGTTTGAAGAAAGATGTTCAAAATCACTTGGGTTTTTAAAAGAATTTTTAAAAATATGATGCAATTCTATCCTAAATGATGAATGAATCTAAATAATGGAAATTGGATTTTGAAAAGCTATTCTATTCTTTAAATGAATTAAGAATGAGGTTGAAGGCATAATACATCCCTGACTATGGTCATTGAATGTATTATGTAATAACCACATTTAAATTCAAGTGAAGGATACAATACATTTTGGTGCTTTTATAGAGTTTAAAATGAAATTAACTCTCAATATACCTTGACTATGGCCATTAGTATATATTTTGATCTAATTTTAAATTAAACTCTAATAAAAGAAAGAAATATTTGAAAATATGATGATTTTTGAAGAGGATCCAGTGTGGATCCAGTGTTATTTTATAAAAGATAAAAATTCTAAGTTTTGTTTACATCCTGACTATGGCCATTGATGTAAATCATCAACTTAGGATTAATTACCTCTTATGAAATGGTGCACGTGCCATTCGTGTTGCCATTTGTGAGAATTTGAGAAATATAGGCAAAAAAATACATGAAAACAAGTAATTCATGATGTTTACAATGCTCATCCATTCTATCTAAAATAGAGAATGTAAATTCTCATTAAGGTCTAACTATTACAATACATAAAATTGAATTTACAACTCCCAATAATGACATTTTTCCATATATTCCCTGCAAAACAGCTGGATTAACATGAGAATAGAAGAAGAATAGCATATATCCTATGGATATCAATGGTGAAATGTTCACATGTCAAGATATACATGATGAAGAAGGATGAAAAATGATATATATATATATATATATATATATATATATATATATATATATATATATATATATATATATATATATATATATATATAGATACATATGTATATCAATAGCTTGTGAAAACATATGAGTACATATATATATGTGCATATATATGTAGACATATATGGGTATAGACATATATACATATACATATCTGTATCTATGTACAAAAATATCTAAAAACAATGAGAAACTATATATGAAAAGGTATTCAGAATTTTGCCTTGATTGAATGATAAAATTTGTATTTACACAATTTGTTTACTGTGTGATGAATGTCATACTATGCACTTGCATAGTAATTCAGCAAATGTGTAAAAATAAGAGATGTACAAGTATTGGAAAAGGGGCCAGGGCATTGAGGGTGGATGAGTTTGAGCATGCAAGTGAACATGCGGCTGTGGTGGATGCTGGTGGCAAATGTGCAGAAGTGTGTGTGGATAGGCAGTGTTATGACAGTTTTTTTAACTGTGATGCTGTGCAGCGAAGGTATTGTTGCGACAAAACTGGGTACAACTGATGGCGGCTTGACAAAGTAGCAGTGGGCATAACAGTGTGGTGTAGGTGTTAATGTAATGATGGCAGATATGCTGGTGATGGTACATGCGCAATGATGATAGAATATGCAGCTAGACAATGCAAATGGATGATGAGTAAGTGCGACCAAAGTCGGTGTTTGACAATGTGAATAGCGTGCCGTGACATCATGTGGAGATATACAGGTGCTACAAATGCAGGCAATCCCCTATAGCAGTGTGCAAAGAGCATGCATATACAGTAGTGGATGATATGGCACACACTGCACAACAGATATGATGTGTTGTGCTGCAAAATGAGGTGAGTAAATACAAGAATTATGGATGCTGGAGAGATGGTGTACAATAGTGAAAATGATGTTAATGTGCAGATAATAGCATGAATACACATACTGATGGTGTATTTTGAATAGTGAAGATAAATCCAATGTGACAATGGAGATGATAACAGTGAAGGGATGTATCATAGGTATACGCTGGGAGTGTATGGTGCTGTGTACAAGGGAGTGAAGTAGCTATAGCAAGTAAGGATGTACTGAAAATACTAGAGATATTGCATGAACAAACATAAATATATATCGCATTTGCAGTATAATATAGCAACATGACTACAAACTGGTTTACAAGTATAAACGTTAAATCCACAATCAAAAGAGGATATATATTAACTTAGCAATACAGGCGAGCAATTTCAATGTCTACTGCTTTGGTGGATTATTTTTACCCCGTACCGTTATAGACCCACGAATGAAGGCACCATTACTTACAGATTCGTTCACCTCAAGATTTTTTCCAGACTAGCCTATGAATGTCATTAGTAATTGTTTCTTTCTCTTTGAAGTTGAGTGATGTAACAGGATGGTGAAGTCCCACTATCATAACAGAAGGATCTTTGATTCAAATCCTGAAAACAATAGATCCAACGATTAAGCTTTTCTCTCTTAGTAATATGTTCCACAGTCAGTTGGAATTGGCAATTTGCTGACAGAGGGATGTTCAGGAAGATTAGTCGTGGACATCGAGTCTTTTGAATTTCCATGTAAAATAATGCAAAAATAAAGACAAAGACCTGATACAAGTGTACATGTTGAATCATGTCTTTATCCTGCTATTGGATATGCAACCGTTGGATCTTGAAAACACCATCCATGACTTATCTTAGCAGAAGCTCTTCTTCACCACACATCAGACGTGAGCCATCTCCAAATCTTAGCCACCAGATTCGTTGATCGAAGCAAAAGCTTTGGCTTACTTGTGATTCTCGTCTTATGAGGTCACCCTTCAGTCGACAGGGAAGAAATTTGTGGCTTATGACCCAGGATTGAGATTCCCGATTGCGAGATTTCAACTGAAGAGGGAGTGGCGTCCCTCTGTAGGCTGTTATAGTATGAGATCCACCCTTTTCTTCAACCAATTGGGAGAATATACAGAAGAAGGAGACAGAGGGAAGGAAGAAGGCAGAGGAAAAAAAGGGGGAAGAAGGAGGAAAATGAGAAGCGTTAAGAAGCTGTGGAGGGGTGAAGACGATGCCGAATGAAGGGAACCCACATGCCTTTTTAAAGATGGAAAAGAAAAGTCTGGAAGGGAGGAGTTTGTTGAAGATGGATGGGAGGAAAGGGTGCGATGGAGGGGGAGTTTGCGAACGGGAGGAGGCTGTTGCAAACTTCCCTGATTTTCAAAATGGTGCTCCCTTAAGAAAAGTTTTTTTTTTCATAAAGTGGTTTTCTGAACGAGGTTTTTAGAAAAAGCTTAAACTCATTTGTATTTCTCGTAATTTTTCCATTTTTTTTTTATTTTTGTGTTATTTTTCCATTTTTAGATAAAAATCCTAAAGTTTTACGAGAAACAAAAGATCAAAACTATTTTTTTGTGTTTTTGTAAAATATTTACAAAAGGGAGTTTTTCTGAAAACTCAAGGCGATTTTGGGGGAAATTTCTTCAAAAGATGTGTTTGGATCCGGATTTTTAGGAAATATTCGAGGTTTACAACCTCGAACTGAGAAATATAAGGTTGAAGATCCAACAGAGTGCCGGATGAATTGCCCGAGTCATTCAGAACCATTTTTTTTGGTATTTTTGTAATTTTTAATTTGGAAATACAACGAGGCTCAGGTTTTGGATTTAAAACACTGAGTTTGGTTCCGGAATTGAATTTTGAGTATATCAATATGGAATTCATTCCGAAAATCTGAAGAATGACGGAAATTTAGCTTTGAAATCGCTTTGATTTTCTCAGAAGATGGAGTCAGGGGCAAAAAGGTCATTTTTATAAATCTTTGAAAAATTTGGGGTGTTCACAGTGTGTTGACGATAGCGATTCACGTGACAACGATTTAATTATATCTACGACACTGTGAAGCGATTTCAAGAGAAATCTCTAAATGAGCAGCGATTTGAATACGAAAATTGCCACCGCAAGCGCACAATAATGTATTTCCGCACGCACACATTTTAAAATTCTTTCTACAAATATCTTACAAATCGATACTAAAAAATACATACTATCTTACAAATCGATATACATATCACATAATATATTATAAATCAATATGACAATTCAGCATAATAGCTTACAAATCGACACTACAAAACACATAATATCTTACAAATTGATATACATATCGCAAAATATATTACAAATCGATACGAAAATTCAACATAATAGCTTACAAATCGATATTAACAAACAAAACATTATCTCACAAATCGGTAATATGTTACTACAATAGCGATTTGCGATACATTGCACATACTGAGTGAATGGACGATACCAGATGGGGTAGAGGCCCTTCCTCGCATTTGTAAACAAGCATTCTTGTCAACAGGTCCCAGTGTCTTACAAATATCGTTAAGTTTCCAACTGTCGAAAGGACAAGATCCACCTGCAATAACAAAACAATGCTTTAATGACACTCACGATGACATACGTTCTTCAACAATAGCATGATGACATGGAAATGTACTCACGATGCCTTAATGGCACTTGTTGGAATGTTTGTGCATCATTGTTTTCTTTCATACTGCCTAACGACAACGAAAAAGAAAAGAAGACTGTAAAAAGAGATGGTCAACAAATGCCCCTATGACGGCCATCAATGATCGAACTAGTCTATCGTGAACCCGAAAATATTTTGTAACACAAGGCAGAAATGAGAAGGCGGCAATGTGTTATAACACAAGCTAAAAACCAAGGTGGGAACCTAGACTCGAGACGACGATAAAGGCGGCTCCAATGACAGCAGACGATGGCAAAGGGTGCGTCATCAAAGGGAGCTTCTATTACAACAGATGGTGCAAAAGTTTACTAATTAGGGCGAAAACAGAACATTTGGACTTTGAAGAGTTAACATCACCCTCGACTTTCTGGATGCAGGATATTTTTGTCCTTTTCTTGAACCGTCGTTTCATGACGAGAATAGCAGAAAAGGGTACTTAAGTCTTTGCAACTGCACCAGACTATGCCAACACACACGGGAATACGAGCCCCACGTGCTTATATACGTGGCGCTCATTTGGACCCCGAACATGAACGGTAGCAAACAGTGCGTCTTCGGGGGCAACACGGTCTCAAAACACACACACACACAAGTGTTTTCATGTGGTTTTGAGGCTCATGTACAACAATTGAACTTGGAAATTCAGAAAGCTAGTGGCAAAGTACATTTCTCTGACCAGTAGCCCACTTGAGGAACACACCACCAAGCAATTCCCATTGAAACTTGAAACAAACTTACGGCAGCCTATTAGCTGTAAGATTTGTAGCCATTTCCTAAACTCAAGGTTGGCATAAAATTCATTTACAACTGAATTTTTACTTGCAGATCATACAAGATCATCAGCATTAACAAAGCAAAATGTGCAATATTACTGCACATGATATAAATGCAACAAAATTATGTGTGGGTCCGGCGATCAAGATGGAGGCTGCAGATTTTGGTTTTGTAGGAGTTAAATTAATGGGAGGCGGTGCTCGGTCCTGCATGGTAGATGATGGAGACGGAGGAGCCAGAGGTGGAGGTGGCGGTATTTTCGGTGGACTTTCAGCCTGAGTTGGTGGTGTAGATCTCATGCTTGGTGGATGGGGTAGGGGGAATCTACTGCTTTTGGTTTTGGGCACCAACACTCCATTGATCCCATGGCATCTGATGGAAAATCCTGCAGTGCAGATGTTTGGACGGACAATTTTGACATTATTGAGAAAAACCTTTCCATTATGGTTGGATATCTTAAGCATGTGGCCAGGGTAATATGTGGGAATCAGAGATCCAGATGGAAAATGTCTGAGGTGACCAAAAAATAGAGGCAATGGAATCATGTGGCCCCAAACAAACTCGGAGATGGCATTTTCAAGCACTGGGAAACTGGCTAGTATCCGATCGCTTGGCATGAGAAATGTTACATTGCTTGGAATCCTGTCGCCCAACATCTGGAGCAGTGTCACAAATGTGTAATAACTCGCCGCCTCCATCTCCGTGATTGCTACCACGATATCCACACGCCGTGCTGGTTCATCGACAGCAAATGCAGTTAATAAGATACCCATGAATAGCAGCAGTCTGAGGCTAGAATCCATTGATGAGAGGCCGAAAAGCTTTTACACACAGAACACTAAATATTAGCAAAACCAATGAGCCTGTAAGTGGAGTTTAATAAGGGTGCCTCCAGCATGCATTTCAGGTGTGCCACCAACCAAGCTCATGCTGCTAGCATGAAACTGATTCGCGCATGGTAGTTAAGCAAGCATGTGCACTTTTTCCTTTTTTTATATAAAAATAGATATATATTGAGAGTGAATCTGATTAGGTGATACATCAAAATTTGGGCCATAGTATTACTTAATGAACTGTCGCTTCATATAATGCCTCACGGTTCTCAAGACATGCTCAAGGATGATTGTACAACTTCGTGCATACCTGCTGAAAAAATAGTTAAAATATATACTCAATCTTATAAAGAATTTTGCTTGAAGACATGCATGTGAGCTTTTTGCTTTTAAGATACAACCAAACTATGCATTCTCGTGTTAAACATGACCCTAACTTGTACTATGAAGGCTGCCTACAACAACACGATCACCATTGAACAGTTTTAGACAAAAAAGGTGAGATGAAATACAAGATAATGAGAGATTGAATCAAATCACAAAGAATTTAAGGTATATAAAGCTTAAGTGAATAAATATTTTAATGGTCATGAAATAAATGTCTAACAGTTATGAATAAAAACTCAATGCTCACAATTAAATATATAACTATCATATGCTAATGGCTTGTGGCTAACCATCGTCTCAATTAAGTAACGACTAACTCATTTAAGAGCCTGAGCCTAATGATCGCTAATCAATACATCCATCATTTTAAAATTCAAAGTCAAATCAAGCATGACTGTAAGCTTAGTTTAGCTAGGTGGCTTGGTCAACTCAAACATATATATAAACTCGATAAATGCATAATTTTAAGATACATTCCAACTGTCACGGGCCTATTTCCTTCAATGGGCCAGCGCGACGCAATAGTCCTTCCTTATCGCCGCAAGCCTACTTGTCAGCTCGCTTGCCGATCGCAGAAGCTTGTAATCAGAGTGCAAGAGAGCAAGAGAGAATAGAGGAAGATAAATCGCAATCACAAGAAACAATCACAACGAGGGTGAACAAAAGAAAGCTCAACGCATTTACTTCATTCACAATTTTGCCCGCAGGCTATTACAGTTCAAGTATACGGGTTGCCCCTTCGGGGTATTGATTCACCTGAACTGGGCAACTTACATCAGACTCAACAAAAGCAAAACAGACTCTAAGCGCAACTGTACAATGTAAGTCACAAGGGAACATGCTCCCCTCTTCAAATCATGCGCCGTCCTCGGCGCCATAAGTTTCGTGGTAAGCTCTGACTTCAGTCAGATAACGGTTGTTCATTCAGAATGCAGGCTCCCACGTTGGTTCCGTTGGTTCCTCCCACTACACCAAGTATTTCTTTGTCTCTCTCAAGTAGTTGACTTTATGGCGAAGGATCTGACTGAGGTGCTTTTCGGCTCGTTGTGCTGCCGAGGCCCTCTGTATAATGGGAGCGCGTTGTGGCACACTGTGTTCCAGGTCTCTATCATCTGGATGGAACTGCTTGAGGTTGCACACGTGAAACACCGGGTGCACCTTGAAGTCTGGGGGCAACTCCAGCTTGTATGCCAGCTTGCCCACCTTCTTTGTGATAGTGAAGGGTCCTTCATACTTTTTGAGCAGTCTGCGTTGTTGCCCACGAAAGATGCATGTACGAACAGGATATAGCTTCACCAACACTTGGTCCCCAACTTGGAACCCCGCGGGCCGACGATGCTTGTCCGCCCACTTCTTCATTCTCTTTGCCGCCTTGTGTAAGAATGCCTTCGCCAACTCATTCTGCTCGTGCCAGTCGCGAACAAACTGATAGGCGAAAGATGACCTTCCCTTTTCTTGTGCGACAAGAGTGTGCGGGGTCAGTGGCTGCTGCCCCGTGGCTATCTCAAATGTGTTGTAGCCTGAAGACTCGCTCTTCTGCAGATTGTAACAAAACGGTGTCACATCAAGGAGTTTTACCCAATTTTTTTGATTGGCACTAACAAAGTGCCTAAGGTACTGCTCAAGTATCCAGTTGATGCGCTCTGTCTGCCCATTTGTCTGCGGATGAAAGCTTGTTGAAAACAGCAAATCAGAGCCAAGTAGCCGAAATACTTCACACCAAAACTTGCTCATGAAGCGAGCATCGCAATCACTCACAATGCTCTTTGGTATGCCCCAGTGCTTCACCACATGCTTTACAAACAACTCCGCAGGGCACTCCTTAGAAGTTGGGATGAAGGTGGCATACTTTGAGAAACGATCCACTACAACCAAAATAGAACTGAGGCCCCCTACCTTCGGCAGACTAACAATAAAGTCCATGGAGATGCTATCCCAAGGACGTTTTGGAATTGGTAGAGGCTTAAGGAGGCTAACACCATTCTAATTTGTCCCTTTATCTTGCTGGTAGATGAGGCATGTCCGCACATACCCCTCAACGTCGTCTCTCATCTGCGGCCAATAGTATCCGCGCTCAAAGAGTGCTAAGGTCCGCTCCTGACCAGGATGGTCAGCCCATAGTGTATCATGGCACTCCTTAAGTAGTTCTCGACGAAGACTTTCCCACCACGGCACGAAGACGCGTCCCCCTTTTGTTATGAGGAGGCCATCCTGTAGTCAAAACCGTCGAGTCTTTTCTGCCTGCGCCAGAGAAACAAGGTGTTGTGCAGTCGGATCCTGTTGCGTACCTTCGCCGATGCGGCTCAGCAATGCGCCCTCCAAGTGCACTTTCAAAGGCTCCGCATGTGCAGCTGCCAGTTCAGCCCTACGGCTCAGGGCATCCGCCACAACATTGGTCTTTCCAACCTTGTACTCCAAGAAAAAGTCGAACTCAGCCAAAAACATCTACCATCGAGCTTGTTTAGGCATTAACTTCTTCTGCGTCTGAAAATAGCTCGTGGCCACATTGTCCGTCTTGACGACAAACTCAACACCCAAGAGGTAGTGTTGTCACGTCCTGAGGCAATACACAATGACAGTCATCTCACGTTCATGTACTTTGTAACGCCTTTCTGCATCTTTCAGCTTGCGACTCTCATATGCAATCGGATGGCCATCTTGCATAATAACTCCGCCAATGGCAAAGTCTAAGGCATCTGTGTGGACTTCAAAGGGTCTTGCATGATCAGGCAGTCGCAACACTGGCTCTCTCACTAAGGCTTTCTTCAAGCCATCGAAGGCATCTTGGCACGCTCCTGTCCAGAGCCATACCCAATTCTTCTTTAACAAATTTGTGAGGGGCGCAACAATGAGGGAATAACCTTCGATGAAACTTCGATAATAGCTTGCCAAACCGAGGAATGACCGTAATTCTAGCACTTTGCTTGGTGGAACCCATTCCTGAATGGCCTTTATCTTCTGCCCATCCATACGCAGCACACCACACCCCACAACGTGGCCAAGGAAACTGATCTCCTCCTGCCCGAAGAGACACTTCTCTCGTTTGACACAGAGGTCATTCTCCTTCAGCACCTGAAACACTGTTCGCAAGTGTCTGACATGTTCCTCCATGTTGCTGCTGTAAATCACGATATCATCCAAGTAGACTACCACGAACTTGTCTAAGTAAGGGTAGAAGATTTGGTTCATTAAAGTCGTGAACGTGGCTAGAGCATTAGTCAGCCCGAATGACATTACTAGGAATTCGTAAGCACCATAGTGGGTGACGCAAGTTGTCTTTGACTCATCACCTTCAGCAATGCTCACCTGCCAGTAACCTGATCGCAGATCTAGCTTGGAAAAGATACGTGCACTACCTAGCTGATTGAACAAGTCCGCTATCAATAGCAATGGGTACTTGTTCTTTACCGTGACCTTATTCAAAGCACGGTAATCCACACATAACCGTTTGAAGCCATCATGTTTCATCTGGAAAAGGACTAGAGCACCAAATGGGGCTTTTGATGGATGAACAATAACTGCGTCCAACATCTCGTCTAGCTGCATGCGCAACTCCTTCAGTTCAGCTGAACCAATACGGTATGGAACCATTACGGGAGGCTTTGCTCCCGGGGTCAACTCAATCTTGTGGTCGACCTCACGTCTTGGCGGAAGACGCTTTGGCAATTCCAGAGGCATCACCCTCCGAAACTCCTCCAATAGTGGGGCTAGGGTCAGAGGCACTGCTGCTTCTACCTTCCCTTCTTCTGCGCGCACTGCCATTAAGAATGTCTGCTCCCCATGCTTGACACCCTTCTTCAACTGCATTGCCGATAACACCGAAGACTTGCCTTTCTGCGTAAGGCACTGCAATGTGTGGGACAGGTCTAACCCCATGATCGTCAACATGTTAAATTTTGACAACATCATAACATTCTGGCTTCGCAGAAACTCCATACCCAAAATCATCTTGAAATCGTCCAGGGGCACCACAGAGAAGTTGGCTTTGCCGACCCAACTCCCCACTTGAATAGCCACGTCTCTTGCTTCGCCAAAGATGGGCTTGGCCTCAGAGTTTACCGTCTTGATGGTCCTATGCTTTGGCCCAGGCTTCAAGTCCAACCGTTCTGCCTCTTTCCGCGAGACAAAGTTGTGTGTGGCCCCAGAGTCTATTATTGCTGAAGTAGACTTTTCATTCATAATGACTTTCAAGTACATAAGTTCCTTACTGACCTGCATGTTCTTAGCCGCGCAACTTCTAGCCGCGTTAATCGATCGCATGGCCCCCATCCTTGGTTGCATCGCTTCAGTGTCACTGCATTCAGTATCGATGCATTCTTCCTGTGCAGCATTGGCTTGCTCGTTGTCCTTTACGAGGCGCTTTGGGCACTGCCTGACGATATGTCTATCACCGCAAAACCAGCATGTCACAATCGCACCCTTGTTGTTGTTGTTATGCTTTGTGAAGTTCTGTTTCTTTTCGGATTGATGGCGTGTCGACGCCTCACCTTTATGATTGTGATGCTCATCCTTCTTGCCTTCGTGGTCAGGCTTCTTCCCAACTTTGGTTGATGGGGCGAAAGGCGTACGCTGAGTCTCAACTAAGCGCTCAGCCGCCACATATGCATCTTTCAAAATACGAGGGTTGCTCTTTTCTACTTCAGACTGTGCCCATGGCTGAAGTCCCACAATGAACCAGTTGAGCATGTCGTCTTCTGGCATGTTAGGTATCTCCAGCATAAGCTTCTGAAACGTTCTAACATAGTCTTGCAACAAACCAGAGTGTTTGAGCTCATGAACCATCTGGTATGCCTGTCTCTGCACATTTCTTGGCATGAAGTAGTTGCGCAACTCCATTTTGAAGTCATCAAAGGTATCTATCACACATTGACCCCTCTCCATGTCATTGCGCTTTCGCCTCCACCAAGTGATAGCATCTCCATCAAGTAAGGCCGCTGCAGCCTTAATCCTCAGATCTTCAAGGGTCACATTCTGGATATCCAAGTAGTCTTCTACTTGGAACAAGAAGTTCTCAATGGCCTTGTTGTCATGAGAACCATTGAATTTTGCAGGTCTTGGCACATCAATCCTTGATGGCCTCTCACTATTTTCGCCATTTAGGGTCACCGTCCGCTGCAACGTACGGTTCTTCAACTGAAGCTCCCCTACTTTAGTCTGCAAGTCGGCCACTGTAGTCGGCAACGAAGTGACTTGCCCCATTAATAAGGTTACTTGCTCTTGCAAGCTCGCCACTACATCATTCAGTCCATTGAATGATTCACATGTGCATGAAATCGCTTCCTCATGCGAAGTCACCTCTTCCACCAGCTTGTTAACAGTTGCAGCCAACTCTTCTTGGCCCCGAGGTGAACCCATCTCCTCAGCTTCGGCAACTGCCTTGCCTTTGGTGTTGCGCAAGTTTTGATAAGGCGCCACGATGTCTTGCTCACAAATCGCAACCTGTCGGCGTGTCTGTCGACATCGACTCCAGAGTCCCTTCCTCAGAACGAGAATGAGCTCTGGT
The DNA here is from genome assembly GCF_984573655.1 of Nuphar pumila. NCBI lineage: Eukaryota > Viridiplantae > Streptophyta > Magnoliopsida > Nymphaeales > Nymphaeaceae > Nuphar > Nuphar pumila. The sequence continues at coordinate 14,930,424 of NC_143259.1, read as the reverse complement.
ACCACTTGTCACGGGCCTATTTTCTTTAATGGGTCAGCGCGGCGCGACAGTCCTTCCTCACCGCCGCAAGCCTACTTGTCAACTCGTTTGCCGATTGCGGAAGCTTGTAATCTGAGTGCAAGCGAGCAAGAGAAAATAGAGGGAGAGAAGTTGCAATCACAAGAAGCAATCACAACGAGGGTGAACAAAAGAAAGCTCAACGCATTTACTTCATTCACAATTTTTCCCGTAGGCTATTACAGTTCAAGTATACGGGCTGCCCCTTCGGGGTATTGATTCACTTGAACCGGGCAGCTTACATCAAACTCAACAAAAGCAAAACAGCGCAACTGCATAATGTAAGTCACAAGGAAACACCAACAATCCTCCATTTAAATCAAAATTATAAAAAACTTAAAACTATTCATGAAGCTCTTGTGCATAAATAAAGATACCTTTTGGGTTTAAACCTTCACTTGGTGTTATTTTATCATTATAAGACCAGATCGGTAGTAGCTTAACTTTGAACTAAAGATCCTAATGAACTTTTTAGACTTCATAATATACACATTCATTTTAAGTGATACATGTTTCTACCATACAAAGGTGTGCATTAAAGGTCCTATTCAACATCCTATTTTCATGAGAGCTCTAAAGACAAGCCTAAGTCTAATAGAAGGCGACTCCACCTTCACACACATATAGGTGAGTCCGTCAAAGATGACAAACCTATTTGAAACACCTCAACCATAATGCATAGGATCTCATTAAGAGTTATATAAACTCATCCTAAAGAACACATGTTTTAAACACTTGACATTAGGAATGAAATAAAAATATTCTTTATCTTTATATTTATATAAGTGTTCAACCATTCATCCCATTGAACTACTAGACTTGGTTTGATCAATATCATGTGTTAAGTTTTCATTACAAGTAATTGTTTTTAATAGGCTTTAGCCTCATTTCCCTCGATGTACATATCATCTATTAAGGGATATTTAAATGAGAGTGAGATTAACATGCAAAAAAATTAGTTACTTAATTTGTTTTTCAAGAAATGTACCCCTTGAGTATTTTTTTATCATGACAAAAAATACTTTTCATTTTGTTGTATCAATACACGTTTATAGGGTCTTATATACTAAATGGTCATATTGATATCATTTTCTTAAAACATATGGTCAAATAGATTTTAAACATCTATCAATAACCATATATTTGCTTGATAGGAAATTATTTGAATATGCATCACTATTACATATAGTGGTTTTTCTCGATAGTACTTTTCATCAAGACTTAAAATAATTTCTTGTCTTGGATATTCATATTTATCATATCATTTGTAAATCTCAAAGAAAAGATAAATATGTGAAGTTGTAGTCAATTTACTCATCTCAACTTAGATTAAGTGGATTCACTAGATTCAAAAAAAGTTATTAGAAAAAAAACATGAGTATTATGTCACACATATGCAATTAATTGAATATATATCAAACTTTCACTTAAACGCGATATAGTTTAATAAATGACTACTCGTATTATGAATTTGATAACCAAGGTAACACAAAAGTATAAAGTCATCATAAATACTAGCTACTATGAGAAAAAATTTACCACTACCAATTTAAATATTGATACAACTTTCACAAAAAAACATGCATAACCATTTTTTCTTCACAATGAATGTGCAATAAAAATTACCTCCACAATTTTCTAATCATAAAAACACTATATATACACTATATCATTGACTTTGAAGATAACAATCAACTTAATAACGGTAGTTTAGCCTTTATACAAATTTAAAATCTTATTGTCTAAGTTTACCTCATATCCTTAAGAAAATTATAATAAGTTATGAAAATAATTTTAAACATATTTTAGTAGGTGATATGAGTAGGCATCGGCCCTCCGGCCAGCGTCCGACGGGGCTCAGCTTTTGTGGGAGGGTTTTTTTTTTTTTTACATTTAAGTACTCAACAGGCTGGCCGCTGGATCTAAATAAGATCCAACATCCAATGGCCAGAATGAGTGACCACCTGTTTAGTAGCTAAAGTGTGCCCAACTACCAAGTTCTCGATATACCTTATCCATTTATCAATTAGTCACACACTAAGTACCCAATAAGTATATTAGAAAAATTTATAACTCACAGGAAGCAAGCATGTTCTCTCAATCATTAACATGCATTAAACATAACAATAAATAAATTTTGCATTCAATATGAATAAATTCGCTTAATTTAGCTCTTATGACTAAATATAATAAGACTTATGAATAAAGTCATTATTTGGCAGGTTGGCCAAATAGCTAAAATCATCGTAAACATCTATCCTCTCCTAGGATGATAGGATATCTCGATGTATATATCATTCCATATGAAGATTCAATTTGAATCCGGTCTTGATCCAAATAAAATCTTGAGTTTTGGGTCATAACCAGTCCTTAAGATTTCAAACTAATATTGGGTTCCCATGACCCAACCCATAACTCCAAAACACTAAAAAACTCATAAAATTACTCTTTAAATGTCATAAGTTTTAGATCCAAATCAACTATTAAAAAGGTTTAAGAACCAGCTTCAATTTTTTTTAAAGTACAAGTCCGCAAACCTGTTCATGAGTCTAACATCAAGGATAGCTTCAATGCTGGTCCAATAGGTTCAGTTGGGTCCAAAATGTGTCTGATATGACCAACTTGGTTCCTCTATGCAAGTCTACTAAGACCATATGTCTTCAACTGGGACCAATATGTTTGATTCAACCTGATCTTAATAGATCCAATTGAAGAAAGCTAAGTTCCAACTCCAACTCTGACCCAGTTCGCATAATTTAATCCAATTTTGAATTGTTGAACCCAATCAAAGTGGATCCCATTCGCTCTATACATATGAATGGAACCGCTCCGAATTCATTTGACTCAATGCGAAACAAACATAATATAGACCCATTTTGAACTTAACTCCAATTGTGAGGTCTCATTCTTTTTTCACCATTCACATGTACTTTGTTTTTTTCACCATCCACATCAAGTTTTTCCTTTATGTTTCTTTCCTCTCTTTTTTCTCAACTTTTTCTTAATTTATTTATTGAAAAATGACCATACTATATGACAAAAATGACACGTTTTCTGAAATGCCTTAAAAGCTTTCAAACTTGTCTGCTATCCAAAATCATAAATACTATTATTTTTACAACCTTTTTAGCCCTCACACCTATCATTTTCGGTGTGAATTTCCTCCATATGTGATGTTTTGAGGTTCGAGTTTAAAAGAAATTTTATAAATTTTTTATGCGAAGTTATTATATTTTTTATGCGAAATAATTTAAGTATTTGTGCAGTTTGTTGGTTTGAGTTTGAAAGAAATTTTACATATTTTTTATGCATATTTTTGGAATTTTTTATGCGTAGTAACTCAAGTACATGCAAGGTTTTGAGATTCGAGTTTAAAAAAAATTCATAGTTTTTTATGCAAAGTTATTATATTTTTTATATGAATTAACTCATGTATTTGCACAGTTTGTCGGTTTAAGTTCAAAAGAAAAATTGCATATTTTTATGCAAATTTAGAAATTTCTTATGCGAAGTAACTCAGGTATTTTCGATGTTTGGAGGTTCGAGTTTAAAAGAAAGTTCATCAAATAGATCTTGATCAAATATTTTCATAGAAATCTTTAATGCCCTAGGTGTGTGTGCACAAGGGATAAGGTCGACCAGTTGACCTCCCCTCTTTAATGCCCTAACCAAAAGTAACTCGCTCTAAAATTTGGAGTATCCACTTTAACACACTATGAAAATTAAACTCTATATGAGAAGAGTAATAGGACAACATAAGCTTAACTTTCCCTAAACTTATCGATGCAAGTTTAAAGAAGCCAACATCACCTCACTTGGTCCTTATAATGAATGATTGTATGAGCATGTTCATTTGTTAATGAATGAAATCAATTTGATTCATTCACAAATTAATAGAATGGATGATTATATGAGCAAATTCTTTTGTTAATGAATGAAATCAATTTGATTTATTGTAAATTTGATTCACTATGAATTTTTTTATTCATTGTAATTTTGATTCACTATCATTTTTTGATTCATTATAAATTTGATTCTCTATTAATTTGATCCATTTGTAAATTGGATTCATTGTCATTTTTTATTGGCATAAACTAAGGTAAAAATTGCAAATCTACAAAGTCTGTATAAATTGCACAAATATGTGATTTACTTCATAAATTTTTTTTATGAAATTTGCATAAAAATGTATAAATTTTCTTTTAAACTCAAACCTTCACATAAAAAATGTTAGCACTTGCATAAAAAAACAACAAACTTTTTTTTAAACTCAAACCTCGAAACTTCGCAAATACTTGAGTTACTTTGCATAAAAAAATTACTAAATTTGCAGAAACAAACTGTGAACTTTCTTTTAAACTTGAAACATCATAAATACCTAAGTTACTTCACATAAAAAATTTACTAAATTTGCATAATTAAAATGCAAACTTTTTTTTAAACTCGAACAAACAAACTGTGCAAATACCTGAGTTACTTTGCATAAAAAAATATAACAATGTCACATAAAAGCTCCAAAAAGCATAGAAAATGAGAGTCAAGGAAGAAAAAGAGAAGGAGAAGGCGAAGAAGGAAGAGGAGAAGGAGAAGAATGGCCAAAAATATAGAAAAAGTGCAAGTGGAGCATATACTCAGTTGACTTTTGCGTTGACAGAGATCAGTCAATTAAAGGATACACTTGTTGCAAAGGAGGCCGAAATTAGTGTGCTAAAGGAAACACTTACTGCAATGTCTCCAGCTATTATACAACATCAAGTTGTGATCATAGAAAACTACACTAAGGTAAACGGACAACTATAACACAACTGAGAGATCTAGGGCAATGATTTTTGTTTTCAATTGTTTTGTAAATCATTGAAATGCAGTTGTAAGTGATTATGTGTTTAACAGTTTAACTAGTTTGTATACCAAGATTTATTATGTAAAGTTATTACATTTTTTATGCAAAGTAACTAAAGTATTTGTGATGTTTTGAGGTACGAGTTTAAAAGAAATTTTGTAGTTTGTTTATGCAAAAATATTACATTTTTTATGAGAAGTAACTCAAGTATTTGTGAGGTTTTGAGGTTCAAGTTTAAAAGAAAATTCATAGATTTTTTATGTTGCTAAGAATTTTTTATGCAAAGTAACTCAGGTATGTGCACAGTTTGTCGGTTTGAGTTTAAAAGAAAGGTCACAAATTTATTATGCAAAGTTATTATAGTTTTTATGCGAAGTAACTCAAATATTTGAAAGATTTTGAGAATTAAGTTTAAAAGAAATTTTGCAATTTTTATGCGAAGATATATTTTTTATGCAAAGTAACTCAAGTATTTGCGAGGTCTTGAGGTTCAAGTTAAAAAAAAAAATTATAATTTTTTTATGTGAAGTTATTACATTTTTTATGTGAAGTAACTCAAGTATTTGCGAGGTTTTGAGGTTCAAGTTTAAAAGAAATTTCACAGATTTTTTATGCGAAGTAACTCAGGTATTTTGCAAGTTTGTCGGTTCTACTTTGAAAGAAATTTCATAGATTTTTTATGCACAATTTATTTTGAAAGAAATTTTATAGATTTTTTACGCAAAGGTATTACATTTTTTATGCAAAGTAACTTAGGTATTTGTGTAATTTTAAAACAAATATCATAAATTCATCAAATTTAAATTTAAAACATCATCCAAAAATTAAATTACATTTATTGTTTTCATCACAATATCTCCATATGAAAATACTATCAAATTCACCCTACAGTTCATTATTATCCTCCTCCTCAATCGTCAAATTTTTTTTTTAACTTTGTCGCTCCCTTTTGTGTGAATGTTACTATCGGAGCTTCAATTTACATTTTCTTTGCCCTTGCCAACCATGGAGCATTCATTCACACTACCTTTGCCACTAGTAGAGTGTGTTCTTTTAGCGATGCCAATAGCCCTACCTTTCCTACTGACTGCGCTATTGTGGTTTTCTGCAGCGCAACAGTGTTTGATTCAGCTGGTTGTGCTATTTTGGTTCCCATTACTTTTTCCGCTTGGGCTACCTTTGCCAACTCAAATTCCCTAATTTAATTATAGTAAGTGATCATTTGTTTTCTGTCATTCATGATATTAGCCTGACAAAAGAGTTCATGTTCGTTATAAAAACAACTACAAGCATCATCACAAACAAGAACCCTGCCCCAAGAGTGACATATAGGTGATCATAAAAAGATGATAGTTTTTCCTGTAACAATCATAATCCAAGTCAACAATATGTAAAAAATAATAATTGAACTAACAAACATATAAGCAAAGTACTTACTCATTATCTTGCTGAGAGATATCATCCGCAAGTGTGATCGTCCAATCGGTGAAGTAGTCGTAGCCTATACATCCTATAAAAAATGATCCTACAACAAAACATTAAACCTACTGAGTACGAGAAAATAGTCTTATTATTGTTATGATGTTATCAACTGTGCACGTTGTGGTGAAAAGTAAATTGTACAACGTAAAGTCCTTTGCCTTCAGATGCATTTGCCAAAGAAGCCAATGATTGTTGTTCCAATTGGCAGAAAATAAGAGTTGAAAAATAAAGCAAGATTAAAAAACAAATTGGGAACCCAGAATTTAAGTTTGAAAATTATGCAACAATGTTATAAATGGATACCTTGTTAGCTTCAAACCAAATACAAGGCAAGGATTCATCGTCCAAGCATGTAACTGCGCCCTCTTCATGACCAAGAATTATGAGCAATTGTTGTGACCAGTCAACATATACATGTTCATTTTTTTTATTTTCACTAGTAATACAACAGAAATAAAAGGTTGTGCTTACTCACAAAGAAATACAGAATAAGGTAAATCGTCTTTGGCAAATGTTCTCCCTTTCTCATGAGGCGATTGTATTTTACTTGAAGTTTTTCTATTAATCATGCTAAATGCTACATATGTGGTACATGAATGTTATATTTGAATGAGTATATGTAACGCCCCAAAATTTCAACTTGTGATTTTGAAAACATTCACGAAAAATCTTTCAAAGATTAAAGTTTTTACTTTTAAAATCGACAACGAAAGCAATTTAGAAAGGAGCACAAGTTAACAAATTCTAGGCACGTTAGCTATAAAATCATCATCATACATAAAATTGTTACTCAAAGTAAGTGCAAAACAAAACCATAACTTATTAATAAAAAATTTAGTTTATTACAAAATGATAAGCATTCTTTCCCACAATCCAAAAATCTAAAGAGAACTCAAAACTCAGAGCCAAAACGCTAACAGAAAGAAGGGAAAATCTTGAGCCATGTTGCATCGTGCCATTAGCCGCCTGTAAAGTCCTACTCATCATCTGCCCATGAAATGGGTCAGTTTCATAACAAAACAGTAGGTGCACAAATAGACAATGTAGAATAAAATAAAGTAGGACATTCATGAGATAAGCAATTTATTTCATTGAAAGCAAAAAGTATAATATGCAATCTATTCCAGCAGGTGCAACTTATGCAAAGATCTACTTTCCTAAAAGAGATATTCTTCACAAGATATAAATAGCATTGTAAGTAGTATGAATCTCAATCATCTACAACTATTGTTGTAATATCGCGTATTTTCACACTTAGCCATTTTGAGATTTGTTTCAAAAATTTAGCTAAGTCTGGAAGAAAAATCGTTTGAGGCTCAATTTTTAGACGGATGTCTTTGAGTCTGGGCTTGGCCCATGTTTCATCGACAAGGTCGTAACGAGCCAATCGAAGCAAGATAAAGAGTTTTATTTTTTATCTTTAAATTCAAGCAAAATTTGAGTTATTTTTGGGAAAATTTTGGAATTTGATATTCATGTACTATGTTGTTGGATGCATCTTGAAAATTCTGAGCTCAACGATATTTTACTTTCCTGAATTCGAGTTTCGGTTGGCCCAGAAATCATATTTTTCTGAAAATTGAGCAGTTTATCGAACCGGATCCGAAGCTTAATCAGATGAGATCCAAGGCATATGATCTGAATTATTATGGATTTGTATCTTATTTAAGACCTATTTTAATCTGGATTTAATCCAGATCTTGATCCATTTTTGTTTTGGGTATGGGTTTGGATTTTGGATCTAGATCCATATCCAAATCCAATGCCCAATATTTTTGCAAGCTAAAAATTCAGTTAGGGGCTTTAAATTGGAGTTAATTAAGTATAAAAAGTCTTCCTGATCAATGTGACTATTTTTGGAAGCTTTTAAATAATTAATAATCAATAAATACAAAAAATTTAATTATTTAATTATTTAATTATTTAATTATTTAATTATTTAATTATTTAATTATTTAATTATTTAATTATTTAATGTTTTATTAATTCAGAGTTTGTAATTAGGGCTGAGTAGGACTTCTCAAAAGAGTCCTCCTACTTACCTAAGAAGGTTTGACAAGTATTGAGAAAGACTTTTAAAAGAATTGGAAAGTTTTGAAAAAAAAAAGTCAACTTGAAATTTTTTAAAATTTTGAAAACTTAAGAGAGAGAGAGTTTCACATATTGGAAACTCTCTTTCTCCAGCCCATTTAGAGAGGGCTGGAGAAGGGGGGAGTGTCACCTCCCTCTCACTCTATTTAAGAAAAAAAAAAGAGAAAGGGAAAGAAAGAAAGAGGAAAGAGAGAGAGGAGAGAGAGAAGAATAAGAGGAAGAGGGAGGAAGAAGAAGAAGAAGAAGAATCTTCTTCTCCACCCAGCCAACCTCTATTTTTCTTGTCTCTTCTGATTTTCAATAAGGTACGTGTTTCCTCTCTTGAATCAAGTGAGAAATCGAATGTAGATGGGTTTTTCATGCATGATTTATATAAAAATCCATGGAAAAGAGTAGATCTATATGTCTACTCTAAAATATATGGAAGAGGAGTTATGGATCCTCTTCCATGGATGGGTTTTTTTATCTTTTCAAAAAAAAAAATCTATACATGTCCATTTTTATGCTAAAACAAAATTTATTTGATGATAAAAAAGCTTGTTATGTGTTTACATTACGATACTATCAATTTCCATGGATTTTATTCTGATCCATGAAAATTGATGTATGTGTACGTGTTTTTGGTTCCTAATATGATATTCATGCATATATCTATGTGTTTCTTTTTATGTATGTATATACATATGTAAAAAAACTAGGTATATATGTATATTTTTTGGCACATTTGGACAAATCTGTCCTATGGATGGCGTGGACAGATCTGACCATCGTAATGATGGACAGATCTGGACCATTGTCCATTCTGTCTGATTTGGATAGATCTGTCCACTGTATTAGTGGATAGATCTGGACAAATTTAAAGAAGTTTTGTTTGTTCAACGATAAACTGAATATTGAAAAAATAATAATAATGAATATATAAGATCGAATGTTGCTTTTGGGACCAGACAAATCTCTATCTAGTTTCAGCCGATGCAGTCGGCTGGAACATGATAAACTTGTTGTCCAGTCCCAGCCAACAGTGTCCCTATCACTAGAATATATATATATATATATATCATAAAAACATATGTAATATATATATAAACTTTTTCTTCGGTTACCAGGCTCAGCCGAGCCTGGTTCGGCTAGGCAGGTGGCCTGGTTATGACCCCAACCGACTGAGGTAGGCTGGGTGTGGTTTGATAGTGCACAAACCCAACCGATTGAGTTCGACTGGGCCAGATGCCTGAAAAAAAAAGGTGCTTACGGTCATGTTATTAATTGTAAATGGCATTTGAATGCAGTGTTATGGTAAAAAAATGTGTTGGCAGTTAAATGACTGATGACAACCTCTGAGAGAGTTGATACGTAATGTTTTATTGAAGTATTTGCACTGTGACACATGATAAAAAAAATCAATCCCTTAACTTAGAAATGGATGTTATACTGTTGTTGGTTCTATGGTTCTTTCATATAATAGTCCAAGTAGGAGATCTTACCAGGGTCGTGACTTACCCAAACCTTTTGTTTATATGTAGATAATTGTTGTACCTTTGTTAAAAAAAAAAATAATTAACTAAGATAGGCCCAGCCAAACCACAGTCGGCTGGGAAGTCGGGATTGCTTTGGCCCCAGTTGATTGGTTTGGCTGGGCAGAATTAAGACCCAGCCGACTCAGTCGGCTGGGCAACCTTGAGAAGGGCACAGTCCCAGTCGACTGGGCAACCAGTAGACTAATAAAGCCCAGCCAAATCTTGTTGGCTAGGTAGCACAATCAAAGGGGCGGATCTCTTTATCTGCCAAAGAGAAAGAGAAAAAAATAAATTAAATAAAGATCAACACTAGGCAGATCTGCAACATAAAAGAAAAATGGTACCGGTTGGGCAATTTTAATTTTTGACAAAGAGAATATATATATATATATATATATATATATATATATATATATATATATATATATATATATATATATATATATATAAAAAATTTTTGTTAAGTGTGCATCACCATTCAGTTTTGTTTTGTGTTTATTATGCTTATGATCTAAACGTGCAAATGCATGTATGAGTCACTTGTTAATGGATTAAATGTTTAATGTATCATATGCCAGGTCATGGTGGTTGACATATGGTCGGAGTGCATGTAATTACAAGCTAATCATCATGTGTATTACCTCTACCTATTATAACTTGAACGGAATTAAGTTTGGGTTGTAGATTCTTAGATTTTTAATTTGGTTCAAGTTGGCTTAGTGCATGCAAGAGAAAGGAATACTCGTGTGCTTACACCTCGCCTGTCATGCTTAATTCAAGTGTTAATGTACGGTTGTTTTCATGTACACATGCATATTTGAAATGATATGTTTTTGATAAATGCATGAATGTTCACATATTTGACTTATGAATGAAAATGTATATTGAATGAAAGCGTACATTTAACATGATTATGTGAACTCATGCGCATGCAAATGAATGTTATTGTGTCATGTACATTGTTAAATTGACATATATGAACGTGCATTGAAAATCATGTTGACATCATTGCATATATGAATGTGCATTTGGAAGGCATGTAATTTATATATGACATATTTATAAGGTTTTTGCATATGGTGCATCGATGGTCTAAATGAATCATCGCAGACCTGGAGAGCCTCGAGCAGTGGGTGCTCCTTTATTTATTGTTAAATGCATCGCAAAAATTACATTTATTTTTATTGCATTGTATTATACTGTTCTATGTGTTTCTACGGGCGGGAGTCCCGTGATGGCTCTCCCAGGGGTAGATGTGAGTTATTGCCTTTGTTTGCATGCTGAATTGCAAATTAAAGAAATGGATAATACTAATCTAATAAAAATAAAAGAATAGTATATTGTACTTTCTAAGATGTCTCGTTAGGAGTACGAGACTCTTGGAGTTGCGGTTTTGGGAGACTACGAGGATACAAAAACTCTGTGTGCTTTATTTGATTACCCCTGAACTCAATATTGAGGTTCTTTCTCCTAGCCACGGTTTTAGGGGGAGTCTGTCACTTTGCCTGGGGGTAGTGTGTAGACACTACTATTGTTTTGGTATACCAATAAAAGTGTCACTTATGGATGCTGATGTCTCTGGTGTCCCGACATTAGATGTTGATTTTTAATATTCCGATGGATGATGTTGTTTCCTGATATCGGTCGAGGGTTAAGTTTGGAACCCAATAATAAAAATATAAATTGTGTGCTAAGCTACCTTAAGAACCTAACTTGACCTCGAGGATTTTACCCGTTTGGTGTATCCGCGGACAACGATAATTAAATAGCGGAATTTAAATTGTGTGCATTTAATAGGGACATGCATATGAAAAGAAAGTTCTAATAAGCGGTAATAATTTACTCATGCATTGTACTGAAGCCATGCATATTTCTACTATGCATTAGATCATACATGTTTACCTGCTCCCTTAACTGTTAGATGTTGGTGAATGAATAATGTTGTTCCCTAATGCATGTTAAATTATTGTATTGCTTAAATTGTGATTCATGTTATTTATTAAATGTTCCCTCATGCTTAATAATTATTCTCTATTGCATGAATGCTTAATTGAATTATAAATTTGTCATAATTGTATCCCTCTAAATTATTGCATGAATTTCTATATGTATTTTTTATGTTCATTTGATTCATTAGAGGGATTCGTACGCAGAATTCCTCAAATTTCTGAAACCCTATTTATATGGTTTTTTGCAGCCACAAAAGATCAGTGAAGTGACTCACTTCTAGGAGAGCTGCGAGTTATACATGTTTGCTAGATCGCTTCACAGATGGACAATGTGGCTAAACTTTTCTTTTCTTTTCTTTTCTTTTTTTTACATTCAATTGTTTATGCACTCTGGATTTCCTTATGCAATTATCTCGAGACTATCATTAATTATTCAATAAAAGTTTGGTTTGATTTTGTATGGATGATAAATGTAAGATCCCTTGTGGTTTGTTGGGTTATCCAATGGTGAGTCGAATTGTAAAGGCCCTGGGTCTCTAGGAATGTTTCTGCAATGATTTAAAAAAAAACACATTTTCAAGGAGTATGAGTTGGGGTCGTTACAATTGTGAATGAGATATTCTTTAAGTTATGATATTTACTGAACTGTGGGTATGCATAGACGTGAAACGTAGAAACAACCGAGACCAGTCTGAGGGTTTATTATATCAAGTGTTTTTTATTAACCCGGATGGCTGACTGAGCCCGCTCCTAAGGGGACGGTTAGTGACCAAGAGAGTAAATCCCCAAAGGCATTTGTGGCCATGGATGCATCCAACTTTTTCAAAAGTACCTGGGAGTTACCACATAGGATAATTTATGGTAATCCCCTAACTCTAATGACTGGGAAAGCTGAGTCTTTTGCCCGTGGGGTGGTTGTTAACAACATGTCCATCCATCCTCTCCCTTGATGAACCGTGAAGGTCAAATGAGTACGACGGGGGTTTCTTAACTATCATTTCATTCTACATGCTCTGGTCTGCTAGACCTACTCGAGCATCTTGCTTGTGAAGGCAAATTGTCACCATTTATGTGATCTCAGCATTGTGCCATATGCACGTTTCGAGGTTGCCACAACCTCATCATCCAAACATCGTAACACCCATGTGATATACTTATCCAAAAGTATGGCCATACCTGCCTAAATGTATAACTACGATGAGAGGGTCAATAATTAATATGTTATAATTCATTTAGTTTAAACTTGACATGCATTGCTCTTTGAGCATTTGGCCTATGGAGGCGAACATCATTATTTTCACTTATTTCAACAGCGTGCTCATTGCACACTCTGAGGTGCTCAACGACCTCACATACTACTTGTCGTAATGTATATATCGTACCTGACTCAAGGTACGACTACGATAGCAGGTTATGGGTTTCCCGAAGGATAACCTCACAGTGTTTCGTATAACTTAAAAGCATTAATATACTTGGCATGCTCAAACACTACGAAAGAGAAAATCTTAAATAGGTCTTGAGATCGTCGTGGATCCAATCATTCCTTCTGAGTAACCGACTCGGGGTACAATTAGTTGTATCTAGCAACGCATAAATAGATCACAAGCTTTATAAGGAGAATTTTATTCTCGAGAAGTCAACCTTGCACAAGGAAGCACCTCATCTCGAGCTTTTAGTACTTGTACACAATTTCGCACCTTTCTAAAAGGCACAAAATATGGTACGTGCACCTTCACACCCTACAAAGCTTGCATGAGGGCGACAACAAGATCCAACATATAATAACAAACAAAGCATCTACAGTGCAATCACAACAGCGAGCAAGTACATAAACGCAGTAATAAGAATCATTGTAGAAATGAGCCTACCCATATAGAATACATCAAGCATGTAATTTAGAAGAGTAAGAACAAGAAAATATCAAACAGGAAATCACAAGTTATATTGCTCTATATGTACGCATCTATGAAATATCAATTATTCTATCTCAGAATCCTTATATTTTATTTAATTCATCCAAAATTCTCGTGCGACTTTCACCTACCTCGGGATATTGAGTCGTTGTGTGCACCTATGAGTGTAGGTGATACGGGGCTCAGACTGCAAAACACGAACGAAACTCATTGCGTAAATCTGCAGAAGTGTGAAAACTTAAAAGGTTGCAACCATACTAAAGAACAGAAAGGGATAAGGGTACAACCCTTGTCTGTCCATCAATCACTAGCGAAGGGACAGGGGTGCAACCCCTGCCCACCATTATATTGGTTACCTTAAGAAGGGGACAGTGGCAAAACTACATTGGAGAGCGTGAGTGGCAAGGGTTGAGGCTCCTGTCATACAGAATCTGATGAGTGGCAGGGGTCAAGGCCCCTGCTTACCATAAAAATATTGAACGACAGGGGCCCAAGGCCCCTGCCTAACAAACCTCGAATGGCAAGGGCTGAGGCCCCTGCCTGACAAAACTAAACGAATGATAGGAGCCAAGGCCTCTGTCTGACAGACTTCAAATGCCAGGGGCTGAGGACCCCGCTTGATCGGCTTCAAATGGTAGGTGTCGAGGCCCCTGCCTGACAAACAACAAATGGCAGGGGTCTCAACCTCTGCCTGACAATACAGTGAACGGCAGGGGCCTCGGCCCCCTACCTGACAAAACAACGAATGGCAGTGGCCGAAGCCCCTGCCTGACAAACTTCAAATGGCAAGGGGGGGGGGGGGGGGTTGCCTAGCAAAAATAGTGAAGAAGAGGGAGGGAGAGCATGGCAGGTGCCGTCAGCCTCCTGCCAGCCTCCCAACAGTGCAGGAAAAAGAGGGGGAAGGTGCAGTAGGAGGTCGCCAGCCTCCTGTCGGCCTTCCAACAAAGCCAGAAAGAAGGGGAAGGTGCGGCAGGGGCCATCGGTCCCCTGCCGACCTTTCGGTAGGCACAAAGGGAGTGGGAGGACATGACAAGGGTTGTTGGCCTCCTGTCGACCCTCCGACAATAGAGGAGAAAGAAAATAGGGGGAGAAGAAGGGCGCAACAGGGAGCCGCCGGCCTCCCGACAAGCCAACAGAGAGAAGCCCTCACCCTTGCATGGTATAAAGAGAGCAGGGGAGTCGATTCGGGAAACCCCAAAGGGGTTTCCCTTTTCAGCAGAGGGAGGGAGAGAGAAAGTGGCACAGGCGGGGTGCGGCGCACAGAGGAGAGGTTTTTTTTAAAAACCCTCACCCTTGCTTCGAGTTTTACAACCCCAACGGGCCCGGGTCAGGTCCGGCCCCGACCCGGGTGTGAAACTTTTTTTTTAACGTGGGTTTTACAGTACACATACAAAAGAACAAACAAATGAACATTCAAACTTCACACTTATATCACTTGTCATCTAAGTTTCTTTGTTAAAATCAAATTCTTTTTTCTCCCTACTAATCTCCTGCACATCCTTCACATCTTGTACCTCGTTCACAATAGCTGGCGCTAGAGATGGAACTTTGTAAGGTTGACATCTGTAATGTCTCCCTTTCTCTTTTATTGTCCTTGTACTCATTGTGAACTACCTAAGATATGCATACAACACATAAGACATTAAAGTTGTTCAATAATTCATAAAAAAATTAACTTTCGATCTAACAAGAGAAGTTGATGGGAAGAATGTTGCAGCCTCATCTAAATCACTGAAAAAATCATTAGAGATAAGAAAAACTCAAAAATTATGCAGAGGGGATTTTGGGAACCACAACTTAAGGACAACGAAGAACTCTTGATTTTGTCCTTTAAAAGAGGTGAAAATTTTGAGATGCTGGTACCAGGTAAGAAAAGTTGAGTACCAACATCAAAAACGCAGATAAAAGGTGCATATTTTAAAATTTAAAAGACATTCATAGATTTTTTATGCGATGTTATTTTATTTTTTATATGAAGTAACTCAGGTATTTGCGCAATTTTTTGATTCAAGTTTGAAAAAAATGCAATATTTTTATGCAAATTTAAAAATTTTTTATGTGAAGTAACTCAGGTATTTGCTATGTTTGGAGGTTTGAATTTAAAAAAAAGTTTGCTCACACATATTTTATATGACATTATTATATTTGTTATGTAAGGTAACTCAAGTATTTGCAAGGTTTTTCAGTTTGAATTAAAAAAAACATAAATCTTTTATGCGACGTTATTATATTTTTTATGTGAGGTAACTCAATTATTTGTGATATTTTGTTGGTTAGAGTTAAAAAAAATTTATAGACTTTTAATGCAACATTATTATATTTTTTATGCGAGATAACTCAAGTATTTGGGATGTTTGTCAGTTCAAGTTAAAAAAAAAATTACAGAATTTTTATGCGACGTTATTACATTTTTTATGTGAGGTAACTCAAGTATTTATGATATTTATCAATTCAAGTTTCAAAAAAAATGCAAATTTTTTTATGCGATATTATTATATTTTTTATGTCAGGTAAATCAAGTATTTGAGATGTTTGTCAGTTCCAATTTAAAAGAAAGTTTGCTTACAATTATTTTATGTGAATTTTATAAATTTTTAATACGTGATAACTCAGGTATTTGCGAGGTTAGAGTTTCTAGTAGAGACAAAAAAAATCGCATATAGAAAAAATTCACATTGAAAACAATAGGTGTGAGGGCTAAAAAGGTCTATAAAATAACAATATTTGTGATTTGGACAGCAGATGAATTTGTTAATTTTGAAGGCATTTTAGAAAACGTGTCATTTTTGCCATACAGTATAGTCATTTTTCATTTATTTATTACCTTCCACCATAGTCCGGTACGCCTCGAGCGACACTACCTGAACGGTGTTGATGTCGATGGCCTTGACACAGTTGTCAGCGATCCTGTTAAGGAGAGGGTGGCCGAGAAAAGATCAGGCCACTAGATCTCCCAAAGGTGGGATAGGACCAGCAATGCTGCCTTTGACACCTGTTGGAGATCTCGCTGAACCCATCAGCCTTCCCCACCGACCCTCCCCCGAGCAGACCTCCATGGGGCTCCTTGTGAAACCGACAGTGGGTTGGACCTTGCCAAACCCAATCAGCTCAAACCTTGGGCCTACCTTGGTGTTCTTCCCCTATCGGCACCCACTTGCCGCTCGTGTCGTCGAGCCTAGGTTTGATCAATTCTAGGTTCCCCTTCTTCTCTGAGGTATTTGCCAGCACTGCCTCTGGCAGGAGCCAATGTGTGCATGCCTTCAGACCGGAATGTCCCATCCTCTTGATCGTGCTAGCTGGCAAGAATTGATCCACCGTGCAGCGGAAGGCCATGCTCAACCTGCAACTCTTTGCAGCGCGATACAACGCCTCCACTACAGCCACCAACCATGGCGTCTGGTTCTATTGTTGGAGGGGAGCAAAGGGAGAGGCTGATTATCGTTGTGTTTCTCTTTCTATGCCAACATGCACACGCTCTCGAGTGCATGCTTGGTCTTGTGGGATTTCGTGCAGTGTAAGAATTGAGTGTATATTTGGGTAGGACAAAACTGTTGCTTTAAAATTGTTGAAAAAAATGTTAAAATATATACTTAATCTTATAAGAAATTCTGTTTGGAGGCATGTGAACACTCTTTTTAAAGCACCAGTTTCTCGAGTCTTGGTGAAATGTGATTTGACTGTAACTTTGTTTTCAAGATACAACTAAGCCACAACTTTTTTTGCGTTAAACACGACTTTAACTTACACTATGAAAGTCGCTTACCACGGCACGATCACCTTTGTCTAGCTTCAGACAAGAAAGATGAGAGATGAGATATAAACTTAAGTGAATGTCTTAACGGTCATACATAGTATAACGGTTACAAATAAAAGTTCACCGGTCATAATTAAATACATAACGGTAATATTCTAATGGTTAATGGTCATCACAATTAAGTACCAAGGGCCAAGTAGAGGCTAACTCATTTAAAAGCCTAACAGTCTGCTAATTTATGCCTCTATCATTTAAAAAGTCATTGTCAAATCAAACATGACTACAAACTTAGTGGCTTGGTCAAGTCAAACATGATATAAGCTCGATAAATGCATAATTTTGACACATTGCAACAAACCCTGTCCTTGCCTCCTTGATGAGGTGACGAAGTTCTTGTGGGCAGCCTCATGTTATCGTGTCAACATACAAAAGCATTGACAATTATGCCATGTTGCACCAGCCATGGGGATATCGACAAGAGAACCATCCACTCCTTGGTTGCAAACAAATTCAAATCGTGATCAAATGAGGTGGTATGGCACTAATAAGGTCTAACGTTGACATCAAATCATTTGGCTTGATTCCTTCACACAATCTCAATACATCATCAAATCGGATTTTATCTTTTGAGGGGACCAAGAACGCCAACCATGATATTTATCTGGCAGAGCTAAAGGAAGATCTTCAAAACAAGATGAAGGTATTCCTACAAGAAGAAAAGTCAATCATGTTGGTGAAATTATATATATATATATATATATATATATATATATATATATATATATATATATATATATAGAGAGAGAGAGAGAGAGAGAGAGAGAGAGAGAGAGAGAGAGAGAGAGAGAGAGAGGACCAAGATAAAGTATTTGAAGGTAATAAATATGACAAATAATTCACCTCATGAAAGTTCCATTTAGCAGCAACGATTGACAAATTGTCGGAAGGAACTATTAATTATCTTCTTAATCAAAACATGCAAGATTTTTCTTGACTCACGCCCCGTCATATGCAGTTGCCTCTATCAACCTCAACTAGCAGACCCCACAACGGCCCCTCATTTTCTGGTAACAGTGCCTTCGGATCAACGTGCCAAAGCATGGGCATGCACATAATTCACAAGATGCATACACATACAACAAATGGACTTCGGTTTCCGACGGGCCAAGGAGAACACGCTTGACCTGCCAGCAGCCCAACCCCACCCTTATTAGGGTTGGGCTAGGCCCAAGTCTTATTGTGCTACAGTTGTGATATATACGGGCAACTCAGCTGGGCTCAGGCCAGACCCCATTCAAAAACATTTTACTTAAACCTGATACTGGCCAGGTTTACTACTGGGGATGGCCAGGCCTAGGTCTTATCAGGTCTCGGGCTGAAAAAGTATCTTAATCAACCAAGCTGGGTTCAGGACCCAACCTGATGTCCCACCCTGTGAACAAATGCATCTGCCCATATGATTACAACCTGAGCAAGTAACATATAGTTGTTGCAGGTGAAAAGTAAGGTTTGAGAAGACAATATTGACCAAGTAAAAAACTAATCCATATTCAAGGCGTGTTGAGGTTTCTGGGAGATCGACATGAACAGAATGATAAATGGCACAACAAGATTGATACAAGAATATGTGAGAGAAAGACATGGTTACAGACAGTAAACATTCCAAGGCTTGTGATTTTTTCTCTCGAATTGTGAATTTTAAAATAGTTATCCTTTTCAAGAGTGAAAATAAAGTGATTCTTAACATGCAACTAATAACGGGCAGATATGATAGCTATTCAAAATTTTGAACATGTAGTGCAACAGAACGTGGGCTTTTCTCTAAAATTGGCCATCTTTTCTGTCTTTCTCCTGAAAAAACTGGGAAATTTACACATTCCTGGGCCGATTATTAGTTTGACACTACATGCAGGAGCAATAAAACACCCTCTAAAACTCTTACCAAGAAGCTCACTTGCTTGACATTTTCTCCAACCAAATCAATACACATAATTAATCTATATACAACATAATGAAAATACCAAAGATCAAATTTCTCGCCAAAAAGTAGATTCCAAAAAAGTAGAATACTCGAATCACCATTTGAATGCATACCATGTCAGGATTATTGCTAGTGGAAGCTTCAACTTGGATCTTTTTACTTGGTTTGGACCATGAAAAATCCTCAGGTCATAGGCAGGTTTATCCAGTCAACAATCAAGCAGCTGTTGACCCAAAATCCGCAATAAACTGAAAACCACCTACTCTTCTCAACTAGAAACAAAACAAACATATGATTCATCGAGGATTAAAGTACACCATGAGAACAACAGTATGCGATGATTCACATAGAGCATGCACATAATGGTGGCCATTCGTCACTGGTTTAGTAGTACACCTCTGAACACGGGTTGCATGAAAAGCAGCATTTCCCCAAAGAATTTGACACCTGATGGCTCTAAAAGAGTGCTATATACTTGTCCTCCTTATCTGACTGCTCATGCCCCTGGCATGTTAACTGTGAGAAGAAGCCTGAGCTAGCACAAGCCCCACATACCAACTCTCTTGGCAGTTCTGAAAATTAGCTTGACCTCAACAACATATACAACTATCAGTCATCAACAAGAGATAAACAATATATGTAGTCATCCCTACAACCAACAAAAACTCGACCACTTATCATCAATGGTGAAGAAAAGATATCTCCTGGGAGATCCATCTTTGCAAATTGATATACATCCAACTCCGAATCTTGCTCACTTTGATTCTTCTCTTTGATTGCATTGGGATTAATTCTAAGTATGTGAATGCTTCCAGAACTGCTGCAGATACAAGCTAACCTGGAAAGAGACCGAAAGCTAAGCATGTGTGCATTTTTTTCCTAATGACGAGATATAAGACAAAATGCTAAGGATAACCTTTCAATGATTTGCTTTTTATAAACATCAAATACCAAACAATTGTAAAAGATAAAAAGAGAGGTTCAGCCGTAGAAATCTCTCTCTCTCTCTCTCTCTCTCTCTCTCTCTCTCTCTCTCTCTCTCTCTCCATGTGTTTGTTTAGTTAACCAACATATGAAGACTTTTTTTCTTTTTCTGAAATTTTTCTTTGCTGAGATTATCTAAAGAACAAGATCTGTTAGTCAAACCTCTTCAATAGAATCTATCATTCTATGCCACCTCACCTTTTCCAGGGAATTCTTTGGTAAAAAATGAGGGGTTCAGCCATGAAAATCTCAACACGTCTGTAGATCATTGTACACACACACACACTGTGGTGTGTGTCATCTCTCTTCTCTTCCCTTTTTCAGTTCCAAGTTCTAACCTTGTAGAGAGCACATATACGTGTCTGTTAAGTTAACCAACATATGAAAACTTCTCTTTTTTTTCTTTTTTAAATTATTCTTTGCTGAGATTATCTGAAGAACAAAATGTTAATTAAGTCTTTTCAAAAATCAGAAAATTATGGTGGATTAGAAGAAAAGAGAAGTTCACAAAAGAAGCTGTTAATAAAATACACAGAGACTGCCAATCTAAAACCATAACCTGTAATGTGTGTGACAAGAACCAGACAGCAGAACAATGTTTTCGTCAACATAAACAGAAGAAGTAATTGGGTCTCCAATCTGATATTCCCATATTAATTTTCCATTTTCCTGAAACAACAAAAACAAACAGCTTCAAAATCATGGCATTCAACTTCTCCATAGCATCTTTATTTGACAACTGGTAGAGCCTAGAGCGTTTCATTGCAGACTTTTTCATTGCATGGTACATGATCTCATATATTATGCCCATCATGTTTCTTAAAATTGATGTTTGACAAGTACAATCTGTAACATTAAACTTTTCACTGATAACTGTCTGTCACATGGATACGGCTTAAGATATGAGGATTTGGCCATTTTTATGAAGTTCTCAATGCAATTAATATATGAAAGGGATATGAAATGGGAGTCAAAATGGAGTATCCCTGTGACACATAACTTTGAAAGCACCAATCTCAAACTTCTGTCTTCAACATCACAACAAGAATATGCAAAGATTACAATAACTTGCTGAGAATGCAAAACAGAACTTCAAGAAATCTGGTGAACCATTAAAATGGATAATATAATTCAATTAAAGAAAATGAGAGAACGACAAGAGTTGAAGCAGCACATAGAAAATCCATAGGCACAATACACACCAAGAAATGTGGGTAATAAAAGAAATGCTCCAAGAAACCAAATATTAAAATGGTCAAAAAAGCAAATGATAAATTCACTAAAAGCGGTAACTAATCTATACTAGGGATAGGAAAAACATGTTATTTTGACGAAGACTAAAAAAGGCCTGGGGGAATGCATGTTATGAAAGCAAAAAGATAAGCAACTTTTTACAGAGTGGTAAATAATGACAACTCAAGCATAGATGATGCATCAAAAGAATAGAAAGCGAAATATGTAAACATCAACAACAGTTTTATATTATTACAAACATAAAAAACAGATCATAAAACATCATAAAGATATCAACATTATCTACAGAACATTTTGTATAAGGTATATAGATGTAACTTATATATAGAAGAATGATTTTTATTGTTTTTGGATAGTTCCAGGCCAAGATTACTGAAACCCAGACCAAAGCGTGTCAAGATTTTTTGGCCTGTACATAGCCCAGCACCAACATGTGTTGGCTCTGGAACTGGGCCAGGACTGGGTCGGATAGGTCAATCCATCAGGTCATTGGCCTAGTAGGGCTTTTTTTTGTTGCCAGACTTAGCTAAGCACGCCATGAAAAACAAACAAAATCTTGCAGAATTTCATTGAAAAATCATGGTAGGCTAGAATAGGCATGCTATGCACTTAACGTGGATATTTTATTTTAATATTGCTTTCCCTAGAGCTGATGCCAAAGATGTTTTGTTGGTTAGAAACGGATAGCATGAAAGAGAGAGATCTGAATTTATTGGTTCCAAAAATATTTAGATTTTTAAGGCAGTCTAATTCTAGATCATTCACTTTATTTGGTATTTTACTTGCCTGAAAGACAATCATTATTTATTTCCTTTCACTTGATATTTTGCTTATTATAGAAATGTACTGCATTATAAAAATTTATTTAGCTTCCATTGGCTCAATCTGTTGTTTGAAGTTTGTTTCTTTCTTTCAATTTCCCAACAGTTTTGTTAAATTTCTTTTATATATATATATATATATATATATATATATATATATATATATATATATATATATATATATATATATATATATATTGGAGCCATAAATTCGTACATTGAAGTGGATCATACACTATACTCGAGTTCTGGTCATGAAAAATGCCTCAAACATATCAGGCAGGTAACAGTATTCTTTATTTGTATAATTTCTTGTTAGTGGTGTAAAATGACAAGACTGATAATAATAACTGACTAGGATAAATACATGTAAATTAAAATTATATAAGCTTGCACTGCTGCGGAATGCATGAGTAGCCCCACTTGCAACAGGTTCAAAAAACACTAATTTTTTTAGTGCATGTCATTTACCAACCCAAGCTAAAGGTCAGAAGTATGTAGTTAGATCAGGAAGCTTACCAGCTCAAATGAGTAGACAACTCCATTCCGTGAGCATATCAATACCTGCTGGGACATTATACAAGCAATCACCACAGCCCTTTCTACATTTCAAGTATAACATTCTAATGCAATCACTTCAGTCCACAACACAGATAGCACCAGGATCCTTGTAGAAAGTTTATCATAGATTACAACATATTCCAATTCGTTTTGTACATGATCATGCTTGACTTTTTGCATCATTGCTGTAGTAGTAGATTCTGGAAAATAAATTTGTACCTGAGAATAGAGCAAAGAAGAAATGCATGCTCCTGCAAATACTGGACCACCTGTGATTGCCTGGAAGAATATCAACAAAAATCATTTCCAGCTAAGGAATGGGATATCTTTCTCCTATTCATATACAGGGTGCAACCATACATACATAGGAACAGACCATATGTGTTTGTGCCTGTGCATGAGTTACACTCACCACATGAAAATTCTGTCTGTGAATCCAGGGAAGTCATTCTCATTTGAAGCAGCAAATGAGAAGCGTCCCTGCCCCGCATCACACTTAACCAAGACCTTCGAGTCAAACCCAAAAAAAGCTCGGGCAGTCAGAACACACACCTCCGTCCATGTAACAGCTAACCCATTGCATTATATAATAGATGGACTTTCTGTTAAAAAATATTGACTCTCACAAATCACATGAACTGTCATGTAGAAATAGGAGGTTTCTACTGAATGACAAAAAGATGAGACATGACAGCAGGATAGCAGTTGTCATATGCCACATGAATATGGACAGCTATGGAACACAGTCATAGTCATTTGTATTTCTACTAAGGGTATTTTTGACAGTTATCATTTTTTAATTTTCCTTTGTAAGTGCCCCATCTTACTGCAGCTGCTGACATGGAGTTAGCAGAGATCATTACCATTTATGTACCTTATGTATATGCTATGTCACACGGACTCGGCTCCAAGGTCGCCGCACCCGCGTCGACACGCACCGACACGGGTGCGGACATGGGTGCGGCTCGGACTCGGTCAACCCGTCCCTGGGTGTGGTCAACGCACCCAGGGTCATTTTGGTCCATTTTTTGGAATTTTTTTTTTTTGAATTTTTTTTTAAATTTTCTGGGCTACAGCTGTAAGGAAAAAAACCCATCACAACTAAAAAACCTGTACACTTTCAAGTTTTAAGTACAGAATGGGCACAACTCAAGTTTTTGTGGTTTTTTCCTGTATGAAGAAAGTGAATTATTACAGTGTATGAAGAAAGTGCCCAAAAGTGAATTATTCCTGTATGAAGAAAGTGTACAGAATGCCTTCACAACTCATCACCTGTCCCCTAATGGGCACAACTTTGACCGAGTCTTATATATATATATATATATATATATATATTTTTTTTTTATTTTTTAATATATATATATAGCCGAGTCCCCGTGTCCAAAATTTTTGAAATTGCGCCGCACCCGTGTCGCACCCGCACCCGCACCCATGTGACATAGTGTATATGTTATTGTAATGACTAATGAGATAAGAACAAAAGCAAACAAGAGCCTCTTATGGGCTTACAAGAACACAACCAACCAAAAATAGGACCACTTATGGATCAATCCACACCGCCCACACAAGGGCCAAGAGAGAAAAATAAGAGCTTTTGTATTACACAATGCTTGAGAACAACAACAACTGCGCCTTCATCCCAAAACAATTGGGGTCGGCGGTATGAACCAAAAAAGAAAATCATTCTGGGTCTTCCACATGAATCCTTCTCCTCCAATCATTTTTATCCAATGTCATGTCCTCGGTGACATTCAAAGCATTCATATCCTTTCCTATCATCTTCATCCAAGTCTTCTTAGGCCTACCCCAACCTCTTTTAACTAATATATTTTTTCATTTCTCCATTCTTCTTACTGGAGCATGATTAGGCCTTCGCCGAATATGTCTAAACCACCGTAATCGATTCTCTCTCATCTTATTTTCAATGGATGCAATGCCTACCTTCTTACGTATCTCCTCGTTTCGAATCTTATCTTTTATTGTATTTCCACACATCTATCTAAGCATACGTATCTCAGCTACACTCATTTTTTGAATATGATGTCTCTTGGCAGCCCAACATTTCGTACCATATAGTAAAGCGGGCCTAATTGTCGTCCTATAAAACCTTTCCTTCAACCGCAATGGCATTCTACAATCGCACAACACTCCAGTTGCACTTTTCCATTTCATCCACCCAACCTTTATCCTATGATTTACATCTCCATCAATTTATCCATACTTTTGAATGATAGATCCCAAATATTTGAAACAGTCATCCACCGGTATTTCTTGCTCACCAAGCTTCACTAAACTCCCATCACTACTTCGTTGCTTACTAAACCAACATTCCATATATTTTGTCTTACTCTTACTCAACTTAAAACCTCTTGCTTCCAATGTCTGTCTCCATAATTCTAACTTAGCATTAACCTCGGCTCTAGACTCATCAATCAAAACAATATCATCAGCAAACAACATACACCACGGCACATTTTATTGAATTGATCTCGTATTAACCCCACTTTTAAATGTTATTAGGTGAGACTCCCTCTTCCTAAACCAAGTGTTTGCTAAGATCATATCATAGGACAAACCAAAATCTAAAATCCTTTCTCCACTTTCGTTTCTTTCTCCTATACCATAGCCTCCATGATACTTTCAAATTCATCCCTACTAATGCCTACATGTCCATTAAGGTCACTGCCGATGAAAAGCTTTTCTCCATAAGATATCCCTTGTACTACTCCATCTAAATCTTCCCAAAATTGACACTTAATGGAATCATCTAAACCTACTTGAGGTGCATAAACACTAATAATATTAATAATATCCGTACCTAATATTAATTTAATGAGTAAAATCCTATCACCTTTCCTACGGACCTCAACTACATTATCTATAAACTCACGACTAATAACAATCCCTACTCCATTCCTATTCCTATTTATTCTTGTATACCAAATCTTATATCCCCAAGGTTCTATCACTTTTGCTTTCTCACCTACCCATTTGGTCTCTTGTAGATATAAAATATCAATCTTTTTTCTACACGTAACATCTACTAACTCTACCAACTTACCAGTTAAAGACCCTATGTTCCAAGTGGCTAACCTAATTTTATGGTCTTGAACTATCTTCTTACCCCCACCCGTCTAACAAAGTGAGGGAACCCTTGCCTATTTGACACCACACCCGGGCGCCAGTGTGACGCGTCGCTTCTGGGCGACGACCTAGCAATCCTTGCCCATTTATCACTGCCTCCGGGCCTATAGAGTACAACGCGTCGCTCAGTAGGGAATGCCCCAACGAAATATACAAAAGGAGAACCCCTATTTATAACAAGGTAAAGAGTTAGAGAGCAACTTCAACCAGAGTTACCGGAAGCGCCTAGATAAATGGGGAAGCGCGCTTCCCCGAAGCGTGCTTTGAAAGCGTAAAACGTCACCCTTCCAAAACGTGCGGGGAAGCGCCATTTTTAAATGGAAAGCGCGCTTCCCATCACGCTTCCCCCCTCGCTTCCACGCGCTTCCCCCAGGCTTCCCCATTTTTCCAATTTTTTGTATTTTTTATTTTTATTTTTTCACTTCCCCCTCGCTTCCTAGGTCGCTTCCGGTTCGCTTCCTAGGTCACTTCCGAGACGATTCCCGATTCGCTCCTAAGTGGTCCCACGCTTCCTGCTTCCTAAAATTTTGAAATTGCCTTGCTTCCCGCTCCCGCTTCGCGTATCGCTTCCCGCTCTCGCTTCCTCAACTGGCAACCATGGCTTCAACAGCTAGTTGGAGCTGTCCCAATCAATGACATTAAAAATAAAAAAGTAAAAACAAAAATTAAATAAAAGGTACAATCAGCCCTTAATGGGTTGACCTCTACTACAAAATAAAATGACCGAAATAACACTAATGGGTATTTCTGTTTATATATATAAGCACAAGCTTAACACCCCCGCTCAAATTCACATTGTAACAACCGAGAGTTTGTGAAGAAATGAAATATAGGTGACAGGAGCATTTTAGTGAAGAAGTCTGTCAGTCAATACTCATATACTACATATGACAACGTGATGGTCTTCTTCAGAAATTTCTCACGAATGTAGTAACAATCTATTTCAATGTGCTTGGTCCTTTCATGGAATGTATGATTGTTTGCAATGTATACTGTGCTCTTGTTGTCATAACATAATCTCGAGGGTTCTGCAATGTAAACTCTCAAGCAGTGTTATTAAAAACGTGCCTCGCCTCAAGGCGAGGGGCTTTATGCCTTGAGGCGCAGGCATAAGGCGCAATACCCTTGAGGCATGCACCTCACAGGCCTTGAGGTGCACGCCTTGATGCGAGGCGCGCCTCGGACTGAGGCACACACGTCTCGATTTATTTGGTCAAATGAGGGTCAAAACCCTCATTCGACCAAAAAAATAGGGCTTAAACAAAGCCCTACCGACCCCTTTTATGTGTTTTTATTTTTTTCTCACCTCTTATCTCCCTCTACCTCCCATCTCTCCCTCGTTTTCGTGCACGACAGCAGGACCACCATCGCCGGTGACCTCCTCGCAACAACAGCCCCAAACGCCGGTTAAGGTAGGATCTCTGCACAGTCTTCTTCCTCGTGTTCACACATAATGCATTTGCTGGCCACATGAATGTCTCTCTTTTTAAGGTTAAACTGGGTTGTCAAGAGAGACCAACCATGAAAACATGCGAGTGCTAGGGGAAGTCTCAGCACTTAATAAGGTATGTTTGGAAACCACTCAATGCCAGATCTTGTCTTCAGTGCATCACATCCACCCCCAGTCTGTCAGCAAGGCTTTGTTCAAGACATCTAACCTGGTGATGCCTAGTCCACCTCTATCTATTGGGGAGGTGACCAGTGCTCATTCAACTATCTGCCTTTCCTGGCTTCAATAACACCATACCAAATGAAGGCCTGCATCAATTCAAAATTACAAATTCCAGTGACATGGGTATTATTGTATTTCTGAGCAATGTATATAGAAAGAGATCCCCAGACACACCCAATATCCAGAATTGTATGCCCATCTTTTACATCTGCTCTCTCACAATATGTCGCCAGCATTTCTCTCTCAGCTTCCTCTAATGTGTCAGACTTATTTCTGAAGTAACAGCAGCTGCAAAATACAGTTCATAATATTTCAATTTGTTTAAATTGGGTTAGAAAGACCTGGTATAAGAAAGAACCAAGAGTAGCACACTTTAACAAACAGTTCTTGTGCATTCTTATTTTTGGCATTCTTGGGTCCCAACAAACAAAGTGTTCTATGTTGATCACATAGGATTTCATTTTTCAACTTAGATTTATTTGATTGATTGCATGTTTTCGGTTTTGATGAATTTCTGTATTACGGATACAACAACAACAACAACAACAACAATGCCTTCATCCCAAAACAATTGGGGTCGGCGATATGAACCAACAAAGAAAATCATTCTGGGTCTTCCACATGAATCCTTCTCCTCCAATCATTTCTATCCAATGCCATGTCCTCGGTGAGGTTCAAAGCATTCATATCCTTTCCTATCATCTCCATTCAAGTCTTCCTAAGCCTACCCCGACCTCTTTTAACTAATATATTTTATCATTTCTCCATCCTCTGAACTGGAGCATGATTAGGCCTTCGCCGAATATGTCCAAACCACCGTAAACGATTCTCTCTCATCTTATTTTCAATGGGTGCAACGCCTACGTTCTTACGTATCTCCTCGTTCTGAATCTTATATTTTATTGTATTTCCACACATCCATCTAAGCATACGCATCTCAGCTACACTCATTTTTTGAATATGATGTCTCTTGGCAGCCCAACATTTCGTACCATATAGTAAAGTGGGCCTAATAGTCGTCTTATAAAACTTTCCCTTCAACCGCAATCGCATTCTACGATCGCACAACACTCCAGTTACACTTTTCCATTTCATCCACCAACCTTTATCCTATGATTTACATCTCCATCAATTTATCCACACTTTTGAATGATAGATCCCAAATATTTGAAACAATCATCCACTGGTATTTCTTGCTCACCAAGCTTCACTACACTCCCATCACTACTTCGTTGCTTACTAAACCGACATTCCATATATTCTGTCTTACTCTTACTCAACTTAAAACCTCTTGCTTCCAATGTCTGTCTCCATAATTCTAACTTAGCATTAACCCCAGCTCTAGACTCATCAATCAAAACAATATCATCAGCAAACAACATACACCACGACACATTTTCTTGAATTGATCTTGTAAGCTCAACCATCACTATAGCAAATAGGAAAGGGCTTAAAGCAGATCCTTGATGTAACCCAACCGTTATAGGAAAATTGGTTGTCACCCCTCCACAAGTGCGGACATTGGTTACTACTCCTTCATACATACCCTTAATTATACTAATGTACTTAAGAGAAATACCTTTCTTCATCATTGTCCACCAGAGAACGTCCCTAGGTACTCTATCGTATGCCTTCTACAAATCAATAAAAACCATATGCAAATCTTTGTTCCTCTCTCTATTTCTCTCAATAAGTTGTCTAAGAAGATGTATAGCTTCCATAGTTGATCTTTCAGACATAAAACCAAATTGATTCTTCGATATCATGACAACCTTCCTCAACCTAGACTCAATCACCCTCTCCCAAAGTTTCATAGTATGACTTATGAGTTTTATACCACGATAGTTTGTGCAATCTTGTATATCACCCTTATTCTTATATAGAGGCACCAAAGTACTCTTCCTCCACTCATTAGACATCTTATTTGTCCGCCAAATCTTGTTAAAAAGATTTGTCAACCATTCTAAACTTTTCTCTCCCAAGCATTTCCAAGCCTCGATAGGTATACCATCGGGGCCAACTGTTCTTCTTGATTTCATTTTCTTCAAAGCCTCTGCAATTTCTTTCTTTTGAATCTTGTGCATGAAGTCACGATTCATCTCATGAAAAGGAATGGAGAAGTCTCCAAGATCCTGAGCATGACTTCCATTAAATAGCTTATCAAAATAATCTTTCCATCGCTCCTTAATCTCCTCATCTTTGGCTAAAACCCTTTGTGTTTCATCTTTGATACATCTAATCATACCAAAATCCCTCGATTTCCTATCTCTCATCTTTGCAAGCCTATAAATATCCTTCTCGTCCTCTTTGGTATCCAACTTGTCATAAACCTCCTTATATACCTTATCCCTCACATTTCGAACTACTTTTTTAGCTTCCTTCTTTGCTATCATATACTTCTCCAAATTCTCATTATCACGACTCTTACTTAGATTTCTATAAAACTCTCTTTTAACCTTAATAGCTAATTTGACATTCTCGTTCCACCATGATGTATCCTTACCTAGCAGTGCACCGCCTTTAGACTCACCCAATACCTCCTTAGCCACCTTTCTCATGCCACCCGCTATCTTATTCCACATTGAGTCTAAATCCTCCTCGAGACACCAATCAGCTTCCTTAACTACCTGCTCTACAAACATTCTTTGTTTAGCTCCTTTCAGTGCCCACCACTTAATTCTAGGATTTATCCTATGAAAATCCCTTTAGCGGCATTGTCTAATTCTAAGATCTAAAACTAAGACTCTATGTTGTGTAGCTACACTTTCTCTCGGTACAACCTTATAATCGATGCAACCCCTATCTGTCTTTCTAATTAGGAAAAAATCTATCTGACTCGTATTAACCCCACTTTTAAATGTTACTAGGTGAGACTCCCTCTTCCTAAACCAAGTGTTTGCTAAGATCATATCATAGGACAAACCAAAATCTAAAATCCTTTCTCCACTTTCGCTTCTTTCTCCTATACCATAGCCTTCATGATACTCTCAAATTCATCCCTACTAATGCCTACATGTCCATTAAGGTCACCGCCGATGAAAAGCTTTTCACCATAAGATATCTCTTGTACTACTCCATCTAAATCTTCCCAAAATTGACGCTTAATGGAATCACCTAAACCTACTTGAGGTGCATAAACACTAATAATATTAATAATATCCGTACCTAATACTAATTTAATAAGTAAAATCCTATCACCCTTCTTATGGACCTCAACTACATTATCTATAAACTCACGACTCATAACAATCCCTACTCTATTCCTATTTCTATTTATTCTTGTATACCAAATCTTATATCCCCAAGGTTCTATCACTTTAGCTTTCTCACCTACCCATTTGGTCTCTTGTAGACATAAAATATCAATCTTTCTCCTACACATAACATCTACTAACTCTACCAACTTACCAGTTAAAGACCTTTGTTCCAAGTGGCTAACCTAATTTTATGGTCTTGGACTAACTTCTTTACTCCCACCCGTCCAACAAAGTGAGGGAACCCTTGCCTATTTGACACCTAAAAAAAATAATTTTTAATTTTTTAAAAACACTTCTAACATTCCTATTTTCAAAAACACTCAAAAGTAATACTTATTTCTAAAACTACACTGCAAATACCATTATTTCATAACAATTACTAGGTGGCGTCCCCTATGGAGGACTATTTTGGACTTTTTAACCTTTGCCTAGTTGGATTTGAGATTGAAGCATGTAAGATTTGGATCTTGACTCCAGATCTTCGCTCCAATTGCTTTGAAATAACTCTAGAATGCCCGAATTGCACCTGATTTGGATGAAATTCACACCCAAAACTCCATGTCAACATCTTCTCCTCTTCTAAAAGGAGCTATTTTCGGAGCCGCCATGTCAACATCTTCTCCTCCTGATAAGACCTCTTGGCTTTTAGATTCGGGTGCTTCTTTTCACATGACCCCAAATTTTAATTATTTTTCCGAATACTCAAAAAATCCCTCTCCATCTTTTGTTTCAATCGCGGATGGAACATCTCTTGAAGTAAAAAGAATATGAATTTTAAAAAACAAGGGTTCTTTATTCCAAAAATTAGATTTATACCCAAATTAAACTTAAATTTGCTTTCTGTTTCTCAACTCTTGGATCATGGGTGTGATATATGTTAAAATGAAAAATGTATTTATATATATATATAATAATATAATATTATTATATATACATATATGAAATGAAATGGGGATCTTCGAAACACGAGCTTAGATTAACAAGGGCAAGTGTCAAGAATGACACTAAAGCATAACCCTTAAAAAGGGTATAACTGGAAACAAAATAAAAATAAAAATGTATTCTTTATTGATATGAAAAACCAATTGCTTAAGAAGCATTGGAATAAAATACAAGAGGGGCTGCACCCCTTTATATACACAGCTAAAAGAGGACTCAATAGAGCTGTTGGGCACAGTCCAACAGCTCTATTTAGAGTTGTTGGAATGTGTCAGTCCAACAGCTCTATTAAGAGTTGTTGGACTGTGTCAGTCCAACAGCTCTATTGCTAG
Source organism: Nuphar pumila (assembly GCF_984573655.1). NCBI lineage: Eukaryota > Viridiplantae > Streptophyta > Magnoliopsida > Nymphaeales > Nymphaeaceae > Nuphar > Nuphar pumila. The sequence goes on along the minus strand of NC_143259.1, from coordinate 14,897,879 downwards.
TCAAGTTTGGACAGGACTTGACTAGCAACAGTCATTCTAGTTCAAACTGAACTAGATGACATAAAGACAAAAAATAAAGGGAAAAAATTACAGAAAAGAAAGAAATGAAAAATGTATTTATATATATATAATAATATAATATTATTATATATACATATATGTACAGTTTTACATTTTAACACTCCCCCTCAAACTTACGGTACAATGAGCGAAAGTTTGTCTAAGAGAAAGTGAAATCGGGGAGCAGCGAGAGGCTTTGTAAAGAAGTTTGCTAACTGATATTCTGAAGTGACATATGGCAGATCAATTATCCCGTGTAGATATTCCTCTCTAACGTAGTGACAATCCATTTCGATGTGTTTGGTGCGTTCGTGGAATGTTCTGTTACTAGCAATGTAGATCGCACTTTTGTTGTCACAACACATTTGTGAAGCCTTTGTTGCTTCAGCTCCCATGTCAGCAAGCAGTCGTCGGAGCCAAACTACTTCCATGGTCGTGGTTGCCATGGCTCTGTATTCAGCTTCGGTGGATGAGAGAGATACCTTCTGCTGTTTTTTACACCTCCACGAGATTAATGATTCCCCTAAAAAGACATAAAAGCCAGTAGTTGAGTGTCTGTTATTGGGATCACCTCCCCAATCAGCATCAGTATATGCAATTAAATCAAGAGAAGAGGAGGAAGATAAGAAAAGTCCTCGTGAAAGAGAGGACTTGATGTATCTGATAATACGCATGACTGCTCCCATATGAACAGAAGTAGGAGCATGTTGAAATTGACTTGCTGTATGAACAACATGTGCTATATCTGGTCTGGTAATGGATAGATAGGAAAGTGCCCCGACAAGCTGTCTGTAAGGAGTAGGGTCTGCAAGAAGTTCTCCATCATCAATCTTCATTTTAACATTAACAACTTCTGGAGTGTCAACTTTCTTATCATCAGTAATACCAGACCTGAAAACAATATCAAAAGCAAATTTAGTCTGAGATAATAAATATCCTCTAGGAGAATAAGCAACTTCAATGCCTAAAAAATATCTCAACAAGCCCAAATCAGTCATTTCAAAATGAGATTTAAGAAGTGTTTTGATTGTTTCAACTCCCTGTTTATCGCTTCCGGTGATGATCATATCATCCACATAGAGAAGAAGCACAATGATCCCTGCATCAGAATTCTTAATAAACAAAGCAGTGTCAGTTAAACAGAATTGAAAACCAATATCAATCATAACACGACTAAACCTATCATACCAAGTTTTTGGTGCTTGTTTAAGTCCATAAAGAGCTTTTTCTAAGCGAAGGACTTTACCCTTAGGAATACTTAGACCAGGAGGGGGTTCCATATATACTTCTTCAACTAACTTTCCATTTAAAAAAGCATTTTTGACATCCATTTGAAAAATAGACCATTTTTTGATAGAAGCTAAGGCAATTAAGGTTCGGACAGTAGTCATACGAGCCACCGGAGCAAAGGTTTCTTCATAATCAATCCCATATTCTTGGGCATAACCTTTGGCTACTAAAAGGGCTTTATATCTTTCAAGAGTACCATCACTCTTGGTTTTAATTTTATAAACCCATCGACATCCTATAGTTTTCTTCCCTGGAGGAAGATCTTGAATATTCCATGTAGAAGCCTTTTCAAGTGCATCTAATTCAGCTTTCATGGCTTCTATCCATTTGATATCATTTTTTGCTTGAAAATATGTAGATGGTTCTTCATATGAGTGAATTAATGCAATAACTGCCCTATATGTGGGTGAGAAAGACTCGTATGATACAAACTTTCCTGAAGGCCTCGAGATTCGGGTTGATTGTCTAGTTGGAATGTTAGAATATTTCTCAAGTGCACATGGAGGATTAGACTCTTGTCGCCTGGAATATTGAATACTAGTATCTCTATGAACTTCTTCATTTTCAACATTAAGATCAATAATTCTTTGATCATCATCAAAGTTACAGTCAAGGTCATATTCATTAGATGTTGATGTTAGATCTAGCAAAAAGGAGTACTCAGTGACGTCTTTTAATTTTATAAAATCAAAGAAGCTCTCCTTTTCAAGAAAGGAAACATTTATAGACACATATAGTTTATTATTTTTGAAGTCAAAACATCTATAACCTTTCTGGTTTTCAGCATATCCTAAAAAGGCACAGGGAATCGCACGAGGGAAAAGTTTATCATTTTTGTCAGTAAATATGAAACATTTGCACCCAAATATTCTTAATCTAGAGTAGTCTGGAGAAATGTTCATAAGTTTTTCAATGGGAGTGATATTTTGTAACGAAGAAGATGGCATCCTATTAATGAGATAGGTGGCAGTTAAGGCAGCTTCTGCCCAAAAGTCTTTAGGGACTTGATTTGCTATTAATAAAGTTCTAGTGGTTTCTATAATATGGCGATGTTTTCGTTCTGCCAGTCCATTTTGTTGAGGTGTATAAGGACAAGATCTTTGATGTGTGATGCCATGCAATTTAAGATAATTTTGAAAATCTGTGGATAAAAACTCTCCCCCTGAATCTGTGCGAAAAATAGTAATATCATTTTGAAATTTGTTTTTAACCATATTATGAAAAGTTTGAAAGTATGAAAATACTTCAGACTTATGTTTGAGAAAGTACATCCACGTATGTCGGGAGAAATCATCGACAAAAATAACATAGTAAACAAATCCTCCTTTAGAAATTACTGGTGCAGGACCCCAAACATCCGAGTGTATTAATTCAAGTGGTCTTGAAGAGAAAAAGGTTCTGTTCTGAAATGGTAATCTTTTCATTTTGCCGAGAATACAATCTTTACAATCAAATGATTCAGAGTTACAAAATTTCCCTAGATTTGGAAAATGTTGGATTTTGGCTATATGTGGGTGACCAAGTCTCTTATGCCACAGTTCCAACTCTATTTTTTGAATATTATAACAAAAAGCTTTCTTCGGCATTTCCAAAAAATCCATGTAATAGAGTCCTCCTTCTCTATGGCCTTCCCCAATCAGCTTGCCTGACTGGCGATCCTGTACCCAACAACCATGAGAAGAAAAAGAAATATTACACCCATAATCAGAAATTTGAGATACAGATAAAAGATTTAAATTTAATTTGGGAACATGTATAATTTCTGGAATAAAAATTTTTTTTGTTTTATAAATTTTTTCAAAATCTCCTATTCCTTCTATTTCAAGAGAAGTCCCATCAGCAGTAAAGACCTTTGACACACTTGTTTTATTTTTAACACATTTGGATAGACTTTGATTATTTGGGGTCATATGAAAAGATGCACCAGAGTCAAGAAGCCAAGAAATTTTACCTAAATCAGAAAAAGATGAGGCTGCTGCGCCGGTTGAAGCTTCAGATGAGGAAGAGGCACCTTTGATGAGAGGCTGAAGGATCTCCATTAGTTGGGCCAGGGAAACTGGTGCATCCTGATCTTTAGGCTCCGATCCAGCAATTGCAGCTCTTTTTTCTCTCAGCTCCTTAAGTTTGGGACATTGTGGCCTGTAGTGTCCCGGTTCATGACAGTGATGACAAATAACTTTCTTCTTATCATAGTCACCATTTTGTCGGTTAAAGTGAGGAGGCCTATATGATCGAACATGATTCCCTGGTCTAGACACGGCTAAAACGGAATCATCTTCAATTTTTAAAGAACCTTTCCGGAGACGATTTTCTTCCATTGTTAACTCTTCAATAGTTTCAACAATAGAAGGAATTTTTCCCCGGTGAAGTAGGGTCGATTTAGTGGTTTCAAATTCCGGCCTTAATCCAGTGATAAACTGGTAAAAATGTTCAACATCGAGTTGTTTCTGACGAAGCTCGATGTCTTCGGCACAATGCCACTTTGGTTCTAAAAGGGAAAGTTCTTCCCAAAGTTCGGACAACCCATTGTAATATTCACGAATAGTTTTGTCTCCTTGTGTCATCATTCGAACTTTTTCTTGGAGGTTGCACACGTGTGCAATATCTTTAAGGGAATACATATTCTTAAGGTATTCTCATGTCTTATCGGCATGATCAAATTTGGCAAGACTTGAGCATTTTTTAATGTCAACGCTATTGATAAGCCATGACATTATATTCGCATGAGATATTCTCCATTCTTTCCATTTCTTCTCGTATGAGGCAATAGCCTTGATTTTCTCTTCTTCCGATAGAGGGACGTCTTTATCTCCCTCCTTTTTAGTAAGAGATAGCTTAGGTTCCGAATCGGAACCATCCACAATCCCCCATAAGCCTTTTCCCCATATATGGTGCTTCATGATTGAAGCCCATGTTACATAGTTCGTATCGCTTAGTTTCATAGGCATGATGATGACTTTATCATTGTCATCCATCGATTACAAGGAGAGAAAGAATAGGGATAGAAGAGAAACAAGAAGGAAAATGAGAAAGAAAGAAAAAAAAAACAATACAACAAGATGTGAAATCTTCTCCAATGAAGTGATAAAACACTTCTCTTCAAGTGCCGAACACTTTTGCAAACGGCACGGAAACCGAGGCAGCTTTTCCTCAAGATTTAGTACTTCCGCGGCTCTGATACCATGAAATGAAATGGGGATCTTCGAAACACGAGCTTTGATTAACAAGAGCAAGTGTCAAGAATGACACTAAAGCATAACCCTTAAAAAGGGTATAACTGGAAACAAAATAAAAATAAAAATGTATTCTTTATTGATATGAAAAACCAATTGCTTAAGAAGCATAGACATATAATAGAGACAACTCGAACATTACTTGTTTCTCAAAACATCCCAAAAGGTTTTTGGGCTGAAGCGGCTTTAGCATATGTCTATCTGATAAATCGGCTACCTTCTAAAAACTTGAACAATCTCGCCTTTTGAAAAATTGTATACCAAAGAACCCGACTATAGTCGGTTGAGAATTTTTTGTTGCAAATGTTTCGTTCTTACTGACAAGAACGACAAGCTTTCACCAAAAGCCATTGCCTACGCTTTTCTTGAATATTCTGAAACCCAAAAAGGGTTTTTTTGTTACGATATTAAGAATGACAAGCTATATGTTTCCTGAAATGTGAGTTTTCTAAAAAATGTTAATGGTTTTGAAAGGAGTGAACCCTTTGAAGAAAACATGGAATACATCTTTTATTTGAAATGTTAGCACATGATGATGATAGTGATGACGATTTCATTCATAATGACGTCAATGATAAAGAAGAGACTCTTCCCATCCACCTATCTCCCAAAATAGAAATGAAGGAGCATTGAGAGATCCTATAACAAATACCCATAGAGATAGAAACAGTTTTAGGCGTGCAATTGAAAAATTCAGTGAACCTAGTGGGTCCAATTCAATAAATGATGAAAACCTACGAAGAACTGAGAGAAGTAGAAAGATGCCTTCTAGGTTTATTTCATATGATTCGTTTACTCCTAAAAATAGAGTCTGCCTTAGCGTCATTCATTCCTATATAGAACCCAAAAACTTCAAAGAAGCCAAAAAGAATGATGAATGGCTGAAAGCAATGGAATGTGAGCTTTCAGCTCTCAACAGGGCAAAGACTTGGGAGTTTCAAGATCTTCCTAAGGGTAAGAAAGCAATAGGGTGTAGACGGGTATTTAAGGTAAAAACTAAGAGTGATGGATCTCTTAAGAGATATAAGGCTCGATTAGTTGCAAAGGGATATAGTCAAGAATACGGGATTGACTATGAAGAAACTTTTGCCCCTGTGGCCCGAATGGTCATTGTCCGATGTCTCATTATCGTTGCCTCAATCAACAAATAGAACATCTATCAAATGGATGTTAAAAACGCCTTCTTAAATGGTGATCTGAATGAAGGGTATATATGGATGCTCCACCGGGAATGGAGACTCCCAAAAGGAAAGTGTTTCGTCTTCGAAAAGCACTTTATGGTTTAAAACAAGCCCCTAAGGGTTGGTATGATAGATTTAACTCTGTAATGTTAGAAAATGGTTTTTCTTCCTGTTCCACTGACACTGCCTTATTTGTTAGAAAAACCAATGCAATATTGTCATTCTACTCTTATATGTGGATAATATGCTTATAACCGGAAGTGATTCTAAAGGGGTTAAAAGCATAAAATCAATTTTAAAGGATAGGTTTGAAACGTCTGATTTGGGATTTTTAACTTATTTTTTTGGTATTGAAGTAGCATACTCTCATAGAGGGTATTTTTTATCTCAAACTAAGCATGCCTCTGAGATTATTGACCAGTCAGGTATTACAGATGATAAGGTTTGTGAAACTCCTGCTATAGTAAGAGCCAAAATGAAGATTGATGATGGTATTCCTCTCTCCGATCCCACCCCCTACAGACAGCTTGTGGGATCTTTGATGTATCTGAGTATTACTAGACCAGATATCTCTCATGTAGTTCATACTGCAAGTCAGTTCCAACATGCACCAACATCAATTCACATGAGTGTCATCTTACGGATTGTGAGATACATAAAAGGCACACTAAACAAGGGAGCATTTTTATTATCTTCTTCTAAATTAAAATTAATTGCTTATATTGATTCTGACTGGGGAGGTGACACAAATAATTGTCACTCCACCACTGGTTTTTAGGTGTTTTTAGGAGACTCGTTGATTTCATGGAGATGTAAGAAGCAGCAAAAAGTGTTTTTATCCTCAACAGAATCTGAATATCGTGTCATGACGACTACTACCATGGAAATTGTATGGATTCATCAACTATTAGAAGATATAGTGATCTCAATAAAAGGGCCCACCAAGCTATGTTGTGATAACAAGAGTGCAATATACATTGCTAAAAATCATACTTTTTATGAGCAGACTAAACACATTGAGATGAACTATCACTATGTTCGGGAAGCGTATCTGAAAAGGAGTTATAGATCTTTCATATGTAACTTCAGAATATCAGTTGGCAGATTTCTTCATCAAAGCTTTGTGTGCTCCGTGGTTCAATTTCCTCCTTGGCAAACTTTCGGTCATCTTGCCCTAAGTTTGAGGGGGGGTGTTAAATTGTAATTTATAAGACAATGTATTTTCTATATATATTTTATATATATAAAAGAAGATACATATACATATATATTTCATATATATGTACATGTATCCATCTACTTGTATATATAAAACATATATTTCTTTCTTGTATTGGTTGTAGGGGTATTTTAGTCATTTCTACATTTTACGCATATTCATGTTTTTTAATATGATTGTAATTCCTCCTTTTTATTTTTTCTTATTTTTGTAAATTTTTTCATTTCTTATTTTTGTTTTTTTTATATAATGTTTTTGTACACAGTCAGTGATTGACTGTATACAGTGTACAACAGTCAGCTAGTGACTGTGTACACAGTTTTAAAAATATAGACGTTGAGCTGATTCCCAACGTCTCTAATAAGAGCCGTTGGGAATAGCCCAACGTCTCTTAAGTATGCTTATAAATAAGGGTTATGTGAGCCCATTATATGTATCACTAAGGAGTTGTCTCCTTAAGCTTATAAACATTGTGCATTTATTGCACTTTTTTGGTGTAAAGCTTGTAAACATTGTGCATTTATTGCACTTCTTTTGTGGTGTAAAGCTTATAAACATTGTGCATTTATTTTGTGTATTGAGTATTTGAAGTATCAAGTTATTTGAAAACTTGATTGTTTGCATGGATTTTTCACAATCTCCTCCATTGACAGTTGCTTCCTTCTTTGGAGTGTTTTCTCCAACCGTGGCCACCTTTCCTTTAAGCTTTGGACAAACTGGCTTAATATGCCCCGGTTCATTACAATAGTGACAAATCACTCCTTTTCTATACCCATTATTTTTTGAAAAATGGGGCGGTCTATATGCTTTTACATTGATTCCCGGCCTACTAATGGCCAAAATTTCATCATTCTTAAGATTTATACCAAGACGAGTTTCCTCTTGGCATACTTCGGCCAAAGCATCTTCAATAGGTAAGGCCTTACTTCTATGAAGAAGAGATGTCCTAACTTGTTCAAATTTGGGCCTAAGCCCATGAAGAAATTGAAAGAAATGCTCTTTTTCAATTTATTCTCTTCTAAGCTCAATATCTTCCGAAACCACCCACTTGGGCTTAAGAAGAGCGAGTTTATCCTAAAGAGGGGTTAAAGCACTAAAATAATCACGGACACTCATGTTCGCTTGTCTAGTAGATCTAATCTTTTCTTGACAAAAAAATTGTTTAGCAATTTTATTAGGGTTACATTCTAAAAACTTAAATATTTAATAAGTTAAACATTTAAAAACGGGTATGGATCCTCTGGTGGATCCGGATATGCCCAAAACCTGGACCCAGCTGTGATGGGTCGCGAGTCACGGGTTCGGTCAAACCAAACCCGCAACAGTGGTGCGTTAAAAAGGTAAACACACACACACATTTGGACCCGGGTCGGATCCGGATCCGACCCGGATCTGCCAACCCGTTAGGGTTAAAACTCGCATGGCCAGGGGTTTCTTTTAAAACTTCCCCTTGTGCCGCTCTCCCTCTTCCTCTTTCTGCTGGGGTTTCCTGATCAACGCCCTCCTGCACCCTTAAAATCAGGCAAGGGTGAGGGAGGCCTTCACCCCTGCACTCTTTGCCCTCTCGCTCACCGATGGCCTCAGCCAACACCCTCGCTTCCCATCCCGTTTCCTTTCCAGCCGCCAGCAGCGTCGCTGCCATTTCCCCTTCACTCGTGTACTCTCGTTATCTCTCTCCTTCACGATTCAAGGAAGAGACTCTGCGGAGTCATGGCTGATCGATAGCACAATGATAGGAAAGTCGACGAAAAGGGAGAAAGGCTTCAAAAAGAGGTAGGGTACTGTATTTTTCTTTCTAGTATAATATGGGGTCATGCATGCTATGTGGGTTGGCCGGACCCCCAAATCCATCAAGTTGGGGATTTAGATTACCGAGGAAAACCCCAAATTGAGTTCCTCCTTTTGCCCAGTTTTCGGATTTGCTGTTAAGGGTGGATTTCCCCTTTTCTGAAAAAAAAAGGGGGGGAAGGGGTTTTCGATTCCTGCTATAGGGTTTCATTAACGGCTATAAAAAAAAGGCGGGGTTTAAATGATTCTGTAGTATATTATGTTGCAAATAATGGAATGGGTTGTTGCTCAGCCAATCGGCGTGACCAAGTCTGTATATACGTCTCTCTTAAAAGTTTTAATTTCTCAAATTGCTATTTTCTGCATAACATAAGTTGTGTGATTGGTTCTGTAAGCATGCTCTACCCAAATTTACTTTTCAGTAAGTATAGATCTTAGGGGAAATCCCTGTTGTGTCATTTTTTTTTTGGTACTTTATATGCCTAGTGTTGTGAATGAAGGTTTTGGTTTGAAATGATAGGATTTCCTCTGCATTCCTGGTATACATCCTGCTTATGAACCTGGATGTTTCTGAAAACAGTATTATATAGGTCCCCGAGTATGAATAAGTCCCCTGATGTAAGTCTGGTGCATATGATTGAGTGTTACGTTTGTCTAATACTATTCATGACTCCGGTTCTGTGTATTCAATACTATTAATCATGCATGTCAATGGAATATATATATATATATATATATATATATATATATATATATATATATATATTCTTATATATCCTGAAATTGCAGGTCGTATACCTCTGTCCGACAGGTTACTGTTTGTCATGGAAAGATATTTTCATAAATGATTTGCATATAGGATCTTGATTCTGGTTACACCTTCTAAGTGCTCAAGGCTATGTTGTAACTTTGTTACTATGTTCTGTTGGGTACTTCGCATACTTTTTCATTCCATTAAGTGACAACTCAACCTAGAGGATATCTTTTGATTCTGTGGACTGTTGGTTTAATAGTCGTGCATGACCTATAATCGGGTATATTGTTTCACAAAATCTTGCCAAATAAATCTGGGTACCTAGATTGTGGTCAAGCTACCTCTCCACATGGAAGGTGTTCAAAGCTGGCGTTCGTGTGAATACAGCAAGTCAGTACGGTAATAGTGATGATGCAGCAAGTATCTGCATCATATAGGTGTTGGTGCTGGTATATGGCAAGATGCAGTGGCCTTCCCCAAAGCGTCATGGGTTGCACCTATATTATGAATACACAGTATAATACATACTTTAAATACAGTACTTTGCTTCTATAGAGAAAATGCAAAAAGTACTCTGCATTGATAAATAGGTAAATCTCTGATCAGATTGTAAGAACATTACACACGTGGAAATATTGGTTTAAATGCATAGTATTGTATTTTGTGGTTGTCATAGGACATATATATATATAAAAAAATGGATCTTATTGGTAAAGCCACGACTGGTACAGGTACATTTTCGGTAAAATCAATCCTTGTGGTCACCATGGGGAAATATGTGATTTTCAAATCCGAAGATTTAATCACATATAAGGTTGATGTTCAATTGTATATTAAGCCATAACTTATGTGTGTACTTAGCTGATGATAAGTTTGTTCAATTGCATATTAAGTGACAAAATCTTTATTGTTCAAATTAAGCTGCATAATTTAGTATGTTCAAATGCATATTAAGTGTATATCATCTAGAAGGTTCAAATGGCCATTAAGATGTTTATTCTCCAATGTTCTTATGCATGTTAAGTTGTATATCTTTCTGAAGTACTATTGCCTAACACTACATATTTGTTGAAAGTATCAAATGCCAACTAAGCTGTATATCTTGTGGAATGTTCAAATGAGAATGTGTTTGGAGAAGAGTATCTAGTTGTATTACCAAATCTCTAGGATTACACTGCATGCTCAATAAAGGGCACCAACAATGTCTTTGTTTGTTTGGTGGAGTTTTTAATACATGCCACCCTGTGCTGGGATGTTATAAGTCAAAACCTAATGGTACGTTGTGGCAATTTGCTATTGAAGAATAAATAAATAATAACAATGATGATGAATGATGATCTGATAACCGAACCTATGGGTCAGTTTGTTGTGGACATATGAATGTCAAGCCAGTGTGTTGAGGGTCATGCATAGACCATCGAAGTTATGATGTGAATCCACATGAAAATGAAAATATAATATTGTTGCCCGACTAGTTTAAAGGCACCGGGGCATTCGTGCTTGACTGGTTTAAAGGCACCGAAGCACTTTGAGTGGGTTATGCAATCAATATGACAAAGGATTGGGACTGTTCTTTACACCTTGGTAAAATGACTAAGGTTGGGAATTCTATTGTTGTGGTAGTAGAAGGAAGTTGGGAAATGCCCTGTACTTCGGGAAATAAATTAAATGAAAAGATTAACCCACTCAGAGTCGGGCTTACCTTGGAGAGGGTAGGTGGTACAAAACTCTGGGGACGTGTTTATCTGTTTCGAGCTAAAGTGACTCGTTGGTCCCCAGTCCTCGGAGTTGGGGGGACCCAGACTACCAATGTGTCTTAGGTGGTAACTCTTTGTTCTTCTGCAAAAGTTAGGGATGCATCCTGTTTTGGTTTTGGCCTTTGAGCGTTTTCTCTCGGTCACTGGCCGCTCCCTTGGGATTTCAGTCTCAGTTAGAATGTTCGAGTTAATAAAATACCCTTGAATAATATACCCCCGAACGTTTTCTTCTGAGATGGTTGCCTTGGCCCGTGTGTACCCGCGGGATAATAAAAGATAAACAACAATTAGAACTGTTAGGTATCACTGTGATGGAGTCATTAAAGAGACATTCGCATATTCTTTCAGCATGCTTTATATTCGGTGCTTGTGATGAAACGACATCCTAAAATGTGCAGATATGAGATAATTGAATTCATATTGTGGATGTTATATAGATGTTATGCATGTTACTGTTAGTGCTGTTATGGAATATGCTTTAATTGCTTAATACCTTACTTGATTAATTGTTGTAGTTGCATAAAATGCTTTACTTGCTTAATTATAACTGTTGCATAATCTACTTCTCTATTTAGATATATGTCTGTTATTGTTGTTGCATCGACTTCTTTATGTGCTTACGTATAGGCTGAAAATCAAACACGACACCCACATCACATACTTGACACATGATCTACTTGCAAGAAAAATTACAGTTTTCCTACTTAGACGTGGTAGTCTAATTCCAATCAATTTACTATTTTTCAGGTAAAGAATATGGTTTATGAGCGGCTGCGGGATGAGGCATCAGATTGAGATTTTTGGATTTATTGTTCCAGGAATCGCTTGGGTTTATTGAAATTTTTAACTGTTCATATCATTTAAAACTCTAAGGTTAATTTTCATTGATATTGAAATTAAATAAATGTTTTGGGTTTATCTCCACTGTAATGTTCTGAAATACTTAACCCTATAGTATTTCTTGTTTCCGTTGTAATATATATATATATGAAAAAAAAAAGGTCTTCAAATTTTGGGTTAAAATTTCGTGTTGTTACATCTAGTGCCCACATAAGATAGTTTGCACCATTGAGTTTGAAGGAGAGCTCAACTCTTGATTCATGCTCCATTGATGACGGAAAAGATAGAATATGAAGAGCTCCAAAGATCTTTCAAGAAAATTGAAAATCCAATGGCTCTGATACCATATAATGGAAATAGCGGAAGCACCAATAATCAAAAGAACTCTTTAAAAGAACCAAGAACACAAGCGTGTAAAGTGCGCAAATAACCCACTACGGAGTAAAATGCCTAAAAGGCAAAAATGTATTGAAGAGAGAAAAAGTGGGCTGAAAACCCTTACAACACAAGAGGGAGAGCCCTCTTTTTATAGAGGAAAAAGGTAGGAGAGAGAGGGACCACTTGGGGCTCCCTTCTAGTCGTTGGGAGCCCCAACGGTCATATTAATGATCGTTGGGGCACCAACGACTAGATGGTGGGGCCCCTAGTGGTCCAATTACAATGTTTTAAAAATAAAAAGAAAAAAAGGTAATAAGAAAAATAAAAAGGAAAAAAAGTAAAAGTAAAAAAAGTATAGAATAATTACAAAAATACCCATATCAGGTATTTGAATGTACAATGGGAAAATAAAGAGTATATATGTATATATATATATAAGTATATGTATATATATTTATATATACATATTTTAACACATAAACCTCCACAATTTGGGAGGCAAAATGGCTCATGGAACAACAACTATGGAAGATCAAAAAAGTCATTTGTCACTTTTGCAATGGGTCGAGTCACATTAAACCTCTTTGTCTAAAGCTTAGAAACAAGGTGGGTTCCATAAAAGAGTCCACACCGAAGAAAGAGGAAAAAGGCAAAAGTGGAGGAGAGCTAAAGGACACACTTTGTCAATTAACTATGGTGCTCCAACAAATACTTAAATCTTCATCCTCTACATCGGTTGTTGCCATTGTCTCATCTTCATATCCCGGTGAGTGCTCATGGATTCTTGACTCAGGAGCCTCCTTTCATATGACTTCACATGAAATAACTTTATCCGACATATGCAATAACCCAAATTCGCCTTGTGTGTCCACCGCTGATGGCACACCTTTAAAATATAAAAGTATTGGAAATTTAAATTCTCAAAAAAATTTTGTTCCAAAAATTAGGATTGTTCTTAAGTTGAATTTATTTATTTTTCTATTTCTTAAATTACCGACCATGGATGTAAAATCTCTTTTTCATCTAAAAGTTGCTTTGTGCAAGATCTTCAATTCGAGAAACGGATTGGATAAGGCAATAAGAGGGAAAATCTCTATTTCATGGACTCTTTATCTCTTCCACTAAAACCTTTTTGTAATTATGTCTAAGATAGTGATATTGAAACTTGGTATAAAAAACTTGGACACCCAAGCTATTCAAAAATTTATTTTTTTCCTTTTAAGGAAATTTTTTTTAAAGAAAACGATGTGGTGTGCAAATATTGTATACTTGGCAAAATGAAATCCATCCCTTTTCCAAATAGATCTTTCATCTCTAAAAGATCTTTTGAGTTAGTGCACTCGGATGTTTGGGGTCCTCGGGTTATATCGAAAGGAGGTTATTCATATTATGTGACATTTATAGATGACTTTAATAGATATATGGGTCTACTTTCTCAATTCAAAATCTTATGTATTTTTTTTCTTTAAAGAATTTTATATGATAGTCAAAAATCAATTTCAAAGTAACATTGTCACGCTTACATCCGATTCGGGTGGAGAATATTTATCAAAAGAATTTCAAAAGTACTTAAAAACAAAATGGAATTTGCCATCAAATATCTTGTCCTAGAAGTCCCCCAACAAAATGGATATAGATGTTTTGATTTTAACAACAAACTTTATGTTTCTAAAGATATGACTTTCTTAGAAAATGAGAATGGCTTTAATCAAAGAAATGAAAAAGAGGAAGTAGACTATATTTTTTTATTTGATCTCGCTCTAAGGAATGATAATGAGACTTTAAATAGTGATAATGTTGATGATAACCATCCTAGTGATGAGAGTATAGAACCTTGTGATCATCATACTATAGATAGTGATATAGTAGATGAGAGATCTATTGAACACATGCATGAGGAAAATAATCCTCAAAATGCATTAGAAAAATATTCTTCTCCCGAAGAAGAATCATTAGATAAAAATTTAGAAGTCGACCATAATCCTTCTATAGAAGAATCCAACCTTAGAAGATCTAGTTGTCCATCCAATCTACCTAATAGGTTTATGCCTTATGACTCCTTGTCCCCACACTATAGAGCATGCCTAATAGCATTACATTTTTATCATGAACTATCTAATTATAATGAAGCTAAAAACTTCTCTCATTGGAATTAAGCTATGAAAGTGGAATTAGATGCCCTTATGAAAGCCAAAACATGAGAAATAACTACTTTACCGTTAGGAAAGAAAACCATAGGTTGTAGATGGGTGTTCAAAGTTAAAACCAAGAGTGATGGAAGTCTAGAAAGATATAAAGCAATATAAAGTAATGCTAGTTGTCAAAGGTTATTCTCAAGAATATAGAATTGACTATGAAGAAACTTTTGCCCTTGTAGCTAGGATAACTACTCTTAGAACCCTAATAGTCGTAGCTTCCATACAAAACTGCCTTATCTATCAACTAGATTTCAAAAATGCATTTCTCAATGTAGAATTAAATGAAAAAGTTTATATGGACCCCCCGCCGGGTTTTGGTATTGACAAAGGAAAAAATCTTAGATTAAGAAAAGCATTATATGGTCTCAAACAGGCCCCAAAAGCCTGGTATGATACATTTAATAGTGTTGTGATTCATTTGGGATTTCATTCTTATTATACTAACACTGCTCTTTTTGTTAAAAGTACAAGTACCAATATTGTCATTCTTCTGCTATACGTGGATGACATGATAATAACATGGAATGATGAAGAAGGAATTATTGAAATTAAAAATATTTTAAAAGAAAATTTTGATATGTTTGACTTGGGTTTTTTAAGATATTTTTTAGATATTGAAGTTGACTCTCCCAAGGGATATATTCTTTTTCAAATGAAGCTTTCCGCTAATATTTGTGCTAAGTCTGGTATTACAGATGACAAGAAAGTGGAGACACATGAAGTGTAATGAAATATGCGGAAAAACAAAGAGTGTATTAAGCACTTACAACATCCACTAATGAACAAACAAAAGGGCAAACACCCAAACCCACAAGAGACAACACAACATAAAAATATAAAAGTCTCTTATTGAAAAGAGAGAGAACTCTCAAGAGTGAAAAATACAAGAGGGGTTCACCCCTATTTATACACAAAAGGAGGAGAGGAGGAGTGGCCTTGTGGCCTTAAAAGAAGAGCCACCTAGGGGCTCCCATGGAGTCGTTGGGAGCCCCCAACGGTCACAAATGTAACCGTTGGGGGCCTCATCAACTCCATGGTGGGGCCCCTTTTAGGTGGGCAAAAAAGCAAAAAATAAAAAGTAAAAAATAAAAAAAGAATTTACAAAAAAGAAAGAAAAGAAACAAGTACCCCTATCGGGTACTTGTAAAATGACTAAAATACCCCTATCGGGTATTTTAGATAATACAAATATATATGTATATAAATATATACATATATATGAATTACATATATTTTAACACCCTCCCTCAAGCTTTACGGGGATATAACCGAAAGCTTGTTAAGGAGAAACAAAAAACGAGGAGCAGCAAGGGCCTTAGTGAAGAAGTCTGCAAACTGGTACTCAGATGTGACGTAAGGTAGTGCTATGGTTCCTCTCAGGTATTCATCACGGACATAATGGCAGTCCATCTCAATATGCTTAGTACGCTCATAGAAGGTGTGATTGCTTGCAATATAGATTGCACTTTTGTTGTCACAACACATCTTCGAAGGAGTAGAGATGACAATGCCCATATCACTGAGAAGACTTCTTAGCCATACAAGTTCCATGGTTGTAGTGGTCATAGCACGATATTCCGCTTCCGTTGAGGACAAGGATACTTTGTGTTGCTTCTTGCATCTCCAAGAAATCATAGAGTCACCTAAGAAAACACAAAAAACCGTAGTTGAGACCCGGTCATTGGGATTTTCTCCCCAATCCGCATCAGTATAAGCAATTAAATCAAGTGATGAGGAGGAGGAAAGAAAAACTCCCTTAGTTATGGTGTTTTTGATATATCCGACGATCCTTAAAACTGCACTCATGTGCACGGTTGTAGGTGCATGTTGAAACTGACTGACAGAGTGGACAGCATGAGCTATGTTTGGCCGAGTAATGGATAAGTAGGTTAGAGACCCAACAAGTTGCGGGTAGGGAGTAGGATCCTCGAGAGGTGTTCCATCTTCCAACCTTAACTTTGCATTGATGACTTCAGGGGTTTCTGTTTTCTTATCATCGGAGATACCAGATTTAGAACAAATGTCAGCAGCCAGTTTCATTTGAGAGATAATGTACCCTCGAGGAGAGTACGCCACTTCAATCCCTAAAAAGTATTTTAAGAAACCAAGATCAGACATGTCAAAATGTTCTTTTAAAACTTTCTTAATATCATAAATTCCTTCCTCATCACTTCCAGTGATGATCATATCATCAACATAAAGTAGTAAAATAACTACTGAAGACCCTGCACTTTTCACAAACAAAGCAGTGTCAGTATAACATGAACGAAAATTCAAACTTGTCATTACATTACTAAATCTATCATGCCAAGCCTTTGGGGCTTGTTTTAAACCATATAATGCCTTTTTAAGTTTGAGAATTTTATTTTTACCAATACATACTCCTGGTGAAATCCATGTAAACTTCTTCATTTAATTCGCCATTTAAAAAAGCATTCTTAACATCTAGTTGATAGATAGGCCATTTTTTCACTGACGCAATGGCAATAAGAGTCCTAAAACTAGTCATTCTAGCAACAGGTGCGAAGGTTTCTTCATAATTTATATCATACTCTTGAGCATATCCTTTAGCTACTAACTGTGCTTTATAACGTTCTAATGAACCATCACTCTTAATTTTAATTTTGAAGACCCATCTACATCCAATTGATTTCTTTCCAGTGGGTAACGAAGTTGTTTCCCAAGTTTTTGCCTTTTCAAGGGCACTAAGCTCTAAGTTCATGGCTTCAACCCATTGGGGAATATTTTTGTCCTCATTATAGTGTGAAGGTTCATGAAATGAATGCAACGCAATTAGACACGCTCTATATCTTGGAGTTAGGGACTCATAGGAAACAAACCTACTAGGAGGATTGGAGATCCGACCGGATCTCCTTAAAGAGGTTTCTTCTATGTTGGATCCTTGAGAGTATTTTTTTAAGGCGCTCATCTGAGTTTGTTGACCACGCCTAACATAGCTTTGGATTGGTCTATCACTTTCATCTATAACATTATCAAGAGGAATATCCTCTAAGTCATTCAAAGACTCATTAGAGATTTCCTCTTCTTGAGGAGTCTCATTGTAATAACCTCAAATTTTGTAAATTAATTATTCAAATTTATTTGAAAACAACGAGTATTTTTCTAAATTTGGGCCTCGGATCCGTTACCGGATCCATAAAAGAACGTGTAAATAACCCACCATGGGGTATTAAAACTATACTTATAATAGTTAAATAAATAATTAATAGTAGAAAAAAAAAGGAAAAAAGAAAAGAAAAACCGAGTATTGAAGGTTGGATCCGTGTTTGGATCCAAATGGATCCAACATATGGATCTAAGATCCATAAAATGGCCTTTATATCCATATTCATAATAAAACTAATAATATAATATATAAATAAAATTTTAATTTTTTTAATTATCCGAGGATCCACAGTTGGATCCATTCGGATCCAACTGATGGATCCATATGGTTGGGGGTCGGGTTACGGGCCTCGGGTCCGGACCCGAGCCGCACCCCCTGTGTAACCCTTTTAAAGAAAGGGGCAACCCGATACGGTTGTAGCAGAGCAGAAAGGGGGAAAGAGGGGGGGGTTACGCAGGCGTAACCGAAACCCCCACCCATCTCGGCAAGAAAAGAGGGGGGGGTTCGGCGATAAATGGGAAGTGGAAGAGGGGGGTCTCACCCTCTTCCCTCGTCTCCCTCGTTTCTCCCTTCCCTCATCTCTCTCTCGTGTGGGCGTACAGTGGAAGGCTGGGGATCGCCGGAAAGCTGCAGCCACCACCAGCCCTCTTCTCCTGTCCTCTTCCCTTGCGTGCGACCATCACGACACCGGAGCAGTCGAGGCCGGTGGAATAGCTCGCCTCCTCACGTCAGCCGCAACCCCCAAAACATCGGATTGTAAAGGTACGGGTTTTTCCTCTTGATTTCGAGTGGGAAAGAGGGTGCAAATTTTGTTTTCCATGGAATATTTTAGGAAAATCGTTAGAGGGGCAGATTTGGGGGTTTGAGTCGTCGGAACCCCAAATCGTTAGTTTTTGTGAAATTTGAGGCTATGGATTATACTGGTACCTTATTGGGTGGGTTGAGGATGCTATCGAAATTAGTTTTGTGGCTGATAGGTTTGTCTAGCAGAAGTTTTCTCCATGACCGATAGTCTAGTAATCTGATTTTCAGTTTTTTTAGGAATCGAGTTGCACATGTTGAGATTGTGTGGCTGGTTTGGTATTGTTTAGCATAAGTGGGGTCTATCGTGATTTTGTGGGGTATTTGTTCCAAGGATGTGTAAGGGTTTGCAATACACTCCCTATGAGTGGACTAAATCATTGCAAAACCTTAGTTCTGTGTGTATGCTGAATATCATAAAAGGTTTTTTTTTCGTAGGTACTGATTTTAGGGATCCCATTTCTTTTAAGAGTTTGTCTATTCTATTGGAATGTATATGACCTTGTGTAGTATATAATTAGACATGTGCTTGCTGAAATCAAAAGTTGTCCAGATCTTTTATGGTTTTGGCTACATTCATTTATTTTTCAATAGACCAGTTCATTTAGATATGAAATGGGGATTAGAAATTCTGTTTTGTCTATACTAAAAAGGGGTGTGTTATTTTTATTATCCTGCATATATATATATATATATATATATATATATATATATATATATATATATATATATATATATATATATATTGTAATGATCCAAGTTATCTGGTCTTTTATTAATAATATTGATTACTTGATCTTTTTTTTTATGGTCTTGCATATTCTGTTGTTTTGAGTAGGCTGCATTTCTGTGTTTTGTTTTAGCTGCTGTCAGTGAAGAGATGAATAATAATAACTTAGAAGTTATGATTATTATGCCTGCAAACTGAAAACCTTTTTGGTATGCTAATGCTCACTCTTATCAAATACTCTGATATGCTTGTTGGGTCTGGAAGTCTAAACCAGTCTGTTTTTTTGGGATGCTAGATTAGACCATGTAACCTGTAGATTACATTCCACCCATCCAGTTAATATACATCATGTTATGTTATTTTCTTGTAAGTAGAAATACCCCTATTTAATTGTAAAGTGCATAATAGTCATTCTTTATATGAAGGCCAAACAAATTTTAATTGGGGGACCAGACTTAACATATGTCCAGATTGTCTGACTGCAACATATGCATACACGCTCGGTTGGTTATGTAGGGGGGCTGCACCTATCATTACCCCATTATTGTACACACACACACAACAGTTATACCGATTTTATAGTGTTACCCTGGTTATATTTTATCTCATGACCAACATGTGTATAATGGTTTCTTGTTATATGTTACTTTATGTTCAACATATGTAAATGTTCTGGTTATACTTTATCTCGTGAACAATATATATATGAATGTAACTACCTTTGCAAAAATTTGTTTCCAAGTTCAGTGTCCTAGAAAGATTGTACATGGTTTACTAAGATTGTGGTGTATGATTGGTAAATTGTTGACTCGTGTTTTGGGTGACTTTTCTACATAACTCTTTTTGGTCCAGTAACCAGTGCTAGAAGCTTCTGTTTGGTAAGCCAACATGGTCTTGGTCCAGGCCGCCCAGTGTTCACCAGTGCTACTTAGACCATATGCCTAATATTCATATTATTTGTCAACCTTCAAAATTCTTGGAAAAAGTTTTGGTGCAAGGGTTGTGCATTTTTATCATAATAAAAAGAAATCTTAGGACACCAAATCTATCTTGATTTATGTTTATGTATTTTGTTCATGCCCATTTACATGGTGATCAAGATACGTAGGATAGCTTATGCTGCGTTACTAATGGTAACACTTGGTTGTTTTCTCATGCATGAGTCTACATGGAATTGAAGTATGTCTACATGCGAGTGGTTGTATGAGTGTGCACATAGCCGTTGTACGTGTGTATTGCAGGGAAAGCATGCATACAAATACTCAATGAAATCATGTCGTTGACATGAATATGCAAATCCGAGGGACACATGCAATAAATATGAGACTGCGAATTCATATGCATGCATATGCTTATCATTGTTTAGTGCGCATTTTTAATTGGCATGCATAAATGTACATTGTGAAACATTCAAAAGTGATGCTTTGTGGTAGGCTATTCATGGTTTTTGCATGTGGTGCATCGATGATAAATTGGATCATCAGGGGCTGGGTGAGCCTCGAGAACTAGTTGTTCTCCGTTTTAATTGTTTTTGATGCATTGCAACAAATCAAATGTGATATTGTTGTTTTACCGCACTGTTCTATGTTGTCACGGGCTGTGGTCCCGTGAAAAGCTTAGCATGCTGATGTGCAAGCGTATGTTATTAATTCTGCATGTAAAATTCGCAAATGTAAATGAAATGAATTAATAACTAGATAAAAGAAAGTAAAGAACAGTGTAATTCACTTTCTCCTTGATGTCCCTGCTCTAGCATGGGAGTCTTGGATATTGCGGTTTAAGGGAAACCGTGAGGATACAAAAACTCCGTGTGCATTTTGTTGCCCCTGAACCCGATATTGAGGTTCTTCTCCTGACCACGGTTTTAGGGAGAGTCTGCCACTTTACCCGGGAGTTGTGTGTTAGTCACAGCTGTGAGTTTGTTTTGGTATACCAAGAAAGTGGCGCCAGTGGATGCTGTTTTCCCTGGTGTCCCCGACTTTGGATGTTGTTTTCCAGTGTTCCGATGGATGGTGTTGTTTCCTGATATCGGTCGAGGGCTAAGTTTGGAACCCGGTAATAAAATACAAATTGTGTGTGAAGCTACCCCGGGAACCCTACTTGACCTCGGGGATTGTACCCGTTTGGTGTATCCGCGGGCCACTGTAATTAAAAAGAGGAACTTAAGGATTGTGTGCATTTAATAGGACATGCATATGGAAAGAGGAAAACTTAAATGGAAGATAATAAATGGTTCATGCATTGCACATAAATCATGCATATTCTTGCTCTGCATTAGTTCATGTATGTTTACCTGTTCACTTGGTTGTTTATGTTGATCATTGTATGATGTTGAGCTCTTTTGCATTTAATTGCCTTATTGATTAAGTTGTGATCAATGTTACATATTTCGTGTTCCCTCCTGTTAAATGTTACATGTTTAATTATGCATGAATGGTTAATTGACTTAGGAATTGAGTATAATCGTATTCCTCAAAATATTACATGGATCTTATTTATACTCTTTTTCTTATTTGATTCATTAGGGAAACCTGTACGCAGAATTCTTCGGATTTCTGACCCTCTTATTTTATTGGTTTTTCCCAGGCACAGATGAATTAGTGAAGTCGACTCGCTTCTGAGGGATACGAGGGTCACATTTGTTTCAGACGACTTCACTTACGGACAGAGTGGCTCTACTGTTATTTTCTTTTAGTTCTTCTGATTTCCTGCAATTTGATATTTCATTTTTGACATGGAACATATTACTCTTATTGATTCATTAATAAAAGAATTCAGTGGATTGGTTATGATTGATAAATGTAAGTTGCTTTGTGGTGTGTGGTTATCCAACTGAAATTGGAACTGTATGGACCCCAGGTCTCTGGGAAGTTTTCTGCGACTCTTAAAAAAAAAAAATATTCCGCATTTTTCAAAGGTAGGAGTTGGGGTCGTTACACTCATCTTCTTGAGATAGAAGATCAAATAAAAAAGCATATTCACCTTCGTCAATATCTTTAGTTTTCACAAAACCATTTTCATTTTCCAAAAAAGGTTACATCTTTGGATATATAGAGTTTGTTATTTTTCAAGTCAAAACATCTAAAACCCTTTTGATTTTCTCAATATCCCAAGAAAACACATTCAATAGCTTTAGGAGATAATTTGTCACGTTTATGTGTAAGGACAAAACATTTACATCCAAAAATTCTTAATCTATTGAAATCGGGTGTTCTTTCAAATAGTTTTTCATATGGAAATGTATTTTGTAAGGATGAAGATATCATTCTATTTATCAAATAAGATGAGGTTAAGGCCGCTTCGGCCCAAAAACTCTTTGGAATTTCTTTGGAAATAAGGAGTGTCCTAGTGGTTTCCATGATGTGTCTATGCTTTCTTTCGGCCAAGCCGTTTTGTTGGGGAGTCCTAGGACACGATCTTTGATGACAAATTCTATTTACTTCTAAATAGTTTTAAAATTCATTTGATAAATATTCTCCACCCGAATCGGATCTAAGAGTAGAGATATTACTTGAAAATTGATTTTTAACTATCATATGAAACTTTTTGAAGAAGTCAAAGACTTCGGATTTTAAATTGAGAAAGTAGATCCATACATACCTAGTGTAGTCATCGATGAAAGTAACGTAATAGGAGTACCCTCCTTTAGACATGACCGGGGAAGGACCCCAAACGTCCGAATGGACTAACTCAAAAGGTCTTTTGGACACAAAAGTTCGGTTAGGAAAAGGAGTAGATTTCATTTTGCCAAAAATACAATTCTTGCAAACAAAATGTTTCTCATTACAAAATTTCTTTCCAAATGGAAAGGAGTACATTTTTGAGAAACTTGGATGTCCAAGTCTTTGATGTCAAATATCAATATTTTTATCTTGGACATGGTTACAAAAAGAGTTAGTGGGGAGTTTCAAGTTGCTCATATAATAGAGATCTCCCCTCCTATGGCCTTGCCCAATCTGCTTCCCGGACCGGAGATCCTGTATAGAGCAATCCTTAGTTGAGAAGGAGATTTCACATCCATGATCACATATTTGAGCAACAGAGAGAAGATTTAAATTAAGTTGAGGTACAACTCTCACGTTTGGCACAAAGAAATCTTTTGAAAAGTTTAAAGTTCCAAAACTTTTTACTTGTAAGGATGTACCATCGGCAGTTGAAACATAGGAGTTTTTATAATTATTACATAAATCGGAAAGCTCATTTTCAAGTGGTGTCATATGAAAGGAAGCTCCAGAGTCAAGGATCCAAGACGACATACCTGGAGAAGAGGAAGAAGCTATGGCGGCACCCGAGGTTGATGGTATCTTGAGTAGAGTTTGTAGTGCTTCTGATAGTTGAGTAAGAGAAAAAGATTCCTTCCCTTTGATGGTTTCCTCTTTCTTTTGAGTAGCTTCTTCAACGGAAGCAACCTTATTTTTAGGTGCTTCATTCAATTTAGGGCAATTAGGTCTTATATGACCCGGTTCTTGACAATGATGGCAAATGGCTTTTCTATAGTTGCCATTATAATTATTTTGCCTTCCAAAATGTGGAGGTTTGTAAGCTTTCATATGGTTGCCGGGTTTTGATACGGCCAAAGACATCATCTCCTCCTTTAATCATGCCAAGACGAGTTTCTTCTTGGCATATTTCGGCTATGGCATCTTCCAAGGGAAGAGGCTTAGATCTATGTAGGAGGGAAGATCTAACTTGTTCATATTCGGGCTTAAGCCTATGTAAAAATTGGAAAAAATGCTCTTTTTCCATTTGTTCTCTCCTTAATTCCACATCCACACTAGAAACCCATTTTTGTTCTAGTAAAGATAGTTCATCCCATAAAGGACCAAGAGTGCTAAAGTAATCCCTTACACTCATTTCTCCTTGCTTGATAGTCCGGATTTTTTCTTGAAGAAAGAATTGACGAGCAAGGTCTTTTTGAGTGAACATACCTTTCATAAAGAACCATGCTTCATTCGCCATTCGAAACTTGGCAATGTTGGCGCAAATCTTGAGCTCCACATTGTTCATGAACCAAGCAAGAATCTTGGCATATGCTTACTTTCCCAATCTTCCACTTTAGATTGGTGATCTTCAATGGCCTTCATGCGGGCATTTCCTTCAAGAGCTTTTTCTTGATCACCATCCATCTTAGTTAGTTGAAGTTGAGGTTCTGGAATGGTGCCCATAACGTATCCCCAAAGTTTTTTACCTTTGAGGTTGTTCTCCATGGCGGCAGCCCACATCATGTAGTTGGAGCCATTTAGCTTAAAGGAGAGATCAATCTTTTGTTCTTCTTCCATTTTAATCACTCACAAGAGGATAAATGAAGAGAGATACAACAAGAAAAAGATATAGCTACACAACTAGCTATATTAAGAAGAAGAGCATACACAAGGCTCTGATACCATGTAATGAAATATGCGGAAAAACAAAGAGTGCATTAAGCACTTACAACATCCACTAATGAACAAACAAAAGGGCAAACACCCAAACCCACAAGAGACAACACAACATAAAAATATAAGTCTCTTATTGAAAAGAGAGAGAACTCTCAAGAGTGAAAAATACAAGAGGGGTTCACCCCTATTTATACACAAAAGGAGGAGAGGAGGAGTGGCCTTGTGGCCTTAAAAGAAGAGCCACCTAGGGGCTCCCATGGAGTCGTTGGGAGCCCCCAACGGTCACAAATGTGACCGTTGGGGGCCCCATCGACTCCATGGTGGGGCCCCTTTTAGGTGGGCAAAAAAGCAAAAAATAAAAAGTAAAAAAAAAAAAAAAAAAAGAATTTACAAAAAAGAAAGAAAAGAAACAAGTACCCCTATCGGGTACATGTGAAATGACTAAAATACCCCTATCGGGTATTTTAGATAATACAAATATATATGTATATAAATATATACATATATATGAATTACATATATTTTA